>NC_137458.1:238863909-240063909 GCF_964235325.1 Thermobia domestica | reverse complement strand
GTCTGACTTATATCGCCTTCCGTGTTTGCCAAAACCGGGGGAACCATACATGGGGGCATAGTGCCCCAAACAGGGGGAACCTCCCATTACTTATATTACCTTCCGTGTTTGCCAAAACCGGGGGAACCATACATGGGGGAATAGTGCCCCAAACAGGGGAACCTCCCATGACTTATATTGCCTTCCGTGTTTGCCAAACAGGGGGATCCATACATGCGGGGGCATAACGCCCAGTGAGTTTACCAACACCGGAAAAGCTAGCTTCCTGAACGGTCACCACGAAGGAACGAATATTTGCTTTTTTTTTAATTGTTTGAATACTATGTTTGAGTTTTGATTCCGTTTCGGTTGCGTTTTTTGGACAAGTTGACCACAGGAAAGAGTGAAGAATGGAACTAGCATTATTATTATAGTTAAGAATATGTGGGGACACAAAAAATATCTTGGCAGTGTTAATCTTTTTAGAGAAAAATGTCTGGTGACATCCCTTAAGAATCGCCAATGACGGACGGACTTATAGTTTACTACATAATTTTTTGGAGGTTTTAGAAACGTGTGGTGTCCCTTAAGAACCGTCAATGAGATACTTTATAGTTTTAGAAATGCATGGTGACGTCCCTTAAGAACCGTCAATGAGATACTTTATAGTTTAATACATAATAGTTGGTATTTTAGAAATGCGTGGTGACAACCCTTAAGAATCGCCAATGACAGATGGACTTATAGTTTACTGCAGAATTTTTTGGCGTTTTAGAAACGTGGTGACGTCCCTTAAGAGCCGTCAATGAGATACTTTATAGTTTTTAGAAATGCGTGGTGACGTCCCTTAAGAGCCGTCAATGAGATACTTTATAGTTTAATACATAATAGTTAGTATTTTAGAAATGTTTGGTAATGTGCCTTAAGACCCGCCACTGACGGACTTTACGGTAAAAATCAAGTGTGCAATTTCTTTGAATCTTTATAACTGAAATAGTGATTAAACAGAATTGCGTACTGTCCAATATTTTTGATGGTAGATTTTATATAAATACATTGTATCTGAATGATTTGTCATGAATCTGTATTCATATTGGGAAGTCTTTTCGGAAAATAAGCAATTTACACATAAAGAACACTTTTAGAACAGATACATATTCAATATTTACTACAGATAATGTTCAAAATATATTGTTTAGTGTAAAATAATTAAGTTCAAGAGAAAAGATAGACATTTGTTTGCTTGTATCCCTAATATTTAGAAAATCAGTCAGTATTAAGTGTACAGATGTATTCACAAAGTGTTCAGAACTGAACAAAAAGTGTTCAGAACCGCGAAAAAGTGTTTTCATACTGAAAAATGTACTTATATAAAGAGTTCTTAGTTCTAGTGGATGCAATTTTCCAAGATACATGTGAATATTGCAATTTTTACGTAAATGTGTAGACTTTTCTTTCCCACAGTTAGACTCGAAAGAAAAGAACTACGTTCATTGATTCATTTTGGATCATAGCAGCGGACTCCCCCTTTGAATTCGTGTTAGAATAGCTTGTTCATCACGAAACGTAGTGAATACTCAAATATTTCTCTTTTCCAAGACATGACAAATGAAAGAATGTAATTGAGTGAGAGAAATTTAAGCTAGATGTTCTTTATTTCTGAATAAGTGTTGGGAATATATTTGAAAAATGAACTTGCGTATTTTAACATGTGCTGCAGTATTCAGAATCTTAATCATATGGTAGTCGCATGCTTTTTGTACATACTAACTCTATATTAAGCAAGGTAATGAGTGAGAAAAATAAATATTGGCTTTGTAAATGAAATGAAATACGAAATATCTTGTTAGGGGATGCAGAAAGAGAATCCAATGCAGTGTGAACGCGCTCTTTTGCGTAGAGAAGAGGGACTATACCCGGAGTGAATTCCCCCTCACAACTTTTCAATTACTGAATGCCGTCTTTTGCGTAGAGAAGAGGGGGCTATACCCGTTTTTAAGAGTAATGCCTCCCATTACTGAACGTTAGTTGTTTTATACATGGATTTTGCAGTGAGAGATCTCGGTTTTATCCCGTCTTTTTGGCACTAGGATGTTAATGTAAACGTATGCAACAGTACTAGTAGAGGGGATCCCTCACTGAAAGACTGGGCTTCATACCCCAGAAATGATGTGGTACCGCACCACTTAAGTAAATACTCGTTTGTCACTGAAAGACTTGGGTTTATATTCCTTATTTAACCTAATAGTTTTACTTATACGTGTTTGATTTTCAATACTTTCATAGAATATTAAGACCAACAGAATATACAAGCATATGTATTTGAATGAAGTGAATATGTGCTATGGTTTATTACACATTGAAAACATATATACTATACTCACCTGAGAAATATACGGAACTTTGTCACACACGCGTCAGCACTGCGGGACTTTCAACGCACAACTAATCTTTAATTATGACTTTTGCCGATAGGTGTCACTAGTAGTAGTGGTTGTGCAATACATGATAGGACACGATATAACATGCATTTGGCGTGTGGGGGTATCATTTCCTTTCACGGCAGCGTACGTGTAAGATCAAGGACAAGCTTTAGCGCATCTTAATTAATTAACTATATAGTTTTAATACTATTAAATAAAGTATAAAGAAATTGATTCAAGCCTATTGTATTCCAGACATTGAAGCTTTGCCGAACCTGGAGTGGTGGTAGCAGCACAAATAGAACACCCAGACATATTGTTGTTTAGACTTACAGCGACGCAGAGTCGACATTTTTTCTTCTTTTTCTGGTTTTGTGAACGAACAACTGAGGCTTGAAAGGTGTGTATTTCTTACGCTTATTGTTTTTTAAAAGAAAGAAATTATACATATTTGAGCTGTATTTAACCAATATTAATGAACAAAGAGAGACTTGTGTCTGGATATTTTAAAAGAATAGATTACTGATTTTTTTCATAAATTAAACAAATTGCTTTCTATTTACATATCATTATTTGACTATAGATTGAAAATAAGTGTTTGCTTTTTATGTACATATTATTAAAATATAACTATAGGTTGAAAGTAATTGAATGTGCTCTCTCTCTCTTTTATATTCAAGTGATATATTAACGTCAACTTGATAACTCAAAATAGTTTTTTCTTTATTTTATTTCTTTCAGATGGATTTCTTCTGCCCATCCGAAGAATTGAATATGGTTGATGAAATTTATCTCCAGGAATTGGTGCGCGGTTTCAACGACTACCCGAGGGTCTTCAGTACATGGAAAGCCATCATGGAATTGAACAGGCTGGGATATCGGGGGTCGGGGAGATGCGACGCACTCCTACGCGCCCTTCGTGCCTTCGAAGGTAATGATACATTACTTCTCCAGCACTGCGTAAGCAGTGCTGATATAATAGATTTATTTTTGTATGGATTTTTCCGTACATGTGATACTTACGAATCGGCGCAGTCAAAACTCTTTTATTTATTATCATGTGGGGAAGGTCAGGTGGATAAGATAAAAGATACAGAGTTATCGAACTTTTTTGATTTTGGCACGCGCTTTGTTTCGGAACCGTGCTTAATCCCATCCGCAAATAATGCCATAGTCATACCCCCTCAAGAAAATCATAACTTGAGTCCTAATAATTTATATCAATTAACAAATGAAGATTTAGCTTTCTTGGATGAAGTAAATGGGATTGGCACTCAAAATTCCGATGAAATACCAGCTGAAGAAATGAGGAGTTTGGTTCAAAACGAGGACAATGCTGTGGATATACCCACGCAACAAGTCCAGGGAGAAAATCCTGTATACAATGCCACCTGAATACTGTGTACAGGATAATCATGACTATGGGGACCAAATGTTTTTTACTCCTTAGCCTGACCCGTCATATGCCAATGTTCCACCAATGGTTGGACATGGCAACATAAACAACAACAATAGTACAACTGGTACTACTAGTAGTCCTAATAGTGGTAGTACAGGTGGTAGTGGTAGTGATAATAATAATGGCGGGGATAATCAAAGAAATAGTAATTTCGAAGTTGTAAGAGAAAGCAGACAAAGGTTTCGCAAGTTCCATCTTACGGGACATGAAATTGCCGTCAGACCTGTGGGTGATGAAAGGAACATTAATAACCCAGAGGCTTATATCGAAAGTTTAATTAATTTTGCGTTGGAACATGTGATCTCCAATGCACGCCCCTCGGACTACATTGGCTTATACATAGAGAGTAGTAATAGTACCAACAACAAACCAGTGTACGTTCCGTTTAGAAGAAAGGGCAATTTCTCTGCTAGGACAGTCCTCACTTCAATCGAACGTGTATTAAATTCGAATGAAGTGTTCCTTTTGGGGCAAGAACTATTATTTCGATTCCATATCGCTGAGAGTATGCACGGCCAGGGAAGAAATGCAACGAGTGCCGTTGACAAATATGCAAAATATCAAGATTACTTAGAAAAACGATTAATTCGTATTGAAAATAGAAATATTTACTGCCTCCCTATGGCCATTGTATATTGGATAACCAAGCATACATCAAGCAGTCAGACTTTGTGTAATTTAAGAACAAGAAACCAAGATACATGGCTTCTTAAAGCAGAAGTTTTCTGCGAGATGGCAGGGGTTAACGTTGAAAGTAAGCAAGGCTGTGACTTTTCCGATCTGGACCTCTTTCAAGCATATTTGAAAGGGGAATATCAAATCGTAGTTTATGAGGAGCATGAAAAGAATAACCGGGAATATATAGTACGTTACCCGGGAGAACCGGCAGAAAATAAGATTTTTATCCTTTATCGAAGAGGTAACACTATTGGTCATTTTGAACCCATTCGTAACATTAGAACTTTCCTCAAGGCACGAAAGTATTGTTATTATTGTTTGGAAGCTTATGATGAAAGGTCACGTACACACAAGTGTAAAACTCGTTGTACTTATTGCGAACATACTCACGAACGGGACTATACTGCAAACAGAATTAAATGCAATGCATGCAATAGAGTTTGCTGAAGGTGAATGCTTTAATAATCATGTGACACGTGATAAATCGGCTAGATCTGTATGTGATAATGTAAAGCTCTGCATCAATTGCGGCGTCATCTTTGATAAGAGAGGTCGAAAATCTGATCACATGTGTGGTGAACATTTCTGTTCAACGTGCCGCATATGTTGATACAAACCATACATGTTTTGTTCAGAGACAGCGACCTGTTCATACGAAAAGGTTTATGTACATCACCTATGATGTAGAGACGATGTTGAAGGCACCGAATGATCGCGGTGAAAGGGAACACGAAGTTGTACTGGTGTGTTGTCGTCATGTTTGTCACGCCTGTATAAGAAAAGGTATCGATGAGCCCTGTAAAACGTGCGGTGACAATGTTGGAAATCGTTCGTTTTCTTTTAAGACAATGACGGCTTTTATTAACCACGTGTTAGTAGAGCGTCCTGTCTTTCAGAAGATCGTGGCAATCGCCCATAATGGTAGTCGCTACGATGGTCTCTTCTGTCTTAGAACTCTAATAGAAGACCAGCATATTGTACCTAGTGTCCTTATTCAGGGTCAAAAGATTTTTAATATCAGTATAGGTAATCGTATCTTTTTCCGCGACTCTTTCCTTTTTATTGGTACGAAATTATCCAAATTACCAAAAACGTTAGGCCTTAGTCAAAATTTAAAGAAGGGAGATTTCCCATATTTATTCAATACTGAAGAAAATCAAAATTATGTTGGTCCCTACCTTCCGATTGAGTACTATGACCCTGAAGGCCGAAGCACAGAAGAAAGAAAACAACTGGAAGCCTGGCACCAAGAACGTGCGGAAAGTGGCGAGGAGTTTAACCTGCAGAGGGATATGCTGGCTTATTGTGAGAATGATGTTAGAATTCTAACAGAAGCGGTCATTAAGTTTAGCGATATCATCGAAGAGAAAACGGAGGGTTTGCAATGTTTCATAACATCATCTACCATTGCAAGTCTTGCAATGCGGACATATCGCACCTTGCACTTACCGGAGAATACTATTCCTATCATTCCCGCGTTGGGATTTCATCATAAGACCAAGTATAGTACAAAAGCTATGCAATGGCTTATGTATATGGAAGACCAATTAGGGATAGAAATCCAGCATGCTAGGAGAGGTGGGGAAAAGTATATTGGTAGGTACAAGGTCGATGGATGGCACGAAGGACTCAACGCTGCCTTCGACTTTTACGGGTGTTATTTCCATGCCTGCCGCCTTTGCTTCCCCTTTAACCGTGACGCGGTTTTGCACGATGCCCAGGACTCGTACAATACGATGGAGAAACGATATGAGCAAACCATGCGCCGCCGTAGGTACCTGAAAAGTATAGGTGTAAACCTATACGAAATATGGGAATGTTCTTGGGACAATAAGGTAAAGATGGATAAGGAAGTGCAAAAGTTTGTTCAAGAACGTTGTACTAATCTACCTGATTTTCTTATTCCTAAGAACTGTTACAACGGTGGTCGCACGGAGGTCTTTCGTTCCTACGTCAATTGTGCGAGTGATGAGCGAATTTCCTACGCCGATGTAACATCGTTATACCCTTGGGTGATGGCACGTAAACCTATGCCGGTTAAATCACCTAAGATT
Source organism: Thermobia domestica (assembly GCF_964235325.1). NCBI lineage: Eukaryota > Metazoa > Arthropoda > Insecta > Zygentoma > Lepismatidae > Thermobia > Thermobia domestica. The sequence continues at coordinate 240,057,316 of NC_137458.1, read as the reverse complement.
CACACGGGACCGGACTTTCCAGATGTGGAAAGTATTCACGGTGTAGTCAAATGCACAATTGTCCCTGCAAAGGACCTCTACTTTCCGATCTTACCATACGTTGCGGGAGGTCGATTACTTTTCGGCCTTTGCCGCACATGCATGGAAGAAGAAAACACTAACGAATGTACCAATAGCGATGCTGAGTGTGCTCTCACAGGAACATTTTGTACACCAGAGTTACGCCTTGCTCTTAAAAAAGGTTACAAAATAATCGATATACATGAGATATGGGAATTTGAACTTTTAGATCCTGAAGAGGGGAATTCAGGAGGGCTGTTCGGGACCTACGTGAATTCCTTCCTTCAGATAAAGCAGGAAGCCTCTGGTTTTCCTGCTTACTGTACCACTGAAGAAGACAAACAAAAATGTATCGTTGAATATTATGCCCATGAAGGCATACGATTAAATTATGACAATATTAGGATGAACCCGGGATTGAGGCAATGTGCGAAACTATACCTCAATTCATTGTATGGAAAGTGGGGGCAAGTATAATCGTTAGTGATGAGGTTACCTTTCTTAGGTATTTAACTACGGCAAGGTATGAAATTCAAAGTGTGGTGCCAATTGATGATGACCATCTCATTCTCACGTACAGAGACATTGAAAATGAAAACGTTCCGTTGGAGTTTTCCAATGTGATACTAGCCGCATTTATTACTTCGTGGGCTAGACTTAGACTTTACGAACTACTGACGACTGTAGGACCTGACAGAGTAATCTACTGTGACACTGACAGTATCATGTACTTACAGAAAAAAGATGAGGAACCCTTGTTACCGCTCGGAAACTATTTGGGTGATCTGACGAATGAAATTCCTGAAGGTTGGGAGTTTACAACCTTTATTGGTCTTGGCTGTAAAAATTATGCAATGCGGCTAACAAACGCCCAAGGGGATGTTCGGCATATATACAAAATTAGGGGGATAACACTAAATGATAGGACCTCTCAGAAAATTAACTTTGAGAGTTTCTATAAATTAGTGTCTGGACAATTAGAGTCCACAGTAATAGAAAACCCAAATAGCATCGTTCGTAGACCGGGGTTCCGTATCTTTAGCTGTAGAGAGACAAAGACACACCATGAGGTCAACAAAAAACGAAAACGGATTGACGAACCTGACATAACCGACGATGAACCAATACGAAAACGTGCAAGTGTACCTTACGGTTATAGGCCCACGAATGAGTGAATGTGACTTGTATGAATGTCTCTTTCGTGTAATGAAACCCCGAACCATCATCAAATATAAAAATATTTATTTTTAATTTATTCTTAAATTTATTCCTAATTTATTTAATTTATCCTTAATTTATTTTATTCTTTTTATATTTTCGTTTGCTGTGCAAACAATGTATAAACTAGTCACTTCAGCTTTAATCTTATATCCCAGTGATTTTTTATCCATTTCATTACTATGTATACTCCGAACAATCAACGATTGTGAAAATATTAAAATTCAATGTATGAGTGTGAGTGTGTATATAAAGCAGAGTCTCTATTGTATGCATTCATTTGATTACAAGATGTTAAAGTTTCAACATCCCTCTACTATTTTAATCGCTGGTCCTTCAAGGGCTGGTAAAACTTGTTTTGTAAATCGTTTACTTAATGAACATGATTAAATGTTTAGTATAAAGTTTAATGATATTGTTTGGTGTTATGGTGCAGTAATACCAAAATTAGATGCAAATGCAAAAATACGTTTTGTAGAGGGAATACCTGACATGAATAATTTTGAAATCAAAGAAAATTCATTATTAATACTTGATGATTTAATGTCAGAAACTAATGGTGATGTTGCTAATTTATTTACAAAGTATGCACATCACAAAAAGTTAACTGTAATATTTATTATTCAAAATTTATTTCCAAAAGGAAAACATGCACGTGATATTAGTTTAAATGCACATTATATTATAGTATTTAAAAATCCACGTGATAAATTACAAATACAATATTTAGCAAGGCAAATTATGCCTCGGTATAGTAAAGAAGTCGTGAGTGTGTTCGAAGAAGTAACACGAGAGCCGCACACTTATTTATTATTTGACTTGACACAAAAAACAAACGATGCGTTGCGAATACGTACAAATATTTTTCCGAATGAAATCATGTATGTGTACGCTAACGTAAAAGACATGCATACAGAAATTTTTGTTTAGTCTGCATCAAGATGTTGAAGGTGAAACAACACTACAGCACGCTCCGTGCACTGTGCAAATGCAAGAATACCAAACGAAAACAAATTTTACAAAATGCTTCAGGGGATTTAATAAGAACAATATCTCAAGTAGCTAAGAACACAATAAAAGCAAACATCCCTTTAAATTCTCGTCAGAAGCAACGTTTACGTAGACATAAAAAGATCTTACGTGCTCTATCTCAGCAACGTACTGCATTGAATAAAAAGAAAAAGTTGTTACTACAGAAAGGTGGTGCTCTTTTACCGTTAATCTTGGGGCCACTTCTTGCAGCAGTGGGAAGCAGTATTTTTAGTCGTTAAGTATGTCAGAATTACGTAAAATGATTTTAGTTCCTGAAAATGCTGTACATGAAATTCAATCGAATCTTAAGTCCATAGATTCGCATCAGTCACGTTTAGATGAAGAAATGAATAACATCTTAAAACGTCGTGATCTTAGTGTACAGCAAAAGTGGAAATTATATCAACAAGCTTTGCATCGTTATTTACAGTATACATCTTCTTCACATAAACCTATTACTTTACCTATCATTCAAGAAGAAGAAGAAGAAAAATCATCATCATCAACTTCCAAACAAGATAGCAATACTTCTATTTTACCATTTGTATCAGACATTTTACAATCAGTACCGAAAACACTTCGTAGGAAAACAGATCTATTATTAAAACAGTTGAAGGTTGTAATAAAATTCAGTGGGATAAGTCTGGTACAGTACGTATTCATGAAAAAACAATACCAGGTTCAAATATTATAGATTTAGTAAATGATGTTGTTCGTACAAGAAAATAATCAAGAAATCCTATAGGTATTCATGAATTTAAAAATTTATTAGATCTTAATGTTCCTAAAGAATTTATTGGTACACCTATTAGCACGCCAGCATCAAAAGTGAATAGTAGTAGTAGTAGTAGACAACGTATTCGTAAAGTAAGAAAATCTCCTAGTCCTGCAGTGGTAGCTAATTTATTTAAACACTGGAAAGAATATAGTATGTAAAATGACAAAATTATCAAAAATATATTATGATTATTCAAATCCTGATTCTTTATCAAGTATACAAACATTACAACGCAAAACAAAGTTATCTAAAAAGAAAATTAAAAAATGGTTAGCTTCTCAAGATGCTTATACATTACATGCACCAGCTCGTAAAGTTTTTGAACGTAAAAAGTATTATGTTAGTGCACCAAATGAAACATTACAAATGGATTTAGCAGATATGCAAAATATTGCAAAGTATAATAATAATTATAAATATATATTATGTTGTATTGACATTTTTTCACGTTATGCATATTGTGTTCCGTTAAAAACAAAGAAAGGTCCTGAAATGGTAAAAGCAATAACAAAAATTTTTAAAAATGTCAAGTTACCTGTGTTTAACGTACAAACAGATTTAGGTGGTGAATTTTATAATCGACATGTAAAACAATTGTTTAAAGAATATAAAATTAATCATTATAGTGTTCATTCCGAAATTAAGTGTGCGTTAGCAGAACGCTTTATACGTACATTAAAAGAAAGATTGTATCGTTATTTTACTGCAAAGAATACTTATCGTTATATTAATGTATTAGATCAAATTGTAAAAAATTATAATCATTCATACCATTCAAGTATTAAAATGGCACCTGCACAAGTAAATGATTCCAATGTGAATCAAGTGTGGGAAACATTATACGGAAATAAAAAGAATAAGAAAAATATAACTTGTAAATTTAGTTCGGGTGATTATGTTCGTGTTAGTAAGTATAAACATAAATTAGAAAAAGGATATTTACCTAAATGGTAACAAGAAATATTTATTGTTGACAAATGTATAAAGTCAGATCCTGTCACTTACAAATTAAAAGATTGGAACGGTGAAGAAATTAAAGGAATATTTTATGCAGAAGAATTACAAAAAGTAATTATAAATTCAAAGAAAACATATCTTATTGAAAAAGTATTGAAACGTAAAAATGGGTGGATGTATGTAAAATGGTTAGGATATCCATCAAGTATGAATTCGTGGATTAGATCAGATTCTATTCAGTCTGCAAAATGAATTCGAACTTTACACACGACTTTTACGTTACTCTTCCTTCAAATGCAAGTAGCAATCTTTTTGATAATAATACATCATCATTTCGAGTTAAATTGGCACAACCTATTGATTTACGTGATGGGGAATGGGGTGTTGCATTAACACAAATTAATATTCCGTGGAGTTTTTACAATGTTGGTGAAAATGAAGAAATTATAATTACTAGTGTTATCGATGGTAAAGTTGAACGCCACCATGTTCCAATTACACCTGGATATTATTCATCAATTGAATCTATTCTACAATTAATTCCTGAAAATGCTCGTATGTTACACTATTTAAAAAATAAAAATCAAATTGTTATTAAACATTCTTTGAAATTAGAAGATCAATGTATGATTGGTGTTACACCAGGATTACAGCACATTTTCGGATTTATTAATGAAAATACGTATGATGTTAAAAAAGTTATATACACAAAAGTTAGAAATGTTGATTTAATATTAGCACGTGGAAAATTTCCATGTGATTTAGATTATAATATTCCCAATACAATTATTGTTTGCATTGATATTGTAAAACAACAAAAAAAATATAGGACCATTAGTTCGAAAACTTAGTGTATATAATGTACAACACGGTCATGTAAAATCTTTTGTGTTTCACTCACCACATTATGTTAAAGTTGAAAAGAAATATTTTGATACGATAGAAGTAAACTTAAAAGATGAACACGGGTTAAAATTACCATTTCGTTTTGGGACTTCAAACCTAACGCTTCACTTTAAACGAAAATGATTTCTGAAAGTATTGATGATAGTTTTTACATTACACTAGTTTCAAATGCTAGTGCAGATGTATATCCTACAAATAGTCCAACACATTTTATTAATCAATTAAAAAATAATATTCGTTTATCAGAATCCGATTGGTATGTAGGATTAAGTGAAGTACATATTCCATTAACATGTTATAATGTTACTGAAGGTGAAAATGTTATATGGTACAAATTTAAAAATGCAGAACCTACGAAAAGTAAAATTCTTGTTGGATATTATCCATCCATTCATCATTTACTAGAGGAATTAAACGCAATATCAAGTTTTATAAAATTTAGTTTTTCAAATGTTGTGCATGTTGAATGTGATGAACGTGTAGAATCAGTTACATTGTCGCCTACATTAGCTTTAGAATTAGGTTTTTCTGAAAAATCAGATCTTGTTAAAGAATCTCGTGGATTCAAACAACCATATGTAGATATCGGATATCCACATCAAATTTTTATTTATACAGATATTATACAATATCAATTTTTAGGTGATACAAAAGCACCATTATTACGTATAGCAACAATCTCTGATATTAAATACGGAAAAGTTCAAACAATTACCTTTGAAGATATTCATTATATGCCACTTGCAAAATTTTGTTTTAACACAATTGAAATACTATTAAAAGATCATGCAGGGCGAAATTTGCCATTTCGTTTTGGGACACTGACCGTAACACTACATTTTAAACGCTCTCCTGCATCTGCTAAATAATAATTATAGAAAAAAAAGATGAGAGCAAGACGTGTTACTTATCACCGTGGACGCGGAATACCATATTTTTCAGGACCTGTATATCAAAGGGGACATGGTATAGGTAGTTTCTTTAAAGGATTATTTCGTTTTGCTTTACCATTTCTTAAACAAGGTGCAAAAACTGTAGGGCGTCAAGCATTACAAACCGGTATGCAAGTTGCGGGTGATGTATTAGAAAATCGACCATTTAAAGAATCTGTTCGTGCGCGTGTAAAAGAAGCTGGTAATAGTTTAAAGACAAAAGCAATTAATAAAGTTGGGCAGTTGCTAACTGGTAACGGCAAGAGACGGTCACGCAAGAGGAAAGCTCCTGCAATTGTAAAGTTTGGACCACCAACAAAACGTAAACATATACACGACATCTTTTCATAATGGCACTCCTAAATTCAAGTAGTTTTGAATGTTGTACCAATGAATTTGATTTCTTTTCTATACCAATGACACAAACAGCTATTGAAGCAACTACAAATGCTGAATATCGTCCTATTTCCACATTAACCTCAGAAGGACCTATTGAATTTGTTATTCCAGGAGAAACAGGGGAATTTATTCATCCTGCATATCTATATCTTTATGTGCGTTGTAAAATTACTAAAGCTGATGGTACAACTTTAGCTAATGATGATACTGTTGCACCAGTAAATAATTTCTTACATTCTTTATTTAGTCAAATTGATATTTCGTTAAATGATAAATTAATTAGTTCTTCATCAGGATCTTATCCTTATCGTGCATACATTGAAACATTATTAAATTATTCTTATGATGCTTCTCAAACACATTTAGCATGTGCATTGTGGCATAAAGATACTGCAAAAAATTTTAATAAATTAGATAATACAAATGCTGGTTTTCAAAAACGTGCTAATAAGGTGAAAAATAGTAAATCTTTTGAAATGTATGGACGTCTTCATACTGATATTGTAAGTTTAGATCGTATGCTTCCTAACAAAGTAAGTTTACGTGTAAAACTACATCGTAGTAAAGATAATTTTTGCTTAATGTCTCCTGAAAATACAAGTTATAAAGTTGCACTTGAAGTTATTCTTCATGTACGACGTATTGATGTAGCTGCAGATTTAGCTATGCAATTAAATACACGAATGGGTTCGGAAACAGCCAAGTTATCTCTGACGAGAGTGGAAACAAGATCTTATACTATACCTGCACAAGTAAACTCTTACAACATTGATAATCTTTTCCTGGGTAATGTTCCTAAAGGCCTGGTTATTGGTTTCATCTCCAACACATCCTTCAATGGGAAATCACATCTTAATCCCTTTGAATTTCGAAACTTTAACGTTAACAAACTGCAATTACAAGTCGGCTCAAAATCATTTCCTCCCAACCCCCTCACTCCTGATTTTAATAATTTATATCTTCTAAGTTACTATACTTTGATTTCAGGTACTGGTATATATTATCAAAATTATTCACATACTGTTACTCTTGATGAGTATCCAAACGGATATGCTCTGTATGCTTTTATTCTATCTCCAACAGGAACTTTAGACGATAACACGTGGGATGTGGTACGCGATTCCCCTGTAAATTTAAAAGTATCATTTTCAGAAACTTTAACTGAACCTGTTACATGCATTGTGTACGCACAATTCGATTCTTTAGCACAAGTAGACAAAGATAGAAATATTTATACTGATAACACCTTCTAATTTATTCAGTTGAGTAGGATGAGGGTTGTTGTACACTTCTCGGCGTATCATGATAACGAAGATGACTTTATTGTAAAAGAATTAGCCATTGTAAATCCTGACGTTCCCTTTTTCGAAAATTGGATTTTTAAACCACCATTTCCTTTAAATAAGTTAGCTGAGCCGATCGTAAGTACAAACAAATATCTAGGTGAGAATGTGTATGGCATTACCTGGCACGAAGGCGATGTAGAATATTCCCATCTTAAGGAAATACTTCAATCATATTGTTCAAATACTACAACAATATACACCTACGGAATAAATAGAAAGTTTTCTTCAAGAAATTCTTCAAAGAGAAGTTACAAATTTAGAAGAAATAAACTGTCCAAAGTATACTGCATTAAGTTTTCACGTTCATCGGTGTGCACATAATAAACATCGTTTCGGACAATATAGGTGCAGTGTTCATGCAGCATTACTGTATAGTGAATATGTAAAAGTGTATGACTATGTCTTACATGTGAATAACAGTGATAGTTACATACCTACTACAATTAAAAATAATAATCTTCATCATGTATAGTGACGAATTCTTAAAAGTGTTACTAAGTGATAAAGTGACTGGTGCAAGTGTTACTGGAATTTACCCTATTGACAGACTTCCTGTAACGGTAGAACCTCCTGCTGCACTTGTGATTAATCTTGATACATCTGATTCTGCTGGTTCCCACTGGGTCGCAGTGTACATCAATAAGAAAAAACATGGGTACTACTTTGACAGTCTTGCTATGGACATTCCCAAAGAAATAAAAAACTTTTTGTCGAAAAATACTAAAATGTACTTTACGAATAATCATCAATATCAACATGATAATTCTGTGTTGTGCGGGTATTTTGTGTTGTTCTTTTTGCATCATATTATCCGCACTCAATCATTTCAAAAGTGTTTAAAAATGTTTAACAAGAAAAATTTGAAAAAGAATGATGATATCGTTTATAAACATGTGAACAAATTTTTTAAAAAAAGAAAACAAATATTTTTTTATTTTTTTTTTATTTTTTTTCTTATTATATGTTTACAATTTTTTTATTTTTTATCATATACAATTTTTTTTTCTTAAATTTTCAATAATTTTTTTTAAAACTTACATCCCTGCATTTTATTTACAATTCCTAAGAAAAACATTACAATCTTGATAATGCATTAGTTAATGCTGTTGATCTTTCATATTTCCACCAATAATTCAACTGTTGTGCATTACGATATGCACATCCTGATTTCTTTACAATATTTGTATGAAAATTACAATAATCATTAAATGTGTTTCCACATAATTCACTTAATGGTGGACAATGTTTTGTTTCTAAATCAATGACATTATCTAATGCAAATATTCTTTTAATCCAAAGAGATTTCTCTAAACCTTTACAATAAAAGGATGAATTCTTTGAACATAATTGATATACAAGGTTTCGTATGCATGATACAGTATATCCAGTTTTGCTATTCCATTTCAAACCGTGTAAATTTAAAGTTAACCATTCAATTTGTTTTTGACATCCTAATGATAATAAATTATAATCGATTGGTGATTTTACCAAGCAATGGAAATTTACTGTATCATCGCATGCAGTTAAACAAAACTCACGAATGATAAATTCATTATCAGACATTTTAAAACCTTGAATATCCATAATATATTGATTTACACATGGTGAAATTTCATTTGTGTGATAAATGAAAAACGGAATAATCTGTCCAACAAATTCTGTATTTTTTAAAAGATCACAAATTTTACGCATAAACCATATAAATGAGATTTCACTATGTTCTTGTTCAAAAACTTCAAAAAGTTCACTAAGAGTTTTATCAAGAGATAAGTACTTCGTTGCAAATGTTCCAGTATTATGAAGATGAGTACAATCATGAGGAAGATTTAACTTGCATTCCATGCATTCAATTGGATTGGTGTTACGTAAGTATACTTTTATAGTTTTTAATACACAGTTCACATTAATGTTTTCATCACTGCATAACACACATGAAACACTAACTCTATTCGAATACATTTTCTCAATCTGAAATATTCGCTTTCCGTTTGTCTTTTCTTATGAAAATGTCCAGTAATTCCGGAAGATAGTCTGTATCACTTAATAATTCCACATACGTTTCATAGAATTTTTCTCTTGTTAATATTCCAATAATATGGGTGTTTGCATACAAGTAAAACACATCTTCTTCAACACTAGGACTTGCAATAATACTCCATGCACGGGTTTGCAATAATACTCCATGCACGGGTTTCCAATGACTCTGGGTGTACATTCATACAATCATGCGCAAAATCATGAGGGGATCCTTCTCTACATCCATCGCAAATTAATGTATCGTTGAAATCCCATTTTTCAATAGCCTTCTTTATACATTCACGGTCCACCTTTTGACTATTACAACAACAATCTAAACCCCAAAATCGTGATGTTCTTGATAATACTGCTGGTGATGACGGTGGTGTTGGTGAAACTGTTGTTAGCACTGGTGATTCTATATCATCAAAATCATATTCTTCATCTGACGATGATTCGTATATTTCTGTTTCAGCATCAGATATTGCTTCAGTGTTAACCTCGTAGTGTTCTTCTTTCTCAAAGAGATGCATGGTGTCTCTATATATATTTTCCGCTATGACTCGTATTTAAAGTATTTTCATAGCCACAAGGTAATCACGTGTTCATCATTCGACGCGTAAAACTTCTTTTCTATTACCAATTAGCATAGGAGCATGATTCAACATGTTTACCTACCACAACCTCAATCTTCTTTGTATTCTTCGCCGACAATGTCTTGTATTCACCTACCCTGGCGCCAAACTTGTTTTATTACTCTGTCGGCACTCTGTGATGTGTACTAAACGTGTCGTCGGTTTCCTTTGTATTTGTCTTCATGTTTTAACACGCACCTGTCACCCAACAACGCCATCTTTCCCTCTTGCCCAACGAGTTTCCAAAAAGCGCGCGAAAAGTTCAGTTCATGTCTTAAGTTCACCAGCGAAAGACGTACGAGAACCACGCTCTGTATATGTACCAGCAATGCTTATCGTACCGCAGTATACATACATATTCTATACACGAAATTTCTAGTATGCTCACACAGTGTTCGAGAAATAAAGATACGATCCGTCAAATTAAGAAGTCCCGCATGAATAAAGTTTATTCCCTCCAATTTATTAGGAAAATACAAATAAGAAAGAGCTTCTAATGAAGCGAAAGAATAAAGAATTAATATGATCACAATCAAAGATTGTTCTGAATTTGCTATGCAAATGATCGAATTAATTAATATAATCACAATCAAATTTAACAATGTGTATGCTTTAGCATCCGATCCAATAAATAAGGAGCTTGTAGGGCAAGCAATCCATAAAATAAGAAGTTCCAAGTAATTTATTAAGAGAATGCAAATGAGAATGAGCTTCTAATGAAGCGAAATAATTAATATAATCACAATCAAATTTAACAACGAGTTTGCACAGCAAACGATCCAATAAATAAGGAGCTTGTAGGGCAAGCAATCCAATACAATTGTTCCGACTAATTTATTAAGAAAATACAAATAAAAGAATAATTAATTTGATCATAGCATAGCTGTTAGAAACAACCCTATCAAAATCACGTGATACATGTCCTTCATCCTCTTTTCTAGAAACTACTCCATCCCTCCTAACACTCAACCTTTTCCAGGAACCCGTCTAACCACCTAACAAACAGGGTAATAAAACCACCTCCCCCTAAAACCTCCCCAAGGCCGACACGGCCATATTGACATCAAATCTACACAGTCATAAAAGCAATAAAAGCAATTAAGAGGGCAATAAAAGCTATTCAAGTGTAGAATCCTAGACATATCTACTCACTCAGGCCCATATTGACGAATGGGAGTCTGAGTTTCGGACTCAAGATGACAAATTTCTAGGGGTGACGTTTTAAAGAATGAGATTGAAGTATGGTATGCGGAGAAAGAAGCTGCCCAAGAGAAATAAATAAAGGGAACTATACTGGAAACAATGTTCATACAACAGCGGGGCCGAGTTTTCTTGTCACACGGTAGTGGTAAGAAGAAGCTGAGACAATTGCTTATTGGCTTCTGACGCATTTGCTTCTGTATGCCCCACTAGGCCACCAATTAGGGGGCCTCCCCCCTAAATTTTTTACAACCCTATATTTCCCATCGGTATAGCTATGTAATGCTGATTTTAGTAGTATTGTATCGCACAAGTGACTAACTTTCGCATCCCCATTTCGGAATACCACGCTACGCTACTGTCTGTAATAACAAACAAGTGTTTCGGAAGTATTTATGTTCAAGCAGAAATACATTTCCTTCATTTGTTTATGCGTACCGCTCTATTTTCTTTACGATCACCATGTGTACGAATATGAATGTGACATACTGTAGGTAGAGCGTGAACAAAAAGAGTGTCCGGAATCGACTCCCACTAACGGTTTTTATTATAAAACTTTTTCCACTATAAAAGTATATATACAAAATACTGTACAAATAATTTCTCTAGTATACAAGGTTAGTTATAGATAGTCTTTGACCGTAAGGTCGCAGACAGGATCTCTACAGAGCCCCGTAGCAGGCTAAGCAGAGGGGTATTAAGGATCCAATGCTCCGTAGCAAGCAAAGGCGGGTTAAATGGCCAACAGAGCCCCGTAGCAGGCTAAGCCAGAAGATAGGATAGGCGTAGTCCCGTAGTAGACTAGAGACCTGCGGTTAGGTTACTCCCAAGACTACTCTATATAAGGCTAGGGTCAGACACGCCTCTTTTTTCGCCGTGGAAGCAGTGGTCAAACTATGACGTCACATGGCGACAACTAAAGGGACGAACATACACACATACACAAATACAAAATAATGGGAAACATGTGTGGCTGAAAAGAAGAATTTGAGAAGCATTTCTGTTAGAAATTAGTTTGTTTTGTGATTGTGTTGTGAGCTGTGTTTTGTTGTGTGTATTTTTCCAATATTATCACATATTCGTGTGTTAATGCTGAGTGAGTAAGTGCATGTCTAATATCTAAAGAAAATGACGTCTGAGTGTGCTGTTTCAACTTGTAAGAACAACAGCAGAAGTTGCAATAAAGACATTATTTTTCATCGTTTCCCAAAGGATTCTGCGGTCTCTGCGGTGTGGACAGTGAGGTGCAAACGAAAAGACAGTTTTAAGCCCGAAAATAGTCGAATTTGTTCTACGCATTTTTGTAGTGATGATTATGAGCGTGACTTGGAACATGAATTATTAGGCCTCCCTCCCAGAAAACGTCTTAAACAAGATGCAGTCCCCAAAATAAGTTTACCGTCTAATTTTTCTCCCCAAAAATCAGAACGAGGTGATCGACAGTTAGTAAGAGAGAGGAAACGACAAATACCGAGCATACTACAAGAATCACCGTCATCTCCTAAGAAGAAGTGTAAAAGTATACTGAGTGATAATATATATAATAATGATAATGTTCTCCAAAATAACTTAGTAAAAGAAAACGAAGAATTCCGTGCACAGCTAAATAATTTAAAGAATCAATTAGAAACCGAAAAAAGCCGCAACAGAGCTTATCAAGCTCAAATTTCGAATTTGCGTAAAAAATTAAATCCCAGTAGGCAGCGCAGATTCGTTGCGAGTGAAGTTCGAAGAATTTTACAAACGTCATTCACTGATAGCCAAATTGATTGCCTACTTAATCAGAAAACGAGAACTAAGTGGCAACAAGAAGATATGACAATGTGTTTGTCTCTTTGGACTTTGTCAAAGAAAACATACATGTTCTTGCGCGAAAAGTGCCATTTTCCACTGCCGAGTGTAAGTACCATTCGCCGTTGGTTTCGTTCAATAAAATGTGAGCCAGGTCTTCTGAAGCAAGTCATATGCATATTGAAAGCCAAAGGTGAAAGTCTATCTGTTTCAGAAAAATTGGGTGTGATCTCGTTTGATGAAATGAACATTCTACAAAAAGCTTGTTATGACAAACGGACTGATACTGTGTATGAACCTTCTAAATAGGTGTTAGTGGTAATGGTTCGAGGATTAGTGGGTAAATGGAAACAACCAATATATTTTGATTTTGATATTAGGTTTACAAAAACATTATTTGACACAATTGTCCAAGCTCTAGAAGAAACAGGGTATCCTGTGGTTGCTGCAGTATCAGATCTTGGAGGATCAAATAGGCGTCTTTGGAAAGAGTTACGGATAACAATGAATAACACGTCATATCGCAATCCTTTCGACACCGAAAGAAATATATTCTTTTTTGCCGATATTCCTCACATGATTAAGTTATTAAGGAATCATTTCTTAGATGAAGGCTATGTATCACCATCAGGAGAGAGAATTTCAAAATTCCCATTAGTAGCTCTTTCGAAATATGACTCTAATGAAATTAAAATATGTCCCAAGCTTCGTGACATTCATATTAACGTTCATGGAACAAACAGACAGTGCGTGGAATATGCAACAGAACTTTTTTCGGAAAGTGTTGCAAAGGCAGTGCGGTATGTGTATCCAAAGGAAGAAACACTATCAAACTTCATTTTGGCTATAGATAAATTTTTTGATGTTTTTAATTCGCGCCTACCTTTCGATTTTAGAAAGCCCTTAGGAAGTGCTTTTGGAAATTCTATTCAATCACAATTAAGTATTTTGTCGCAAATGCTAAATCTTACCTTAGGTATAAGAAAAGTAGGAAGCAAAAATATTTTGCCATTTCAGGAAGGTATTGCAATATCTATTAAATCTTTAATATCTTTATTCGAATATGTCAAAAGTAAATATGGTATACAATATATATTAACGAGTAGACTTAACCAGGATTCCTTAGAGAATCTCTTTTCGCAGCTACGCTTTGCTGGTGGACAGTATGATCATCCTACACCAGTTGAAGTTAAGTATCGATTAAGGAAACTAATTTTAAATCGCAATGTTTCCGCTATAAGTTCAAATTTGAATGTGAGTGAAGATAGTGACGAGCCGTATGTTTCCTCCGAGTTTTATGTATCACTATTGAAAGAATCACAGAGTATAGTTGAGAACCTCGAACATACAACTGGTGAATGTTCAAGTAGTAATTATGCAATTGAACATGAAGGGCTTCATCGGAACTCTGTACACGAAACGCTGAAGGAAAATAGTGATGAGAACATAAACACGTCAAACGAAGGTTTGTTATATATAGCTGGATATATAGCTTTCAAAGAAGGTAAAAAATATCCAGAATTATGCTCAGAGGACAAGAAAATAATAGATGGAAAAGTTTCATGGTTGTCGTTTCTCTCTAGAGGTAGTCTTGTGCACCCGTCGAATAAATTTTATGAAGATGTGATGTTCATGAACAGAGAATTTTTGAAGTTTCATGGTTCAACATCATTTCGACAAAGGGCAAAAGTTGTGAAAACCCTATCCGAATTCATATCGCGCAAGATACCACATGTGCCTCTTAGTGTAATCGAAAGATTTATAAGATTAAGAACTATTATTAGGATTAGGCATATAAACAATGTTAGTTCACCAAGTCACGCTCAACAAAAGAAAATGAAAAAGTTAGTGAAGTAATCACACAATGAAGCTCAACGTATCGATATAGCGTCGAAGGAGAGAGTAAGTTATTCATTTTATATTTCTCGCAAAAAAAAAAAAAAAAAAACTTGTCTCTTAGTAGAATAGTTTTAACCTTATGCATTTTTTTTTTTTTTTTTTTTTTTGTAAATATAGCAAGTCGATTCAAATTTCTTACGCAACTTACTTTTTTAGGGATTTGTTAATTACTTCTTATTTACTCGTTTAATGTTTATTCCGTTAGTTACTTCATTTCGGTGTTTGTGCGTGTGTCAGGGGGGAGTAGACTGTTGCAACTTCTAAAGTTAGTGTGAAAAATGCTATTTATAGGTAGCATTTTTTCGTTTCACCTTAATTTTCGGGGGAATCTACACCCCACGGACTATTCCCTGGCTACCTCCCTGTCACAAGATACAAATAGAATTGCTTAGATAGCTGAAGGAAGGGAGTGGTCCCCGTCCCCAGTATTTTGCATCTTATTTTTAATAATAGAAATGTAACTAAATGTGGTGATTTGGGCGAATATTGTAAAGTTAACGTACTCCAAACTAGGAAATTATTTATATTTTTTTCCTATTTCGTTTCTTTCATCCGAAATTTTTGTGCTATTATCCTCTTTCCATAGAATTTACAAGGTGGTAAAATCTCCGTATTTCAATAGACGCGGGAAATGTCTTCCGCAAGCTCTTCTGGTCTCCTAGCTTTATTCTTGTCGCCACTCAACGTCACGAATACGTCACAGATCACGTGACAGAGCACGACCCCAGCCTTATATAGAACAGTCTTGGGTTACTCCTAATCTTCCGTGGCAAACAGTAGGAGGGTCAGCAAAAACTGGTACAGAATTGCCGTCGTCCAGCCAATTCAAAAGGTTCCTTGGCGCTGCTGCTCCGTGGGAGAGGCTAGAAGCCGTCGTCTGCAAGTGATTGTAAATCCATCTGGTGTGAAATCCTCTTGCCAAACCACATGGTGGTGTTTGTAAACACTGACGTGTAAAATTGTTTATACACTATATCACGTGAGACATTACAATATTAGGTAATGGACAAATGGGCTATCCATGATATTTCCCGCAAAAAATTTCGTTGTGTATATAGTGGAATTCTCGAGGTATAATTCCTGAAGCCAAATATACCGATTACTGAGAATACATACTGTATGGTTAGCAGCTGCAGAGGGAAAGTGGAACTCTGTGAGAAGCGTCCTGCAGTCGCCAATCCTTAAAACTTCATTCTTGTACACGAAAATGCGCGACCAAAATAGCAAGGGTGACTCAAGAACAAACTGAACTTGGATAGTCTGCTCAATTCTTCAATTCTGAAGACCAAATCACCCAGGCTATGGAAAATTTCTTTCAGCTCAAACCAACAATATTTTATAAACAATAATAAATAAATAAATAAATGACAAGTTGCCAGAACCATGGAAGAAGGTCATACATAGCAGGCTGATCAATAAAAATTAATAATTGGGTTTGAGGTGAATACAACGGCAAGGCACAGAAAACGAAACACGTTTGTGTACTACGAGAAGTCGCGAATAGATCGAGCAAGTTTGAAGGCCATGGCGTCAGAAATGCGACCTTGGAAGCCGTTCAAACACTCGTAGTTTCAGTTTCGTATAAGGCAACATGAAAGTGACACGCGAAGAACAGTACAGAAATTTTGACTATCTTGCAATGATCATCGTTCCGTGTGCACACTGTCCTCCATATAGCCCCTTGTGATTTTTTTCTTTTTCCAGCTTTGAAGAAACACTCTGGGGCGCGGCGTTTCGCATCTTCAGGGTCAATGGTGAAAGCTGCTGAGGCAATTTTGAAGGAACTGTCCAAAAATGGCTTCCAGCATGTCTTTGATGACTGGCAAAAATGTTGGGATAAGTGCATTGCATATAATGGGAACTATTTTGAAAAAGATCACCAACGTTTGGCGGATTAGAACAGGTAATTATGTTTATTCATTTATGGTCATTCTTTATTGATCAGCCCTTGTAATAGTGATGAATACATAATATAATTTTATTATTTAATTAAATCAAAATAAATCTCTCATTAAAAACGTAAACTCTTTATGACTCAACCTATTATTTCAAACAGCGAACAACAAGGTGTGTTGGAAATGCTTCACTACTCCGAATTTCCCCATCAAGTGCAATGTTACCAAATTGACAATTTTAAGGAACTTAGAAAAAAAACACGTGTGCAAAGATATTTTGGGAAAGTACATATTCTTAATTTAATTTGAATTTCCGTGTCACTGAAATCCTTTACAGTGCAGCACAATTTGAAAGCTGGTGCAATCAAAACTTCTACTTCATTATATTGAAGTACATAATGATGTTCAATATTGCAACTTAACCACCCTTACTGTTTTATCTATCTATTAAAATGCTACAATAGCAATTACAAGCGCCTGAACTCCAACCTATAACTTCAGCTTTCAAATCTTTCATTTACGGTTGTCTGTGATTTCACGTTTAACAGAGAGAAACATTTTAAGTATTTGTACTTTAAATATGACGTTTTCACTGATCGATTGGAAATTTTGCGTTGATTGTCCAGTTTTAATTGAATATTTTTTTAAAAAAAACATGGCCATTATTTGTTTATTACATTTTTTAAGGGTACGCTGGAAGCATTGAAATTAAAAAAAAAAGCATCATATCCTATGTGTTATACATTCCAACACCACAATGTTGTATATTGGGGTTGTATATGTCTGAGGCGTTTGTTCCATGGCCAAATAATAGTGAAAAAGGAAAGATAACCATTTCTCGAGTCCAAGATAAATTTCATTTTTTGTGTGTTTTGCCCAATGAACACCATATATAACTGACATTTAATTAATTGTATATGTAATGTATTTGCTCATTACATACTGCATGCAAGAAGAAAGAAAACACTGGTCATACATTAATTAGAAACTCCAACCGGAAGTAGGCTCAAATCTTGCAAACGGTGCGAGATATTGAGAAAAAATAATCGAAAAATTTCCCCTTTATGATACCCCTTCCGATCTTTTTTTTTTTTTGTTTTTTTTTTTTTGTTTTAAATCAAGACGTCTTTCACTTGTGTCTGTAAACGGACATGCACATATGTTGTGAGGAATGAGAAGGAGATTTATGCTCATATGCGAATGATGCGCTGTGTAGAGCAAAGGTTCAACTAGTGAGTATTAAATATTTTGGCCCATGAACTCACGTAAAATGTAATTTTTAACTAAGTACATCGCCACACATCAAGTTATGGTGTTGTCTGAGAATATTTGCAAATTACTACCAGTCTCAATATAACATGAAATAGAAAAACATACACGTTTCACTACCTTCAATTAATCATGTATATACTAATAAATTCATAATGGTAATAATCAAATATAAATGAGTCTCTATTCCTTTTGAGGTTGAAAAACTGATCGGAATACTAATTTCCCATTCCAATTTACACTTGCAGCAACTGTTAGATTTCCCTACGGTAAACTCAATTTTATTATATTAATGAGACTGTAAGCACCAATAGGCAAAATTAATTACTGTTGCAAATATTCGATTGGATGAATAAACAAATCTGTTATTCGTTTGATTGAAAAGGTACAGTTGGTCACGTTTATTGATTCGTATATATGTGTGTTATTTCATGTGTTAAGGAATGGCAAGGGCCCCCCACATGCACATTGAATGAGTAAGTGCACGAATTTCATCCCACCAATACGCCACACAATGATTAATAATAATACTAGTAAATAATTCGGTGAATGTGTGTATATTTCGAATGGATTGTTGTTTTATCTGCAACAGCAGTTACTTTAAACTAATCCCCATAAAAGTAATGCAGATTAGCGTATCCGCCTTCGTTACGGGAGACCCGCATTTAATTCCCGGTGAGAGCTTATGTTGTTCCGATTCTACGTTAAGGTGTAGATCCACGTTTCATATAGCCTCGGTGCTAAACGGGACGCTAAAATATAAAATTAACTAATCATACAGCCTCGGTGTTAAACGGATCGCTACAATTCAAATTAACCAACCATGAAGCATCCAGCCACTAAGTAAATATTTGTACAGTAGCTCACATTAATATTCGGTTTTTATTAGGAATTGCCAAAAACAAATTGGATTTGGACAATAAACGGTCAAGTAAACGTAATTTGTACGGCGAAAGATACATACTGAACTCTGAAAGGAAGAAAAAATGACACAAAATGCTAACCAATACTTAGCAACAGAATGTGAAACAGGTAATGGCCCAAAAATATATCCCATTAATATTCAGTTTCGATAACACCAACGGCATTTACTCGTTTCTGTACTATGCAGAGAGCATGGTATGGTGACAAGAGATGTACTGCAGATGACAGCAGAAGAGAGGTCATGGCAGAGGTGCAAAAGCCGCACTGAACTTTGTGAATCAAACAGGTTACATGAACTGTGCTGAATATGGATAGAAAAGGTAAAAAATACAAGTCTTGAGTAGTGGCAATTGGTGATCTATCATCATGCAAAAAGGCGTAAGTACGCTAAAATAGCTGAAATATTACGCATCCCCAAGAGTACCGTTAGAGACAGTCAGGATGTATAAAAATGCAAATAGAATAGAATCCATACCACAAATTGGACAGCCCAGGAATTTGTCAGACAATGACGAAATTGCTATTCTTCGCAAAATTAAGAACAATCCCAGGCTAAGTGGACTGAGTATTGCGGCATCGATAAACTCCGAGTTGGGCAAGAACGTTTTGCAGAAACAGTCAGCAGAGTGTTGAGATATTCCGTGTTTCATGGTAGGGTACCAAGTAAGAAACCGTACGTAAGTGAAGTCAATAGGAGAAAACTGTAAGGATTGTCAGTACATTATTGACTCTACCAAATCATTACAATATATTTAATTTTGGACGAAAGTATGTGGGTAAGTGGGTAAGTCTTATTCGTGGACGAAAGTAAATTTGAGGTGTTTGGTTTAGACGTTTTCCCACCAGTCTTCCGACTTACCCATATGTTCTCGTGCGAAATTAAATATATTCTCCTATTGACTTTACTTACGTACGGTTTCTTACTTGGTACCCTACCATGAAACACGGATTATCTAACAGTCTGCTGACTGTTTCTGCGATAACGTTCTTGCTTAACTCGGAGTTTATCGATGCCGCAATACTCACTGCACTTAGCCTGGGATTGTTCTTAATTTTGCGAAGAATAGTACGTTCGTCACTGTCTTGACAATTTCTTAGGCTATCCAATTTGTGGTATGGATTCTATTCTATTTTCATTTTTATACATTCTAACAATGTCTCTAACGGTACTCTTGGGGATGCGTAATATTTCAGCTGTTTTAGCGTATTTACGCCTTTTTGCATGATGATAGATCACCAATTGCCACTGCTCAAGGCTTGTATTTTTACCTTTTCTTTCCATATTCGGCACAATCCCTGTAACCTGTTTGATTCACAACGTTCAGTGCTGCTTATGCACCTCTGCCATGACCTCTCTTCTGCTGTCATCTGCAGTACATCTCTTGTCACCATACCATGCCTTCTCCATAGTACAAAAGGAGTAAACACCGTTGGCGTTATCGAAACCGAATATTAATGAGAGGTATTTTTGGCCCATTATCTGTTTCACATCCCGTTACTAAGCACTGATTAGCATTTTGTGCCACTTTTTTTCTTTCAGCGTTCAATATATATCCACGTAACTTTTGCCTTAGAAACTATGTTTACTTGACCTTTTATAATCCAAACCCAATCTGTTTTTGGCAATTCCTAATACAAACAGAATATTAATGTAAGCGACTGTATGTATAAAAGCACTCAACAACATCGATTCGTGATAATCGTAACTGATCAGTTTGAAGCTGCCACCTGCCTTCACTTTTTATCCAATAGCTTTCACCTAATGGGACTGCGCCGAGGCGAAGGGAGCACATGTTTGGTGCACCTTGTTTAATTACGATAGGTGGATGTTCAGCACACGTCGGCATACGGGGAAACGAGCGTGTCAACACAGAAGACAAGAACACCTTAATGTCACGTGTTGCACTGAAGCAATTTCGCCCGTGCTCGGATCTTCGTATTTGTTTCGCACAACGGATGTACTTTCGTTGGCAGGTGTATTGAAACCATATCAAGGAAAATACGCATCACTCCTTAAAATTTATTTCATTAATTTGCAGACGTCGTCGCGTACTAATTCCACACCTGTATGTTAGACATTCTTACGCAGGGGCGGATCCAGCGGGGGGCGATCGGGGCGATCGCCCCCCCAGAAGAGGAAACTTTCTTATTTTATATATTAATAAAACACATCCCATACTCTTAAAAGTAGCTGTATTGCAACCCACCGCCCCTCCCAGAAGTCCGTTCTGGATCCGCCCCTGTTCTTACGTGACTCATTCCTATTTAGAGCGTGGTGGTAACAGCCCGTATTGTAAAGGAACGCAAAAGGTAGTGCGGAGGGGATTAGGATTCATGACAAAAACACGGAATTAAACTGAAATTCTAAATACAACCGACAAACAGACACTATCAGCTCTTGCGAAATTTGCAATCATTCTACTGCCTACAGGAAGAAGTATTAAAAGACGTTAAGAACAATAGACGCTCTAGTCTACTATAGGGAAAAAGAAGTATTTGTTATGAATCTATTGATATACCTATTCATATCCATTTGCATTCGTTGCAGTACATATTCACATTAAGAATGTCTCACAAATTTGTAGAATTTTATTATGGGTCATAAGCCTTCAATGCAAGTAAATAACTTATTAAATAAATAAATATTCTTGTGAAAATATCCACAGCACTCAGATCTCAGAGAACGTTTAGGACTACCTACGAAAATCTTAGTTAGGTTTTGTGAGATAATGCAATCTCTAGTGACGATATTCTTACTTTTTCAAGTGAGACTGGAATAGTACACGTACTCTTCAGATTTCCTTTTTACTTTTTCCTGTCATTGCGTTTTTTACTTATATTGTAATAACAATTTTATATTTTGCTATTTGTACTTTTAGCATTACTACGATCCGTTCGATTTTTTTTCCTTTGACTATTTATACTTCGACTTTACGTTTTAGAAGTTTTATTTTTAAATTTTAACCCATAGATTTTGTCTGTCATTCGCCTTATCGTCACGCAAACAGCCTAGCTGCTATTATCTCCATTAAATATTACATAATCAATCAATCAACACACATAATGTTGCACATAATACTTCCTATTTAAAAAAATACTACAGTGAAACTTTCTTTACGGACATCTCTTAGGAACGAACAGCTCCTTAATACAGATTTGTGTGTCCTGACAAATATATATATATATATATATACGGACAGTCTTCTTTTCCCCCTAACCCTTAATAACCTCTACATAAGGAACAGGAATCATTTTATACGCATACAGAAAATACTTTCGGTAATTTTAAGATAAATCTGTGATGCAGTATAGTACATAGAAAACCCCTTCCCCATTAATATCTGTCATAAATCGTAAGTCAATCACCTGGTAAGAATAGTTGAACGCCGAATTTAATTTTAATTTTCTGTGTCCATAATAAATTTCATTAACTAATAACTACGTTGCAGTGTTTTATTGCGTTACTTTTATCTTTAGTACTCAGTAATCGAATTAAGAGGGTTTTTTTTTTTAAATACAGAAATGGCACGTTATTTAAGAGTAAAATTACCTGACGTAGTATATTTTGCAATTCAGATATACATACATTCCTCATGACACTTCTGTTTCTTTACAGAGAGATATTTATCCCGTTACCCCTACTAATTCGAACAATGAGTACAGTATTTCGATATTAGTCTATATTTGTATTTATAATTTATGTACTTACTGCATATTACGTACGATTACCTATGAGCTATAATTAATAAACATGTAATCTATTCATGACGGACAGCTTTCATTTATGGGCAAATAATTATGTCCCATCTCTGTCCGTTATTCAGAGGTTTCACTGTATTATATATACACAACTCATAACTTTATTAACGGCAGTAGTACTAAATATTGTAAGTAAGCGAATCTAATGTCTTGACATATATTTCGAAGAACTAAACCCACTTTGAAAATCCGACCCTTTTCCTGCTACATCCTGCGGGCAACCACGTTCACCTGTATAGTCAGCACCGTTAAAAGAAAAACTCAAAAACGGAACTCTAGACATGTTTTTGTTGAAATAGTTTTTAAAAAAATGTCAGGATAAAAACAATGTACTGTCATATAAACTAGTAAATATATTTTGTCTTTTTTTTCTGATATTTCATAACTAGTTTTTAGTTCCTAAACAATTCAATGATTCTAATAAAATACTCTCATATAAACCAATAAAAGAAAAAAAAAAAAAAAGGAACTTGCATTTCTCCGCGAAGTTCAAAAGACCATAAATACTCACTTAATCATCACTTAATGGAATCACAATGAGAATTGTGCTATTAGGGGAAAAAACTCGTTCGTCCTACGAATTTATTAGATATATCTATTTACAAGAATTCAAAACGGAAACTTAAATGTGAATTAATTAAACGTAGCACACTCATTTTTAATGGGCTTAGTTTCACGTTCGACCTCTCGTGAAGAAACTAGCTTTCATTAGGCTAAAAAGCATAATAATCACAATCTCAAAATTTTTCTATAGAGCCTACATCACTTATATATTCTGATAGCGTCGTCAGAATCGTCAGAAAGTTATACGTACTATCTAAAATCTAAACGAAATTGAACAGTAAGGCTTACAGAAAACGGTGAAATGACGTTCTAGACGAGACATTAGTGAGTATGCTAACTCTAGCGATCATGCTTTAGTTTTTGCTAGTCATGTTTTAAATAAGAGCTTTATGTATCTCTTCAGATCAAGCGATCCCGATATTTTCTCCACTGAAAAAAGTAATTTTTCTTTCACATATTGCATTCATTTGATCCTTTTTCTTTCTCAGCATTCTACACAAAAATAAACATTCTGAATGTAGTCCAAAAAAGTTTAGGAACAGAGAAAGAAAAGAAAAGAGAGAGAGAAAGAGAGTGTATGTCTTAACCTGAAGCAATCCGTTGAAAAAGCATGGTAGATGTGACATGAAGCTTGAAAACAGCCTCTGGCCCAGTAATTTTGAAACCACAAAAGCAAATTATTTGTCCGGAGATATACGTATGCTGTAGTTTTTTTTTTTTTTTTTTTTTTTTTTTTTTTTTTTTTTAAATTGCCAGGCAGAAGTAGTTGGATGCTTCTTTGTAATGGAAATACTCTAACGTTTAAAAGAATGTAAAATGTTTATTATTGTACGCTCTCTTCTGGAAAGAAATTAACTTTGATATATGAATGTCATTGCTAAATTTAAAGATACGTATAGGTGAATTCACGATATACTGCAAACAACCCTTAACACGGTATTTGGTTGAGTCTTCTCCAAGTGTTCCGTCGTTTATGTTTGATAAATAAAAAATATGAAATTATTATAGTAAACTAAAATAACATTTTCATTACAATCCAGACCAAATTATATGAGAATACAATAATGGAAAAATATAAAAGAAATTTAAAATAAAATGGAAATACCATGTTTATGTTCTGTGGTTATATTTTTTTTTTTTTTTTTTTTTTCATTTTGATTTAAGAGGTACAATAACCTCAATTTAATGTAAAATGTAGAATGTATTTAAACATTTAAAAATGAATAAAAGGTAGCAATGACACAATCGGAACTATGTAAGCAAACGTCGGGAATCAAATCTGGCTCTCGTAGGCCGTAGATCGATATGCTAATTATATAGAAGCTCTACCAAAGATTGTTTATATTGATTACATACAAATTATTATAGGTCTACTCCATTTTAAAATATTGCAATAGTAATCAAATAACACATAACTCACTTGCAAAATACAGTACAACTTATCAGGAGAAACAACTTATTATGAGTAATGAAACCTATTATAGTAAGACATATGTAAACGGAAATCTAATTTCAGAAGAGTACTTTAAAGTGATATGATACACGTTCATTTATTTAAAATTAGTGGATTGAACTTTGAATTTCCTAAGTACAGTTAATTTTATGATAAATTGATATTAATTAACACTGACAAATAATAAATCAGAAATATTCAAAATACAAGCATTTTACTAAAGAAGAATTCATCTGTCTTTTTTTTTCACATACTCTTTATCCCTACACATATACATATAAAGTTCCTGAAAGAAAATGTACTGAACATCTGTGGCACACATTCTTCATGAGACATTAAAAAAAAAAAAAAAAAAAAGGCATGAAGCACACTCGCCAACTACATTAACTGCGAAACTGATCTATATTGAAAATTCCCTCATAAAATGTGCCTTTTGAAACATATCGTCCTCCTTCTGTAACTAAATTGCCCATCAGTTGCACTTGCGTTGAGGCCATACTGATATCTATAGCATCTAATGTTACGTTGGAATTATCCTGATTTACATATCGACCATGACAATGAAAAATACAATACAACTATGACAAGATGCAATACAAGAAAAAAAGCCAAATAGCAATAAAAGATTCCGTTTCGTACATTTTGTTCTACGAAATTTTAAAAACTGATATTGTAGTTTGAAAACAAGTAGTGTCTTCTCGAAATACTTCTAAAGAATATAGTTCCGTAGGTACATACAGTGAATACTGATATATAAAAGAGCGTGCGTTTGTCTGTGTGCGTGTCTTCCATAATCTTTTCGCATAGAAAGGATCTACCTACAACCACCAAATTTAGTACATAGATGAATTTTTACAGGATCTAACCGTGTACGAAGTCATTTTCGATTTTGGACATCAGAGGAGACTGGGAAGTCAAAATGTATGCAAAAATTGGCTGTTGCCTGTAAGGTAGGCAACTCAACAATTATTTCCGTCATTCAGACTGCATACCTTGCAGATCTTTGAATTCTTTCGTACTGACTTTATACTCCCCATGCGAAGAACAGGCATTGCTCGTCGTTTATATTTCATATAACTCTTTACTTTAAAAGATTCTGCATCGATATTATTCTTCTCATGCGAAGAAGGACACTTCTGCTGTTACTAATAGAATGGTTGTTAGGGAATTAGGAATAAGATTTCTGGGCTGTCAGCATCTAAGGCCATTTAGCCCGTCACGTACATGAGGGATGACGTCCCTCGGCGATCACACTATCCGATGAAAGGGAAGGATCCCGACATTTGCCTGGTGAATCGAACCCGGGACCGCTCGCACCAAAAGCGAAAGCGTTAGCGACTACGTCACACTGGACCATAATAAAATGGTTGTAATCTAGATGCCGTTATAAAGCACAAATATACATTATAAACAGAAATGTTGTTCAGTTAACAGAAATTGAAATCCATGTCTCTCGTTTGTCAACAGTTTCGCTACCACTAAATTATCAGAAAAATAAATTCTCTCAACAGCTCTTAATGGAAATGTATAAAAACAAAATATTTTATAATTTATCTCCTTTAAAATGCCTTTACAAAAGCCGGTTCTCTTTGGAAAATAATTTTGAGAGTTTTAGGATTAATGGAACCTTATGGAATATCAAACAATGGAAATTATCATATCCATGGCAGTTTAGTAACAGAGGGCAACCCACAATACGGGAGATTATGCTTTACTTTCAGCCTATTATCTGCGCTGCATGCTGTGAATGTACTACCATTCGAATCGGGAATACCCATGCATGCTGTGAATGTACTACCATTCGAATCGGGAATACCCAAGATAATTATGTTAACTGTTATATTCCAGAGGCTACAACGCAAAAAGTTCGACAATTGAGTTGGTTCATGACACCTTTCCAAGACGAAACAGCTTAAACTATTGTCTTGCACATTCCTAGGCACTATTCTTTAGAAGACGGAACACTTTTTTCTAGACGCGTATTGAAAAAACATTAAAGAGAACAGATAAGGTTATTATTAACCATCAGGATCAATAGGCTCTAATTATACACTTGCCATTCTTTCTACTTTGCATCCCTACTCTAGACTTATGCCCAGTCATCTAACATGTTAAATAAATAAATAAACGATAAATGAAAATACATTTAGTAAATAATAATATATACAAATTTGCACAACATACACTTAGTTAGTTCTTATATTAATCCTTAAAATATGCATTTTTGAGGGATATGACATTAATAATGTTCGGACAGTTAGATTCCGCACTGGTAGGCTACTTCCCTCATTTTTGTCTTATACTGTAAGATATATGACTACAGGGATCATGATAATTGTCTCTACCACACCAATTACACTAGCTATTATTTCGGTCTCGCTCACATCTTACTTGGGCTTACATCTTACTTACTCAGGTAGAGCAAAACGATATGGTGCATGTCCATCTTCGACAGAGAACGATGTGTGCTTCCCACCGAAAACCCCTAAGTCCCGCAACGGAGAATGCAGGCAAAGAATATGACAATAAAAATGATCAAATAAATAAAGCCCTCCTCCCAAATCCCACCACCCACTGCATATTGCTGAAATATTTCTTTTTTGATAGTTATGTAAATTCCTTCATCCTAATACGACCGCCACTCCATAGCTTCTCTGTGTTCGAAATACACATGCTGCAACGTAGTTTTTCCGCGTGTTAGAACGTCTCTAGTATTGAAACTATGCACTTTTGCCCACAGATCCTTAGGAATTTCTTTTTTCTTATTTTGAAAAGATGTAAGTTCTTACAGTTTATACAGTCAGCATAGTTTATTAACACCCTGTATATACTAAATTATACAGATGAGTCAACTTCTTTCTTTTCATATTGCGCAAACACTATTCTGATCTTTGTCGAGGAAAAATATTAACATTCAGAATAAGCTTCACTATTAGAGAGGATAAACGATAGGTTAGAGGTTAGCAGAAAGATAAAACAAGTGCACATGCATATGGTCAGTTATAGCAATGCTATGTCTTGCTTTCCCAAGGCAACTTATTGCGGACGCAGATGCAAAAGCTGTCTTGCTAAGCCACCGAGTTTACAGGCAGTTCCCTAGAGAGCGGTATCGTATCTCACTGAGGTCCAACGCAACTAGATCACCTTCTACTTTACATCCCAAGAAGTTAGAATCAGAGTTACAGTAAAATAAAAACAGACATCTCTGCAGTTTTCTCAAGACTACTGAACCTCATCATATATATAAAAATTACGTTAAATATAGATTTTTTTAAATGTGAAATGAACAGTGAAGCATCCCAAATTAGAAAAAAAATCTATAATATTTTTGAAAGATTTGATTGATTTTTGAAAGGTTTAACAAAAATATTACGAACGAAGCTATTGTTCGGTCACAGTACAGACCAGCACTGGCTCATCAACTCTTAGAGGACTTTTTTCTTTTCTTTTTTTAATTTGTTGAAGTTTGCTTACTCAGACATAACTCTCAGTAACCGTATCAAAACGTACCAACACAAAATTCACTGAAATATTCCTGGTTTTTTTTTTTTTTTTTTTTTTTTTTTTTTTTTTTTTTAAATTCGCATAAAACACACTGAACAGGCTATAACAGCAATACCTGCTTATTGCCATCACGTATACTTATCGGTAGTACATTTGCCTTCTCTATTAAGTTTCGCGGATTAATGGTTCGTTATATACAAAATAATGCTTACTGAAGTATGTTATCCATTGGTTTTGTTTATTTCTTGAACTGAATGATGCTTCAAAAATTTTTCATAAATTGAAAAATCATTGGAAAGACTTAACTGTAATATTAAAGAAAGAAAGAAAGAAAGAGACAGAAGGTGTACTCTAATATTAAAATTTGTTTCGTATAAGTGTAAATGATATGTAAAACTACGCGTGTGGCGTGGTTTTACATAATAGGAACAATTAAATTACTGTACAGGGTGTTGACAAATCTCCGTACCCTATGTTAAAGTATCACAGAGCAATTTCGGTCACCGTAATTTTGGTTTAATTTATTTAGTACATACTATAGTTAAATACTTACATATAAGAACTTTGTATCCAGTGATCTGTATATGCTCCGGCGTTCTGTACACTTAGCTGTATGCGTCTTTATGTCCTTCTCGGTATGCTGCGGGGCATTTGAGGAGTTATCGTTAGAAAGACCTCCTCAACACTTTCGTGCAATTATTGATCTGTCCGTTACCGACAATAAGAGACCTGTGATTTAATTATGCCACACAATAAGTTGTATGTTGTTGTGGCTTCGTGGGAGCTATTTGAATGGGGAAGGAAATGTTGAAGAACCACGTCCAATACCGTATCTTGGAAATTTTCATTAGTGAAATGACGCAATTTAAGAGCGAAGTGGACTGGGTCATCGAGCTGTTATACCCATAATTTCCTTTTCTCGAAGCAGAAGTATCAGCTACGTTTGCAATATGTGTAAATAAGAATGTCTACTCACATTAGTGTTGCCTATGGAACACATTCTGAAATCTTGTCTTGAAAAGGTATCGTCAAAGTGGTATCTGGTCTCAAAAAGTGTATATTTTTCTATTGGACATCTAAAACTACCACTTTCTCGTCTCGCACCTTACAAAGAAAATCCTGTCTCGTCTCTTCGCGAGGGCAACACTACATAGGGTAATTCACATATTCGAAAAAAATGATCCGAACAAGTATCATGATATCATTCTAGCTCATATCACAACATAAGGCGGGTTTCTTTCCAACCCTTGCGCATAATGAGGATTTTCCTTCGACCAGAAGACCACAATTATCCTGTGCAAACTGCGATATATCGTACATTCATCTGAAACGAACACTCGTGAGCGAAGCACAGCACTCGAAAATTGTGCCAATAAAGTACAGCAGGCTGCAGCACGCTATTCCATGTCATGTCAGACAATTCATCGGTCTGTTTTCATACACTTTTCTTAGATCGTCATACATTCTTGAAAGCACTGCACTCGTATTCAGTTTAACTCTCTTTTGATACGCGACTTAGTTGGACACATCGTAATTGATCGAGCGACGGCAGTGCATGTTTCCTCATGCGTTTTTTCACGTCGTCCACTACATGGCCTGTTTTTGATACACCCTGAAGCAAACACACATTTCTCCCAATCGAGCTGGGTTGCTTTGTGAGATGACTCCCTGCCAAAGCGATCTCTAAACGCAGCCATTACCTATGTCATTGCCTGTCTGTAGTTGTTCGTGCTACCAAACACATGCCACTCAAACGATCGCTGTTACAGTGTAGAAAATTGGAAAACCTGAAGGAAGAAATAGAACGCATGAAGGTAGATAGATATCTTGGGAATCATCGAAGTTAGGTGGCCTGATGGAGGAGACATGTGGAGCGGGGACTTCAGCATGATTTATTCAGGAGCGATAAACGGTACAGCAGGAGTCGTTTTTAATTTGAATAAGAAGATAGGAGAGAAAGAATAAGCAGCTGGAAATACAACTAAAGGATAGTAATGTTGCAAATAGCAACCGAACCGAGGAATATGACGATAATCTAAATATATATGCCTACATTAAGCTACACAGATGAAGAAGTAGAAGAAATCTATGAGCAAATGAAATAAGTATTGATGAAAGTTCAAGACCAGGACAATTTAATCATCATGGGTGACTGGAACGCACTAGTGGGCGGAAGCAAAGGAGAGAATACAACTGGGAATTTCGGTCTAGGAGAAAGGAATGCGAGAGGTGCAGGACTAGTTGAGTTCTGACACATAGACAAGCCCAGTCGACAAAGGGAGATACCAAATTGATATATACTGGTCCGACAAGCATTTAGAAATCAAGTAAAGAACAGTAAGAGTTAGCAAGGTGCAGACGTTGACTCAGACCATAATTTAGTTTTGACGAAGAACGAACTCTTCTAAAGAAAAAAAAAAAAAGCTGTAGCACGAAACAAAAGACGGACCACAATCAAGCTAAGAAGAGATGATAACACGAAAAGGGAATTTGCAACTGTGACAGACAGAGACGTTTAGCAGGTGATGACATCAACTCGAAATGGGAAGTCATGAAAGCAGGGATTATAAAAGCAGCCGAGAGGCAGATAGGAAGAGAATCGAGAATCCAATATAAACCCTGGATAACAGCAGAAATATTGGAAATGATGAAGAAAAAAAGACAGTTCAAGATTCAAGAGGAATACAGAAGAGCAGAAAACACATCAACAGAGAAGTAAAGAGAAATCACATCAACAGAGAAGTAAAGAAGGCCACAGAAAACTGGATGAACAACTTGTGCAAGGAAACTGAGGAAAATATAGTCAAAGCCAATACAGAAACGGCATATAGAAAAGTTAGAAAACAGTTCGGTAAGAAAAAGAAACACACAAACATTATCATAGACGAGGACGGGACAACGCTAATAGAAAAGGAGCAGATAACAAGAAAATGGAAGGAATACTGTGAAGAATTCTACAAACGAGACAGAGTGAACGAAGAATAGATAAAGAAGGAAGAAGACGTCGATGAAATTCAGTTAGGACCATAAATTTTATAGTGCAAATTTGACCTTGCTTTAGAGGGAACGCAACATGGTAAAGCCTTATGAATAGACCAAATATCAACGGAAGTGATTAAGAATCTCGGAATAGCAACAAAGAAGAAACTATTAATGAAATGCACAGGGTATATCACAGGAAAAGTACCAAGAGACTTCGAGAAATGCATATTGATCCCTATCCCGAAAAGAAAAGGCGCACGGAAATGTGAAGAACACAGAACGTTAAGTTCGCTTTCCCATCCATCAAAAATACTGTGTAAAATGATCGCACAACGAATCGAAGGAAAATGGAAGAACGGCTATCGCAGAAAAAGGGAAACAAGGGAACCAATACTGAGTCTACGATCATCATGGAACAGCACATCAGAATAAACAAACCAACTGTGATAGCTTTCGACAACGTAGATTGGAATATCATGTTCAGAGCGTTGAAAAATCTGAAAGTGGATTACAGAGACAGAAAAATAATATACCAACTTTACAGGAACCAGACAGCTGTTATAGGAAGAGATCGGAAGGAAGCCAGAATAAGTAAAGGAGTAAGGCAAGGATGTGGACTTTCACCTCTTTTGTTCAACGTCTACATAGAAGAGACTATGAAAGAATTCTTTAATAAAAATGAGAAAGGTATAACAGTAAATGACCAGGTTTTCAGTACAATAAGGTTTGCTGATGATGTAGCACTGACAGCGGAAAACGAAAAGGGTTTGCAGGAAGTAGTTTCAAACTTGAACCACTAACTGGAGAAAACATGCAAAATGAAAATAAATAAGAACAAAACCAAAGTGATAAAGTGCACAAGAGAAGGACATGAAGGAGCAAACATATGGCTAGAGGGAGAGAAAATCGAAGATGTTAAGACGTTCCTCTATTTAGGAAGTCTAATATCCTCGGACGGAAGAAGTAAAAAAGACATAAGTTCCAGAATAGTGCACGCTAAACAGCCATTCTATAGGAAAAGGGGACTACTAACATCAAGAAATGTGTAGTTAGACATTGGATAACGATTTATTAAGACACTGGTACGGAGCGTATGCTTTACGAATACGAGACATGGACATTGAGAAAAATTGAAATATCCAAGCCGGAAGCATTTGAAATGTGGAGCTGATGCAGAATGCTGCGCATATCATGGACCGAAAGGAAAAGAAATGAAGACGTACTAAAGTCAGCTAATGAAGGACGACAGATTATGAAGATAATAGGAAAAAGAAGAAAAAGCATGCTTGGCCATCTTATTCGGCACTCCGATTGGATCATCGTGTTGATAAAAGGGAAGGCAGAAGGAAAACCAGGAAGAGGAACGCCAAGGATAGAATATCTAGATGCAGTTACGAAGAAGAGACCTTACCAAAGTATAAAACAGCTCTCTCAAAGGAGAGAAAAGTTTTAAAATTTCCATGTTGCCCACCAACGTATGATTGAGGAGAGAAAACACATCAGCTGTGATTTCACAATTGAAATGCTCCAGGTGATGTGGAATGTACGGTAGCAGGCAACACTGTGTGTAATCACAAAAGCAGTGCTACAAGTACAGTGCGACCAAGCACTGGCTCCCTTTTCCTGAGGTCGCTATTGTCCGTTCACTCTAGGATGGAAAATTGTTTACAAACAACAATTGTAGTGCGAGCGTCAAAACCTTGCTTCTCACCCCTACATGGTTAATTCATGGTTGGCAGGCACGTAAATCGCCGAACCGAATGTAACTACTTCTGCACAGTCATGGACCAATTACGATTACTACATAAATTTGTGCTTTTGAGA
The DNA here is from genome assembly GCF_964235325.1 of Thermobia domestica. Taxonomy (NCBI): domain Eukaryota; kingdom Metazoa; phylum Arthropoda; class Insecta; order Zygentoma; family Lepismatidae; genus Thermobia; species Thermobia domestica. The sequence continues at coordinate 240,023,973 of NC_137458.1, read as the reverse complement.
TGACTGAGACATTAACGTTATGACAAATCGAGTTAGTTATTATGTAATACAATCTTACATATACTGCCCACTCAATTTTGTACAAGTGTTCTTGTTCGAAAGTATGCGAAAACCTTGTACGCCTGGCAATATTGGGAAGTTGCAGTTTGTGTCGTAAACAATAAACAGAGAGAGCGGTTCGCTGGACAGCGTTGTTTTCATGATAAGGCGACAGAAACGTATTGTACTAACAACAATAGACTTAAAGTATTAGGAAATAAAGCATGTTCCTGTAAGAATATAAAACACATTGAATTACTTGTTCAAAGTACAGTATAAAGCGAATTTTAACATAAAACATTTTAAAGCAGTAAACATTTGCCCTGTTTTGGTGTCCTTACCAGACATTGTCCAACACACAAAAAAGGAATTAAAATGGGTAGATCGAGCGTGGGCATGAACTCGGCTCTGGCTGGTATTCCTTATTAAGGTTTTCCTCAGCCCCACGAGGTGAATGCCTAGATCGTAGCTTCCGTAAGGCCAAAATTGGGCCAAACACTGACGCTCCAAAATTGGCGGGATATATATTCCGCCAGAGTATTATGTTGCCAACACTTTCGCAAATATTGTGGTGGTGCGTTCCAATATCCCTTTTCCGTTTTATGGCTCCTTAAATTCGTTATGAAGTAAATGCAGAAGTGCTTCTTTCATTCTCTTTCTTTCTTTCTTCTCATCTTGCTCATCCTCACTCTCTTTTCCCCACCTTCTTAAAATCTGAATACTATCCTCCTGTAAGACTGTTTCTCTCCACTGCCCAAGGTCTAAAGAGACCAACCTGATATAGTTAAGTATTAGCAAAACTATACCAAAAAATTCACATTAGAGACAGCGCCGTAACTTAGGTTTTTTTTTCTGGGGGCAAGCATTAATACGTGTATTTGAGCCTCCTAGAAAAAGTTGTTTTTCTCATTCTTGGGCCTTCTCTTTCTATCTTTCCCTTACTATTTACGAGCCCCCGGAGCCTGTGGGCCCTCCTTCACGGCAAGGTCTGCGGGGCCCTTACTTACGCTCCTGGGGCCCTTCCATACATGACAAATTAATTAAGGGCACAATATTGACAAATACCAAAGCCATACGAATAAATTATTTCTAGGGCCCCTAATAATAGAAGTTTTTTACTGAAGTGGGCCCACGACTCACTTTTGTTTTATTTACCTTTTGTGTGCTGCTTTATGTAATATAGTGAAACTGATGCTTCATTTATAATTTCATGTATCGTATATGGATTAAGAAGATTTTGTCTCGAAATAGGCCCCTTCGAACGGCGGGGAACCTCCCTGGGGGCAGTTGCCCCTCCCCTTCCCCACACAAGTATCGGCCCTGATTAGAGAAGAACTAACTGTTTCGAAATTTACACAACTTGCAAATACCAAACCCTACTAGTGCTAAAGTTGATGAGTTAGTGCCACTGTTACCACTGCGATAAGGGGAAGGACTGCTAAGATTCGCTAGCCAGGTTGTGTGTAAAAACACAGCGTCAAGCTATAGTAAACAGACAATAGTATCGTTTGTTTATATGGTAGCAGACGGTGATTTTACAGAGGAGCCAATGGCTTAAAGCATTATACGAAACTAAACGTGCTAGAGACAAAACCATAAAGCAATCAAGAGGGAGAGGTAGTTTCGATAGCAGATAATACATGTTGTTTGTTAGTGCTCGGTATCTTATCTTTCTTAACCCAGATCGGTCCCCCGTTAGAAAAAGTCTAACAATAATAAGCACCCTGGACAAAAAATTAGTCACCCCAGCGCGAGAGCAAGGCTGCGTCGGCAAACAGGTACAGATGGCGTATTGGTCGAATCACATGGCCAAATGTGCCTACACTGCCTCGAGGCGATCAGAGGGCATTACTGTGGAGTGACACAGGACCGATGAAAGCGGTGTGTATGCGGTAAGATGGGGAAGAGCGCGGACGTCACGGAGTGGCAAAAAAGGGCAATCGTGCTTGGCCGTGCCCATGGAAACACAGTGGTGGAAGTTGCCCGATTTGTTGGTGTTTCGCGGTGGACTGCTCAACGTGTCTACAAGCAGTGGTGTAACACACGTAGCCATGAAACACAACGCCAGAACTGTGGTCGGAAAAAGATCCTCACAGGTCGGGCCCGGAGATGGGTTGCCAGGCTTGTGAATCGAAATCGCTTCTAAACCCGCCAAGAATTACTGCAGTCCATGAATGCAGGCCCAGTCCAACCTGTCAGCGAGAGAACATTGCGACGAGAACTGCATGCAATGAACATATGGAGTCGGGTACCTCGCAAAAGGCTACTGATCACACATGCACATAAAGTTGCTCGTCTGCAGTGTGCCAATAATCATCAAACATGGACAGTAGCAGACTGGCGCCGTGTCATATGGTCTGACGAATCACGAGTTTGCCTGTATTCGAATGACGCCTGGCGTCGTGTCCACCGACGGCCACATGAAGCATTTCACCCGCAGTGTGTGGAAGGTCAGGTGCAGGCCGGGGGTGGGTTTGTCACGTTCTGGGGTTTTTCGTACTATGGGGTGGACCCACTCATTGAGGTGTTCACAAACATGAACGAGCACGTTTATTTGAACATCCTGGACGAGCAGGTGTTGTCCTTCAGTCACTTTCTTCGAGGTGACTTTGCTATAGACATCCCCATTTTTCAAGAAAACAGCAGAGTTCACAGAGCTGGACTCCAGGTACCCTACCACACCTCGAATGACCCGCAAAATCGCCGGGCCTCAACCCAATTGAGCGTCTGTGGGACCAGTTGGAACAGTGAGTGAAACGTCGACATCAGCATCCCCGACGTTTGGTGAAATTGAGTGATCTTATCCTCCGTGCGTGTGTTCAATTGGATATGACGGCCTTGCAGACCCTTGTGGACTCCCTTCCCGACCGCATCCAGGCGGTTATCCAGGCCAGGGGCGGCGCTACATGGTATTAACGTAAGTACCAAGGGGGTAACTAATTTTCTGTCCGGGGTGCTTACATTTTTAGCTACAACTATTTTCTTCTCTTTTTTCACTGAAATTATTTTTAAATACCTCCTCCATTCCTACATTGCCGTTTCAGTGCAGTCGGTAGGGGTGGGGTAGCTATAGGTGAATGGATTTCTTGTTTGCATTAAAGATAAAACGGTGTTTTAGAAAAAGTCTATACACGTGAAGGATGGCCTTACTCCGTATGGAGCGACGATCGGCATGCGAAAAACAGAAACAATTATTATTTCAGAAATAATAAGAACTTCTGCTTTCTTCTAATATTAAACAACACGGCATGGCCATTCGAAAATAATAAAATATTGTTTATTTTTATTATTATTTAATAGTTATGATGCATTTGTTCTATCAGTGGCGTCGCAAGCGGTGGGTGATGACCCAGTACCTCACACTTTTAGAGGCCTCACAAAGCCAAAGAACCTAAACACAATTTGACACTGATTTTATGAAGACCTATCGATTCAATGTAAATACAAACAATTATGAATTCGGATTTCTTTATTTACATAAAACATTACATAATGGTGGCTTGAAACAAACTTATCTATTCTTGTAATATTAGGCCACAAATATAGGCGACAGGAAGTGAATTCACTTTAACATTGCAATAATGGAAGCAAACAAATCTTCCAACAGCCAGCACTAACAACATCGTTGAGATTAATTGATTTTGAAAAATTATTATTATTATTAGCTATTTGAGAAAAAAGGAGGTTTTACGAACTTTTCTTGCCCAGCGATCCGCGAACATTTCTTGGCAAGGTAATCGTAAGAATTTACTACGCCGCTAGCTGTATTCCCATAATAAATTGGAATTAATTTCTTTATAATAAGCAGCGTTCGAAAAACTTTCTGTTGAACGCAAGTGTAATCTTATACTGCAATCATTTCTGTAAACCTATCAGATTTTACTATGATTTGACTGCCGATCGATTTTGATTTTCTTTCTGGTTCTTTACCGGAAGTTTTACGTCCCACGGTATGCCGGTTAGGCTAAAGGAGAGGGTGATGATGAGAAGGGAGAGAAACGAAGAACGTGGGAGGAAACGGGAAAACCCCGAGCACGGTGTTTGTCCACCACAAAGTCCACACGACGCGAGCTGGGATCGAACCAGGAACTCCAAATACCACAGGTGAACGCTCTACCACTGAGCCACCGCGCCCCCTTGGTACTTTACCGGAAACAAAGGAGATATCTGGGGTAGATAAGACATGAAGCAGACGTTAAAAGGAATATTCAGGTGGTGAAGTTAATGCATGCACCCCGCAGATTTCGGTGAACTAGAAACACCTGACAACTCCTTGTCACATTTTTCGTGGAAACATTCGAAATTCTAATACGATCAATCGGTTCGCACAATTGTCATACAAGTCAGAGTGTGAAACTACACGAGTGATTAAACTGAACGGGTTGTGTGATCTTAGTGAACTCTGCGTAGATATCTCATTCTCATTAGTGTCCGTAACTGGTATAGAGTTGTGTTTTGTGTACTTAATATGTGTACTTGGTAGAACAAATAGAAGTTAACGTTTAGCATTCTGGTTTCAAAATTGCTGAAATCTCGGGTTCAAATCGTAGATTCTTCTATTAGTAGTAAGAACTATTGTTCGGCAAACTACGGATTATAAATCTATGTTACTGGCGAAAAGTCCAATTGTCCATCAATTACTATTATCTGACTAAATTTATCAAATTCCCTCTAAACACAATATTAAATAACATTGCACAACATTATTAAATTAATAATGTACTGAATAATATTTCAAAATTCTCGTACATTTTATACGACATTCGATCAAATAAAAATGCGTGGATGCTATTTTACTTGGGACGCAATTATTGAAACATATTCTGTAGTTTGTAACCCTGCTGGATGTTTTGATGTTAGTTTCACTTGTGACCACGACTCGCTCACCACTCTGACGACCAGTACCACAACGAAAATCACACTGACACTGTTCTTCGTGATACTCAAATCTAGGGGTAGAGGCTTTTTCGGACACACTAGAGCAGGGGCGGATCCAGGGGGGGGGATCGCCACCCCAGAAGAGGAAAATTTCTTATTTTTATATATATAAATAAAACCCATCCTAAAGTTTGGACCCCTTAAAAGTAGCAGTATGACAACCCACCGCCCCCTAGAAGTCGGTCCTGGATCCGCCCCTGCACTAGAGTAATCTAAAAACGAGAATTCTATTTTAATTTATTAACTGAAAGGGAACACGCACTATTTTTGAGTATTTATTATAAAACTTAATAATTTTAATAATAACCCATTCATACATTTTAAGAACAAAGAATATCAAGACATTAAATTTTAATTTCTCTCTTTCAACAAGAAACTAAACTATTTATATAAACGCCTATCTTCAAATAATTTATTTCTATCTGACTAAAACAATATTTTAATTACCTGTTTTTTCTAGTAATAAGTAAACGAATAAATGCAACTTTTTATATATATATATAAATCTGAACATAAACTGAAGAACACATGAATCTTTGCTTTTCAATTATTTATTTTATGTGAACCTTTATTGCTTTGTACTGCTTTTTATTATTGTTTTCCACAATCCACGGGAAAAATTAAGCTGTCACTATCTGAGCAAACCTTGCCTACAGAGTAAAAAACATCGTATCCTTGCTTATGGATAATCGTTATCGCCAAGGATCGTAAGGTCACCAAATAGATATAACAGTGACTTGAAGAAATTTTCACATTTCCTGAACTATCTATAATGTCTATTTTGAAAACCAATAAAAAAAATGATGTTACAGAACAAAGTTCGAAAACGTATAGAGTTCGCAGTTGGTGACTTCTTTGTTGAAGTTAGGGTACCACTAGAAATTTCCCATTTCTTTTCTTTCTCCGTTCTATCAACGGTTATGAATTGAATGTTCAGTATGATGAGAAATTATTTCCAAGTGACATCGTCCGCCGCTGAACACATTCAAAACTTTTCCACTTACATCTACCCAGAGACAACGATTGTATAATGGGATTAACATTTCAAGTTTCCTTTTAAGCGCAATTAAGAGCTAATTAGTTGTAAATTCAGTAATACTGTATCAAAGGTACCGAATTTCAACCTTCTTAAGTTTACTCTTTAGAGTACAAAACAGTAAGTTGGTTCGATTAGAATAGAATAGAATAGGGGAATTAATGGGGACGTCAGCATCGAGGCTATATGTCAATGTCATGATCAAAATGATTGCTCAGAACTGTAGATTAAAATAAGAACAAGCTAAAACTAATAGATTTCAATGAACCAAAGTGCTGCTAAAGGATAAAACGAAAAGCAAAAGCAAAAAAGAATAAAAGAATAAGTAAGATAAAATATATAACAATAACAATATATAACAATAACAATATATAGAAAAAAACAATAAAATGTGACAAATATAAAAATTTAGCAGCAATAAAATAGTAACACCACACTAAAAGAGCTCAGAGATCGTGAGCAACCCCAGAAGCACGAAGAAACGCAAGTACCCGGCTAACTATATCAGTGTCGTCCCCAAGGCACGGGTAAGAACAGAAGGCACTCCATAACGTTCTCTGAGATCTGAGTATTCAGGACATTCAACGAGAATAAGCTGAATACTCAGGGGGACAATACACTCTTCACAGTACGGACGGTCCGTACTACGCAGCAGATAACCATGTCTTAGATGAGAGTGTCCGATATGCAAACGCGTCAGGAGCACTTTATCTCTACGACTGAGACTTGAAGACGTTCTCCAATTACCTAGAATTGGCTTAACTGCGTTAAGTTTATTGTCATTTGCCTGGTCCCAATCTGCTTGCCAGTGAGTGCGCATCAAACTGGAAAAATGACGACAATATCGGAGCAAGGAAGGCTATGCTCCAAAACAATCCCGGCCAAGGCGGCGTTCTTGGCAGCTGTGTCAGCACGTTCGTTTCCCCGAATGCCGACATGACCCGGCACCCAGCAGACAACGATACAACCCTGTTGCTGTAGTTGATGGCATCTCACGAGAATGTCTTGAACGAGGTAGTGCGTAGTTTTACGTCCCACGGTTATGCCGGTTAGGCAAAAGGAGACGGTGATGAATAATGAATGAGGAAGAACCCCGAGAAAACCCACGCACACGGGAGCTTGTAATAAATATGAACATCTATAATTGGCTTTACAACTGAAACTGTTCAAATGCCAAATCAGCTGTATTTTACTTGTCAGTATTCCTTAAATTTATCGTACTGCACAAACGCAGTGGGATGATGTTGGATGCATTCCTACAAGCGAACTACTGCGCATGTGCTAGAGTTTCACAAGTAACATCGCATACTATACAATTGTAAGGAACAGGGAAACTATTACGCTAGAGGGCAAAGTCGTCTAAAAGCTAATTCGGAGAAACTTATATTGTTCAGGCAGGGGAAAGGATACTGATTTTCATGGAATTCAGTAAATCTACTATTTTTGAGTGCGAGAAACCGATTTTAACTAACTTCACCTTTGGAAACTCATTTTGGATGAACGAAAATTACTTTCTGGGCGCAGAGAAACAAGGAATTTGCTTAACAACTTTCGTCAATTTGGCTGATCCTTACATTTCTAAGTATGAGCAAAGAAAAATTAGTTTCAGCGGATTCTCCTAACGTTTTGCAGGATATGGGGTAACTGCAATTTTCAGATACAAGAAAATGATTTGACTAAGTTTCAACAATTGAAACCGTTATGTATGAGCTATTTTGTTGGGGGTCTAGTGAGTCTAGAGGAAACTCCTCTGCACTCGAACTTACAATAATGAGTTCCCTGAAAAGTTTCTATGCCTTCCAAATATTTTCCATGATCTCTTCCCGTGCGAAGGACGTGTAATCTACTAGTACATTATAAAATTTGAGGATCACTCGCGATAATGGGAATGTATAATTAATACTAATGTATAAGGAACTTTTCTTGAAATATATGAATAACCATTATTGAATGAGGTAAATATGAAGCCTCGAAAGCAATACTCAAATATAGCAAGTACGAAACAATAATTATGGAGTGCATTGAGTACACAAAGAAGAATTAGAAAAGTATCTCTTGAAACTAGAAGTTGGGCATGAAAGAAAGGAAAAAGACCACTATTCAAGAGTAAGTGGAAAAAATCGAATGTTGATTCTTTCAAAGAAATGTGGAAAAAGAGACACCGCAGAAATATAAAGAAGTAGTCTTTCAGAAATTGCTTTCCCTTTGTGATGATCTTTTACCACATTTTTGAAATGGCTGTGATAAAGCACGAACCACTTCTCCAACGGACAATCCTCTCTATCGCTTTCCTTCACGCCTCATTCCTCTAAAGTGGTGTCATGGAATTTTAGAGGAAAGGTTTTATTTTACGAGTCAATTTCGAGCTACAATCCTTCAGAATGTTCTTGATTGCAATTTAGATAACTTGAGAAGTAATGGCTGGTAAGAACTGCTACTTAGGGTATCACATCATCTCAGTTAACGCTTTCCGCATGGTCAATGTTAACACAGAAATTATAATAGATTGATAAAGCTAAATACACTACATCATCTACTCGTAATGTGATTCTCAATATTTCATACAAGTCATGATGTAATATGATTGGTTGTTTACTAATTCTTAAGTTACATGTAAACCTTGTACAGGGTGTTTCAAAATGAATATGGGGTTTTTAAGGCTTTGCAGTATTTATTATATTTAACCTACAATTCTCACACTGCACATATCGAGTCGATAGACCCATAGGTGAAAAAGACCCATAAACTTTCCGCCGGGATACTGCACAGAACAAATTCAATTTAGAAGAGTTTCGTTGGTGGCCCTCAGATGCGAACATTATGAGTGTTTACATCGCCACTTAGGTGAAATGTTGATTCATCACTGAAGACAACACAATCCAGATAATCTTCATCGTCATGCAGCAACATTTCATTTGCAAAGTTGCTACATAAACCAGAGTCTGTAGGCTTTAGAGCTTGCAGAAACTGCAAACTATAAGGATGTAGTTGTAAGCGTCTCCTAAAAAATTTCCACACAGACGGCTGAACTGTAACTACAGATTCAGTCTGTGCAAAATGTAAAACACAAAAAGCTTTCTGCTCACTAGTCTTATCTTTGCTACTAGCGCTTTCTAACGGCAGACAGAAAGAAACCGTGCATGCGCATACTACGTACGAAACTGTTTGGGTTGTTCTTTCATTTGATGTATTAACTTAATTGTAATAAATACTACAAAAGTCTTAAAAGACCGATATTCATTTTGAAACACTGTGTGTTGTCTACATTTTAAACCACAATTAATATGATTTACATTTTGAGTATCGTGGACTAAACCAACAACCAACACTTTAAAATAAAATGTTTATGCGTAATTTATAATTTTACTGACACGACCAGAGAGTATATGAACTTGCTTCTAAAAATTCTGTAATGTAATAAATTATATACGTATGTATCAGCTCATTCTACAAGTAATGTTGTTTCTCGATGAATGGTGCAATGACGCCATCTGACAAGACGACAGGTGTCAATGTTGCGTCATATACGGTAATTCATGTACAGCAGTATGTAAAGTCCGCAGCAAAAAACCTGCAACAAGAGCATTTAAGCTTATTGTGAAACGAAAAATCTTTTGCTCCAAAATAAGTGTGCAGGGGAGGACGCCGAGGTTTCTCCTGACGTGGTTCGTGCACTTAGACGTTATGTTGATTCCGTGGGCTGTTAGGCGTAGTTTCACAAACTTACATGCTCATGTTGCAGGCTTTTTGCTGTGGACTGTACACGGAAAATGGTCTGTTCCATGTTTTGGAATTGTGGCTTATGTTTGGTCATGGCAGTGTCGGAGGATCACATACGGCATGTCATGCTGTATGAATTTCACAATGACATTCAGTCAGTACAACGGCACGAAAAATCAACGTCGTACATTGGCAAATTCAATGCAAACTATTGAAGAACTGGCCAGTGAACTCCATGCTACCCATTCGACCCTTCGTCGTCAACGCAGGACACTGGATACGAGTCGAAACTCGGTAAATAGGTACCCCATGCGTTAACGCCTCAACAGAAGCAGAAGAGAATGGACATCTGCAGTTCCCTGTTAACCCATCACAGACGCGAGTCATTTCTGAACAGAATGATGACACGGAATGAAAAGTGTGTCTTTTACCATAATATTACACGCAAATATTAGGGGGTACCTACAGGGTGGAGGGGCGCAGGAACTGTTGTCAAAACAGCACCTCCATCTGTGCAAAGTAATGTTGAGTGTTTGACAGGGTATCCGTCAGATAATGCATTTTCAGCTCTTGCCACGTAACCAGACAATCAATGCATTAAGCTGGGTTGTTACTTTACAATAATTTTGTAGCTGTCATACAATAAATCTTCCAACCCTACAATATTTCTCCATGAAAACATAGTCTTTAAAGGACATGCTTTTTTTTTATTTTTATTTATTATTATTAAATCTTGCAAGGAATCAAACCATGTGCAACTTTCTGGATCGTCTTGCTTGCTACTTGCCATCGCCCAACCGCTGACATAGAGGGAAAAAAAATTCCGCCGCTTCCTAAACAACGGAATCTTTTGGACAGGGAGGTGATGCGCGCCAAAATACATGTTTTTAATGAGGTTCACTATTTGTCCAATAGAGTGTACTGCTGCGTGGGTGCAGATATCTTTCTTGCTTTCAGAAAGTTGTAATGTGTAAACAGTAAATAGAAAGATCGGTTTACAAAATATTTTAATTACATTTACAAGATTCTTGTAAAGTGACAACCCAGCTTTACGCACATGTTTAGTGGCAGCAGCATAAATGTCTACAGCCTGCATTGCAGGGCTGAAAAAAAATTAAAAAACAAAACGTGTTTAAAACATAAAAGTGTTTAAAACATAAAAAAGATGTTCAAAATGTTTTAAACATGTTTTAAAATACACAACAACATGTTTTAAACATTTTGAACAATATAGGGGAAGTGCGCACAGTACCGGACGTTACCCAGTACTGTACAGTAGTTGTAGAGTCCGTATCCGATAGATGACAGACGTGTACTGGTTATCATCACCATTGTGTAAGTTCAAGGTGTAGGTGAGCAAGTTGTGACTTGTATCAGGCCATTGTGGAGAAAGATATTGGCGTTTGTAGCTGAATTGCTGTGTACGTTGGTGCTGTATGTTAAGTTTTGTCTACTGTGTCGACTGTACGGGTAAGCACGTGAGCATTTTATTACATATATGACTTCTCTTATTGTGTGATGTACCCAAGAATGAAAATAAATATTGAATTACGGAACGTATTACTACGTGACCCAACATTATATGTTAACATGTTATTTTCCCAGTACCGGACAGCATGTATGTTCCCAGTATCGGACAAGGACACAATATCGTCGTTACGGAAATTTTAGTAGCTTTTCTCGTTGTTGTTTTTTCCAGGCAAGATGGCAAGCAAGAAAGGGGGGAAATGGGTGGAAGAGGATATGAGGAAGGCAACACAAGCAGTCATGGAAGGGCAAATGAGTCTGAGGGTAGCAGCACGTAACTTTCTGGTACCTAAGAGCACTTTAGAGGATAGAGTGAAAGACTTCAAAATTGGAAACAATAGAAATGACTCCTTAAATAGGCCGTTTTGATACATTTTCAGAAGAAATGGATTCGCAGCTTGTTATTCATCAAAAGGACATGAACAACCAATTGCTGTCAATGAACAAAAAGAAGTTTTTCACTTCACAGGGTAAAACACAGTTCTGTTAGCACGATTTCTCGCTCAGCTCAAGAAAGGTCTTCATTCGATCCTAGTATGCCGTCAACTTCAAGACAATTTCAGACAGTAGCTCAAGAGATCTACTTAGTCACAAGCGAAACAAACAGCAGGTTACCAATGAGAAGAAACAGAAGTGAAACCAGCCAAATTCTAACATCTACGCCACACAGGAAAACATTAGAAGAAAAAGTAACAGGAAGCAAAGCACAAGTGATAGAAGAAACGAAACTGAAGAGCATGCAGTTTCAAGTAGACGAAGACAACTCAATGAAAAGGTAGCTAATGAAAGCGAACAGACAGATGCAAAGAAAAGTAAGAAGTCAATAAGAAAAAAACTGACTTTGACACCAGTGGCACAGATAAGTGCAGCAGTGGATTAAAAGCCATCATCACTGAATGCATCATTTGTTTTGAAAGTGGACGAAGAGTGAGTGCAGTGTATTTTGTGTCACAAATGGGCTCATGTTGCATGCACAAATCAAGAGAATATTGACTATTATTTATGTGATTGGTGCAAATTTGTTTAGTGCTTGTTTATATTCAGGTGAGATAGGACTAATTTACATCTTCATACTCCTTGTTCAGTACTGGGATATTGGCTTGACATTTCTTTGTTTGTATTATTATTGTTTCTGCAACAAGATGTGTTTTATTTACTTAAATATTTATAGAAGTGCCTTCAGACGTTATTTACGTTTATATATCATACTATTCGTTGCATATAAAAGGAGACAATGTATTTTATGTTGTGTCCGGTACTGGGTAACGTTTTTGTGTATGTGTGAATTTGAACCTGATTTTCATTTTCATTTTAAACATATATGCTCTCCATTGTTGTAGTTTCTTTTACGTCAGCTCTTATAATACATGTTCAACTTTAATATGGTTGCATTACTTTCATGATGTACCTCTTACTTATCTCGTGAATTCGAAAAAACCTTAGGTGTCCGGTACTGTGCGCACTTCCTCTATAACATGATTTTAGAAATATATTTCAAAATAGTGTAATAACATATTTGTTAAGATTTTTTGCTCTTTACTACAATAACATCAAGTGATGTTATTCTAATTTTTTAACAACCAGTTCTGTACATTTTTGGATTGTATATCCATGGCTTCCTTCACGCTGATAAGAACCACCACCCACAGTTTCTGGAATTCGAAATAGGACCAATGAAATTTAGCTTTTTCGCGATTTTGGACAGCCCTAGCTCTGAAACTATGCACCTTTCGCCATAGGTTCATATGAACTTTTTCTCTTATTTTGATGTGAGGAATCACCTCCTACAGTTTGTCGGTATAAGTTCATTAACACCATATTATATATATATATATATATATATATATATATATATATATATATATATATATATATATATATATATATATATATATAGAGAGAGAGAGAGAGAGAGAGAGAGAGAGAGAGAGAGAGAGAGAGAGAGTAGATGGATAGGTAGATAAGTAGATATAGCTATCTTGGGAAACAAACCGTACAAGGTAGACAAAAGTATTTTTTACTGGATACCAAAAGTGACAAAAGTGATAAATCTCAGGACAGCACTATATTTACAGAGCTGAACTGAAGCACAGCATTGAAAGTGCTGTTTTGTTCTGTGTAGGTCAATACTTCAAACGCTGTCATGTGTAAATACAAGTACAGCAGGAAGTCAAAAATCCGAACTAATTGGGACCACACGTAGTTTGGATTTTCAAATTGTTCGGATTTTCGAAAATGACCAAGAAAATGTCATTTAGGCTTAAATGTACTGTACGGTATGCTCTTTTATCGATACAGTGGTTATATAGTACATACAGTAATTACAATACCGTACGTAAGGCTACTTAATTTATGTTTCTGAAGAACCTGCTCGTACACTAAATTATACTGTTCTTGTAACTCACACTTAAAACTCAACTTGTATACGCCTAAGGGAAAATAAAAATATATATAACAAACAATTACATATGAATGAGCTTTTGTAAAAACACTGACTTCACACATCGGAAACGGACAACACTGTTGTTTGTTTATCGCTAGCGCTGACAAAATGTAAAAAACTTCTAGGGACCGCGTTCGGATTTTTAACGTTCGAATTATCGACGTCCTACTGTAAATGCTTTTACAAATTAATTTGGCTGATTTCCCAAAGCAACTTTGAAATCACACTAATATTTCATGCAATACTCTATTCACTACGCATACAAGATCACGTTCACAAAATATCTGACCACATTTTAAAAAAATAAAAGTATGTGTTTATATCGGTATATTAAATAATGAACGCATATAATACAAATGTTTAACAAAAAAATATATCTCCCATGCAAATATACTCATAAAAGGCCATTTTAAAGCAATGAAGTGTATTAAAGCAATTTCCGTATTTTAAAAACTCTATAGAGCTATTTTCCAACACGTGAATATGGCGCCAGGTATTCATTATTCAAAATTCTGCACCCTACTTTAGCTGTACATGCACGCACAATTTAAAACAAGCTATAAAACCATGAAAAATTAAATTTGTTTCTAGCGAAATACCCGCTAACGGCGTCTTCAAAATTATTTGTGGAAAGGTCAACCTACAGAACAATGACGTCAATAGAAAAAATTCAAACAACTGTGGTGTGGGGAATAATAGTAGTGGCCTCCTAATGCGAGCTAGATTGAGGACTCGCTAATGGTGCTTTTCTACCGGAAGAAATGTCAACATGAATCAGAATGTGCTGTGTCGGACGAAGAGGAAAATGAGAACGAGTAGCTTTCGTACAGATGGACTTAGTTATCGCGTCGACAAGAATTCATGAACTGCAACGTTAAATCTATGGTTTCCCATTTCTTTTCCATTACGTTGCTTGACTCCTCCAATATTTATTCTCTGCTTGATGTTTCTTTCCAACTTCCACTCATTCTGTCATGTATTAAAGAGAAAACTACAATAATGTTCAGTCACTTTTAAGTTCAACTCATGCGTAAATATATGTTAGTATTTATTAACGTATCTTCCATTACCTTCTATAACAATATTCACACCAATCGCGTAAGTCATGTAGCATATTATGCAGTACTTGAAATGTAAGAGCCATGCTTGTTAATATTTGCCATATATATATATATATATATATATATATATATATATATATATATATATATATATATATATATATATATAGAATAAATGCATATAACATTTTCAGATTAACAATTAATATTCCTGGGTTATATATCCTGTGCGCTAACGCAGAATAGAATAAATTCTTGGCGGAACCACGACAGTGAAAAGAAACAGTAGATAAAAAAAAAAAAAGTCATGAAGTTGTCTACCGGTAATAGAACCAAAGAGCTTCACACTAGAAGTGAACGTATAATCAACGTATGCAATAATTACTATTTTAGGTAAGTTTTCGTACCTTAGTTCGAAGCGATAAAAGTTGGACTTTTACTGATGAGTTCCCTCAAGAACGGCCATTGGTCACATTAAAAGTATTTCTTTTAAAAAATCATTGAGGAACTTACCGATTACACATCGAACAAACTATATGTATGAATTATTTTGTTTAAATTTTATTGAGGCATACAAACAATGCATCACATAAAGTAAAAATTTACTGATTTCGTATGTTCGACTAATTACGAGGGGAAAGAGGTGAGACTCAAAAGGGAAACATCTGAACTCTGCAGATAATCAGCTTAATGAATAATAAATCAAAGACAGAATTGGTGTGTTCAACACTTGACATTTCGTGCTAACATATAATTTTATATAAAGGATGTTTCAAAACAACACCGAAAACATGTGGAAAGTGATTCCTGACACTAAAAGAATAGAAGAAGTATAGACCAATGTAGGTGTAAAAATGCTTTCTTTCGTCGCTATGACCAGTAATGCAAAACAAGCCATAACTCGAGAACAAAGTGTCGCATCAAAGTCGGGTAAAAGTGAATGCCCATTATTTATAATCGCAGATTCCATTAATGAAAACTGAAAGTAGTGCACCGGTGGCGCAAAAGTGACCCCCCAAAGAAACTGACAAATTCTTGGGGTATTTTATCAAACTAGGATTAAAAAATAAACAAAGTACAATAATTCAACTAACAAAGTTATAGTACATCGTTCAAGTTAGAAAACTGTTAGAATTGAAAAGAAGCAGAGATACATATGTTTAATCGATCTACTTTGTCTCAGTACAAAACAAACTCGGAAGAATAAACTGAAGTGCGCGGGAGTTCCATCGTATGTACCACATGTTGCGACGAATCACTAGGGGAACATTTTCCAGTAATTCGGGCAGTGTATCTTGCAGGAAGGTCAATTACTATGCTTCATTTAGTCTTCGGGGTAGCACACGAGTCGATCAGTTGATCATTGACAATACATCATACATTAGGTTTAAATTCGTGTTGATGATGAGCGACAATCGTATCATGGGGATACATATCTTCGCACGTGTATGAGTTATTCGTGTTGACGATATCGTATCTTCCAAACGTGGCCTCGTCAGCGAACAGTACTAATGTCTGAAACAGCGTGATTGTAGTGGTCTGTTGAATGAACCACTGGTAGAATGCTTCACATGGTTGGAAATCCACTTCTTAATTTGATCTTTAGTTTAGCGTCCTGTTTAGCAGCGGGGCTATATCAGACGTGGAAATACAGCTTAACGTGGGATCTGAACCACATGAGCTCCCGTCGGGAATTGAATTTGAGTCCCCCATGCCAAAGGTGCATACCCTAACCGCTTAACCACAAGCGAGCTCGGAAATGCGCTTCTGTCGGCCCTTGTACCCTTTGCAGGTGGTATGGCTACAAGACATTTTCATTTAACGCACGCCACAAAGTCATGCGACTAACTTGCACTTCACGGCTAAGTTCTCATGTACTCGTACTTGGCTCATTGTCCACAGTTCCAACACACGTTCGCCTATAATAGGTGTTCGTACACGACAAGGTCGACAAACATACACACCGGCAGGTAATACGGTCTCTGTTTCACATACACGCCAATAAATGCTGTAAACATCCTGTACAACGGTTGGTGTCTGTTAGGTAAATACTCCTGATAGAGTCGTGCTGCTTCATGTCCTTTGCCACCTGCACAACAGTACATGAACAGAATATTAGCCTGTTCGCGGTTTTAATAACGCACCATGTTTTAATCGAGTACTGCCACTTGTTCTATTCAACATTCACAGCACAATGACCGCACTCCTGTACTTTGGCGTTGAAGACAAGCGCTACCTGTGTGTGCATGCGTGAACCAAGCAAATAACATACTGAACACTAGCAAAACCTCTACAAATCCTAGACCGCTATCTCTAAGCTTATTAGTTTTGCCATATCTACCGCTTCGAAATTACTGCTCCCACACTTTCGGCCCTCGATGACTTCGCCAATATGCCCAATATAGTAAATGTTCATAGAACTATTTTTTGCTTATTTCGGTGTCAGGAATCACTCCCAGCGTGTGTTACATTAATTATGTTACAACCTATATATGTATACATGTTTCTAAGCATTTCTCTACCAAAACAATATATAACAACTGTACAAAAGCAAAAGCATGTTGGGCAAGTGTACATCCACCCCAGCCCGAGGAAGAATCCACAAATCATCATGTTGTAAGACGCTCACCAAGAATTAAAAACCCAAAAACCGAAAGTCATGCAGCCCAACTAAAAGGACAGGAAAACACATTAAGACGAAGGGTGATCAAATTAATGATGGATAAAGTCGTCCTCTCAAAAAATAACTAATTAACACTGGACTAAATTGGCACTGTTAGCGTTATCCCTACACGACGAGGAGCTAGTGCCTTGTACCCCTGCTTGAAGGAGAAAAAGATGGCTAGGGAAATGATAACTCGCTTTATATATAACTTTTAATCTTCGTTTACGTAATTTAAGTCTTCTTTATCTTCATTCAACCTTCAACTTATACCTCGTGTAAGATCTTATTTTTGTGTTCCATTAAAATATTTAAAATAAAAGGCAATGCTTTCTTCTAAATGTACGACGGACTTAAATTGTTTTTTTCTTCAAATGTAACCTGTCATTCTACGCTAAACTCTGAATTCAGCAGAAGTAAGGAACATACATTAACAATTTCAATTAACTACCATCTCTTCAGCTTCTTCCATAAATCTATCAGCTCTTGGCATCTTTTAATAAAAAGCTGTATGAAGTAAAAAGAAAATACTCTAATGATTTTGCTTCCTGAATATTAATAAGCGCAAATAAAATACTTCTTCCACCTGCCCTCTGCATAAAATGTTGAACGGATCATTCCAGATCTACCATTTCCGTCCAGTACATTCGATAAATCTTATATTTTAGAAACTTCAATCACCATTTTACAATCGACGGAAACTGATTAAGTGCAAACTAAAACCCTAAACAGAGTTTGAAGAGCTTTACAATCATGTAAAATTATAGATTTATTTTAAATTGACCGACTAGAGTTTAAAGTTCCATTTCGACAAAGAAGCTATGTAAGACAAAACTTACTGCTAAAAATGCTATCTAACCATTTCAGCACTTCACCTTATATCTGGGCCAAGTTCTCCAACTGGGCACCGAACTCTAGACTACATGAACAGGAAAGACGAGCATTATCAATTGACAATAACGGGGCAATTCACGAATTTAGAAAAAAAAATGCAAACACAATATACGTCGTCAGTCAAAACAAAGTAGTTGGACACCCTCGTATACATTTTTGGTACATGAATATTTGTTGAAAAGTTGATGGCAATACTGCAGACATTTATCTGCAGTGTGTGACGTACAGACTTTCACGGAAGTTTATTTTGCTTGCTACTCAGTTGCGATGTGAATATGTCTCGGCAGCTAAGGTGGCGTCCAACTTGGAAGTACGTACAGTGATTCGCTTTTTGTGCTCAAAAAGGTGTATCTGCTCAGAAATTTATATGCAGGTACACGAAGTGTATAGTGAAAATGCAATATCGCGTCATGCTATTACAAAGTAGTGCAACATGTTTGAAAACGGACGTACACATATTGATGACACTTATCGTGAAGGAAGACCAGTTGCATTAAGAAGTGTGGGATCCCCCTTATACATTCATATCTTACACATTGTTCCTGATCGCATGAAAAATAATTTTCAAAGTGACAATATCATTCGGATGACAAGGTGAACGCTGTAAGCCCAACCATGATAATCGGGCACTAGATGGGAATTCTATACAGAAGGCATAATAATAATAATAATAATAATAATAATAATAATTAAAAAAACGTGCCACACCTCGACAAATGTTTAAATCAAGCAGGTGATTACGTCGAAAAGTATCTTCTGTATGGAACTTTTGTGTACAAATAAATATCCTGTAAAAGCTTATTCATGTGCTTTTTCAAGCAGTACAACTAACTTTTTAACTGACATTTGTATATGAGTAAACTAACTTTTAGGATAGATAAATTTATATTACCAACATTTATCGTATCTTTCTCATAATTTCTTAATAAACTAACTTTCCCAATTTTCATTTCTTCGAAAAAGTATTTTTAAAGTATTATCTGCCTCAGTTACTAACTTCTTTAATATCTTATTAATACTGCACGCAGGGCCGTGCCGTGGGGGGCGAGCGGGGCGACGGCCCCGGGCGCCGAAGGGGGCGAAAACTTCGGGAGAAAAAAGGAAAAAATATAGGAAAAATTGCTTGGAATATATGTATGGGGACGCCGTCATATACTCTCGTCCCGGGCGCTGATTTTCCACGGCACGGCCCTGACTGCACGATAATACTATTTACATAACAACTTGAACTGTCTTTACTATAAATAAAGTTGTAGCTATTTTATGTTATGTGAACTTAAAAGATACTTATAGGCTATAAGTATTAATAGTATATCTTAAATTAATTCGTGTATGTGTTAAGAAATAAATCCATTCAGCTCTTTATGCATATAAATGTCTCAGGCATTTTATATTTTAGATGTGTCAATAGTAATTATTAATATAACTATGACGGATTCAGGAATACAACCTTTCATATATTCTTTCTATGACTACTCTCAGCCTCTTGAATTTATTGACTGATTGCAGGAAGAAAAAAAAAAAAACAGGGACGTCGGTAGCGTGATCATTTGTCCCTGTCACGACACAGACTACTGACAAAGGATGCCTTCACTACAGGCTCTCAAAATTCGGATAAAAATTATACAAGCGGTGATGAAACGAACTGAAAGCTATCGGTATGCAAAGCTGTATAACACAGTCTCTGTGTTGTATAGCCGAGCCAAGCCTATTCCTAGCTGAGCTTGGCCAATAATCTCTGTTGGCGAACCGAGCCTGTCTCTAGCTAACTTTATTCCCCAGACCATGAGCTACTTGCCCATCAAATTTGGATTCGATCTGGCGAGTAGTTACCGAGAAATAAAGCACTACATACAAACTGACCTGAGTCGAGCCGAGCCGAGTCTGTTCGTCATCGAGCTCGCCCACCAAATACAACTATCTTTGTTCCTTACATCATGGGCTACTTAAGCACAAGATTTGGTTCAGACCCGGCAAATAGTTAACGAAAAATAAAATACTACATACAAGGCAAGTCCAACCCGTCCCTGGCCAGGCTCGGCCACCAAATATAGCAATCTTTATTCCTTACATCATGGGCTACTTCTCCACCAAATTTGGTTCAGATCCGCCTGGTAGCTACTAAGAAAGTATCACATACCCTTGTACTGAAGGTCAATTCACCTAAGGTGGCCAATTTTATAGAGCTGATGATGAGCACAGCGTAGAAGAAGGAACCGGAAGTCAGTAGCCCGTGAATCCAATAGTGAGTCAATACAAAGCTGTGTGGAAGTTGTTGTGGTAAACAGCTATTATCCTCATGCCGTAAGCGTCGGTGGACCACTGCTGGGTAACTAGCGACATCTCACCAAAAATTGGCGGCCCCACAGCGATGGCCCCTCTTCCGTTTTGAAAATTATACCACCAGAGGCAGAGACGCGACAAAACGCCTATGAACCACAAAATTACTCTCCCAAAATATGTTAAATCGCGTATATGTGTGATTTATTTACATTAAGGTGAGTCTAAAAAGAAAGAAACGTCGCTTGTAAAGGGAAAAATCGTTGAGATCTTTTTAACTTGGTCAATTAGGATGCTTCTTTAACCGTGTATATTCGACGATAACTGTCTGGGATAAGATAAAATGCGTTCGCCATGTAATTTTATAACAAAATGACGCGTGTCTATTTACTTTATTTCATAGTTTTCCCATACTCACTTTCTAATGATCGACGACAGTTGCCATCTAAATTCATATAATTATTGCATTTATCTGAAGATTTTTCACTTCATGATGTTGAGGCAGAGGTATTTTGGCTCCCGGAGCTCACTTTAGGAATAATTCGTCAGGAAAAAATAATATATAATAATAGCCGAATGCACATGACTGGCGATAGTTCGTGTTGGTCCTTTGCGATTCTCCGCGACGAATCGAAGGAGCGCGGACCAAAACGAAATTCTCGCTGCTACGCGGTGGTAACTTCAACACCCAGACTCGAGATATCTGTTTCGACTCGACGAAACCCTGCCGCCTGTGGGACACTAGCGGCAATCCTTCGACGCGTCGCTATATCGACGATCGACATTTACCCACAAGTGGACCACTAGGTGTTGGCGACGTTTACGGCATGGGATGTTTGTTAGTGACACCTTATTGCGAAAGGTACATATGTGTACTTTCCGATACACAATTCAGTGCGTCAGCGATTGTGAAAATGTGTGCGGCAAAGGGCAACAATATCAGCAGGCGTACAGTAGCAAGGATAAGCCAGCGCTGTAAAAGCATCGGCCCTAAATATCAAGTCGTAAGAGTGAAAAGGAAACGGGCATGTCCAGTCAGGACACCAAGCGTTGTGAGAAACATCAGGGCATCAGTTGTGAAGGACAACCCACCCACCCAAAGCAACCTTGTCACCTCATGCAGGATATCACAGAGCACAGTGTGTCGTATCAAAGCACAATTAAGGACTAAAAAACGTCAAAAGGCGATGGGGTTTTTAAGTTATCACCAAGGCACTTTCAAGAGAGATTCATGAATGCAAGAAAGTTATATGAGCAGTACCTCAAAGGTGACAAATGGAAGTGGGTTGTCAGTCTGGATGAAGCCTGGATTTGCCTTGATGACAACAATAAACCCAGGAGCATTTTATATTCACCACATGATGCGAAGTGCCGTGGCGAGTTCGTCCGTGAATGTCACGAGAAGTTTTCGAAAGGCTTCATGCTGGTGGTTTCTGCGCCCGTGAGAAATTGCAAATGCATCGTGTAGATTCGAAGGCCAAAATGAATGCAGCCTACTTTCAAACGAAGATCATGGATCTCTTATGCACAACACACATCCCACAGTTATATGGTAGGGACACCCGGAAGGTGTGGATCCACATGGACAAACCGTCCAATCACACTGCTGGCAGTTCTGTCGCGTATTATCGTCGTATGGCCACGGAGACTGGTGTGCCTGTCATACTCTTCTCGTCCATATCTACGAAGTCACCAGATGAGTCGCCGATGGATTTCTGCGCCTTTGGCCTTCTGAAACAAGACCTCGCGCAAAGGCATTTCACAACCACAGCGGGGTTCTGGAAAGCTTCTCAAGTGGTGTGGTCTACAGTTCACCTCATACACCTTCAACACGCACTGCTTCAGTGGAAATTGCGTTGCAAAGTGATAGTCCAGGCTCGTGGCTACCACATCGAGCATAAACGTTGGTGGAGAAAGGGGTTGTCGTGAAAAGGTGAGCGCACAAACTTTGGGCATCTTAGGTGAATTGAACTCTGTGTTTTGTATATAAAGTAGGAACCGTTTATAACAACATCGCTTTTAACGACGTATTGGGTATAACGACGAAATCTAACGATCCCGTCTAAACCCTATATAAAAACTGTATTTAAGAAATCGCTTAGTACGACACTGCTTAGAACGACATATCGTATAAAACGACTTATTTTTATCACATTATCGGAGAACTGTATCGGCTATAACGTTCAATATTGATTTTTGTTTGTTACGTGTTTGGAGATTGCTGACAACATGTAAGGTTTACTTATTTTCAAACTCTTGCTGACAACAATGTAAGGCTTATTTTCAAACTCCTGTTTTCAGTATACAGTATTATAGATATCCAATCAGTCTGTCTGTTAAATAATCAAGGCAAGCATTGCTCTGAAGATGTCGCAACAGAAAAGGAAAGTGCTTAATATTGAAGAAAAGTCACACATAATATGGCGATTAGAAAACGGAGAAACGAACGTCAGCATAGCGAGGGAATTGGGTCTATCACACTCGACGATTTCTACAATTTGGAAGGACAGAGAGATAATACAGTCTCTTTTCGAAAAAAAAAATTCTATAAAAATCAAGCGGGCCAGATCATCTGACAACAAAGAGATTGAAGAAATTTTACTTAAATGGTTTGAGCAGCAAAGAACAAATAATGTGCCCATCAATGGACCTATTCTTCAAGCGAAAGCCAATGAATTTGCTCGTCAGTTGGGCAATCAGAACTTCAATTGTTCTTCCTCTTGGATACAACGTTTCCGAGCTCGTTATGATATTGTTGCTGGGAAAATTTGTAGCGAAGCTGCGAGTGTACCTGAGGCGTAAGAGACGAGTGGCTATCTAAGAAGTGGCCTGCTTTGTGTGAAGGTTACAAGCCAGATGATATATTCAATACAGATGAAACTGGATTGTTTTACAATATGACGCCAGATAAGAGTCTGAACTTCAAAAGTGAACAGTGTTCGGGTGGCAAAATGTCTCAAACAAGAATCATAGTTATGGTTGCTGCAAATATGAGGGGACTTTGTTTAGGTGATTGGCAAATCCAGAAAATCAAGATGTTTTTAAAACATTCACTCCCTACCTATAGTTTATAAAAACAATGCAAAATCTTGGATGACATCGGAAATTTTTGAAAACTGGTTGCGTAACTGGGACTCTTAACTGAAATCAAAGAAACGAAAAATTCTTCTCATAGTCGATAACTGCCAGGCTCATCCTGTAGTTGATAATCTGCAATACATAAAGCTTGTGTTTTTTACCTCCAAATGTCACTTCAGTTTTACAGCCTATGGACCAAGGGTTTATAAAATCTCTTAAGATGCAGTACAGGAAGCTTCAGGTGATGAACATGTTACAAAAAAAAAAAAAAAAAAAAAATCGAAGAAGATAAAGAACCAGTTTTCAACGTTCTTGATGCAATTTTAATGATATCTGAAGAATGGGAAAATGTCACTCAAATGACCCTTGTTAATTGTTTTAAACATGCAGGTTTCAGAGACCTTTCTTCACCATCCCACGGTGAGGACGACACGTTTCCAGCAATAGCTGAAGATGATGTGGAGGATGCTATTCCTCTTGCGAGATTAGTGCAAGAGCTTTGCAACTTGTGAAATAGAAGACTTTGCCGAGGTAGACAACCATCTTGCAGTGTGCGCCTCAGCGAGTGAAAAAAAAAAAAAATTGTAGCTGACGTCCAAAGCCAATAGGTAATTGACGAAAATAAAAATGAACAAGAACAATTTGTTGTACCATCACTTAACGAAGCTCTGAGTGCAATGAAAACTTTACAAAAATTTGTTATATTCAAAGAAGAATTTAATACAAATGTCAATAGTGAGACGTTGAAACGAATGCATCGCCAAATGCAGAATGCGAACGCACATCTTAAGTGCAAGAAGCAAACAAAGATAAGTGATTACCTTAAGTAGTACAGTATATGCGTTACTGCGTTGCTTACTAAAGCTAAAGCATTTTCAAAGTACAGACGTGGAATAATAGTGTGCATATTACTTGTTGATGTTTTGTGGCTGTGTGCAGAGTTGGCGTGGGTCAATGAAAACTTGACCCACGACCCACTGACCCACTCTGACCCACCACGACCCACTGTGACCCACCACCCACCATGAACCACTCTCATCCACTTTGACCTACTCTGACTCACCAAAATCCATCGTCATCAACTCTGAACACGATCCACGGCCTCTTCCGAACTGACTCAAGATTTTACACTTGTAATAAAACAAGACTGTGAAATTGTCACTAATCGGAGTTTGAATTTCTAGTCAATCGCTCAAGCACCACTCTGTTACAATAACGGTGGATCACACCTTTACGATATAAAATGGTAAAGTGTTTGTCAGTGAGGAAATTGAAACAGTTCGAGGTGGGGGGAAATTAGTGTGTGCCTAAAACATACTTGCACTAAGAGAGTATTATTGCAAGTGTTAATTTCTGAACTCATTCCATAAGAAACTTCTATTCGCAGGAAAATACCTCTGTACAATATGGAAAAGGTTATGGTTTCGCAGTTCACAGTATTTTTCTGACAAAAGAGTTGAAAAATCAGTTGTTCATAGGGTATAAAGGTGCTCTGGTACCCTATTTGAGAGCATCTTCATAAAGTATGCTCATAATTGTAATCTGTGTAATCACTAAAACACCACGTTAAATGTAAGTTACAAATATGCATAATTGCAATTATTGTGAATATTTATTCAAAAGTAGTTTACCTAAAGCAAAGAAGAGACTTACTAAAAAGTAGGTACAAAGTTGAATAACACAAATAAGCCATTAGTAATACAAGTATACATTTTCCATAACTCGTAATTTTCCACCTTAAAACAAATCTGAAATTGGATTTATTTCCTGTTGGTAACTTTTTGGCGGTAAATCATCCCCAAAAATGGATAATGTCCATCCTTCAGACAAGAAATAACTAGCTCGTGTACTTTGAGCTTGTCTAGCGGTGGGCCATTAACATTGATGAACAACAAGTTAGACAATGTTTGAGCACTTTCTAATATCACTCATCTGTAAATTCATAAGGGAAAATCCCCATTCGTACTCTGTCGCGGAAATTGATAATACTTCTGCCCGATTTCTGCAACTTCTTATCGACAATCTACTTGTTAGACTTAAGTCTGATAACGATTTTTCTTGGTCAGGTTTGAAATACTCAGCAAGAAGTATCATCTCTCTATCACCATACAACATCTTTTCCATATCGACAATGTCAGTTGGCAATGTCGACCCATGTAGAACAGAAACTTCATCTACCACGCCTTTGATAGGGAATCTTGTGAATAAATTATCAATTAAAGCCTGATAAACTGATGATTTCTTATTTGTTTATAAATTTATTTTTTGTAATTACACATGAAGGTTTGATACCAAGTTCCCTCCCCCGTCTAGAAAGCGAAAGGGAACGAGGTTCCTGGAAAGTGTTCAGAGGTGAATGGGAATTTCACTCCTTCTTCTCCTTTAATTATCACACTGATGTTTGTCATGGGCCAAATTACGAGGAATTTCAATTAAATTATCATAGTATAATTATCTCCTTGTTGAATTATCAATAGTTTTCAGTGGAAAAAAGGATGAAATTTCAAAGTTCCAAATCAAATTGAGTGTAAAATTTTCCATACCATTATGCGTACAATCCGAACTTCAAATTTCCGTGTAATTAAGCTTACAGTACAAATGTTATGCCTATTTTTCTCACAACTTTATGGGTTGATTGCTCTGTGCTGCGAGCGCTCCGTATAATAAACATAAGCTTCAGCAATTATTATAGCAGAAAGCAATGGATATTTGAAGCCAAGCACTGTATTTTTTGTTTCTGATTTTTTTTTCTTAAATTGATCGAATTCGATCATTTTTACAAACCAACTCACTACCAATTTTCCATATATAGAAAGTGCCCCCCCCCCACACATAAAGGAGAATTTTATAAAATGCTAGGACACATTCTGTTTATTTTCAATAAAGAGTTAATACACTGAATTTCAGCTCCGTAAGTTTAACGGCTTGCGAGATACTCATTTTGTTTCGCAAAAATTCGGATCCCCACTACCTCCTTAGGATATTATGCATTATACTAAAAGCAATGTAACATCCCAATTTAGATTAAGGCCTAACTATATACCAAAAGTAATTTCATTTGACTTTGCCATTTGACCGTGATGATCAGGCACACATAGTTACATTCATTTTTTTAATAAATAATATATATATTACAGTGATGCAAAAATGTTTTTTTTTTTTCAGTAGTTAGCTCTAAAAAAATTACAGGTCTCGAAAGCCAAGTTGTGGTGTAAGTCCTATTGCTATTATTACTATTAAAAGTATCAATATCCAAAAGTGCCTGAAGTTCTTTTTTCACTTGGTTAGATATACTCACCTCAGGTAAGTAGACAGAAACAAGTGGAAAAGAAAGGGAAATGAAGGTCTTGAAAGTAAAACGGAGACAAATTCACCAGTCTTCAGAAGATACTGTCTACAGTGCAGTGAGCAGAGAGTGTTGGTAGATCATACTGAGTCGGTGGGTCGCAGTGGGTCACGGTAGGTGGTGGGTCGCAGTGGGTCACATGCTGTTGACCCACGACCCTCAGAAAACTTGACCCACTGACCCACTTCATCTCTGGTTGCGTGTGGGGGATTTTTCTGATGTGTGAGGTACAACAGTACATTACATTTATACAACATTTAAAAAAAGAACAGCATTGCATTTATTGTACGAGAGTACATACAGTAATTTATATAGAAAGTACTGTATTTTTGTACGGTAATAAATTAATTTTTGTAATACAGTATCTGGAACGACAATACTGTATGTCATTCATGACTTATACTATAGAACACATACAGTAAGTTTAAAACATGCTCAACAAGTGAAAAGCCTAAAACTTATTGTTAGATACGAAATTTTGAGCACGAAAATGAAAACCCGGTTTGTGCGACTATCGGCTGTAACGACCGTAAATTTGCGGTCCATTCGGAGTCGTTAAATTCGGTTTATTCTACATATACATACATACATACACACACGCACACACACAAATATTATATATATACAGATGGTGATCAGAAAATGGAAACACCTGAATGAAATTGCAATTTACCAGATTAGTATGGTGTCGGGCCACCTTTCGCCTTCAGAACAGCCTTGATGCGACGTGGGATGGAGGCATAAAGGTCGTGAATGGTAGCAAGTGGAATTTTACACCATTCCTCGTGCAGGGCATCGGCCAGTTCTGTGAGAGAGGATGGAGGTGGAAATCGTCGCCGGAGTCGTGTTTCCAAGACGGACCACAAATGTTCAATTATGTTGAGATCTGGGGATTGGGCGGACCAGGGGAGGTGTTGAACTTCATCCCGATGTTCCTCAAACCACGCTGCAACAACGCCAGCTCTGTGAATGGGTGCATTATTATCCTGGAAGATGGCGTCATTGTCCGGGAACAACATCCGGACCATAGGATGCAAGTGGTCTCCTAAAATTGCGACATAATCGTTGGCAGTGATTCGTCCGCTAAGTGTGACCACAGGACCCAATGAAAACCATATATGGCGGCCCACAGCATCACCGAGCCGCTGCCATGTTTCACAGTTGGGCGGAGACACTGCAGATCATAAGCTTCTTTGGCGTTCTCCACACATAAACACGGTCCGCGGTTGGGAATAGGGTGAAGGATGACTCATCCGACCATATCACACATTTCCAGTCCTCAACGGTCCAAGTTGCATGGTCGCGGCACCTTTTGCGGCGTGCGAAAGCGTTATGGCCCCTGATGAGCGGTTTGGCCCGTGCAACACGACCCCGTAAATTCATGTCATGTAATTCGCGGCGGACTGTGATTGTTGAAACAGACTGGGGGAGGTGCTGATTGAGTTCCTCCGTCACTTGGTCCGCAGTGGCACGACGGTTTTGCGTGACAATGCGCTTTAATACCCGGCGTGACCTGTCACTCATGATTTTCTTCCGTCCACTGTTCCGCTTCCCCGATGTGGTTTTCCCGTGTGTTGTGTAGGCCGTCATCAACTTCGACACAGTCCCACGCGACACACCTAACACAGTAGCCACTGCCGTC
Organism: Thermobia domestica; assembly: GCF_964235325.1. Lineage (NCBI taxonomy): Eukaryota > Metazoa > Arthropoda > Insecta > Zygentoma > Lepismatidae > Thermobia > Thermobia domestica. Next base: position 239,995,307 of record NC_137458.1, on the reverse strand, counting down.
ACACTCACTCCACATAACCGCGCACAATTTGCCCTCTCTGAAAATTTGAGAGGTTTCCCATTTTACACTACCTCCGTCTGCTGCTGCAGCCACTGGACACTGCTGTTCCACTGCGCCTGACGTAGTATGGAGACCGACCTAACACACCACCAGCAGCGGTCCGGCGCTGCGGGCGCCACGACACCACTGCCAACCCATACATCTGACGTGTTGCCAACTACAGGTGTTTCCATTTTTCTCATCACCATCTGTATATATATATATATATATAGGGTGTTTCAAAACACTGACAACGAATGGGAGGCGATTCCTGACACCAAGATAAGACAATAAGACAGTACAGACCAACCTGGGTGCACAAATGCTTTTTTTCAGAGTTATAGGTTGCCAAAAACTTTAAAAAATGAACTTTAAAGGTCTATAGCTCCAATACTATGGAATCTACCTAAGTCAGGTCAAAATTTCACTTAGGAACTAATATGTGTCCTATCCAAATATCCATGTTTCAGTGTCCTGCGGTACTTTCGCAACAATTTTTATAGAGGTAGTTTGGCTACGGGCATATAATTTGAAGTACTCATCAACTACCTCTATAAAACTTGTTGCGGAAGTATCTCAGGATTCTGAAACATGGATATTTAGATAGGACACATACTGGTTTCTAAGTGAAGTCTTGACCCGACTACGATAGGTCCCATAGTATTGGAGCTATGGATCATTAAAGTTCATTTTTCAAGTTTTCGGCAGCCTATAACTCCGAAAGGAAGCATTTGTGCACCCATGTTGGTCTATACTTTTTGTCTTATCTTGGTGTCAGGAATCACCTCCCAAACGTTGTCGGTGTTGTTTTGAAACCCCCCTCTCTCTGTATATATATGCCGAGAGTTAGTAAAAGGGAAAAACACTGCAAGATAAAAATAAAGAGGCAAAGCAAAAGGTTAAAATAATAAATAGCGGAGATGAAAGAAATGTAAATAAAAACCCAGAAAAATAATACAACGTAAAAGGGAAAAATAAAACATTGAGCAGAGAAAAAACAGTTCATAATAAGATTCAGAGAACAGTAGTGAGATCAGCATCAGAAATAAAAACAAGAATCCGCACAAAAGACTCGAAGTCATATTCAGGCCCTTAGAATAAACAGGCATTTCTATTGAGTAAAGTTAGGAGATATATCATCGAAAAAAATAGGTCGAGTGTGTAATCTCCAAGATTACCGCCAAGATATGTGTAGTAGGTAATGCAACATAATGAAAACCATGAAATATACAACAAAGTACTTCTTCCTTTCCACTAGTCTAATCACTAGTGCTTGCGCCTCTGATGCACGTGGTCTTCGGTTCGATTCTCGGTGCGGGAGTATAAAAAACTGAACGATTTTCAGCAGTTTGGATTCAATCTTAAACTGTAGGTTTACGTCTCATATAGCCTCGGTAACGAAAAGGAATGCAAAACTTCAACAAACAACAACATATCGAGTCTTCAGAGCACAAATGCCGTAAGTCCATTTCTCTAAATTTTTCAGGAAACTGTTTTGAAGCGATGAATGTGCCCTAGCAAAGCAGCTAGTTTGAGTTTCGCGACAACTGTTCACTGTGTATTGCCAAGGATCTATTTACAGTGGATATTTGATATTTGTGCACCTGACAGAAGTATCGAACTATCGAAACAGCTGACGAACTCAATAGTCTGTTGAGAAAAATTGGACATATGACATTTGTACTCTCAAAACTCGATATAGCAAACGTAAATAAGTTGTTTTATTTAGATAATTAATGATGCTTCTCGAAAAAAATGAGTCTTGAACTCTCACAACTGTCTGAAATGTTCACATACAGGAAGATTGTAATACAGTGAAACCTCTACTAACGGACACCTCTATAAAGCGGACACCTCCCGTAACGGACATATTTTGTAATCCCCAAACACTGCAATAGGAAAAACCACATTGGCAAACCTCTCTAAAGCGGACACTCTCTAGTACGGACACGGACAGTCTTTTCTGTCTTTTATTGGTATTATTTACCTCTGTATTACGGCCACTCTCTAGAAACAAGTTAAAAAGTATAGTAAAAATTCATTTTTTCATATATGTGTCGCCAAGGAAGCAATGTGACATTTAGCTTCTTCAACTGTCTGCTCAGCAACCCAGATGAAGCGTCTCTGTTTAACAACACTCTCATGTCCTTTGCATGCATCCCACTCCCACCCAAGCTATTTTAGACACAAAAGTGATTGACAGTTGCCCGACATTTGGGATGACATGTTATGCTACTGTCCCTCTGGCATCTCTGACCAAGCAGAAGACAAGTTTGGTATTTTTTGCCCGTGGGTACGCATATTGTCTCAAAAAAGACACATCTGGACTGCAATTAACCCACAAATTAAAGCGACATACTGAAAACGGAGTAAGTAGTGATAAGTGTAAAGTGCAGAGAACTATAGCATCTTATTTCAATGTTGTGCCTCGAACATAGAGTATTGGATGGCGGAGGATAATGCAGGTATCGTAACATTTTGGTAATATTCGTAAATACATGATTCATACAAAAATATTTTTTTCTAAATACATATCACCTTGATTACTAATTTACGTAAGAAAATATTAAAACCTCTTTAAGGCGGACACCTCTCTATAGCGGACAATTTTTGATTCCCCACGGTTGTCCGTTTTAGAGAGGTTTCAGTGTACCTACAGTTTGTAATATTGTCACACGGCTTAACTGTGCCAAGAAAAAAAATAATATATTTGCATTTGCTTTGTGTCGATACTTAGACGTAACAGTGGCTAACAGGCATGTTTTCAATGCAAGTGATACCGTACTTGTCCTACAGACAGGAAATTCACAATTCGGATCCACGTTAAACGGAAAATATTCGTAAAGCCGTGAAAAACAGACATACTAAAAACTAACTGGGTTAAAATTGAATAATCCTATGTTGAAATCTTTGAACAACCTACTCTTGGAATCTTTTCTCATTCACAAAAATCACACAAAAAAATAATCATTCGAGTAACACATTTGCAGAAATTTACACACATATTACAATTAATTTATTAATTGGATCAACTTCCTAACAAACGAAAAATTCATCAGAACAAAAGCGTAATATTCTTGCTATATGCATACAAAACAATTAAAGATTTATCAATTTATTATTTATCGAATATGCATATCCATTTTCATGTATCCTGTAAAATTACAGGCAATTAACATTTCGTTCCTACTAACTCCAAATCCACATTGCGTGAAAAATAAATAGCTCATTATTCATGAAAACAGAAGAAAAAATATTTCATTTACTACTTCCTGCTAAGATGACCGCAATTCCGTTGTTTGTGGTCCAGTACATGCTGTTCATTAGACTGACTCCACACGATGACGTACAAATGACACTCAATTAAACTTTAAGCTAAGTTAATCCGATTTTCAATCAAATTACGTTATTTGAAAATGTTGCATGCATTCTCCATTATTCAATTTAACGACTGACAATATAGAACAACTGCTTTTAGAAATGCCTTTAGGAAATCAACGGTATGAAGGATATTTACGACGTGGCTCATAACAGAACTACACAAGAGCCTTTCAGTCAATCAAAACCTTTGGATCACGCTCTCACACAAACCGTAACATGTAATTACATTAAAACTTCAAAGCAACATAAACTGATGTGCAAGTAAAGAAATAAAGCAATACGACACTCTCCCCATCTACATACTTGAGGTACGGCTAACCATAAAGTGAAATTTAACTATGGCAGCTTCATCATCCCTCGCTATCAACATTAATCAAGGTGTAACATCAAACGATAGCAATATTTTTATGAATTTTTATATGTGAGTATCTGTAATGTCCGTTCTTCACACGGGAAGAATAGGTTTATGGTAGGTATTTTAAACGATACATTTTAACTATCTTTCTTGTCCTTACAATATGTACTTGAATCGAAGTAAAATGATAAAAATCAAGCATGGTCAAAGCCTTAACTAGGTTCAAAAACTCATTTCAAACGATGTAGCTACTATTCTTGGCGAAAAAAGTAATCCTTCCCCTTCCCCTAATGACATGCTTTCAAATCAAAGTATATATTTTAAAAAGATCTACCATAGTAGTATGTTCAAAGATTTTAAATGGTTCAACCGATTTTCCACTTTCAACATATTATGAATTTAAAATGTGATAAACACAATTTCCCTCTTAGACATGACATTTTCAAAAACGCTGGGATACGGATCCCCCTTTTTTCAATACTAAATTTTACCTGCCTGACTTCAGAACTGCCTGACTTTATTTTTGACAAAAAAAAACTCCCTTTTTTAGGATAGCCGTTTCGACGAAAGTAAGATATGAGGGTAAAATAGAAAGTAAGGTTACTAATGTGTATGATTGCAAATAAGAAGTTTGCCGAGACGAAGATGACTTTAGTGTTTCGTGCTAGCAGAATTAATTTTCAGTGCCTCATACGAAGTGCGATCTGTTATTAGGTATTGTAAGCAAATGAAACAGAACCTATTCAAATTTATACAAAATTGCAAAAGCTGTATGGTGCTATTCTGATGACAGTGCAGCATATGCATAAATGCTGTACGGGTGAATCTCTGAGTGACAGTACAAGAGCTGAAAAAAAGAAATCTTTAAGTTTTACGTCCCACGGTTATGCCGGCTTAGGCTAAAGGAGACGGTATGATGAGAAAGGAATGAAATGAAGGAATGAAGAAAATGGGAGGAAACGGAAGAACCCCGAGAAAACCCACGCACGCGGTGTTTGTTCACCACAAAGCTCACTTGGCAGACCTGGAAGTACAATTTAATTTGTCACAGTATGGGACAGTGTCCACGAATGTTTAGGATGCAGAAAAGAGTGTACAGTATGTGGGTTCCGTGACAATTGACAAACAAACAGAAGAAAACTCGTATGGGTGCATCCCTCTGACATCTTCGCTTTAATGAGTACGAGGAGGATTTCTTCAGGCAAACCACTATTGGAGATCGAACATGGGTGTACCAGTATTGCTCGAAATCAAAAGCGAAATCAATGGCATGGCAGTTTTTAGGATCTCCAACAGGAGACCAGTTCAATACATCAACCCGCACCGGGGAACTGATGGCAACAGTTCTCTATGATATCCATGGTATGCTTCTCCTGGATTTTTGTGCCCTAATCACATAGTGAATGCTGCGACTTATCAGGCAGCACTCCGGACACTGAAGAAATCCGTTCGACGTAAAAGGTCTTAATTGTTTGGTAAGACGAAGTACTTGCTTCACGGTAACGCGCGTCTGCATACAGTTAATGTGACAGTGATCTTTTGCAACGGCGAGACTGAAAAAATTCTTTCATATTCACTGTAGATCCCAGATGTAGCCCCCTCTTTCCAAAATGAAAGAATATTTACATCACAAACGGTTCACATCACATGATGACGTCAAGCATGTGATCCAAACATTGCTTTGTGGTAAACAATTTTCTATCGCAAGGCTTTTGACCAGTGATAAACAAACGATGGCCCGGGGGTTAGATATAGTCAACTGAAAGGTTCTACCTGGCCCGACACGATTCCTAATCCGATGAATGAAAAAGGATTGGAGCTCCTTCCAAAGAGTTTTAAACCGACTGACAGATAAGCATTGAAATTCACTACTGAACCAGGACATCCAACCGACTATGAGAAATTTCAATCACTAGTACGCTTAGTATTACAACAATTTTGGAAAATGTAAAGTTGGGTTTTTAATGAATTATCTTTTTTTCTTCGGCCCTTTCCTGAAAAAGTCTGCTTACCACTAATTTCAGGGCTCATAGTGGTCTGGTCTCTAGAAAATAGTTGAGAAGTGACCAAATGCACACGAAAAAGCGACCAAAAGTGACGAAAAGCACACGAAAAAGTGACCAAGATCTCATCATGCCCCTTTTTCCTCTGTCAATTTCTCCATCACCTCTCTCTTTGTTGCTTTCTTTCATCTTTTCTTCTTTACTTCTTTTTGAGCTTCCTCCTTTCTTAGGTTTTCTAAGTATGCTTTGTAGTTACGGTAAGCAGACTTAGCACATGTAAGAAGTCTCTGAGTAAGTGGAACCAGTTCTGGCCTGTTTCCGAATTTCTTCATCCCAGACATTATATTTAACTTAGCCTTGAGAGTTCTCAAAGCTGTGAAATATTCAAATTCATCACCTACTCTTAAGAAGAACATACAAGAAGCATAACACAATACGAACATGATGAACTACACAGACACACACAGCGTTGAGCGGAGCGTTAACTATTACGAGAGAAAACTAAAAGACTATTATGATAAAAGAAAGAATAGACACAGAAGGGGTCTCAACCCCATCTTGAGAGCTTAAGAGTCCACCAACCATCTACTGTACTTTAGAAAGAATAAAAGCTGAAGCGAGAATAAAGCTGTTTCACATGTGGCAGCACGTACTGAAGCTTTCAGAAGAGTAATGAGTAACAAGTTTCTGCCTTTTTCCATTTATTTTTATATTTTTCTTAGAAAACTGCCAATGCAAGACATAAATCACACGAAAAAGTCACTTTACCTCCCAAAAAAAGTAACTTTTAGTGACAAATTTGAAAAAAAGTAACTTTTAGTGACCAACTTGAAAGAAAGTAACTTTTAGTTAAAAAAGTGACTCGCTATGAGCTCTGTAATTTTGACAATTTTCTGCCTATAGAAGTACCTCAACAGGGAAAGTTTCTACATCAAAAGAAAAAGTGTAAAGATGTATCTTCATGCTACATGAATGCCCTTCTCTTTAGATCAAATATCAACAATATACTTGAAGAAGAAATCGTACTTTCTGAATCCATCGTACCTACAGAAACAAGCTTTGAATCAAGTGCTAATTGTTCCAAAATCCATTTCAAACGTTTCAGGAGATTTCCTGTGATGATAAGACAGCGTCATTTTTATACATTGAATGAAACAAAAATATTGTCCTTTCACCCCTTAAAAGCGGGATTTTTTTAAAACAATGGGCAAGTATCGACTCGTGTATTTGATAACGTGTTTATACATAAAGTTGCATATCCCTGATAGGAGAGGTTAAGGAGATATTCCATTTTTCGAAAACAATTTAAACCCCTTTCCACAGTTAGAATAGGCATTTTAATGAAAATAGCATAACTAAATCGCGGTCCGATGATCCAAAATTCATTTCAAACGGTTCGGTCCTTCTCCTGTAATGATAACAAACAAAATGTCGATCATTTTTATACAAAGAGGACCATTAATCCTGAAACGTTCTTCTAACTTTTAAACACATTTTTAAAACCTGACATTTTGTACGTTGATAATATAAACAATGTAAAATTAATCAATGAGAACAACCAAGTAAAATTAATCAAAACATTATGACACACTCTATAATATTACCAGATTAACTGTGTTACCAACACTTCTTTTTTAATGGCACCACGTTATATTATAACGTTTCAGATCCGCATGGTAAATAAAATTTAGGATACCGCATTTATTATTCAGTGTTACGAACTGAGTTAAAAGTTTTTAAACAGCATATAATTTCAAAATTGAGAGGAAAATGTGAACTATATTAATGGGACATGGAGGTAGTTGGAGGTCAGCAACTTGTAGGGTACCGGTGTAGCACCAAATTATTGCTGGGAATTCCCCCTCCAATCCTCATTAATTTGAAATGTTTGAACATAAGATCACATTGTTTCAAAAGATACATCAAGGAAATACCCTGACGAGGGGAGTAATAATATCCTACGGAATTATTACCATATCAAAAGATACATCAAAGCTACACGCCAAACATTTGTAATATAAGAATTGTGAAAAAAAATTAGTTGAAAATAGCACGGAGAAACACTCCTTCAATGTGTCACACAAACAATTCTTAGCCCCACAATTCCGGAAGTTTACGTGTTCACATTCCTACTAAAGTCTGTCCAAACTTTATATTCTTTCTATGAATATATCGGACCCCACTATAATTTAGGAAATGTGGTGAAATATCAGATTTTTTCCTCTTTACTTTTCTTCTTGTTTCTCCATTCTTTTTCCTATTTCATCTTTTTTTGTGTGTGAATGAACATCTCCACACATATTCTGGGGGTGCTTGAGCACCCCCGAGGTCGACGCCCTGAGATTAACTTGGAATCTGAATCACATCAGCTCCCGTCAGGAACCGAATCCGAATGCACGATAATTATGATTGGGTTTGTGGATGTGAAGCAACAGATCATTAGTTCTGCTTTCTGTATTGTTATTTTCTAAGATGGCATTTACGAGGAAACAATCTTAAGTGTAAACAACCGAATTGGCTGGGGTCGGGATATGCGTTACGGGAGACCAAAGTAGGAGATACGTATTTTGGCGTTTGGGCCCATACGCAGAAATTTCAGAAATACGGGACCCCAAACTGGCCCTACATGCTATAACTAGGAAGAGAATGACGTTACTTGTACACAACCGATTTGGCTGGGGTCCGGATATGTGTTACGGGAGACCAAAGTAGGACACGTATTTTGGCGTTTGGGCCCATACGCAGAAATTTTCGAAATACGGGGCCCCAAAGTGACCCTACACGCTACAACTAGGAAGCGAATGACGTTACTTGTACACAAACGGTATGGCGGGGATCCGGATATGGCTATTATAAGCCCAAGTCGAAGACATGTAGTTAATCTTCCGACAAAACCTGACAGGGCGGCAAACTTTACTTCCGCTACTGTGCCCGGTTTCCTGACAGCACACGCTGTATCGATTAAATATTAATGTTCACTCTCTTGCACAAAAGTGTACCGCCCGGTTTCCACAAATCCTAGCCATAGAAATACAAGAGAAAAACGCAAATATTCTTTCGCTCCGTCGACACCCTCGTGGTCAGCAGATCCCCCTCGATGGCTCGCTCCAGCTGAACACCTGTTCAGAATTGCATGGGTACCACATACGCCAACTTCATGGCCTTATTGAAAATCTACCAATATCGGACCCTGTACATTCGACATTCCTTTTTGTGGGACCTAACAACAAACACAAGTCTCATACCTTTGGATATATTATAACATATTCCAACCCATGCCAACATTCTGCACCAGTAACGCCATTCGCTTCCTAGTTATGGTATGTAGGGCACTTTGGGGGCCCGTATTTCGGAAATTTCTGCGTATGGGCCCAAACGCCAAATTACGTGTCTCCTACTTTGGTCTCCCGTAACACATATCCGGACCCCAGTCAAATCGGTTGTATACAAGTAACGTCATTCGCTTCCTAGTTATAGCATGAAGGGCCACTTAGGGGCCCCGTATTTCGGAAATTTCTGCGTATGGGCCCAAACGACAAAATACGTGTCTCCTACTTTTGTCTCCCGTAATACATATCCAAACCCCAGCCAAATCGGTTGTGTACAAGTAACGTCATTCGCTTCCTAGTTATAGCATGTAGGGCCACTTTGGGGCCCCGAATTTCGGAAATTTCTGCGTATGGGCCCAAACGCCAAAATACGTGTCTCCTACTTTGGTCTCCCGTAACACATATCCGGATCCCAGCCAATCGGTTGTATACAAGTAACGTCATTCGCTTCCTAGTTATAGCATGTAGGGCCACTTTGGGGCCCTGTATTTCGGAAATTTCTGCGTACGGGCCCAAACGCCAAAATACGTGTCTCCTATTTTGGTCACCCGTAACACATATCAGGACCCCAGCCAAATCGGTTGTACACAAGTAACGTCATTCGCTTCCTAGTTATAGCATTTAGGGCCACTTTGGGGCCCCGTATTTCGGAAATTTCTGCGCATGGGCCCAAAAGCCAAAATACGTGTCTCCTACTTTGGTCTCCCGTAACACATATCCGGACCCCAGCCAAATCGGTTGTGTGCAAGTAACGTCATTCGCTTCCTAGTTATAGCATGTAGGGCCAGTTTGGGGCCCCGTATTTCGGAAATTTCTGCGCATGGGCCCAAACGCCAAAATACGTGTCTCCTACTTTGGTCTCCCGTAACACACATTCGGACCCCAGCCAAATCGGTTGTTTACACTTAAGACCGTTTCCTCGTTAGACCAATATGACTTGTCATTTGAAGAAAGAAAAAAATAGAAGCGAAACACGAAAACTCAAAACTTTATATGGATGTGGTATTAGAGTTAAGTGTTTTGGAAGAACAGAATATCGTACAACTTGACGGTGGTGCTCTTAGATTTAACATTGAGAAGCGCAATAAGCAAGTTGCATGAAACAGATGTGTGTTTTCCAGCTTTCTGTTCGATACCTCTGACAAAGGAACAGAAGTTAAAATTAAGCTTAACATCTGGGGAACGCAGTTCCACAAACAATGCAGACGACAGTAATAGATGGCATCCATGGACATTCAATATCGCATAGCACGGTCGTGTACATGATTACCACATTTCGAGAATCTGGCGCTATGGAAGATAGGGCACGTACCGTAGAACGGGGTGATACCGATCATGCGGGGTGAAACCGATTATTTGAACTACCTCCATTGAAAGAGTGGTGTCACCTATCGTTTCAAGTCGAGTGTAGGAAAGATATCATAAGAAAAATGGTGATTAGATATTTGGTCTAGGAATTAATTCGTGCGGGTGGACAAGAGATGGCGCAACGAACGGAGCGTCCCACAGTTCCGTGTATCCACACATGTGTTGCAAACCCCTGTCATCGCATATCGTTCGTAGTATAGGGCAGTGGATTAAAGCGTCAACAACACCAGTTTGTAGTTAAGTGAACATGGCGCAATTTGTGCCTGATAAAGTGTTTTTGCGGGGTGTCCTGCTGCATTACTTTAACATGCAGAAAAGTGCGACTGAAAGTCATCGTATTTTGGTGGAAGTGTATGGTGATCATGCTCTAGCTGAGCGAACGTGTCAGAAGTGGTTTGCACGGTTTAGAAGTGGTGATTTCGGCTTGGCAGACCAAGAGCGAGCTGGACAGCCAAAAAAAATTTCAAGACGAAGAATTGACAGCATTGCTCGAGCAGGATTCGTGTCAAACGCAGGAACAACTTGCAGCAGCATTAGGCGTTGATCAAACAACAGTCTCCAAACGCTTGAAAGCCATGGGAATGATTCAAAAGATGTCACATTGGGTTCCACATGAATTGAAAGACAGAGACGTTGAAAGACGAAAAACCATTTGCGAATTGCTGCTTCAACGACAGAGCAGAAAGGGGTTTCTGCATCGAATTATTACGGGTGATGAGAAGTGGATCCATTACGAGAACCCTAAACGAAAAAAGGCCTGGGTGAAACCAGGTGAACCAGGTCCATCACAACCAAAACGAGATATTCACTGTGCAAAGGTTATGGTGGGATATGAAAGGTGTGGTGTACTATGAGCTGCTGCAACCGGGTGAAACTATGAATGGAGAACGTTATCGACGACAATTAATGCGTTTGAAGCAAGCTCTGGCCAGAACACGACCAGAATGGGAGAACAGACATGATAAACTTATTGTTCAACATGATAACGCTCGCCCACATGTCGCAAAACCGGTCAAAACCTATTTAGAAAATGTCGGATGGGAAGTTTTACCCCACCCGCCGTATTCACCAGACGCTGCTCCTTCGGACTACTACTTGTTCGATTGCATGAATAACGATTTGATTGGACAGCGGTTTACTTCTTCAGAAGATATCGAAACATGGGTCTGTGACTGGATCGCTTCCAAGGATGAGGACTTCTTTCGCCACGGAATCCGTACATTGCCTGACAGATGGGCGAAAGTGGTGGCTAGCGATGGACAATATTTTTCTTAAGGTATTTATGTATTTTGTGTTTGTACTACAGCTTCAATGTGTGCGTACCAACCGCACGAATTAATTCCTAGACCAAATACTAGATCTGTGAGCATAGAAAGTCAGAGTATGATACATGCAGATTGTGTGTATAGTGCGAATTTGCTTAATGGTAAAAACGTAATTATTGCGGAACCCTCTTTCCGTTATATAGCTGTGACTACAATACGTACCTTTTGGTAGAACACTATATCGTAGCAAAGTAAAACAACTTGCTTCGTGTAAGTTTGCATAACAGTATCAAAACTGGCGTAGTGACCATGGGTTGCTTTACAAATTTATGCCAAGTCCAAGAGTGAAACCGATCATGCCGAGAATGTGTTTCAAACAAGTTGGTCCACATGCTCGGTGTAATTATAATGTAAAATAACTTGAGGAAAAAATGAGAGAGCTACAGAAGGATGGAATAAGTATCCGAAAGACAGCAGAAAATTACAACGTCCCATATACAGGGAAATGACAAAAAATCTAAAAACACTTCATACAGGACACGTAAGTTTGGCCCTCCACTCTACAACACGTGTTGCCGTTGGCGATCGTTTTTCATTTTTAATGTGTCATGTGGACCTTCCTCTTCCGTCAGCAGTAACCAGTACACCTGTGAGTGTTGTGGTGTGAAATTGGTGCGGTAAAATGAGCGATCTGACAGACTTCCAAAGAGGCATGATCGTTGGTGCCCGTCTGGTTGGAGCTTCAATGGCAACACTGGCGAACATTGTGGGGGTGTCGAAAGGCACTGTGGCCAATGTCACGAGGGCATACACAATTCATGGGCAAACGACATCTGCAAAGCACAACAGTGGTCGAAATACAATCCTGTCAGATAGGAACCGGAGGACATTAAAACGGATTGTAGCAGCAAAAAAGAAGAGCACTGCAATGAAAATTACGTCGGAACTCAATTCCGGCGTACAGAACCCGGTTTCATCGAAAACAGTGCGACGGGAACTTCACAAAATGAAAATTCATGGCAGAGCCGGTATCGCTAAATCCCTGGTCACAGCAGTAAATGCGAAGAGGCGTATCCAGTGGTGCAATGACCACAAGGCGTGGACTCATGAGCAGTGGAAACACGTAATGTGGTCCGATGAATCGACCTTCACCTTGTTTCCAACGACTGGTCGTGTTTACGTACGGAGAACACTGTCGCAGGCCTATGATACAGACTATCTGCTCCCAGCTGTAAAGCGTGGGGGTGGTTCTGTTACAGTATGGGCGGTGATATCGTGGTTTTCTGCAGGTCCAATCATAGCCCTGCACGGAATGATGAATGCTAAGGCGTATGAGGCCATTTTGGGGGACCAGGTTCTACCCATAACCCAAATATTGTTCCCTGATAGTGATGGCATCTACCAAGATGATTTGGCACCCTGTCACGCTGCAAAAACGGTGAAATCATGGTTTGAGGAGCATGACCAGGAGTTTTTGAAGCTAATAATAAGATCATATCACACCTCCCCTGGGTCTCACAATCGCCAGATCTGAGCCATTGTGGTCTGAGTTCGGTCTCATTACCTTCCACCAGCATCCCTTAAGGAACAGGAGCAATGGTACAATGGTACAAAATTCCACACACCATGATTCAGGAGCTGTATACGTCCATTCCACGTCGGATCCAAGCTGTTTTGGACGCAAAAGGAGGCCCCGCACTATACTATTTATAGGTATGATTTTCACACTTTTGCAAACGTTTTAGATTTTTTTGTCCAACCCCTGTATAACGTTTTGTGACAACGCTAAAAAATAAGTACACAAAGAAATATGATGGTCGAACAGTTCTCACTGAGGAGAAGAAGATGTACCTTGTTGAAGGGCTATTATGTGCTAAATGGCGTGTAAAATTCCCTGCGAGCAAAACCCACACACGTTACTTTATTGGACAAGTGACGCAAGTCCTTCAGTTCAACAGATAAGAGGTAAAAATTCTTCGTAAAACATATGGAAAAAAGCAGGTTATATTTGCGTTTCCATATATTCCTGATGTACCTGACTGATCTTCACCAGATTGTCATGACTGCGACTGAAAGATAGGTGTGTCAGCGAGGTGTCGAATTTCTAGGTCTTGATGTTGAAGGCGCGGAATAACTGTGACAGTGAACGTTTTTTTTTTTACCACTATTGTACGTCTCTATTTTTTGTGGTGTGTTTTGTACTCTGACATTTACTGATAATATATATTTGAAATGTTTCTTCATGTTCTGTACCACCTCCCGCTCAGTCTTATACCGATCATCCGCAGAAATACATGAGTGATCGGAATCACCCCATTATGCGGGGTGAAAAGGATCAATAATAATTCGTACTTATTATCTCATGTCGTAACATAATACCATACGTTATCTTTTAGCATCTGCTAGAGAAACAACATAGGAAACTAACGTCTATTTTTCAATATTGTGATTCAATATTTTTGTTGGATTTCCCACACAAAAAAAGTTTAAATATTGATCGGTATCACCCCATTCTCGGTAGTGTGCGACCGAGACTGCCAATCACGAAATGGCAAAGACTGTTTTCAATCATCATTTGTGGAAAGTGCCAAGTCAATGTTCGTAGTTTTTGACTGAAAACTGATATCTCTCAGTCGTTTAGTATACGGATACTGCACAACAATAGCTGGCATCTTTATAGGCTGCACATGCATTAGGAGTGATTTGTTATTGTATTTCTAATACAGTAAACAATTTTCTCTCTCTTCGTAAATTTCGCTGCATTAGCAACGTTTACGAAACAAGGAATTTAGTCTGGCGATGAAACTGCGGAGACTTATTTTTCTTTATTATAACTTGAATACTTTTTATTTTTAAGAACATTTTTAAATAAGTTTCCTCCTCTGCACATTTCCAAATGACATACATGAAATTCTCTCTCCTAAGAAAGAATTACTTCTACTTACGTACTTTCTAAAGACATGTGACAAACATTTTAGACGTGAATGTACATACTGTATGTAGGTTGATCAATTAATTGATTGGAGTTTAACACTAGAAGGACCAAGCCGTCATTTTGACGGCATCACGTAAAACAATTTTCTATATCTCATATATTTCTTTGAGTTATGCAACCATATTTTAGGACTTTTATCATTTTAAGGAGAGGTTTGATATAGCATATAAACATTGTGTGTCTATTTTAAATAAATACGTATTTTTGTTGTATACCCCTAGAAGGACCAAACCGTCAATTTGACTGCCTCATTTAAAAATCTATATTCTGTTGTTGATGTGGACTGTTTTATGGATTGTACGCTATATGGTAATAATAAATGTAATATTTCTGTTAGAAACAATAAATTTTGAAATATTTTACATTATTTTTCCAACGAGTTTGCTATTTGATATATGTTTTATTTCTGCTTTTCATTGCTGTAAAGGTAAACTATTTGGTTTTTCTTTGATTGATTTCTTCTTGAATTATGTTCGTATCTTGTTGGTAACATTGTTCTCTGTAGAAATAAATGTTTTCTTGAAGGTACATATGAATAGTTACAAAAGCAACATGAGACCTGATAAAATGTTACGTGCCTTCTAAGATTTGAGTAAAAATGAATTTCGCTTGGAAGAACAACAGGAAGATTGCTTCGATGAAGCCAGCAGTAGTAGTCAGAATCAGTGCCTAAAGCTACTTTTTCGGATAATAGGAAGGAAACAGATACAAAAGTTTCCAGAAGTATTCAATCAAATGTCTTTATAGCAGGTCATGGGACACGTTGGAGTAAAATGGACAGACAGAACAATGCTGGGTGTACTGCCTCACACGACATCCTTCGCGAAAAACCTGTTCGTTATATTATGCGTTACATCATATTGAAGATGTTGATTTTGGTAGTGCTTTTTGCTTGTTCATAGACGAGACAATGTTGAAAAACATTCTGAAATGCACCGTTATTGAAGCTCAGACATCATAAAGATTCTCTTTGGCCACTGTCAATTGCAGAACACTTTCATTTTTAGCAATATTGATATTTCGTGTAGCTTCAGATATACCTGTAAAGGAACTATAGAACGTAAGCTGTGGACCAGTGTTTTACAGAAAGATTGTGGAAAGAAAGATATTTCTTGAAATAATTAAGTATCTTCGATTTGATGAAAAGTGCCCTAGCTGTTCAAGGCTGAAAGCAAACAAGCTTCCTGTGGTATCATCTGTGTAGAACTTATTCATTGAGAATTGTATCAGGCACTATAAAACCCACGACAATGTTTCTGTGGATGAACAGTTATTCTCTAGTAAGATGACATGCAAATACATATAATATATGACAAACAAGCCTGACAAATTTGGATTCAAATGTGGCTGCTTGCAGTTGTAAAGCCACAGTATCAACTAAAAGGCATTCCCTACCTAGAAAACGATTAAGAATGACGTCGGGACTTACAGTTAGGGGAATATATTGTCCTGAAGACGATGGATTTTTTTCTCAACAGAGGACTGAATGTTACATGCGATAACTTTTCTTACAATTTAAAAATTAGCCGAATCTTTGAAAGAGAAATAGTTGACCCTGATTGGTAGTTTGCGTCCAAATAGAAGAGAACTTCCCAAAATGTGCTTGAATCAGAAAGAAAAGAATATGTTCACTACAAACGTTTATGGATATCAATCAGAAAATCCACTCACACTACACAAGTGTAAACGCGAGAAAAAGTGTTTCTCTCTTGAGTTCAGTGCATACAAGTTGAAATAAAAATGTATTGAAAATGTAAATTCACCTTCATGTAATAAAAAAGTTTGAAATAAATTTAGTGATTTTGGTGTATTATACACTGGATCCGTGCTAAAGAAAAATAGCCCAGCCAATGTCTACAAGGCAGATAGTGTAATCACGTGATTAGTAAAAAAGGATTTCATACATATAAGGTACGTATTATCCCTTTATTTTAATTTTTCATGTCACTGTCCTGTGAAAAACTTCCGATATTAATATTATATTTAATGTATTGACGGGATTTAGTGGATCACCCTGTATTATATCACGAGAAAACTTACATAAAACATAAGCTAGTCGATTAAACATATTAAATTAAAGCTAAAATAAGAGAAATATAAAGAAAAATGATATATATCTCTTGCAATTAAATAGCCGTCAAAATGACGGCTTGGTACTTCTAGGGAGGTAAAAATTTTGGTCCTTCTAGTGTTAATGTCATTCTTCAACGCGAGGCTGCGTGAGACGATATTCATTCCTGGTTTAAGTGAAACTCGAACTTCTATTTGAATCTGTAACCAAAACGAACACTTTTACCGGAAATCGAACCTGAATTTACCTGCACAGAAAACACGGGTGTTAGTCATTTGACCAAAATTATGAAGTTCTGGAACATAGGAAAGTCATAAACTCTGAGGCTACTCAGTGCATCTACATAAATAAATGAAGGTATGAGGGAAAATGTCGGAAATAATTATTTTATGAGGCATCTCGGACACATTAGTACTTTGTGTAAAATTTCAACTACTTAGACAAAACTTTTGTCCACAGTCAATTTACGAAATTTAAGTTGCTAGCACTAAATATGAACATTACCTATAGGAAAAACAATGCTTGTATTTGCTATAGACTTCGTGAGTTACCTACTAAAATAAAATATTAACGTAGTACTCTATTATAACTCAATTTATCCAATACACTGGTGCATCCAAGATATTATGGGAATATTTACTATACTAAGGTGCATATATAAAAAGCACGCGTGTCCTGAACGCACATGAAATCCTCCCTTGAACCTTACTTGAAATTCTGCGTATGCCAATGATCCAGCAAATTTGGCAGTGTTAAATAAGGACCTCACACACGAAATTGTGAACATACATTTCATAACCTGAACATTATCACGTTATTCGTTAATTTCAATATAATTTACATTCGACAATACTGCCCTATTGACTACCGGTACTAGCGTAAGAAGGCGAAATCGCTGTAACAAAAATTTGCATTACAGTGCTTTTAAACGAGTGTAATAGAAACTCAAAACATCCATTGCTATAGAAAAAAAAATGAAGGCAGCCTTTTAACTATCTCCTAGTAAAATAGTATATTTTTATTTCCTTTCTGTCTTATCAGATCCATTAATATCAAATCATTTTAACGCTATGCCACCTACTTAAAGCAGTCTAATTGCTTCTACAATAGACGCATATTGGATATTGGGAACTCAACTCATTGCAGTGAATGATCGGTTTTTAATGAGTGGACAGGCAAGCGAAGGATTTTATTCCAGCTCGATGACTCAGAAAAATCCCTCCTGCTACTATCGGAAACTCCCGGCTGTTTCTCTTCTCTCTTTACCTCATCAATCCAGAAAGGAAAAGAGAGAAAAACACTGCCCACACACATGCAATGCTAAAATTAAAAATTTAATATAACTCACCATTTTTACAAGCAGTATTACAAAGCCTCTTATTTCCTCGCCAGCTAAACAACAGTTTTGCGCGCATTTAGAATCAATTAAAAACAAAATAGAGATTAAGGATATAATGTAGAACTCAATAATCCTGCATGATATGCAGGGTGTTTCAAAGTGATCTCTCCAACTTTGATCCTGTATAAGTCAGAAATGGTGGCAGACAAAAAGTGCGGTTTGCGGTATAACGATCACACACACACACCTAAATTTTACTAACCGTTTAACAGAGTTCAATGTGTGCACCGTTCACAGCACACAGGTTATCTAAGCGATATTCCAGTTACGCCTACTTCCAGCCTAGTATGTCCTCCGTAACGTATTCAACAACTGCACCGATCCGAGCTCGCAGTTCCTGTAGCTTCTACATTAACAGAATGTACACCACATCCTTCACAAAGCCCCAAAATTTTATATATATATATATATATATATATATATATATATATATATATATATATATATATATATATATATATATAAACTAATGAGGCTACGTCGGAGACCTTGAAAGTTAAGCAATGAGTCTTCCCAGGGTTGGCAAAAACCATGGTTTTTATTAAAAAAACCAAATAAACCGGTTTTTTTGGTTTAAACCAGGTTTTTATGGTTTAAATAATTTGCTCTATATATTCATATCATATATGGACAGAAATAAGTTTGTTTCGCCTTGATGTTATTATGCGACAACCGAGTTATGCTGGAAGGGGTCACATAAGCTTAAAGCGGAATAAAAACCGCTTCTCGAGTTACATCCGAGAGAAATTGTCCTCCATTTGAACTCGGAACCAGGACTAATTGGCCACAAATGCGATACGTCTGCCGACTCACTCACGAAGGAATCCTGATAAAAAAAACGTTGTACTGATCTCTGTCAAGAGTCATTTCAGAAGGACAAAAAGATAAACAGTTGCACAACTGAAACCATTACACAGAATTACATATGAACAATTTCAAAGTACTACGGAGTACAGAAGAACTAATTTAGTTCAAGTTAGTTAATAACGACTTTTATTGGTCCAAATTAAAGAAAACACCGAGTTAATCTGCATATCAATAAGAAAAATGAATAAAGATACGAATTATTTGAGTCCACTTTGGCTCAGACTCATTTATACATAAATAGATACCAAAGATACTTATTTCACTAAATGCCTCTTGTGAGGTCTGTATGACCCCCCCCCCCACACACACACAAAAAAAAAAAAAGTACGGCATTTTCGATGTATTTTATCAATAGTAAACATTGAAACGAAACAATATTTAGAATTTTTCTTCGATTGCAATTACATAACAATAATAACTACAAAAAAAATCACAAAATAAACGTTTATAAACTTATAAAAAAAAGTTGCTTTTGTAGTATAATCTTTTTGAGTAATGAATGGGGAATTTAGGTCTGAATATAATACGAATAATATACGGGAGTGAAACGTGATAACCCACAAATGTGTGTTCATTAAGATTTTACAAACACTTACACTTTTACGAACATTTTTTGTTTTTTGGTTTAAACCAGTTGGTTTTTTTGAAAAAACCAGCTGGTTTAAACCTTGGTTTAAACCATGGTTTAAACCACCTTGGTTTAAACCAGCCAACCCTGAGTCTTCCTATACAATCCAGTGACGAAGGGCATTATCATGCTGCAGCAGGATATCAGGATGCAGATGTTCGACCTGTGGAAATGCAAAATGTCCCAACATGTCCAGATAAACAGCTGCGCTGATTGACATCTCGGCAAAGAAAAATGGTCCCACCATATGGTCATGAAGCAAACTACATCACATGTTTACCTTTGTACTGTCGCGCACAATTTTACAGCTTACGTAGGGGGTTCTCCGAGCTCCTTATTCGCACATTACGTCAGTATGCGATCCCGGAAACATGAAAGGACGCTTTGTACGGGAATATCACCTTTATCAGAAAGTCCGGGTCGTTCTCAATGCGATTCAGAATCTAAATTATAAATTCTTTGCGGTTTGGCGTGTCACCAGGTTGAAGCGCATGCAGCAGCACCACCTAAAATTTTCCACCTAACATCACTAGATAATATTCACAATTGACTGGGTTATGAAAAGTTTTTCCACTTGTTTCTACATCATAATAAAAAGTTTCCGATCCATGAAAATTCATTTCATTGTTTCTATTGAGAAATAAAACTTTCCGATTCATAAGAAGTTGTTTTACTTTTTGCTTCAAAATGATGAAAATTTTCCTACTTATAAAACATTTTTCAATTTTTCCACACAGGATAGAATTTTTTCGATTCATGAAAAATTGTATCACTTGTTCCTACATAGTACTGGAAATTTTCTGAGCCATGAAAATTTTCAGATTCTTTAAACGATCTTCCACTTTTTAACATTTCTATACATGAAGTCAATCAATTTTATGGTTAATCAGGAATTGTTACCTAATCACTGATATATATCTGCAACCTAACCAGGATCTTGCACGGTGGCATGAAACTCATATTGGCTGACTACCTGAAACTAAGAATAGTCTACTCACGCTGGATCACTAGACAGCTGGAGGAGGCGAAAAGGCACTGCAAGATAACTGCCAGGGGCCTGCTCACAAGAAACAAGGCTATCAATGGACAATTGTTAGACTCCATGATCACTATGGATGACACACTTATTTCTCTATTTAATCCTGACACAAAATGACAGTCAAAACAGTGAAAACACTCCTTTCCACCCCACCCCCTTCAAATTCGTAAAGTTTCCTTAAACGAAAAAGTTATCCATGTTATATTCTGGTATATAAAAGAGGGTAATTTTAGCTGATCCTGGACCACAAGGATATGCGATTACTGGGCAGTATTGTGTGCAACTTTTGGAGAAGAGGCTGCTTCATGTATTACAAGAAAATTTCTCCAAAGCTAACAAAGTTCAGGGATTCAAATGTACTGCGATTACACAGACCATGCATTTCTTAACATTTTGCAGCGCAAACACATCGAATCTCTCCTGCATAATCCTTTTCTACAAATCTTGGTTCCAGTAGCTTCTGAATCTTTTCCAAATTCAAGGATTCCTTGCAGGACGGGATAAAAATACTTTTCATTCAGAAATTCCCTAGAAGTGCCGTATGCCAGATTCAAGCACACACTTAAAAATGATTTCACAGATGCATTTGAATGGTGGTTACACAGACAGCAAAGATGGTGGACGGAGATTACATTGAGAACTGACCTTTTAACAACTTAGCTAAATATTGAACATATTTAAGTCTAAAAATCACAGATAAAAACTCCATAAGACACAATCAAGGAAAGAATAAAACTACGCAACAAAGCATACCACGCAAACAAGAAGTTGATAAAAAGTTAAAACATAAGAAACGAAACAAAAATGAGAATATATAAAACGTTAATAAGACCGGTAATAACATATGGCTCGGAAATGACCACTGACAAAAGAAATTGAGAAAAATCTTAGAAGTTTCGAAAGAAGAATAGCAAGGAAAATTTACGGACCAATTAAAAAACAAGAAATCTGTAGAACCAGAACTAACGAAGAAATAAACGACATAATAAAGAATCAAGACATAGTCATGTTTATAAAATCGAATCGACTAAGGTGGCTAGGGCATGTAATAAGAATGGAAAGCGACAGAATGCCATACTAAATAATGAAAGAAAGACTCTACTTCAACAAAAGAAAAGAAAGACAAAAAGCAGATGGCTGGACGGAGTAGAAAGTGATTTGAAAAATTGAAGGTTCCAGGATAGAAAGAAAAATGCAGAGATCGGGAAGAGTGGAGGCAAATAGTGGAAGAGGCCAAAGTATCCAGGGCTGTAGTGCCAAGTGGTAAGGTAAGTAAATATTGAACATGACCAGAGGTATAGGTAAGCGCTACATACTTTTAGTACTACCTCGTATATTATATATAGATTAATAAATATACAAAGTATGTTCTTGTTTATATTCCAAATATAACTAAAATATTAACAAATTGCATTTCAACAAGTTCAAATCTTCACTACTTAATACAGAATTTAGGATTAAGTTATCACAGTATACAGTGATAACTCACTGTACAGTTATCACAGTACACAGTATTGTGTACGAGGGAAAATTGAGAAGTCTTTGAGCCTACTGATTTATTGGCAGATTACAAACAACAAACGAAAATCAAAATATACACAATATCCTACGCAACTCTATGCAACTTTGCGTATTTGTCCACATATTCACCACATGTACTGAGGCACTTATTCCACCCAAGTTTTACGATTACAGCCGGTTGATCAGGGAACGACCAAAGAGGTTCTGCACTTTAGTGTTATATGAACTTCTGTCCTGCAAGACAATTCTTCAATAGACTAAAGAAGATGGTAACCACTGGTCACAAGGTCTGAACTGTAAGGGAGATGCTTCATCATCTCCCAATCCTAGGAGTGAGTTTGGCGATTGTTGTGTTCGCCACGTACCGTCTTGCATTGTAATGGAGAAAAACCACAGCACCAACATCCCAAACAATTTCATACTTTTTCCTAATGACTGCTCGTACATAGCAGAGTGCGACAGAATATGTTCTGCGTTGATGGTTTCATTTCTTGGCAGGAAATTTAGTAGGAGTGGTCCCAGACCGTCTCAAAATGGAGTGAACATCAGTTTATTGGTTGTTGTTGTTGATGATCAGAATTCCTTCGTTACTGGCAAGCCGTGATGTTTTGAATGGGAAGTGTAATGAAATATTGTCTCATCCAGGAAACCTTCCCCCTCTTTGACGTAACGCTACAAATGGTTTAGAGACACCATTCGCTTGTTCTTGTTGACATAATTAAAAACCTTATTAATTTACTGACATGACATCTTGCATTATTCCAACAAATTGAGGGCAATGCCATAAATATTAGAAATGAAAACTCTCTGGCAATTTTCTTCAGATGAAGAGGCCGATTCGCTTTCACGAATTCATAAAACGCGTACCGCTGTCTGGTGTCAACAAGGAACGAGGTCGACCTGATGGCTCAATGTCCTGGAGATTTTCTCGTCCATTTTCAAACTTCTACCACCACCAGTGCTCACTTTACACCGATAAACTTTTGTCTCTATACACCAGCTCTATTTCCCTATGAATGTATGTGGCAGTGTGTTCCTTTCACCATAAAATAACTCTTCGCTGGTCATATGTCGTGGACCTCATGAGCATTCCAGCTATCATTAGCAACTGATAATAACCCCGTGCGGTTGGAAGAAATTGTAAGTTACACTTGGGCTGTGCCAAGAAAAGTTTACCGCATCGTTCGTAAATCTCAATTTTGAATTAAAATGAATTACACCCTCAAAAAACAATAGGGGTAAACGCTTTTTGATTTTTCTTCATATTATGTAAAAGACCAACATGCCGATGAAATAAAGAAAATCAAATTTATATAGTAAATTTCATAATTTTTTTGATACAGTGATAAATGCAATTTGCCTAGATAGAACTTAACGTTATTGAAAACTGATTCCAACTTTGTATTTACCGAACAAGTAAGTACAATAACCACATACTGAAATTGCCTACAAACAAAGAATGATATTGAATTTAAAAACATGATAAAAATACTTACATAACGAACATTAAACCAAAGTGCAGACTTACCTGAAAAAGATTAAAAAAATAAAAATTAGAGGACCAAATGTTACCAAAGCAAACTCAGTTTGGAAACATATACATAGCCCACATCTATTTATAGAGGTTCCAATGAAATGTTAAAATTATTAGACAAGTCCATTCAATAAAGCGAAAGTTAGCGCACTCCTTCTCTCTGAAGGGGGTTGGGATAACTTTCAAATATCAAATAGAAACCTTATTTTTTCCCCTGTAGAATCAGAATCTGTAATAAAATTAACTTTTGAATGAATGAATAACTAAAAGGGGAATAGGCACGTCAGCAGTAAGGCTGTATGTCCCCAGAACAATAGATATAGCTCCTCCAACATAGACAGCAACAAAAGAAAAATTTTTTAAAAAAATGTACGAAATAAAAATCGCTGCTAATTAAGAATAAACCAAAGAATAAATAGACGTTAAAAACAGTAACAATACATACAAAACGAATAAAAAGTAGAAGAAAAATAAAATGTTAGCAGCAAGATATAAATCATATGTAAATTTAAAAAGCTAAGAAAACGTGAGCAGTATCTAAAGAGTAAATAAAAGCAAGTACCCGTTCCACAAGACTCAGATCATCCCCCAAACGACGAGCAAGGGTGCAGAGCACTCCATGATGTTCTCTGACATCAGAATATTCAGGACATTCAACAACAATGTGCCGAATACTCAGTGGGACAATAGTTTTCGTAATAGGACGGTTTACACCTCGTATCACATGACTATCAGGTGAATGTTCGATGCGCAGACGCGCCAGGAACACTTCATCACTACGACTAGGACCAGAGGAAGTGCACCACTCTCCAAGGATTCGCTTAATCATATGGAGTTTATTCCCCAATTGTATGGTCCCAATCCGCTTGCCAGTGAGTGCGCATCAAAATGTGGAAATAGTTCAAGCTATCTATGAATTACACCCTCAAAAAAAAGGGGGGGTAAACGCTCTGATTTTTTTTATATTATGTGAAAGACAAGACCAACTCCGATGAAATAAAGAAAATCAAATTTATATAGTAAATTTCATAACTTTTTGATACAGTGATAAAAGCAATTTGCCTAGATAGTCGAAAAACTTAAGTCATGTAAAATTGATTCCAACTTGGTATTTACCGAACAAGTACAATAAGCACATACTGAAATTGCCTACAAACAAAGAATGCTCCTGCTGCTTATGCTCCAATGCAATCCCGGTCAAAGCGGCGTTCTTGGCAGCTGTCTTAGCACGTTTGTTTCCCCGAATGCCGACATGACTCGGCACACGACAACGACACAACTCTGTTCCTGTGATTGACAGCATCTCACAAGAATGTTTTGAACGAGGGCGTGCTTACTGAATACATTCTGTAGACTCCGAACCATTCTCCGGGAATCGGTGCAAACCAGCACACGACGGAAGGAGAGCGTGAGAGCATGGTCTGAGGCAAGCTTAAGTGCAATTAGTTCAGCAGTGAACACAGGTGAACATAGGTGACGTAAGTGGAATTCTGAGCTGCCCTCGTTGGTGACAAAGGCACAACCAACGGAATTCCCATCCTTAGCACCGTCCGTATAGAACACATTAAAATCGGGCCACTGTTCTAACAGTGCAGAAAACTCCTGCTGGTACACCTGGGAATTAGTCTGCTGTTTCGAGCGTACAGACAAATCATGGCTAGGTAGACCAAGCAGTCATGGTGGGATAACACAAAAGTGAAGCACCGAAAGAGAGGGCCACACGAAATCGTCAGCGAGGAAACTTACACGCACGGATGTACCACGGAAGTGTAGACCGAGAACGTGCATCACAGCACTCGTAAATCGCACCACGGCGCACGGAAGGTCTACAGGGGTGATCAGGAATACAGCGCACATTCGCAGAATAATCGAAGTCTCCCGCAACAATACGCTAAAGAAGGTTCGTTGGCTTCAGCGTACGGTAGGCGCCAGTGACAATTCGAATATCCAGGTGATGCACTGCGTCAAGTTCTCGCAGCAGGGAGGAGAGAGCAGACCCATAGACTTTACAGCCACAGTCTAACTTGGACCGAATTAGACTAAGGTAAAAGGGAAGCAGAACAGTACGATCAGCACCCCGTGTGCGGTGGCAAAAGACACGAAGGAGATTCAGAGGTCGAAAACAAGATTGCGAATGTGCGGTGTCCACAACAAGCGACACTCAAAGACCAAGCCCAAGAAACGGACAATATCAACGAATTACAAACGGGTGTCATCCAGATACAAGTCCAGGTTAGCAATGCAAGTGCGCTGCCGGCAGAAGTGAACACATTAGGATTTCTCGGTGAAAAAGCGAAATCCCGCCTCATTCGACCAGCGAACAAGACGATTGAGTCAGTTGAAGCTGTTGAGAAATGCCGCGAAGGTGACAAAGTCGTCAACATAAAGCAGACACAGGAGCCTGGATCTGAGAAAGGATACTGTTGACGGCGACAGCGAACAACGTGACACTAAGATCATTGCCTTGTGGAACACCATTTTCTTGCACAAAGCGCTTTGAAAGTCGAGATCCCACGCACTCTAAAATGTCACTCTAACGAAAATTCTTAATAAATTGTGCCATATGTGCACGGAGACCCGTCATATAAATGTTGTAGGATGCCGTACTTCCAAGCGGTACCATACGTCTTCTCTAAGTCGAAAAATATACCAACAAGATGTTCTTCTTTGAGAAAGGTGTCCTGAATCTGACCTTCAAGATAAGCGAGATTGTCAGTAATCGAACGGAAACGACGAAAGCACTTTGATACTTGCTCAAGAGGGAATTCAATTCCAAATACCGCACCAGGAGTTTGTTGACCATTCAATTTAGCAGCTTACACACACAGCTCGTGACAATAGGTCTGTAGTTCATTGGGCTAGTTGCGACTTTCCCTGGCTTCAAGACTAGAAGAACTAAAGTCTCACATCAAGCGGGTAGGAATATTTCCTCTAAAGATTGGATAAATCAGTTGCAATAATGCAAGCTGATTATCTCGAGAGAGGTTGCGCAACATATCGTAGAAGATGCGGTCAAGCCCTGCAGCAGTAGTGTACGATTCATGCAGAGTTGAATCAAACTCAATGAGCGTGAAAGAAGCGTTATAATCCTCGTTGTTGGCGGCACGGAAGTTCAAGGACTGTCGCTTCAGCCGAGGGCATGCACGAGCAAAGGCCGGTGGGTAGTGAGCAGATTCAGAAATAGACAGTCGCAGAGTGGTGGTCCAATGTATTAGTGATCTCTGAGGGGTTGGTCCCTAGGCCACCGTTCATATTTAAAGCTGACACAGCAAGTGAACAAGAATGCCGGTTAGAGAACGAACCCGACACCTAGAGATGCAAGGGCTAGGAAAGAAACCGGCTTTTTTGAAAAAACTCGGTTTTTTTCTGCTTCGCTTTTTTGCTTGGGATTTTTTTTTTCAAAATTCTGCTTTAAACTGATAAAGCAGATTTTGTTTCGCTTCTCTATAACACAAGAAGTCATTTAATTAGTGGTTGATGCCGATAATAATGTAAAACCTCGAAAATAAACCACGAATTTCGAAAAGATATTTCAAACAATTTTACTTTAACATATTTACATTATGAATTCCAAAGGATTAACCAATCTATATAATAAGATTTTTTACCCTCCTATATACAGAAGTAAGCAGGGTTGGCAAAAACCATGGTTGTTTTTGAAAATGCCAAAACCCCGCTTTTTGGGGGGAGTTTAAACTAGTTTTTTTTTAAGGGTTTTTTGGGTTTAGATATTCTGATTTATGTATTTATATTACATATTCACAGAAATAAGTTTGTTTCGCCTTGGTGTTATTATACAACAACGGGATTATGCTCGAAGAAGTCACATAAGGTTAAAGAAGTCCGGTCAGTAAATTTCTTAAATTGGGAAACTCCCGCTCTAGCCATCGGGAAAATCCCGTCATTACTCTAAATGTAAAACAATAACGAAAAAATCCTTTTATTGCTTTGCATGTAAAATATAAAGGTCATCGTATCATAAATCAGTACGCTAAAACAGAGGTATTAAATTACAAATTTAGTACGTACATATCATTGAAAGTCCAATCCAAGGTAATGTTGGGAGCTACATAGGAAATCGATAAATTTTGCCAATTTCTATCAATATATTTAAGAAACCTTGGCTTCTTTATAAAACAACAGACATTCAGGCATGCAGAAATATACAATTTGGTTTCGTTTCGTATGTTCAGGCTTAACATCCTTACGTAATACCGAGCTTATCAAGAAGAAGACTTTCGCTTAAAGTTACATCCGAGCTGCTACTTTGTTTATGCATGAAAGAAGGGTTGTGGTTCGACCGAGAATTGAACATGGGACACCTTGATTAAAATGTGAAAAGGAAATAAAGCTAATGCAGATGGTTTGATGTGTGGAAACGTCACCATGAAGTTCACACGATTCGCATTTTTCGTTCTTTTTATTTTTTTTGGTTTAAACCAGTTGTTTATTTACAAAAAAAAAAAAAAGAATCAGCTGGTGTAAACTAGCCAACCCTAAAAGTAAACACTTTTTTAAAAAAAAATACACAAATAACTAGCAAAATTCTATGTAGTGTTTTTACTTCAAAATATTGCATATCCTCTTTTTGGAACAAAATAAAATTAAAGTAAAACATAAGAGACATACTTAGATTTATATGATACACTTAAAAGACTGCACATCTAGAGATTTTGGTTCTGTATATTCTTGAATTGAAATTCTACAGTTTTATATAACCACCCTCACGGATTACTCAGTCCTCAAGTTTTCTGATTTTTTAACACGAGGGATTCAATATATGAAGGGTGTGAGGCAAGAACATGGTAACCCACAATATTACTATTTTAAGAAATTAAATTTTCTGCCGCACAATCCATTTTGAAAGTCGGAAAGTTGATTTTTCACATAAGACTATACATGAAGGATTAAACGAAGTCATATGCGTTGCTGTCTATCTGGTGCTGCATAACTCAGCAATTGAAAATTTGTTGGTTACCATATTCTCGGCTCACACGCTTCATATCATTACGGAACTCTCCCCACCCCACCACCACCAAAAAAGAAAGGGACTACGGAATATATTTAAGTTAAGATAAATACAACTGCATAACAAACATGACTGAGTGGAGCTTTTGCGCTTCTATCGGGAAGTCCGGGATTCAACCCAGCATTCGACCATTCTGACAAAGGTTTCCTTCATTCCATCTGTGAAGTAGAAATAGTGCGTGTACTGTGAATTGGCCGACTTCCTTTCTTATTCCTTTTAAATCATTATTACTAATTACCAGCAGTGACGGTTTTGCGAAGGTTAATGGGACGGTCTTTCGGACTGAAGCCTTTCTCCAAAATTACGGAATGTCTAAAACAAACTATATATATATTAGTTATGCCTTTACTCATAAACTTTAAGCTCCCGTCAAATAAAAATTACGAATGTTCAGAAAAACTAAACATTAGTAAGAAAAACCCCTCCCAAAATACTTTTCTAAATCCGCCATTGATTCTCAGTATAAAATGATATTCAACGTTGTATCCGGAAGATTATCGCTAAATATATAAACGAAACGAAATATTAGTTATGCCTGTACTCATAAACTTCAAGCTCCTTCCAAATAAAATTAGAACATTTTAGAAAACGAAACAATCAGAGAAACCCCTCCCAATGTACTTTTCTAAATCCGCTACTGATTATTTGTATAAATTAGTATTCAAGGTTGTATCCGGAAAATTATTGCTAAATCGTTGCACAACTACAGTATAACAGAAATGTGGAAGTACGGTTTGACGGATATATTGAAATACGTACGCTTTGACAGATTAGTCGAGTCAAAATACGGTTTGACCTGGGCAAAATTGCAACCTTTAGTTTTACACCTGTATTTTGTTTAGGTACCTCACCTGATGGAAATATCCAAAATCCGAGAAAATCGGATCACGGGAACACCCCCAAAAACAGTTTCAAAATGGCGGACGATTGTTTTTCGAAAAAATCGTAGACCTTTACGTTGGAGGCTCTAGTAGCCCTCTTAATTGACACGGAGACATGAATGATACCTCGTTGGAACGCTCATAGACCACAAATTGCAACGAAGTGACTTTTGTACGCATCATGCCCAACCCGTAGAAGAAGAAGAAAGTCGATTTTTGTTTTTTAATTAATATTTCTTGGACCTTGGCAACACTGTACGTCCTTATACTCCGGCAGAAAAATTCCTACGCGTAGACCAGACATTGGTAACAACAATATAAAAAAAAATGAAGGACTTAGGTTCAACAGTAAGGAAGATAAAAATTCGGAACCGCGGACAAAGGAGGGTCACTCTGTATATTTTTAACTGTGGTCTAACTTATGTTTCTTAGATCTAGCATCCTCCCTAATTGTCACAGAGACATGAAGCATACCGAGTTGGAAAGCTTATGAAACCCCCTTGCCAACGACGTATCGTTTGTGCCCCCTGTGCCCAACCTGTAGAAAAAAAAAGAAGAAACCTTGAAAAATTGGGAAAATCTACACTTTTAACTTTCTTGGGCTCTGGCAACCCTGATAATCGTTCTATGCATGAAAAATCTTGTTTCTTTCTTTAAATCAAAGGTCGCTTTAATATAAGTACTATACATAAAAATATTCTTAAGCAAAAGAATGGGAATAACGGAAGATTTTGGGAGGCAAATTACACATCTACATCGTCATTGCCTACGCTAACACTGTCCTCACCATATTCATTTAAACACTTAAAACATTCAGTTTCTTGGCATACACCACAAGCAATAGCAAATAGAAGGTCATACCATAATACAGTGTACAAGACAATTCGTTTTATAGAAACATAACACCTACATATAAAGCAAAAATATTCTAAAGCAAAAGAATGGGAAGACGAAATATTTTGGGAGGCAAATTACACATCTACATCGTCATCGCCTACGCTAACACTGTCCTCACCATATTCATTTAAAGAGTTAAAAGATTCAGTTTCTTGGCACACACCACAAGCAATAGTACATGGAAGGACATGCTTTCTGCAAGTACAACACGTTCTTGCACACCTGGTAGCACAGTTGCAATGAACAATGGTGAGCAAATTCCATACCCATCAAACACGATGGTTGATGTGCCATATTTACGAACCGTATACTCAGCAAATGATGCAGCGATATTTTCGTACGAACTGCCTTTATACCATGGTAGTCTATGTAACGGAGATCCTCCGTCTAAGACATACAGAATATTGTCTGGCTCCGTTTCCTCAAACTATGCGGTCTGCTGCTTGCTGAACTCTCGTATCGCATGGGCCAGTGGGGCTTTGTCTGCCTTACGCATCATGCTGGGTAACTCAAATAAAGCTGGTGGATAGGCACATAATTCATGCGCTAAGGTCTTCTCTAAAGATGTGCTGCCTGCATTAGCGAGCGACAACTAACAGTCTTTGAAACAAAAGATTCTAATCGACGGAGATATCGCTGATGATTTTGACACTACTCGGGGATGCTAGAGTTTTGACTTTATCTGCACGTTCCCACTTCACAGTGAACAGGTCTTTGCCAAATAGTTTCTTCGCAAGCTCTTCTCCAACTGAAAATAAATTATGGACGTTGACCGAGGAATCCGCTGTGACGCCAGTGGCAATGTTTCTCAACGATTTGTCTCCGTCAAATGGTGAAATGGGCTGCAGTCCTGCAAGAATGCGACGTGTGTCACTGATATCACGTGACATTCTTGACGTTTCGGCTTCTTTATGTTGTTCGCTAGTGACATATGCTGTGTGAGTAAGAGTTTGCATCGCCAGATTGTACTCGGAGCATGCTGGAATTGAGAGCACCCACAAAGATCGTTGCATCTCCGACATCCCGCTCCCATGGGTTAGACCTCCAGTGGATTTTAGCGATCTCATCAGAACCTGCTCTATGACTAGATCAGAGGACAACCCAGCCCAATAACGGTTGCTTCTTCTAATAACTACGAACCCATTTTGAAAGCTTTCGTGAACTTTTGGATTAACCGATGGCAGCGTTAACATTGTTTGCAGGTACAAGCACGTCGACATCAAAAAATTGAAGTGTCCTGCTGCAGCGAATATGGGAATGCAATCTGCTATAGCATCAAGGTGATCCTCCAAGCTTCCTGTTCGGTCTGCTGCCACAAGTTTCCTTGCTGTAGTCAACATGCGCTGGTATGCAAGCCACAACTGACTTGTTTTTGATGTGTTAATAAGTTCTGACTTTCGTGCTTCTATTTTTTCTCGGGCTTCTTGAAGAAGAGGTGAAGAACTAGCTCCAGTTACAGTAATCTCACCGGACATCAGACTCTGGTAGAGAGAGTAAGCATCGTTGATAGTTCGCCGATAGCATCGTTGATAGTGTTCCGTTATCGGTCTGCACAAAAACATTTTCCACAAGCAATGCACTTAATGCGAGGTCAACCATCATGTGCGCACGGAAGGCTCTTGCTACGGACTTGCCACTTAACATATGTACAACCGAATTTTCTCCATAAAGCTCATGCAAGATTTCACGTAAGCCTGAACCATCCATCAGGGAACCAATTGCTCCTAGAAGGTTCATCAGAGTATGAAATGAGCCCAACAGGAGAACCGTGTCCTTAATGCTGGTGTTATGTGCTCTGTCATGCAGGATACGTGAAGCTTTCTAAAACAGTGGTTGGTCTAAGGTGATGATTGGTGTGACTTTATATTTTCTTAAGGTACACTAAAGTGGAATAGATGCATGACATCAGATGGAGGTCAATAATCGGTAAGCAGATAACAGTGGATTTCCCTGGATGATGACGAGATGGATCTGCGTGAATGGCCTACATCATTCCTGACCAGTTTGGTGTGCGTGACGGAAAGTGCCAGGAACGTTTCCACAAAATATCCAGGAAGCTTTCGTTCGGTGATGGTGCTGTTACCAGTTCACAGTTGACCTTTTCAAGAATAGCCCTGGCTTCAGTGTATGCGTGAATGGGAACACTGGCAAGGGACTTCACATCAGCATCAGAGACAGGCTTCCGAAGAATGGTTAGACTGGTAGTAGTGGATGGAGTAATGGCCGCCAACATTTCCATACTATGGATTGTGCCTAAACCACTCAGCGTTTGGAGATTATGGTCTACATTATCCGCTGCAAAGAGGAGAGTCTGGTCTGCTGGCATTTCGATCACACGATTACCAAATGTACTTGCAGCACAGCGTTCAAACCGCTACACTTCCGTGTATGAAGAGCAAAATCCCAGGTGATGTAGTGTGTCAATCAGGTGTTTCGATCGATAGTGGTGGTGCAGCTGCACAGCAATACCTAACTGCAGAGGAGCTAACATATCTCTTGGTTTGGCTGCTTGCATCAAACACTGGCCAATCGATGCTATTTTGGTTTCATTGTCCTTTCCGGCAAAAGTTATGGCATAGAATAGTTTAAGGCTAGGTGGAATGTACTGAAGGAATTCCTGAATGGTCATGTCGCTGGGTGAAGGATATGTATCACTTCCAGTTCGTAGTTTGAATTTTATGTCGCTTTTGATCAGTCGAGCTACGGTTTCTATTCTATTTTTTTTTCTTTTCTTCATCATACTCTCGTGGTAAATCACGATATGCCCGTAGAATGTGATTGGCAGTTTCTCGAAGTGTAATGAAGTCGTTCTTTCCACTGTCACTAGAAATTATAATTTTTTCACCGAAGTACTCAATTAGTTGACGCTTCATGTGCCGTCTGTCATATGCAATGTGATCAGTCCCTACAATAAATGTGCTCATTTTTGTAACAAGTTCTCCCACAGTTAGTTGCTCATCATAGTGCTCTTCCAAGTAACTACAGATGCACTGAAATGCTCGGATTCTCTCATTATTTGTAGGTCGGTCAGCAAGGAATTTTTTCGACGCTTACTGATTGTCGGTGCAGTATTGTTGAGGAATTGCTTTACCTGTTTGAAAGTTGATACTACATGATCTGTCATAGACACAATCTCCTGCATGAAGATCAGATGAGAAGTACTCAATTCGACCTCGGACAGTTTGTGACCCGGTATCGTTTCGTTCATTGTAACACTTTAAAATGCTGTGTGGCAATGCTTGTGTTTTCACTCGAACATTTTCTGATTTCAACACGTGACGGTCATCAAATAAGACAGGCGTTCCGCAAAACAGGCAGTCACTGTTGCTGTTGAAGGACCCATCCGACGAGCGAGTAACTCGTTTTTGAATCGGCGATGACGTTTTTCTTTTTAGGGCAATCGCAATATCTTTTTTATCAATGTAACGTTTGCGACAAAAGACATGAACCACCATACTTGTAGCGGCGAGAATGTTACTACTGCGAGCCTTACTGGCATTGTTCACTCCTTCAGCTCCCTTTTCTTGGAGTGTGATGAGGTTATCGTCAGGATCTACTCTTCTGCAGATGATACAGAAACGTGTAATAGAATCAGCCATGGTTCTTCAGTGCCTAGGTTCATGCAAGACTGTGATATGTAGAAAAGCTTATGGAACCCCATTTCCAACGACGTATCGTTTGTGCCTCCTATACTCAACGATTATCAGGGTTGCCAGAGCCCAAGAAAGGTAAAAGTGTAGATTTTCCCAATTTTTTCAAGGTTTCTTTTTTTTCTACAGGTTGGGCACAGGGGGCACAAACGATACGTCGTTGGCAAGGGGGTTTCATAAGCTTTCCAACTCGGTATGCTTCATGTCTCTGTGACAATTAGGGAGGATGCTAGATCTAAGTAACATAAGTTAGACCACAGTAAAAAATATACAGAGTGACCCTCCTTTGTCCGCGGTTCCGAATTTTTATCTAACTTACTATTGAACCTAAGTCCTTCATATTTTTATATTATTGTTTCCAATGTCTGGTCTACGCGTAGGAATTTTTCTGCCGGAGTATGAGGACGTACAGTGTTGCCAGGGTCCAAGAAATATTAATTAAAAAAACAAAAATCGACTTTCTTCTTCTTCTACGGGTTGGGCATGATGGGTACAAAAGTCACTTCGTTGCAATTTGTGGTCTATGAGCGTTCCAACGAGGTATCATTCATGTCTCCGTGTCAATTAAGAGGGATACTAGAGCCTCCAACGTAAAGGTCTACGATTTTTTCAAAAAAACATGGTCCGCCATTTTGAAACTGTTTTTGGGGTGTTCCCATGGTCCGATTTTGTCGGATTTTGAATATGTTATTCAGTAATAATTTATGAATCGAAAAGTGTTTAAAAAGCTTCTGTTGCAATTTTGCCCAGGTTGAGGGTAAAATTGCTCTAGATTTCCTGGACTAGATATATAGAAAAACATAAGTTTAACTTTAACGCAAGAAGCTTGAGTACTAAGCTCTTAGAAATGAAAAACGGATGACAAACTGAAATGATCCAGAGAAAAAAGTTGATAACTCAAAAGTTAAAATAAAGTTAAACAGCCTCTAAAATTGCTCTCAAATACTACATTCTTTATGTTTGCTTTAATTCGTAAAACATGTGCTCCATCCATCTTGATGGTTAATTTCAGAGCAAAATATGGCATTATGTCATGGAATTCTTATCTAACTATAGAATATACTATAAAAAAGCTATTTAGATAGAAGAATCATGAAAATGAAAAAAAAAAACAAAATTTCCAAAGTTCTCGTTTTTTTTTTTCAAAAAGGCCGGCTTTTTATGTAAAAAAAAACATCAATTCAAAAAAAGCCGGCTTTTTTGCATCTCTACCGACACCACACAACAGAGTAGACATTGGCGTGTGACTATTGAGAGACGAGACGTAATTCTTCCAGCTTTGGCGCTTCGAGATCTTGATTAGACGTCGGGCCCGAGCAAGCAGAATACGGAACTGTTGAAGATTGTCGGCAGTGAAATAACGATTAAAAGTGGCAAGTGCGCGCCGACGAACCAGGGTAACCTCATGGATTTCCGCAGACCACCATGGAACACGCCGATGGGAAACGTCGCCACCGCATTCTGGAATGGAACGGAAAATTTTTCGGAAAAATATAGGGGAAATTTTTCTGAAATTGAAAATTTTCAGGGGAAAATTTTCCACCTCATCACTAATTCTCATATAAGCCGTCAATATATTACTTCCAATGTTGGCCTCTTACTTACTTTTCTCTTACTTTCCATCTAATCTCAGTAATTTTCGTCTGTTTGTAGATATACTGATATGTCCATACTCTTCAAATGTTTCAGATCTGAGGATTGAACAGGCCAGGAAGGTATTCATATTTATACCGATGTTCCCCAAACTACACCTTAAGAGCTCCAGATGTGTGAACGGGCGCATTTATCATCGTGAAATATGACACCATTGATTGCCAAGAAAGAGTATTTGGAACATATATGCACATGCTTCCGTAAATTGTCTACATTACCATGTGTACTGACGCGATTGGTAAACATCAGCACAGGACCCATTGAGAACAACGATATTGTAGCCCACAGCATTACAGTGATGCCATCATGTTTCACAATTAGGCGAAGACACTGCAGATCTTTGGCCATCCTCCACATGTAGTTTGAAAGTAAATGATGATTCATCCGAATATCTCACACGTTTTAGATCCTCAGCGGTCTATGTTGCATGTTCGCGCCACAATTAGTATTGTACTGAGATTCCTTATCAGCGTTGAGATTCCTTATCAGCGGGTACGCCCTACAGTAGGACCCTGCTATTTACAGTAGGATGCTGCTGGTGGTATATGTCAATGTCATATAGCTAGTGACGGAGTGTAATTGTCTACACCGGCTGTAAGACATGATGCTTGAGTTTCCCGTTATTTGCTCTGCACTCACACGACGTTTCTGCGTTACAGTTTTCTTTACTACTTAAAGGGACCTGTCAGTAAGAGTTTTCTTCAAATCACTGTTCCTCTTCACTGATAAGGTTTTGCCGTGAATTTTGTAGACTGCCATCACCTTAGACACTGTCCCCCGCGACATACTACACATATTTACCATTTTCGTCACGCTCGCACTACACAATTGAGCGTCAAAAACTATTACTGTCTGCTTGCTTCATTGCGCATTGCCGTTCTAATGCTCCACACATAGTATGGATTTTGCACTAACACACTACTGATAGCCCGGAGCACAGGTCTGTGCCTGAGAGTTTCCAACTCAAAGACGTTTCCAACTCCAGGTATTTCCTGTAAACTAATAATGATCTCTAATAACATTGATAATATCCCTTGTGCTAGCTTATGCGGTTCGGATTCCAAATTAAAAGCAGTAGATTTCCGTCTCATATAGCATCAGTACTGAAAAGGACGCCAACTCTATAATCAAACCAACCAACATCAAAAAATCATTGAACTGGAAATTAAAAAGGTAATTTGCAGTAATTTCTTTTATAATCAATAATACTTTTAGGCTGTATGGCTTCACTAATACATGATACTCATAATTTACAAAGTTTATATATATATATATATATATATATATATATATATATACAGGGTGGGCCATTTTAATTAATCCACGGAAATATCTGAAAAATGATAAAACATAGAAAAAATGTTTCAAGTACATGTTATATATTGGTAAGGGGGAAACCCAATTCCGCCAAAAGAACCCCTTCCTGCCCCCCGTAAATGGGGGTAACGGGGGGTAACTTTGAAATGTCAAATGGGAACATGGGTCGAGTAATACCTCGTTCGAAAGGTCTTGGAAAACTAAGTAACGCTGTACCAAAAGATGTTCCATATTGTGCACCGGTTTCAAAATGGCCGCCATAATATGGTTCGGAAACTCCAGTACCCGTAGTGTGAAAACCATGGAAGGTAAATGAATGGAACAAAATTGAAATACCTAAATATCATAGGGCATATCGAACGGTGTGGTCCCTGTGATCCCAGTGGCCTCTCTAAAGGGGTTTTGGGGGCTAACTTCAAAATTTCAAATAGTAACATGAGTCGAGTGGTACCTCGTTCGATAAATCTTGCAAAATCTAACATATTGCAGGAGAAAGCGATTGATGTGAAATGGCAGTGTTCTCAAAAGGCCGCCGAAACATAGTATCCGTGTCAGAGAAAAGGTTTAGTACCCGTAGTATGAAAGCGATTGGAGATAAATCAACAAAAGAAAACCGGAGTAGCTAACTGACGTAAGGCACATCGAGAGGTGTTGTCGGGGTGACTCCAAGGGCCAACTGAAAGGTATCCGGGGCCAACTTGAAAATTTCAAATAGCAGCTTGAAAAGAGTAACATCACAATACATAGACAAATTAATATCAAACAGCTTCTGTAAGAAAATTTTCGACATGAGACACCGTTTTCAAAATGATCGCAAAGACATGGTGACTGTTTCTAAGAAAACGTCTAGTGCCCATAGTATGAATACGGTTAGATATAAATGAAAATAACAAAAATTAAATAGGAAAACCACGGAGGCGTTCCAAGACTCGAGAATAATACAACAGAGATAAAAATATTAGAGTAAAATTGCCATAATGTATAGAGAGAAATCCAAGTCCTGCAAAATAATATCTCCCTGCGCTTTGTATGTGAGTGGGGTGGAAAGTAAAGTGAAAGTTCAAACGAGTACTCTACTTTAATTCGTAAATTAAGGCTAACCTTAGAAATAGGTATGGTGTGGTTGAAACATTTGTTTGTAAGGATGATGATGTAGTGACTAAAAAAAGAGAAACTTTTATGCAATGCGTGCTGGTTATTCAGAAAGCATTTCGGGGATACACGTACACACCGTTTCGTCCCTCAAGCTCACAATATGACATGAATGCTAATAGTTAATCAAAATGTAACTGTGGCCATCCGCGTTAACTTAGTGCACCAATTCTCTATGCATGAAGTATGCCTTCCAAACAGCATTGGGTAGGTCAAGCGTACGCCCGAACCGTTGTCCGGTCGGACATTGAAATTTTGAAGTTAGCCCACAAGACCCCTTCAGGGAGGCCACTGGGATCACAGGGATTACATCATTCGATATTCCCTATGATATTTACGTATTTCAATTTTATTCCATTCATTTACCTTCCATGGTTTTCATACTATGGGTACTGGAGTTTCCGAACCATATCATGGATGCCATTTTGAAACTGGTGCACAATATGAAACATCTTTTGGTACAGCGTTACTTAGTTTTCCAAGACCTTTCGAACGAGGTATTACTCGACCCATGTTCCCATTTGACATTTCAAAGTTACCCCCCGTTACCCCCATTTACGGGGGGCGGGGAGGGGTACTTTTGGCGGAATTGGTTTTCCCCCTTAGCAATATATAACGTGTACTTCAAAAAATTTTTCTATGTTTTATCATTTTTCAGATATTTCCGTGGATTAATTAAAATGGCCCACCCTGTATATATATATATATATATATATATATATATATATATATATATATAGAGAGAGAGAGAGAGAGAGAGAGAGAGAGAGAGAGAGAAAGGTTGGCCGAAAAAATCTAAAACGTTTGCAAAAACGTGAAAATCATACCTACTATAGTGTGGGGGCCTCCTTTTCCGTTCAAAATAGCTTGGATCCGACGTGAAATCGGCGTATACAGTTCCTGAATCGTAGTGTGTGGAATTTTGTACCATTGTTCCTCCAAACCATGCTTCAGTTCCTTAAGGGATGCTGGTGGAAGGTAATGAGACCGAACACGCCTTTCTAACTCGGACCACAATGGCTCAATGATGTTCAGATCTGGTGATTATGGAGCCCAGGGGAGGTGTGATAGCTCCTGGTCATGCTCCTCAAACCATGATTTCACCGTTTTTGCAGCGTGACAGGGTGCCAAATCATCTTGGTAGATGCCATCACCTTCAAGGAACAATATTTGGGCAATGGGTAGAACCTGGCCCCCAAATGGCCTCATACGCGTTAGCATTCATCATTCCATGCAGGGCTATGATCAGACCTGCCGAAAACCACGATATCACTGCCCATACTGTAACAGAACCACCCCACGCTTTACAGCTGGGAGCAGATAGTCTATATCATAGGCCTGCGACAGTGTTCTCCATACGTAAACACGACCAGTTGTTGGAAACAAGGTGAAGGTCGATTCATCGGACCACATTATGTGTTTCCACAGCTCATGAGTCCACGCCTTGTGGTCCTTGCACCACTGGATACGCCTCTTCGCATTTACTGAAGTGACCAGGAGTTTGGCGATACCGGCCCTGCCATGAATTTGCGTTTTATGAAGTTTCCGTCGCACTGTTTTCGATGAAACCGGGTTCTGTACGCCGGAATTGAGTTCCGACGTAATTTTCATTGCAGTGGTCTTCCTTTTAGCTGCTACAGTCTGTTTTAATGCCCTCCGGCCCCTATCTGACAGGATTGTTTTTCGACCACTGTTGTGCTTTGCAGACGTCGTTTGCCCATGAATTGTGTATGCCCTCGAGAGATTGGACACAGTGCCTTTCGATATCCCCACAACGTTCCTTACAACGCCACTGAAGCTCCAACCAGATGGGCACCAACGATCATGCCTCTTTGGAAGTCTGTCAGGTCGCACATTTTACCGCATCACTTTCACACCTCGACACTCACA
Organism: Thermobia domestica; assembly: GCF_964235325.1. NCBI lineage: Eukaryota > Metazoa > Arthropoda > Insecta > Zygentoma > Lepismatidae > Thermobia > Thermobia domestica. Next base: position 239,955,044 of record NC_137458.1, on the reverse strand, counting down.
GGTGCACTGGTTACTGCTGACGGAAGCGGAAGTTCCACATGACACATTGAAAACAAAAAACGATCCCCAACGGCAACACGTGTTGTAGAGTGGAGGGCCAAACTTACGTGTTCAGTATGAAGTATTCTTAGATTCTTTGTCAATCCCATATTTTATATATATATATATATATATATATATATATATATATATATATACAGGGTGGGCCATTTTAATTAATCCACGGAAATATCTGAAAAATGATAAAACATAGAAGAAATTTTTGAAGTACACGTTATATATTCCTAAGGGGGAAAACCAATTTCGCCAAAAGTACCCCTCCCCGCCCCCCGTAAATAAGGGTAACGGGGGGTAACTTTGAAATGTTAAATGGGAACATGGGTCGAGTAATACCTCGTTCGAAAGGTCTTGGAAAACTAAGTAACGCTGTACCAAAAGATGTTTTATATTGTGCACCAGTTTCAAAATGGCCGCCATTATATGGTTCGGAAACTCCAGTACCCGTAGTATGAAAACCATGGAAGGTAAATGAATGGAACAAAATTGAAATACGTAAATATCATAGGGCATATCGAATGATGTAATCCCTGCGATCCCAGTGGCCTCCCTGAAGGGGTCTTGTGGGCTAACTTCAAAATTTCAATGTCTGACCGGACAACGGTTCGGGCGTACGCTTGACCTACCCAATGCTGTTTGGAAGGCAGACTTCATGCATAGAGAATTGGTGCACTAAGTTAAAGCGGATGGCCACAGTTACATTTTGATTAACTATTAGCATTCATGTCATATTGTGAGCTTGAGGGACGAAACGGTGTGTACGTATATCCCCGAAATGCTTTCTGAATAACCAGCACGCATTGCCTAAAAGTTTCTCTTTTTTTAGTCACTACAGCGTCATCCTTACAAACAAATGTTTCAACCATACCATACCTATTTGTAAGGTTAGCCTTAATTTACGAATTAAAGTAGAGTTCTCGTTTGAACTTTCACTTTACTTTCCACCCCACTCACATACAGAGCGCAGGGAGAGATTATTTTGCAGGACTTGGATTTCTCTCTATACCGGTACATTATGGCAATTTTACTCTAATATTTTTATCTCTATTGTATTATTCTCGAGCCTTGGAACGCCTCCGTGGTTTTCCTACTTAATTTTCGTTATTTTCATTTATGTCTAACCGTATTCATACTATGGGCACTAGACGTTTTCTTAGACACAGTCACCATGTCTTTGCGATCATTTTGAAAACGGTGTCTCATGTCGAAAATTTTCTTACAGAAGCTGTTTGATATTAATTTGTCTATGTAACGTGATGTTACTCGCTTCAAGCTGCTATTTGAAATTTTCAAGTTGGCCCCGGATACCTTTCAGTTGGCTCTTGGAGTCCCCCCGACAACACCTCTCGATGTGCCTTACGTCAGTTAGCTACTCCGGTTTTTCTTTTGTTGATTTATCTCCAATCGCTTTCATACTACGGGTACTAAACATTTTCTCTGACACGGATACTATGTTTCGGCGGCCTTTTGAGAACACTGCCACTTCACATCAATCGTTTTCTCCTGCAATATGTAAGATTTTGCAAGATTTATCGAACGAGGTACCACTCGGCTCATGTTACTATTTGAAATTTTGAAGTTAGCCCCCAAGACCCCTTTAGGGAAGCCACTGGGATCACAGACACCACACCGTTCGATATGCCCTATGATATTTACGTATTTCAATTTTGTTTCATTCATTTACCTTCCATGGTTTTCACACTACGGGTACTGGAGTTTCCGAACCATATTATGGCGGCCATTTTGAAACCGGTGCACAATATGGAACATCTTTTGGTACAGCGTTACTTAGTTTTCCAAGACCTTTCGAACGAGGTATTACTCGACCCATATTCCCATTTGACATTTCAAAGTTACCCCCCGTTACCCCCATTTACGGGGGGCGGGGAGGGGTACTTTTGGCGGAATTGGGTTTCCCCCTTAGCAGTATATAACGTGTACTTGAAACATTTCTTCTATGTTTTATCATTTTTCAGATATTTCCGTGGATTAATTAAAATGGCCCACCCTGTATATATATATATATATATATATATATATATATATATATATATATATATATATATATGGTGGTAGGAAACTCCACCGACAAAATTCTGGAGGTGATTCCCGACACCGAAACAAGAAAAAAGTCCTTTTGCACTTTTCTCTAGGACACACATTTTCGGAGTTGCATGATGCCGAAAACGGGGCAAAATACACTTTAGAGCGCTATATCTCCTCTATTTCGAAAGATAGAGGCAAGGCGGCATGTTCATCTCAAAGGAACGAAACCTGCTGTATTCAAAGATGGATATGTCGTAATCGTGAAATCACTGCACAAGGTATTCCCCAAAGGAGCGCAGGGGCTCCCGGATAAACTGTCAGGTAAAGATACGTCAAAATAGGCGTGAATGGATAGGTTCCCCACATGGTAACCTTATTTAGTTATACCATGGCGAGATCTCAATCAGAGACGAAATGGTAGACACGTCATATTCGCTGTGTGTGGTTGCATAAGGGTCTTCACCACAGCGAAAATTAAACTACCGCTAATTTTATAGTTTTTCTGTAATATGTTCAAAATAAATACAAATATTGGGAAAGCAAAAACAGTGCGGTAGATATTATGATTCTGCATGTGATACCGTCATCAGAACTCACTTCTGTGCTTTCCATTTGCAACTGCCGAAAGATTTAGCATTTTTTGCGGGTTTTGTGAATAGCGGCACACCCAAAGAAGATAGGTGAGTTGTGATAAAGGTATCACATACAGAATATTATCTAGTGCACTATGGTTTTGTTTTTCCAATGTTATTTGTTTTGAAGATATTATTAAAAAAACTTTAAAATTAGCGGTACTTTCATTTCGCTGTGGTGAAGATCCATAACCACCAGGTACTGATGGTAACCAACAATGCAGTGGAATTAATTATTCCTGCCAGGGATACTGTTATTTTCATAATATAAGTCGGGAATAAGCTTTTACGTGAGGGTGATTTCCCTTGCACCCCCTCGTTTATTCGAACACTGCTGACAGCAAAACATTGACTATTTTCGGGAACATTGCACGGTCACAGACAGAGGGCCATAGCTACCATACGGCTAAACCACACTACATACGTACTTCGTTGATTTGCCTCGAGAGGACCCCCAAGTTGCAAGTCCAGGTCATTCCGATGCAGGAGTTAGCATTGTAGAAACACTGAGTGCACAACCAACATCATCACCTTTGAGCAAACCTACCTTGTCTGTCAGTCATCCGTGAAGTTGAAGTGGGCAACTACTACGTTGTGTGTTGTGAATCACGGTCATAGTGTAGTGTGTTGTAACAATGGCCCATTACACCTGATTACAGGCTGGACTTTTGTAATCAGGTTCTCCATTTGGTGGCAACAACTGTCGGTTTTCTCTCCTCCATCTTGTTCACAGATGAAGCCTAATTTGGAAGGGATGGTATTCAGAATTTTCATAATATTCATCTGTGGTCTGTGGATAATCCACATGGAATTGTACAGGCCCGCCACCAGCACCGGTTTCGTATCAACGTTTGAGCAGGGATTCTGGGTGACCATCTCATTGGACCAGCTGTTCTTCCACGACTCACTGGGCCTATTTATTTGAACTTCTTGCGCGAGATACTTTCTACACTTCTGGAGGATGTGCCGTTGGTCTTACGACAACGTATGTGGTATATGCACGATGGTGCCCCGGCACATTTCTGTCGCCCCGTGTGTGATTATTTGAACACTATTTCCCGGGTAAGTGGATCGGCCGTGGCGGTCCTATATCATGGCTTGCCCAGTCGCCGGATTTAAACCCTCTGGATTTCTATTTATGGGGGCATCTCAAAACTGTTGTTTATGCTACTCCGGTACCTGATATCCAAACGTTGGAACAACGCGTCCGAACCACTTGTGACGCTTTGAGGGAAGAACCAGACACGTTTCGACGCGTGCGCCGGTCTGTGCGACGACGTCTGAATGCCTGTGTTCAGAGTGGTAGACGTCATTTTGAGCATCATCTTTAGTGTTGCCACAGGTAAGACAGTTGTAAGACTTCTGAAACCTTTAGTGTCATTCTTTGTGATACTTATTCATCACGGACAGCAGTACGAGCTGTAGTGTATCATCCTTGAAAATACAGTCAATGTTTGCCTGTACGCATGGTTTTGTCCATGTCTTCCATGCCTCAGTTGCCTACTCGGTAGGGCCTACAGCGATTCTCGGCCCTGTAATTTCTGCGTACTCTGCTTGTTGCGGAACCGCTGCACCAACATTCATGTCCGGCAGTGTTCCCTTGAATTGGTCCCCGACGCTGCAATGGAAATCCCCACTTTTCCAGCTCTCACCCGACAGTTCGTACGTAAGCCATACGTAACACGTCACAGTACACACGTGTGTTTCACTTTCCACTGCCCCTACCATGTCTACTTTGCGGAATCCTCTTTTTCCTGTATGGACTCCCATTGCGCAGTTCCATCTGCTCCATTCAGTTTGAACCATCACTTCCCTTAAGTATGATTTTCTTTCTCATTTTGTGGACCGACGTCACTATCACAATTCGTTCGGGAGATATTCTACTTTACCCACGGTGTGTGGGCGATCTTTTGCTCGGTTCCTGCTGGAACACGCCGCCTCTTTCGACTTCTCTTCATGACCTGTTTACTTGTTTCGTTGTGGAGTCACCTCCCGAAGTGTACTCACCCACACTTCATATCCACAACTTGATTGTTGGTCTCGATCAGTACCTGGTAGTTATGCAACCACACATACCTATTTCTCGCTGTGATGAAAACCCTTATGCAACCACATATAACGAATATGACGTGTTCACCATTTCGTCTCTGTCTGAGATCTCGGCATGGTACAACTATTAATTATGGTTACCAGGTGGGAAACCTATCCATTCACGCCTACTTTGACGTATCTTTACCTGACAGTTTATCCGGGAGTCCCTACACTCCTTTGGAGAATCCCTTGTGCACTGATTTCACGATTGCCACATTGTAACGCCCCTTTTGTATTCTAGTAAGGTTTGTAAATACTTCTAAATTTTTCAAGATATAACTTGTAGGTAAACAGATCTTGCAACACTGAAAAGCATCATGCTCGCGGGATCGCGAACAGAACTCTGGGTACTGAAGAAGAACATGGCGTGGTTTTAATGCGTAGTTTTGCACGCTCACCGTTTATCATGGTTGTATAGTGACAAAAGCAATTTATCAGATTGTTTCAACAATATTTAAAGTTATAATAAGCAAGAGGAAGATTTTGCATTAGATGGTTAGTTGTGTGTAGTGTTGGTTTGGAAGAAAATGAAGGCAACTCTGGGGCACGTCATTTTCCTTTGTTCGCCCATGTGACTTATCCAGTTTAGTCAATTTTCTAAAAATCTCAGATAGCGTTTTTGCCGAAGTGTATAACATCACTAGTTGACTATTCATCTCCGTGGATGTTTTTCGTTATTCCTTCTAAAACTTGCAACATGTGTCTCTCCAGCAGAAGCCGAAGTTTAAGTATGAACAACTAACTCTAAATCGGAGGCCCCCAACCTAGGAACGTTATCGTCATGCCATCAGACGCATCTTCATTTGATGAACTCTCGATAATACCTAAATGGTCAAGGTTTTGTCAGCGTAGCTTTAATAGTACCATGGATCCCTCGTTTACTAGCTGTGTTGTGACAGCAAGCATACCTTACTATTCCAGTAACTTTTATGCTACAACTTATCGACTGCCATATTAAGGTTTTCTTTAGCTGTGGAATCATGGATTTGAAATTTCATAGTGAACCGTCTTGCACCCGTATGCTTGGCGTGCAAGCTCTCTCATATTACTGTAAAATAAAAGTGACGATGAAGCCACAAACTAACTAACTAACTCTATGGCCTATGGAACCCGGAGGTTCAGTGCCGCGTTCACAAAAGCTCTCCACTGACTTCTATCCTTAGCTAATTGCATCCAGTTTCTACTTTGTATTCCTATCTCTGCGAGATCCATCTTAATATTGTCCTCCCATCTGCGTCTAGTTCTTCCTATTGGTCGTTTTCCTATGGGTCTACCAGTCAAGACTTTGAAAGCGTTTCTACTTTCTTCCATTCTAGCTACATGACCTGCCCACCTAAGCCTCCTAGACTTGACGACCCTAACAATGTTGGGTAAACCGTATAAACTATGTAGTTCCTCGTTATGAAGCTTCCGCCATTCCCCATTCTCGTTCCTCTTGGGTCCGAATATTCTTCTCAGGATCCTGTTCTCAAATACTTTCAGTCTAATCTACAGTCAGCCACAAACTTCGAGTGTAATTAATCAAGTCGTTGGCCTGGTGGTTTAGATTTACTATACCCGGAGCCTATATGTATATATTCTCAACTATTATGTGTCATTATTTTTGAACCTGTGTCATTAGTCATGTTTGAGATGAATACTGAATCATGAACACTTTTATGAAGAGCTGTAATAGTATGAGGACCATACCGTATTGTCCAGCCTAATTTAGGTGGAGCCCATCTGCTTTTCTCCGCCCTGCCTGTATGTACCCTAATGGGAACAACCTCTACCAGGAGATTTAGTAGGATACATCGTTGAAGAAGTAGAGGACCTTTCGTTCAATCCTTTTAGTTTATGGTGCTATGCAGTGAGATGAATGAATAAGTTCCTTACTTGTGTTTAGTGATTTTTGCTCTTATTCCTCTAAAGCTCCATTTGTCAGTGAAGCTTTCAATCGCAGTGCATTTTTAAGTGTGTGTGTGTGCCCAACGTGAAAATAAGCATGCAAAATATTTATTATTAATGGGCTAATATGCCAGTGTAAGGAAGCCTATCTATATGGGCCTACCTTCGTAGCAGGCGTGTTTTAGTGTTGCTCCGCTTCGCACGGATGCTGAGTCTGTTCGCTTAAAGTTTCTTTAGCGTATTGTGATATGTATTGCAAGTGACCTATTTTAGGTTGGTCATACAAATATGAATGCACCTTTAGTGCAGGTAAGTTTGGCTGCTCAGTATAAAGTCAGCAGCATATTATTGATACACACAAAATGCAATGCCTGGTTGATGATATATGAAATTTCAAGCTCACTCGTATGTATTTACGTCAAGCTAATATTACTGTTTCAGCGATTTAAAGTTTGTAGCACGTTTCCCTCTAGCACAAGTTAGTGTTTCATTTGTCTGCTCGTCTTGTCTCCTATCTGTTACTTAGTGAACTTACTTTATTGTGGAAGTTATTGATCTCACTCAAGTTCTTTGTTCCTTTCTCCTGGCAAGGTATCCCTACCACGCTAATTGGTCGTTTAGTTAATACTTACCACGATCTGGACTACATGGGTCTTTTTCATTTGTTGCTAAAAAAAAAAATGCAATTTGTCAATCATCTCTTTTCTACGTCTCCGTGTCTAACCGTTACGTTTTACGCATAATTTACATAATTTGTCGTAATGCATGATGTCTTTTCAATCCTATTAAGTTCATCGGTTCAGTTTTATTAAGTACAAGTGTATGTAATAAATCTATTGAGTAATTTATTGAGTACATGTCTTGGTCACCCGACTAGTCGTGGTTCCACAAAAGCGTACGCAAGTTAGTTCTTATCAGTGCACACGAAATGATGATAATTTAATTAATGTGTTGGTTGTTTATCATTGCCTCATTTCTATTTTGTTTACATGTTTACTTTGTCTTATCTACATATTTGTGTTTATATTAATGAAGTTATGCCCCCACAGTTTGCAAGTATATAGCATTAATAAGTAAATCAATTATTTTTTTTTATGCAAGTGACTTGTATAATAGTGCTTATAAGCGCACATGTATTTTGAGTCTTTTATATCAGTCAACATAGGTTTAATGAAAGTTTATCTCCCTGTATGCCAGTTTTTAGTATCTAACTGTTTCTAACCCAACAAATATTCTTAGAGTTGTTATTGGAGTTTTTAGGTTATCTGCATGTAAGAATCTCTCAACACAAGAAAAGGGCTGCTTTCTGGGTACTCGTAGAGTATTTAGGTAGTAGCTTCGTTCAGGTCAGATAGGTTAGTTGCTGTTTACTGCAATTACGTTTTTCAGTGCAATCAGTTTGTCTGGTTTTCTTTTGCATTGATTTTTTTTTCTTTTGGTTCCTGTGTTCAGTTTAGTACACAGGTGACGACCCCCTTTTTACTATTAACTCAGTGCTATGGTGCTGAGCGTTGAACTTAGTCGTGGCTTCCTAGAGATTAAGGCCCTCTGGGGCGCTACAACATACCCATCTTTGAATACAGCCGGTTTCGTTCCTTTGAGCTGACCATGCCGCCTTGCCTCTATCATTCGAAATAGAGAAGATATAGCGCTCTAAAGTATTTTCCCACGTTTTCGTCATCATGAAGCTCCGAAACTGTGTGTCCTAGAGAAAACTGCAGAAGGAGTTTTTTCTTGTTTCGGTGTCGGGAATCACCTCCCGAATTTTGTCGGTGGTTTCCTATTACCCTATATATACAGATGGTGATCAGAAAAATGGAAACACCTGTAGTTGGCAACACGTCAGATGTATGGGTTGGTAGCGGTGTCGTGCGCCCGCAGCACCGGACCGCTGGTGGTGGTGTGTTAGGTCGGTCTCCATACTACGTCAGGCGTAGTGGAACAGGAGTGTCTAGTGGCTGCAGCAGACGGAGGTAGTGTAAAGTGGGAGACCTCTCAGATTTTCAAAGAGGGCAAATTGTTGGTGCGCGGTTATGTGAAGTGAGTGTGACGGCAGTGGCTACTGTGTTAGGTGTGTCAAAGGTGATGACGGCCTACACAACACACAGGAAAACCACATCGGGGAAGCGGAACAGTAGGCGGAAGAAAATCATGAGTGATCGGTCACGCCGGGTATTAAAGCGCATTGTCACGCAGAACCGTCGTGCCACTGCGGAGCAAGTGACGGAGGAACTCAATCAGCACCTCCCCCACCACTGTTGCCAACTCTTACTGACAAAATGTCGCTAAATTCAGGTTCAAAAGTCGCTAAAACAGATATTTATCGAATTTAAACCTAGAAAGAATGTTTTTCTGGAACAATATAAAGTAAACATGTATACATATGCTAAACATAATCAATAAAGGCAGAGACCACGTGAAATGACTTACCTATTCGAAAAGATATACTGTCTCCTCTTCTACATCCTCTTCTACCGATGTGTACAGAGTCTTTTCAATTGTCTTTTGTGTTACTAATATTTTTCCTTGTGCATGAATTGCTATACTGTGCTATACCTTCCATATCAATGTTGTGCAGCGCTGGCAACACTGCGGTCCGGATGGCAACCCTGATTATGATCTTTCTTCGTCCTTAATGCCCTTGTTATGTTTAGTTTCGTTCTTTTGGTTGACTTTCTTTCCCTGTTTGCACGAAATTAACTTTTCCCGTCATTCCTAACTTTCTTCAATTTTGCCGACATTCAATGTTTCCTCTTTCCTCGCTCCGCTCCCTATGGCCCTTAGCACCTTAAATTTCTGTGTTCTCCATATCTTTTCATGCTCAATCAGATGGCGTATGTCTGCGTCTGATTTGCGCGACAACCATATGGTCCCTTACTTGTTAGTGTTACTTTATATTGAGAAGAAAATTGCTAAATCGTTAGATCTTTAACAAGTTGTGGATATGTTTGCTCCTGCCCACACGAATAGAAAGATCCTCTTCAAGTAGAGGCATGAACCTATAAGTTATTTTCTTTACCTGTAAAAGTGTATTTGCTTCCACTTAAGTCAACCAGCTACACATATTTTAAACGCCATGATTAAATAACTATTTACTTATATTAGAAATCAATTGCATTAATGAATCCTAGTTGTTTGAGGTACTAAATTCTTATATTTTCACTGTTTTCCAAAGAGTAAAATCATGAACAACAAAGATGGAAACATTCACCTTGAATGCACACACACACACACACACATATATATATATATATATATATATATATATATATATATATATATATATATATATATATATATATATATATATATATATATTTTGGAGATGTCCCCCTCAAAATCCTCTTGGGCCCTTCATTGCCTCCCCCCCTGAAAAACTCTAGCTACGCTACTGGACACCATGCACCAGAGATGAATTCTCTACCACTGAGCCACCGCGGCCCTGCTTGGGCTTGGTCGTCCATATCCAATCTCTCTTTTGGCGTTACTTAAACAACTTCTAGTTTTGTTCTAAATCCAGACTCAATATTGGCGTAGATATTAATATTACAGTCGATTGGTAAAATCAATCTTCCACATTTAAAAATTAAAGTACACACAAGTAGAAAAATAAGCATTTATCATAAAAACACTAGCTGCAAGTGTTCAAAATAGATTTATGGTTTCTATAAAATCAATTGAAAATTCCTATTTTTAATTAGGCAGCTAGTGAAAAACAGCAGCTTTCGACTCCAGCCGAGTGTAAACTCAACCTAAACTCAGTTGACCAAAGTGAACTGACCCGACCCGATAACCCGACTGACCCGATCCGAATAACCCGACCCGAGTTGACCCGACCTGATTAGCCTGACCCGACAACCCGACCCGAGTTGACCTGACCCGACCCGTTTGAGAGCACTACTTCAACTAGATATATTCAAAATATTTACACACAAATAATATTCACTCGATCTATCCCGACCCAAGAACTGCGAAGTTTCAATTGAGTGGTTGCGTAGTTGCGTTGTCAGGTGTCACAATCCACCGGGAATTTCCTGAATTTTTCACACATTCGTAGGGCTATGTATGCAGGTTGCGATTCGATGTCATGGACCACACGGGTTATTCCCGAATTTTGCGCTCACGTTCGTTTTATTCATTAATCTTGGGGCAATCGCTCATCATGTATATTAATTTTTCTTAAAAGCAAAATCGCTTTAAAAAATTCGCCAGTTTTGTCGCCAAGACACTTCAAAAGTCGCTGAAAAACTCGTTAGTCGCTTTCGTAAAAATTTTGTCGCCAGATGCCTTTGCAAATCCGCTAGATTTAGCGACAAGTCGCTAAGATTGGCAACAGTGTCCCCCACCCTGTTTCGACAATCACAGTCCGCCGCGAATTACATGACATGAATTTACGGGGTCGTGTTGCACGGGGCAAACCGCTCATCAGGGACCATAACGCTTTCGCACACCTCTAATGGTGCCGCGACCATGCAACTTGGATCGTTGAGGACTGGAAACATGTGATATGGTCGGATGAGTCATTCTTCACCCTATTCCCAACTACGGGCCGTGTTTATGTGTGGAGAACGCCCAAAGAAGCTTATGATCTGCAGTGTCTCCGCCCAACTGTGAAACATGGCGGCGGCTCGGTGATGCTGTGGGCCGCCATATGGTTTTCATTGGATCCTGTGCTCACACTTAGCGAACGAATCACTTCCAACGATTATGTCGCAATTTTAGGAGACCACTTGCATTCTATGGTCCGGATGTTGTTCCCGGACAATGACGCCATCTTCCAAGATGATAATGCACCCATTCACACAGCTGGCGTTGTTACAGCGTGGTTTGAGGAACGTCGGGATGAAGTTCAACACCTCCCCTGGCCCGCCCAATCCCCAGATCTCAACATAATTGAACATCTGTGGTCCGTATTGGAAACACGACTCCGGCGACGATTTCCACCTCCATCCTCTCTCACAGAACTGGCCGATGCCCTGCACGAGGAATGGTGTAAAATTCCACTTGCTACCATTCACGATCTCTATGCCTCCATCCCACGTCGCATCAAGGCCGTTCTGAACGGGAAAGGTGGCCCGACACCATATTAATCTGGTAAGTTGCAATTTCGTTCAGGTGTTTCCATTTTTCTGATCACCATCTGTATATATATATATATATATATATATATATATTGAATAATGTATCAGTTACTTTTTCTTTTCATAATAGAGTTAACTAACTTCTGTTCTGTGGACAGCACTGTGCACTTTCCTAATCGAATTTTCAAAGAGTAGTGTATGGTACTGTGCTGAGATAATGGTACATATAATTAGGTTTTACGAAGGCAGATCCTAATAGGACATTGTTGTTGTTTTTATCTATTTTTGTAAGTAGAAAGAACGTTTCCCAAACTCTAATCGAAGTTAGCTACTGTCGGTAGAAGTTTTGGATCATCTGGTGAAGAATGTGTGTAAACAACTAGCCACAGAAAAATCGATGTGTTGCCATCTGATGCACCACAAAGAGGTTGTCTTTGTTTCTATTTTTTTATACTTCCTCTCGGGAATTAAATTACTGCATGCTGGGCGCCGCGATGTGGTAGTGAGACGGTAATAAATGCTTAGCTGGGTACTTGGCTGTTTGAATTCGCTCACTGAAAACAGTGTTTCCTTCGATTTTATCAAAAGCTTTAAAATACAAGCTTTTTTTTAACGGTCCTCTTCAACAACAAGGCTACGAAAGGTGAAGCGCTTTATGTGTAATCCATCTATTTATGTGTTCTCAGTCAGAATCGAATCCGTGCTTCCTGAATACAACTGCACCACTACTTTAAAGCACTCACATGTATTAATACAAGGTCTAAAACTCGATAGTACCATTTAAAAAGTTACAAGAGATTTTTACACACACATGTTATATATATATATATATATATATATATATATATATATATATATATACAGGGTGAGTCAAAAGTCCTTGGACACCTGCATAAGTTTGAAAATCGACGGGAAAAGTAAAGTGATGATGGGAACAGAGGTTTGATGAGGGGCCGCAACTTTTGGAGTGTATGTCATTCATGGCCGCCATTTTGAATTCAAGTCCATTTTTTTAAATGGGAAGGGGGTGTATGACACATCAAATAACCCTAGCCTGAGCTCAGGAATTTAGTGGTGTATTTTTTTTTCTATCTTGTACAGTTTGGAAGTTATTAATGTTCAAAGGTGGGAAATGACCTTGATACGGACCTAGTTCTCTCTTTGTTCCAGGTGATCTAAAATGGGTCTGAACGTGAATAGAAGATCGAGATCATCCTTATATCAGGGGAACACAGCTGACTACAACAGACGGCATCCACACAGATAACCGGTATCGCACAGTACGGTGGCTCACGTGATCACCAAATTCCGGGAGACGGGCTCTGTTCAAGATAGGGCACGTAGTGGGCGACCAAAGACTGCCACCAATGAGGAAACTGCAACGGCGGTTGTTGCGCCGTTTCTAAAAAGTCCTAAACGAAGTACCTGTCGTGTGTCCCTAGCATGTGCAATAAGCCAATCCTCCGTTGTCCGGATATTGCACGCCAATCAGTGGCATCCTTACAAGCTGCACGTGCAACATAAACTGAACGAGGATGACCTGATCGCCGGTTGGAGATCTGCATGTGGGCTACTGAACAACACGAACTGGATCCTGCGTTTGCCAAGGGCATACTGTTCAGCGACGAGGCGTATTTCACTTTGAACGGGGAGGTTAATCGACATAATTGTCGATACTGATGTGACGCAAATCCGAACTAGTTTGACCCCAGTCGAGAACATAGTCCAGCGAAGCTGATAGTGTGATGTGGCATATGGGACACCCGCATCATTGGACCATTTTTCATTTACAACACCTTAACTGCACCACAGTATCTGATGCTGCTGCAGGACCTTGTGTTCCCTGCCACACTCAACGCTGACGGCATTTTCCCATCTTATTTTCAGCACGATGGAGCTTCTCCACACTATGGACTTGGTGTCCGTGAATGGTTGGATGAACAACTGTCAGGGAAGTAAATTGGTCGTCGTGGTCCCGTGGAGTGGCCGCCCAGATCCCCTGACTTAACGCCCCTTGTTTTTATCTATGGGGACATCTTAAGCAGATAGTGTATGCTGAGACAATCCGTGATTTGAAACACCTGGAGGAACGCATCCAACAAGCCTGTGACCAAATTTCAGGAGACATTCTCCTCCGTGTGCAGTCAGAGTGGTTGCGGCGACTACAGTTGTGCATTTCACGAGATGAACACGTAGAACATGTGTTGTAGCATTCAGTATCAAGGTAATTTCCCACCTTTGAATATTAATAACTTCTAAACTGTACAAGATAGAAAAAAAAAAACAAATTACACCACTAAATTCCTGAGCTCAAGCTAGTGTTATTTGATGTGTCATACACCCCCTTCCCATTTAAAAAATTGACTTGAATCCAAAATGGCGGCCCCTCATCAAACCTCTGTTCCCATCATCACTTTTTACTTTTCCCGTCGATTTTCAAACTTATGCAGATGTCCAAGGACTTTTGACTCACCCTGTATATATATATATATACTATCGCCTACTTCGACCTTGGCATTAGCCTTTATATAATTAAAATTTCAATATTTGATGACTTACAATTCGCATATCGATATTAACAAGGTAACGAAAAAAGTTCTTGCCGTTTTCAACGTCCCATTACTCATGCGTTCACAGAAAGAAAATGAAATGAAGCAAGTACCTGCCAAGCGATCTGTGGTTATTCTTAACATTGACCTTCAGTAATACAAACAATATGAACATACAGCAGTCATATTTCGTCCAGTGTCGAAGACAAATGGAAGTATCGAAGCACTTTGTTTGCGCGTGTTTGTTGTATGACTTTAGCCCCGTTACATTGTCAAGTGGTGCTCCGCGCGCGGAGTCCCGCCTGGCAAGATTGTTCTATTGGTTCTTATGGGTGCATACATAGTCACGCGGAGCAGCCTCTGCGTGGCCCTATCCGCGCTCTGCCCTTCGCAAGGCGGATAGGACCATTGAACAAATGGGTGCTTACACCCAAGCTGAACTCCGCGTGCGGAGCAGCCACTTCCCATTAAAATGTAAAGAGCAAGGTACAGAGTAGCAAAACCAAAATGGAGACTGATCTAGAAAGACTTATTACAGAAGTTGAATTGAGACCATGTTTATGGGATCCCGCTTGTGTAGAATACAAAATCGTGAGATCCGCAATTTTTTCAATTAATTTATCGAACGACCGGACTGACATGCGAAAATAATTCAAGAACTTTTTCACATCATCTCGCAAATCTACATACAGAGTAACAAAAGCTCTCTTCAAACTTCTTTGGGTAACTAAGGGATGACTTTCAAACCGCCTATTTTTCTGTGTTCTTCGTTTTCTCTTTTTACAGAGATAATAAGAAGCCACTATTGTCGTTTCGATCTTGCTCATGTTGGCTCGCAACATTGACTGAGGAGAATTGTGTATGTAATCACGTGACGAGTAGCGCGTAGGTACGGATGACTGTGTAAGCACACACGCATATCGCGAAGTGCGGAAGGCGAATCGCGGAGCTCCGCTTGACTACGTAACGGACCTTAAAGTTGGCCTGTTAGCTGCCACATCAAGCCATCGTATGTGCCAGGCGCGATAGGCATCGGTCGCAGAAATTCCGTTCGGGACATGTATGCCTTTTACACACTGGACTACCACATGGGTTGGATGACAAGGCTCTGAAAACAGCCATCGAGGACAATGGTCTAACGTGTGATGACATTACAGAAAGGTCCCATGTTTCCGATGAAACACAGACTGCATCTGCATCGGATAGAGAAGTCATACAGGTTAAGCAAGTGGATACGTCACGTATTGTCGGCAGCCAACAAGGAACAACAAGTGACAGACTAGTTTTCCTTGCTCACTCGGTACCTGAACACACCCATCTTTGATCGTTTTCTCACTGGTGACAGAAAGTGGGTCCTCTATGCAGTGGCGTAATTAAAGGCTTGGAGGCCCCACCGTAGACAGCGAGGAATGGGGCTCCGTCTCTACGTCCCACTTCACAATTTTGGGGCTCCCTGATGGCTTGGGCCCCCACAATGCGGGGTCTGTGGGGCCCTTATATACGCCCCTGCCTCTATGACACTCCCAGGCGTACTATACATTTGTTGTAGCCACGTGACCCTGTTCCTCACACCTCAACACTACTTCTGCACCCACGAGAAGTTGTGCTTTCTGTATGGTGGAATTCTCAGCAAGTGGTGCATTACGAGCTGCTTCTACCTGGTCAGACCATCCTGCTGACCTATAATCTCAGCAACTGCAAAGAGTGCACCGTACATTGCGACAGGAGGAGCCGGCATGGTGAATCCCAAGGATGTGCTGTTCCTCAACGACAATGTCAAGCCACATGTAGCCAAGAGAACCTGGAACACCCTTCAACAAGTTGAATGCAAGACACTGTGCCATCCACCATATTCATCAGACCTTCCGCCAACAGATTACCACCTGTTTCATTCCCTCTATGATCATTTCCGTGGGAGATCCTTCGCAATTATGGACTGAGGGAGACCTGCGGAACGCAATCATGGATTTCTTTGCATCCATGACCGCCGAGCTTTATCACCATGGCATTGTGCAGCCCCAGGAATGTTGGTAAAAAGTGTTGGATGTCGATGGAGATTGCTTCGAAACTAAAGTACATACCGTCCACTGTATTGTTCTTTCTTCATCACTGCTCTAGAACAGCAAGACCTTTTTTTCAGTTATCATCTAGAACCAAAGGAGAAAAAAATGCCCCTACGAGTAACGTGCTACGTTAAATGAGTTGCATATAAAACGACACGTGTCTTGGGTAAAAACAATAATTATTCCGATTTTGTGTGAAAATCATAATACATGATTCTTTTCAAAACCAAAAGGTGTACCGTCGCCTTAACTTCACACATTTTTTTCATATATATTTAGGATTTTTTTTCTTCTACTGATCACAATAGACACCTAAACTAAATAATAAACATATCTGGAGGTTTATTTTTTGGTAGGATTCCGATTTTTTTATTATTATTATTGGGATTAGATGTAGTGGTGAACAACTGTGCAGGAATGCAGTTCCTTAATATTTTCAATACAGATACATGGACTTTAATTTTTTTTTTTTTTAAGTAACATTTTAAAAATATATTACTAGACAAACCATTTAGACTGAATTCCCTATAGTTGAAAATCTGTATAAAGACTGATTAATTAATTAATAGAGGCGTATAACCCTCGGTACTTGAAGATCGGGTCAAAATGACCATGTAGTCAAAATTTTAATTTTTGTCCATTTATTATTAAATTAGCAGAATACCTGTTCTTCGCACGGGAAGAATACGTTTCATTTTGGACATACAATAATAATGGGGTCGAATTCGTATTTAAATGGCATCGGAAGTGTTATTGTTCATCTCGGCGATTCCGAAAACTATGGATTGAACACTAATATCGGTCTTTTTCCACCGTTTTTAAGTATCTTCCCCTCCCCCCAAAGTTGCACCGTAAAGTGAAATGA
Source organism: Thermobia domestica (assembly GCF_964235325.1). Classification (NCBI taxonomy): domain Eukaryota; kingdom Metazoa; phylum Arthropoda; class Insecta; order Zygentoma; family Lepismatidae; genus Thermobia; species Thermobia domestica. Next base: position 239,937,773 of record NC_137458.1, on the reverse strand, counting down.
TTAAAAATATCCAAGGCAAGAACCTCATCTATGTAGCAAATTTGATCGAGATCGAACTCGTGGTTCAAGAGTTATATTGAGTTTTATTTATTTTTATATATCTCCCCCTTCCCCGCCCTTGGAAAATCAGCGCCCGGGGCGAGAATATACGACGTTTCCCCGTACATATGAGTGAAGTCAACAGACCACACTGAGAAAACAAAACGTATGTAAAAACGTAGATTACATGTGTAAATTCAGTGGTTTTGGACTTAACATATTACTGAAAAAGTAAATTTTATACGTACTTTCCATACGAACGAAAGAACTGTATATAAGCGATCAGGATCTCACATACAGATGAACGTATGTAAAATATAAGCTGACGTATGTAACACACGAATATGTATGTAATATATGGAAGCCTTTTAGATCCGCGAAACGCCACCATGGCTGGTACGAAGCGTAAGAAAATATTCAAAAATAAATCCTCCTTTCCAGGATTTTGAGCACTTTTACTACCTTTCTCCTTCCATGTTTTTTATATAGTATATATATATATATATATATATAGGGCTGGATTTAGGGGGTTGCAAAAGGTTGTAAATTTACACTACCTAAAGTGAGAAGCTAGCAGTGAGTTTTGCAAAATCAACCGTTTCAGTCAATTTTCTGAAGGTTGAAGAAAAAGGATTCATCGAGAGCAGATACTTAGCATTTCCAGGGCAACTCCTCATTCACACCACAGATACCTAAAGGCATTTAGTTAAACTCAAATTACCCGCATTCTCTCCTGACTCAGCCTGGCTGGCCTATCCCCTGGTCAATATATGACTAGCTAAATCGATCAGCCGTATGTAGAGTAATGATCATGTGTTATCAGGCTAATTAGGCCATGATGTTCTCACGATACACAACATGGTGCAACATTAAAAAAGCTTCGGAACCTATGGTGTAGAGCAATTACATGAAACAATAGTAATATTTTCTCTCCAAAAAGTATTATCTAGAAGTAAGGAGTTACGATATAAGATCATCTGGGCAGTTATCCTGTTAATTAATAAAATTTCCTTAAGAATGCAATTTTTAGTCACATGAAAGTTCCTGTAAATCCTTAAGATGTACACTACCCCCGAAAAGTTTCCGGACAAACACGAAATGAAGAAATTTTCAAAATGTAACATAAGAATGCAGTACAATTTGCTCACAAATGAAAGGTGAAACATTTTAGAATCCGACGGGAGAAAAGGTCTTGGCCTGTTGTGGATGAATTAAGAAAAATATACTTAAATATCGCGCAGTTGTGATGGTGCATTACGTACGCGTGCGATACAACACAGCCATTACATTGCAAATTGAAGGTCGGACACACAACAAATGCCTCACAGGTGTCTCTCAAGCTGCTCTGTATAATTCTCTCTCAGATCTCACAGTTGGGAGTTGTCTATTGCACGCTAGTTTGTGTGTGTGTGTGTGTGTGTTGAAGTGAGGTGTAAAGAGTTCCCTATTAGTTAGAATAATGCCCTGTACGAAAAGGGAATTGGGCATTGAAACGAGAGCAAAAATAGTTACTTTACGAGAAGAAGGCTATACAATACGGGAAATAGCCGCAAAAGTGAAAATACCCTATACTACAGAGCATGATACCTTAAAACGATTTGCTGAAACAGGGAGAAATCGCTCTCGAGCAAGATCTGGAAGGCCTAGTGCTACCACTGCATGGGAGGACAAGTACATTATAGTGACAAGCAAACGCGACAGGTTGAAAACAGTGTCCCAAATACAAGCTGAAGTGAACGAAACTCGCGAAAAGCCGATCAGCTATGAAACTGTCCGGACGCGGTTAGTAAATGCGGGACTAAACGGTCGTGTCGCAACTAGGAAATCGCTCTTACGCCTTCAAAACAAAAAGAAGAAATTGCTGTGGGCAAGAAATTTTGCAAGCTGGGGGCCAGAGCAATGGAACAAGTGCTTATTTAGTGACGAATTAAAGTTTGAGCTCTTCAGTCATAGACGCAGGATTTTCGTGCGTCCTTCCAAGGGCGAAAGGCTGCTTCCGTCGTGTATTTCGCGAACGGTAAAGCACGGGGATGGTTCTGTGATGGTGTGGGGTTGGTTTGGTAACAATCAACTGGGAGATTTAGTGAAAATACAGGGTGCAATGCAGAAAGAACAGTACCATCAGATTTTGATCAGACACGCAGTGCCATCTGGGAAGAGGCTCATTGGTCATGGGTTCATCATGCAGCAAGACAATGACCCAAAACACACATCCGGACTTTGTAGAGGGGTTTTGTCAGCAAAAGAGCAACAGGGAGATCTCAAAATATAGTGTGGCCCCCACAATCACCGGATTGTAATCCAGTTGAGTTACTGTGGGATGAGCTTGATAGGGCAGTTCGTAAGATGCGTCCCTCTAGCGAGAAACACTTATTTGAGTGTCTTCGCAAATCCTGGATAGCAATCAAGCCCGAAACTGTACAGAAACTAATACGGCCAATGCCAACAGTCTGTAAAGCTGTTATCACAGCACGTGGAGGCTACTTTGATTAATCAAAAATTTTAATTTTTGACAAAACAATGGTCCATTTCTGTTAAATTTCTGTATTTTCCTCTCAAATACATATTGTAGGTTCCAGATAAAAATAAATTCCATTGATATGTCTTTGTTTTTTCTCGAATACACGTAAAGTATACATAAACCTACTTTGTACGGACACTTTTCGGGGGTAGTGTATGTCAATTTAAATCCAAAAAATTAGAGACAACTTATTAATTCCTTAATACACAAAAGTATTTACATACACGTAAATTGTAATAGCAAATATTTCAAAAGTGACAGCAGATACAACTACACAAATTACAATTTATCAAAAATTATAATTTATTATTTGCTTCACAGAATCTAAAAGTACGCTGCATTCTTAACGTAACCACCGTAGGGAAACTGCTCATTTATTAGAAATGTGAATTCCTCTAGTCAAGAGCTCAGAAGAAAATTTTCTGTGCCACCTGAGCTAAGAATTAATTACTGAACTTTGAAACTACGACGAAAGACTTACAGCGTTAAGGTGCTGGTAAAGGAAGAATCAGAGTAGAAACGGATAATTTAAATTCCAGGCTTTAATGATTCAAATGCTGAAACAGTTCTACAGGGTTAAAGGGAAGATACGCCTTGCACAATACAAGAATAAGAAGAATACATTTCTACATAATTTCAATGGCATAATCTCGCCTTGGAAGCAATACATGTTACGGCGGAAAACCCAAAACGTCAGCAGCGAAGGACTGACTTTTAGCCGTCACGTCTATCTAACTTTGACAGAAAGTGACTTGGGTCATCACTACAGCGAAGGATTGGTACTTGAACTATACTATGTGAAGATATACCATATCCTTATGTGGGAGCAAGAGTGAGAACATATAACACACATATCACAAAATATGCAGTGTCCTCAGTGGCTGAATGAAGCACTCAACTGAACACTGGATGTTATGAGTTTATTAGCTGCATTTCTGTATTTTAGATACGAAAAATGATTACAAAACAAGGTAAAACAAAAATAAACTGGTAAGGATACAGATAATGGTGTTATTGCACATTAGGGTTCAGCTAGAATACCGTCACACGCGGCTCCTCAGGGTACCAGGCAGGCCCGTGCTGGGACACCGGGACGTGTCCCGGTGCGCCCTCCTGAACATTACAGTATAATAAAGGTACAAGTTTTTAGTAATAAATTCTTACAGATTTATTGGTAAAAAACCCGTGAAAAATGCAGTGTGTCCTTTACATAAAGCGCCCTTGCGAAACCACATCAAAGATGAGCGATTTTATTCACTCTTCTGTATACCACTGTTCTGTACAATAAATACATATAGTTACTGTTGGTAAAGAACCTGTGAAAGGTATAGTGCGCCCTTTACATTAGGCGCCCTACGAAACATCACATAAGTGGTTTTAGTTATCCTGTAAACTAGCTTTATATAATAAATTCAAATAGTAACTGTTAATAAGGAACCTGTGAAGGATACAAGGCGCCCTTTACATAACATACCCTGCGAAATATCACATTATATATATTTTAAAAAATCTTCTGTATTTCAGTTTTGTGTTATAAATTCATACAGTGTCTACTGCCAGATAACAGGTAAAGCGTACAAACACTTACAAAAATATTATAAAGTTAGGTAGCTATAAAACGAAACAATGTAATACCTCAAGAATAGTTCGGATAGCATTCATGATTTACTACATTGACACTAGTCTCTAATTTACGATTTTTAGGGCATCGAAGATTTCACAGTCTTAATATGCATCCATATATCTGAGCATATTGATTGTTCCTGTGTGTTTTAAAGCAGTGTTCGGATAATCGTTACCTATTATATTTCTAAAATATAGCTATATTAATTTCAGTGAAATGTGGTCTTCCTGTCAGCACGGCATTGCGCGTCCTCAGGTTGTAGATCGAGAAGACGACCTGTAGATATAGAAGTTAGCTGTGAATATACTGAATAAGCAGTCGTGGACAGACGACAAGGGGTTGATCCTCCAGATTGGGGATTTGGTGTGGAGCTAACAACCTTATCCTGTATAAAAAAATTAAAAAAAAAGCTTGTTCAGATATATTCGCAGAATCCTCGAATCAGAACTGATAACTTCGCAAAGTAAAATTGACGTGAAATTTGGAACATGGAAGTTAAGAAGTCTCTATAGGGAAGGTGCGTTAAAATTTGTAACGAATGACTTCAGAAATAGTGGATGGACCTAGTCGGATATCAGGAAGCTAGATGAGAAGGAAATGGAGGAGTCAAGTCGGGAAATTTTACGTTCTTTTACGGGAACGAATTAAAAATTACCAATCAGGAACAGGGTTTTTCGTTCACACACGAATAATATTAGCAATTGCATGGGTTGAATTTGTTAATGATAGAATTTATTTTACTTCTCTTAAGGGTCGGTGATGTAATATTATTGTTTTCAATGCACATGCCCCAACAGAAAATAAGGATGACGATTAAAAAAAAAGACAGTTTTTACGAAAAAAAAGAACGGGTATTTAATTATTTCCCACAATACCATATGAAAATTCTGTTAGGCGGTTTCAATGCGTGGTTCAACAAACCATGGTTCAACCAGGAATGCATTAAGTAGCAGAGAAGAGAAAACAGAAGAAACAAACATTGGCCACAAAATCCGAACGAAATAACTATATAAAATTTCATTATCATCTGGCGGAAAACTTCCAAAACTTTTAGAACAAAGAATCGCGATAAAATTAATTAACTTGAAACTAATAGTAAAAACAAAAACATTCGGGGAATGTATAAATGCATCAACGAACTTAAGAAAGGCTATTAACCTCGTGCTTATCTTAAAGAAAGCCAACAGAACAGTTCTTACGATTAGGATAGCATCTTGAATAGATGGAAAGATTTTTTTGACGATTTGCTTAACATAACCAAAAACTAATGATCATGGAGAAAGTGAAATGCATGCAGCATAACCGTATATTCCGGAACCTAACCAGAAAGAAATAGAAATTGCTATTTAAAAAAAATAAAGAAACGCACATCTCCAGGTGTAGACGAAATTCTGGCTGACTTCATTTTGGCTGGAGGAGAAAAATTCCAGAGCAAGATACACAAACTCATTCTCCTTATCTGAAACAAGAAGGAATTGCCGCAAGGGTGAAAAGAATCAACCATTGTTCCAGTTCAGAAGAAAAGCAACAAAACTGATTATAATAATTATTGAGGCATTTCTCTTCTGTCAACATCCAATAAATCCTCTCAAACATTCTATTAGCAAGATTGACTCCATACGCAGACGAAATTATTGGAGGTGATCAGTACGGATTTTTGTAAAATCGATCAACTATTGACCAGATATTTACCATTCGACTATACTCTAAAAGAGATGAGAATACAATATCCTGCCACATCAATTACTTATTTTAGACTCGGGTAGGAAGGAAACATTATACAACATGCTTACAGAATTTGGAATACCGAAAAAGGTAGATCAATTAAGGGATGTTTAAATGAATCCCAAAGTAAGGTTCGAGTAGAGAAATTTTTGTTCACGAGCCTTCATGTTGAGAATGGCCTGAAACAAGGAGATGCGTTTGCGCCATTATCATTTAACTTTGTTCTGGAGAAAACTATAAGGAAAATCAAAGACAACAATCAGGTCCTAGAGCTGAATTGTATTTACTAGGTTATGGCGTATGCTGATGATGTAAATTTACTAGAGGATGATAGAACAATAGAAAGGAAGACAATAGAACAATAGTCTTAATTAACGCTTGCAGGGATGTGGACTTAAAAGTAAATGCAGAGAAAACTATATACATGGAAGTTTGTCGGGATCGTAATACTGCATTTTATGGATGCTTGAAAATACCAAATAATATTTACTTTCGACAAAGTAGATACTTTCAAATATCTAGGATCATTATTATCAGTTAAAAACCTTTTGTTGTCGCGAATTCTGTTCAGGAATTTGTACCTTAAAATATAAAACGATAATTATGTCTGTTGTCCTGTATGGTTGCGAAACATGGTCACTGACTCTGAGGGAAAATCGCATACTGAAAGTGTTTGAAAACAAGATTCTTAGACCAATATTCGGACTCCAAGAGGAACGGGAATGAAGGAATGGCGGAAACTTCGTAACGAGAAAGTGCATAATTTATACGTTTACCAAACATTGTTAGGGTCATCAAGTCTAAAATTCTCAAATGGGCAGGTCATGTAGCCAGAATGGAAGAAATTAGAAACGCTTTCAAGTTCTAGTTGGAAATACAAATAGGAAAATGACCATTAGGAAGACCGAGGCGCAGATGCGAGGACAATATTATAATGGTTCTCGCAGAGATTGGAATATAAAGGACATAAATCAATGGAGACTTTTTGTAAACGCGGCACTGAATCTCCTGTGTCCATAGGCCATAGAGCTATATTAAGGTGTTAATATATATTTAGCTTCATTTTATTTGACAGAAATGTTATTATAGGAACTAAAAAGTTTATCTCTAGTAGAGAGGATTTCGATTCGAGGTTTCCACAAATTAGCTATTTACGTTAATACTAAAACAAATTTGGTGATGAATTTGATATAAAATGGCACCCATACTTTCTTTCAGTCACACACACACACACGCACACACACACACACATATATTTATATATATATATATATATATATATATATATATATATATATATATATATATATATATATATATATATATATATATATATATATATATATATATATATATATATATATTTTGTATGGGCGCCCTCTAAGCAGACTTGTCCACCGCCCTCATTAGTATCCCAGCACGGGCCTGGTACCAGGGTAGGCTAAGCCCACTCTGGTTTACTTGAATAATTTATGAATTAAATCTTTAAAATATTTGTAGAGCATTGTATCAAAACTTTCCTGTAACAGAGTCTTCAAAATGTTTAAATTTGCAATTAATGATGCACAAAAAGGCCTGGGTGAACGTGCGCTCATCAACTTTTGCATTGTAGTACATGAAGAGCCCGCTAGTAGCTCTGAAATAGCTAAGGCCGGTAAATTTTAATCTTCCTGCTCTGCCAGATATTATCAGTGTGTATTACAAGTATTAGCCCATGAATAAACATAATATAAACCAACACATGTTCCTAAGCATATATAGCACATACGTATAAAGCTTTAGCCAGCCCTTGCAGACTCTGCCTACCCCAAGGATGTTATAACATTAATCATGGGGAAACATTCGTACGACATATGTGGGTACCGGTAAACAAGGATTGCCTTCTGCAGGTATGCTGCACCAATCGTACAGATCAGGACATCGAGATTGTGATCAACGTCCAGGACGGTTTCCGAAACAATCTCACCACTGCAGAAGGTGTTATTGCTGAAACGGTTGTCTGAGATGGGTTAACCCATCGTGTCTTTCTCGTCAAAGCGCAATAAGCACTGCGGACCGTTACAGTGCCGAACTTTATGGAATGCACCTCACACTTGTCCGTAATCACCCAGCAATGCCAATATATATGGTATCCTCGTGTTGCACAATGCACGCCCATATATCGCTCAAAGGACGTTGCAGTCTCTCCATGAGTTGAAGTATGAAACCTTCTCCTCGCCCACTCGTATTTTCCTGACATCTCTCCTATCAACTCCCACCTCTTCATAAATCTCGATCGCTTCTTCGCAGGAAAGTATTTCCCTGATGACCGGAAGGTATAAGATAAACTTGCGGAATTTATTCACATCGTAAGCTTCTTTTGTTAAAGAATCCAATCGTTGACTGAACGATGACATGTGTGTGGATTCAACTCGACACTACTTTGACTAACTAGGAATTATACAGAGCGATCTAAAAGTTACCAAACAAGAACTTCATATTTTCTGTATTTTCAGTACGATGTGCCATAATGTAGTAATACCGATCGGAATTGGCGCAGCAGAGACCTGATTGCAGATCAACATAGTACGGCCTTTTCCAACCTGGGGTTTGCAAGCTGATCTGAGAAAGACATTCACAGTGGTGACAAATACACCATATTAAGTTAATTTGCGCGAGAAGTGATACCTGACCTACAAGAAGTTGCCTATACTATAACGTTTTGCTGTTTCTTCTGACAGAGGCAAAAAGCGTGTAGAGACCAGAGCCATGCAAACCCAGGCCCGGATGGATCTGTATTCTGTGCCCGGTTCGAACCGAGCCGGACCGAGAGCGGGTCAGCCTCTAACCGGGCCGGGCACAAACGAGCCGGGCGTAACCGGCCTGAGAACAACCAAGTTGATAAATCAAGTTAAGTCTTCAATATGCAATGGAAAATGAAAAATGCGTCGTCATAATGTTGCAATGTCTATTTGTCCTTCTCGAATGGGAAAATCGTGTGAAAGGTTACCCAAAGTTTGTTTTCTATATCCCTATTCTGTCTGTCTGTCTATTTTTGTCTGTGCTTGCTCTGTCGAGCCATGTTTATTATACAATAATACAGCTCATGGACGTAAAAGTCTTATAGTTATTAGTGCATTATGAGTAACAGAGAAGATATGTAAAACTGCTACACTGTATGTGATACTAATACTACAACTACTACTGCTATTACTATTACGATTGCGAATGCTTGTGCTTATTCCACTATTGCTGCCACTGCTACTACTATTACTATTACCACTACTGCTATTACTAGTAATACGAAAACAAAACAATAAAAATGAAATCTTTGAGTTTTACGTCCCATAGTTAACGCCGAGAAACCCCACACACACTGTGTTTGTCCATCACAAAGTTCACTTGACGAGAGCTGGGATCGAACTAGGGACCCCACCTACCAGAGGTGAACGCTCAACCACTGAGCCACCGTTCCAGGAACACCTAATCGAAACTGGCGTCTTGGTGATTTATTTGATCATTATATTTTGTTATATCTGTAGTATCATACTATATTTGTAGTATTTGTAGTATCACCCATAAACAATAAGGAACATATAACACCATTTGGTATTTGCCTTCCTAATTGAACATTACTACAAATTGCACTGATCTTATGAGCACGCCAGTTCACGGTTTTGGCCTCCGTGGTCTTATGGTAGCGTACCAAATTCTACTTACTAGGTCAAGTACTTGACTTTATCTTACGTTCTTTAGGTAACTACGGCTCAGGCCGTATGGATGATGATGGGATGATTTGGTGGAATGAAAACAGTGGGAGGAAACGGGACCACCCCGACGCACACGGTGTTTGTCCACCACAAAGCTCACATAGCACAAGCAAGGATTGATCCAACGACCTCTAGCACCAGATGTGAGTGCTTTTCCTAATGAGCCACCGTTGTCCCTCGTAGATCAAGCATCGGTTCATATTCTACGCAGACCGGCCATAATAACTAGCATTTCTCCGTTTTTTCTGTACTTAGAAGGTATTTGATACCACCAGACATGTCAACTCTGACGCGAAGTCGTAGCAGTTGTAGCAGTATTAGCAGTAATCGTAGTAGTAATAGTAGAAGTAGTAGTAGTACTAGTAAAAGTAGTAATAGTAATAGTATTACAGTACTTTGCAGTCTTGAATAAAGAGTCAGTTTCCCAAACACATTACGATTAACATAGTCTGACAGTAAGACCGTACGAACACGGCAAAGGCAGGGGTAGTGAAGGACATTATTATTATTAAAAAAAAAAAAAAAAAAAAGTGACAACATTAGTTTCTGATCTGTCCTTCAGAGGGTTCGGGCCGAGCCGGCCCGGAAATACATGTGCCCGGTTCGGCCCTATAGCATTTGTGTTCGGCCCGGTTAGGGCCCGGTCCAGTTTGATATTCCGGGCCGAACCAGGCGCGCCCGGCCCATGCAGGGCTCTGGGAGGGACTGAAGTACGTTTATAAAATATCTTCAAACGAAAATCTTCTTTGAAAAAGGGAATGAGAAATTCTCCCTCGGTATTCTTTCATTTGTCAAAAACCCTTTACCCCAAACTATTTTCTGTGGTACATACATTCTCCCTCCCTACCACCTGCACTTTCCATAGCTTTTGTTGTTACAAGTGTGAAAAGTATTGTTTCCTCAAGATTATTTATTTACGAATGATTTTACTGAATTGCCGCATGAGGTAGATGGTGAAAGAAAATCTGGCAAGTGAGATGCAGCTGGTCATTTATATTTTTAACAAACTGCGTGCACTGGACTTATCCTGTGGTTCTTCAGCATCTGGGCGAAGAGGCTTGCACCTGACTATTTCTTTATCTAGCTCCAAATGCAAGTCTTGAACGGGTTGGAAAGAAATACTCAGAATCATACTCCAGAACACAGCCATACTTGATAGTTGGTGTTAGTGGACAGTAGTGTACTTTTGAAGTTAGGACATCGCGTTTATCGGGAGTGTATGTGTGTGTGTGTGTGTGTGTGAATTCCACATAGTGAATCGGTGACTAAAATCAGGTTCGCTAAAATGCGAAGTGAAACTAGCGACACTATAGAAGGAAAAAACAAAAACTGTACGAGTTCAAAAGAAATTACGCAAATATTGTGATAAATATTTAGGGGGGGGATTTACTGTAGTTGAGGCAAATGGTGTTCGAAAACCGCAGTGTGTTGTTTGTGGCGAATGAGTGTACGAAACCATCGAAACTGCAAAGACATATCGAAAGTAACATTCTGAGCTGGTTAAAAAACCGGTTGAGTATTAGAAAATAAGCTGACAGGACTTACTGCTTCGTAAAAGATACTTAAGGACATTTCCTCTGGACAAAATAACGAAAAGGCAGTGTTGGTTTTTTATGAAGTAGCTTTATTAATAGCGAAAAAACGACTACCTCACACGATTGGTGAAGAGTTGTTTCTTCCAGCTACCAAAGTGATGACACGCCTAATGTTTGGAGGAAAATTATAAAACGAGTTATCTTCATTATCTAACAATACCATGAAAAGAAGAATCGAAGAAATGGCTGGAAATGTACAGGGTATGTTAATGGAACGAGTGATGGGCAGTGAATACTTCACTTTGCAACAGGATGAAAGAACGGGCGTTTCTGATAAACCAAATTTATTAGTTTTTGCTAGATATGTGCACAATAGTACCATACAAGAAGACCTTTTGTTCTGTAAACAGCTTCCGCTTCACACAACGGTAGAAGCTATGTTCGAAATTCTTAATTCTTTTATGGTGGAGAATCACATAAAATGGTCACGTTGTGTTGTCATTAGACGGTGCTCGAGCAATGACTGGCAAACATAAAGGACTGATAGCACGCATTTAACCGTTTGCTCTGTTAGTGAAATGGACCCACTGTAGTCTCACAGAGAAGCGTTAGCTTCACGTGATATGCCATACAAAATCAAGTGTTCTGGACGATGCAGTGAAAATTGTGAATTATATCAAATCTCGTCCTCTTAACTCTCGATTATTCAATGCACTGTGCAATGAAATGGAAAGTGACCAACAACACCTCCTGCTACATTCTGTAATGCGATTGTTATCTCGTGGAAGAGCTTTGACCCATCTTTTCGACCTGGGGAGTGACCAACAACGCCTCCTGCTACATTCCGAAAGCCGATGGTTATCTCGTGGAAGAGTTTTGACCCGTCTTTTCGACCTCCACGATGAAGTGAGGTTCTTTCTTTTAAACTCCAAATTTGAACTGAGTTGCCCCTGAACAATTTCACTTGGCTCTCAATTCTAGCATACATGTAAGATATTTTCACCTTTTTAAATTCCATAAAAACAAGCCTTCAAGGCAAAAGTGTTACCAGATTTATGGTCACGACAAGATTGAAGCAACAATTAAGAAACTAAACGTTTGGTCCCGCCGCCTAGACAAAAAAAAAAAAAAAAAAAAGGATTCTCCCTCTTTCGTTAGCTATTTCTTGTCAACAACTGAAGATTTTCCTTCTGATGTTGTTATGAACATGAAACAACATTTAGAAACCATGGCCTTAAAATTCACGGAATATTTCCCATTAAACAGAGAAAAACTGCAGTGGGTAAAAAAAATCATTTAAACAGAGGAAACCTGGAGTGGGTAAAAATCATTTCCTAGAGACGGGAAATGAGTTGCCAAACAACGAAGATCAGTTGTTGGAACTTTCGTGTGACTCCGTCATGAAAATGAAGTATTCATCTTAAATACTGACTGATTTCTGGTTGCATGCGCGATCAGTATATCACGAAATCTCGAAAAGAGCGCTACGATGCTTAATGTCGTTTGCCACGACATACCTTTGTGAATCAACGTTTTCTGCTCTCTCTTATCTGAAGAATAAGAACAGGAATAGACTTGAAGCTGAGGCTGACCTTCGCTTAAAAGTTTCTTCATTTGATTTTGACATTTCCAATGTAATGAAACCATGAACTAAGAATTAAAAAATCATCATTTTTATTCATAAAAATGGCAATTTGGTAGGTGAAAATGAAACGAAGTTTTTTGTAATATCTTAACTGTTGGATACGTGCATAACATTATTTTTAAAAATCACAAGGACAGTATTTGTAATCAAGAAATCGTTGGAAGCAGAAGCAAAATAGTCAAGAATCACCTGTAGTCAAATAACAATGTTTTTTAATAGTAATTAACATTTGGATAAAATCACGAAAAAGACGAAAGCAAACCTCAAGGTAAATTAAAGTTCAAAAATACTTATTTTTACATCATTAGATAACAATATTTTGTCAGAAAATGTAATTAGGACTTTCCTAAGATTTTGTAAATTTTTATATTGGGTTTCGGAAAAATAAAAAGCAAAAATAATTAAGGCATTAATAATAGTTTCACATCCGTCAGTTTAGAACATTGATTTAAAAAAAAAAAAACGTACTGTAGTCGCATTTGTGTGATGTACTGATCGAAATGAATGTGCTAAAACAGTTATGTGTATTATTATTATTATTATTACGCGTTCTTTATTTGTCTGTAGTTCTTGTTCAATTACTGTAGTTGTAAAGGTAGATGCCTTCTTAAAAGCGTTGCGATATCAATAATATGAGCGGATCAGTAATCGGAATTTCTTTATTTTCTGTTACTCATCGGCTTGTGCCGTACGTATTTTTACATTCTAGAAACGTCAAGTTTCCAGAGTTCTTGTACGACTTTACTAGTACTTTTTGAGGAGGTATGCAACCACACACAGTAATTTTTACTTTATCCGCCATCTTTTATCTTCGTGTATGAGTACTGACCTGCCACGTAGTATTATTTCCAGGCAGTGAAATGCCCATTACATGTTGTCCACTCAATTTACAATATTAGGGAATTCCCTGTGCCGCCATTGCACAGATCTGAAAACTGCAAATTTGATAGAGCAGGTTAGGATCCTTTGTCGATAACATGCCGCATCACGTCTACAATCAGTAGTTTGTGCAATAATTAACTCTAAAGTTTGTTTTCCCACGCTTTCGGCAGCCTATAACACGTAAACGACACGCATTTCGTCCTACGTGTACTGGAACATTTTTTTGTTTGTTTGTTTGTTTGTTTTGCTCTCAGGAATCACCCCTCTGTTTCTGTACAACGAATTTAGCACCATACTGTGTAACGTCATCAGAATCAATTTGACCACACTAACACGACAAAAGTAATTGTTCTCAAAAACAGCACAAATTTTCTTGGTTACCTGCTAATATTACACAACGATATATTCCACATATAGGGTGTAAGTCATGCCCCCCCCCCCCCAGTCATTTCAAGACGAGTTTAATGTTTCATTCTAAGCGTAGCTTCTCCTGGAATAGCACCCACCCTTCAAATAACTGCCTTCCCTACCACGGTATCTCCTAAATCCGCCCATGCCGTAAAGTTGTCTTCTAACTGATGTTAAAAGTTTTATTCCAAAATCCAAAGCATCAGTAAAAGTACCCACACAAGTACGACCCCCTCAATTGTTTCAGTAATATCGAAATAATTTTAATCTGCATAAAGTTATACCGAAAAACGTAACATTCAGCATTATTATAATGTCCTGGTGGACGGTTGCTGATAATGCAAACCGCATTTCTGTCGATTTCAAATATTGAACTGAAACCGAACAAAACAGTCCTCAAAAAGGGCCCAACAGTTCTTAAACCGAACCGAACCATTCTACAAACCGAACCGTTTCAAAACCGAACCGATCCGTTCCCAAACCGAACCGGACCGGTTTGAAGTCCAAACCGATTGATTCGGTTTCGACTACAAACCGAACCGAAACCGGTTCTTGGAAGACCCTAAATTCAGCTATGTTCAGCATTTCGCAGCGCTTCTGGATGTTGGTGAACGAAACCTGCAACTAGACAATGCAATTGTGCCATATAACAGATGAAACAATGGCAGTTTTACGTGATTTTTTCGATAACCGTCTAATTTCAAAAGGAATGTGGTCGTTAAGCTTACTCGACTTGCTATCGCTTCAATAAATATCTGCAATACTGCTACGATATCAAATATTTTTACGAAAATTATCGTAGAACATATTTTATAATTATAAATATAATAATATAATAAAAATACGGAAATTCACTCTTATATTCTTCATAAGTCCATGCGGTAGGGTGATTGAGAAGCCTGAAAGAAAGTGCGTCAAAACAGACTCATTTTTGTTAAAATAAACGAGATTTTATTTACTTTATTTAAATATGAAAATTTGGAAGAATCTTTTACCAGTTACCTGTGGCCAATTTCAATCGCAACCAATGGGGATGATTGGGATATTCTAAAGAAAGTATGCTTTGTCGAAATTGAATAATCTCACGTATTTGCACTACACTATTTTAATATGTATATATGAAAACTTGCAGCACGGAGTTGATTTTATTGATTTCTTTTCCCTTATTTTTGATGGATTGCACGCAAGATCAAACCACAGGATTATTTTATGAGATTGGAGGATTAAAATAAAATAGGTTTTACAAAATTTATTGAGGAGCAGATGCACTGACGGGCAGACGGATAAGCTGACGAACAGACACACAAATGACGGTGAATCAAATGGAAGAAGCTCGCTCAATTTATTTTGTTTCGTTGCAAACTTAATTCGCTTAAGTGCTGTTGTTCGGGGAAGAAACACGTAGCAAGTATTTACATTAAACTCCCTCATTTAAAGGGAACCAATATCAACTCTTCCTTAGGATCTAACTGTTTGGTCGAAAGTAACTGTATTTTTGGTCTCAACTCGTTCAAACAAAGTTTAAATTACTTTTTGTTTCCTGTGCTTCCCCTCTTCCATGTTCCCTTCACTCTTGCCATCCTAAAATAGAAGTTTATTAATTTTACATTCTAATAACGGAACAAAACATAGTCACTAAGATCTTAAATCAGTATTAGAATATTGACAATTCTCATGATTCTATGTTCACGGTAACGGAAAGAAATACTCTCCCCTCTATCGCCCCCATGAATCACTAAAATCAGATATCATCTGTTTATGGTTCATTTTGGAAAAGTATAAATGCTTTATCTAACAATTACACCCACTATACATTACTGATTATACCAGTCTGCGACCAAAAAACTGCGTGGAAGTTTTCCACTGATTCGTATAATTTTCCGATGCTGAATACGGGAAAAAACTCAGAAAATTCCATCACGTCAGTTTCTCGGGGCTCCGGCATCTTGCCATTGAACGAACGATCTTGTAAGCCATTCTCTGTTAACAATTTTTTCTACATTCTTGTAATCAATAATGGATTCTACAATGTTAATAAGGAGTACAATATGAAAGAAAATGTAAAGCAATGAGAGGAAGGGGATGAGGAAGTACAGATACGTGGGGAAGGAGAATTCGGACAACTGTTGAGTGCTTAAGCAGCAAGCTTACAATACCGGAAACCGAAAGAGAATTAGAAGTATGAAAGATACGAAGGAAATTTTTCATTGGTCAACAGAGCAAACTAGTTTCATAGGTCAACAGAGCAAACTACTGGGCATTAGTAATTACAAATGTGTCATTAATGGCAAATGTAATTCTGTTTTGCGTGCTAATATAACGGCGATTTTTGACAAATCAATGTAATATAATAGCTTATCCTGCAGGGAAGCTTGCGTTATGGGAAAGAAATATAGGTCATTTTCACACTCAATACACTCTCTAGCAAAATAATCAGTGAAAGAAACCTAATCAGCTGACAAATATATATATTTGCTCCTGTGTTATAGGTTACCTAGGTATGATGATTTACTAAATACTTTTTTGTTCAACATTTCATCGTCTACGCAATATTTCATGTCCATTCAAGAAAGAAAAAAAATCACTGACACCGCCTATGGTATCATTATACACTTGCCCTAAACCTTTTTTTTAAGTGTATCACGACTGTGGGACGTTAAAGTAACGCTTTCATTGCGAAAACATCACGTTCATTATTTTAATATCTCACTTTTCTATAGCATAATTAATTATGAAGATCATACGCAACATTGGTTGGTTAAGTTTAGCGACCCTTTCAGTACCGAGGCTATATGAGACGTGGGCCTACAGTTTAAGGTGGAATTCAAACCACAATGCGATCAATGATCTCCCACTGAGAATCAATTTTTTTTACCCTGTGCACCAAAGAAGCGTGTGCTAGCCACTACACCAGTGCAGAGGGCTACATGCTATATTATTATCACGTTTTAAAATATATTTTGTTTCTTTTCTGCGAAAGCAAGATCTGAGTTAAGATGCCTAGAAAACATGAAATGAGTAGGTTAAAGCAAAAAGCTAACGAACCTCACCATACAATGTTTGTATGTAAATACTCAATTATGCTACTGTACAACACATATATAGCAAACTGCTTTCTGTTGAATATTTGGAACATGGAAGATATCTTCGTGCAGTAGACGTAACTATGTGTTGATGCTAATGCGCATTCAGAACGGCCACTCATATTACTTATTCTTATTTATTGCACAGAGTTGCTCTCTGCAATGCGAATACTGTCCCTCTGAGTATTTGTGAAGTTTGTATGGCCATAGAACTAAACTTTCCCGTTTCCGTATCTTAAATTGAATCAAATAATGATAACAGTTATTACGGAAATATTTATTTACGAAATAAGAGAAAATCATAATAGGTTTCGGAAAATTCTGTCTGCAAAAAACTCACTCTCATAGAGTAAACATATGCAATTTTTAAAATTAGAAATGGCATACCATTCTGTAGAGATGATCAACCATTTTATCATCTCTACAGCAATCAATCAAAGCATGTTATGCACATTGGACAACGACAATTTGTTATCACTTTAAATTCTAAAGCTGTACCACATTTCCATTTTAGAAACTATCATTGCCTATGGGTCAAGTATTTGGTCATTGCCTATGGGTCTAAAAAAAAAACTCTGTTGCTAAAATACATGGTGCTCAAAGGCTAACTGGTAAATGTGTCACAACAGCAGAAGATTTTTTGTTGATAGCCACAGGAATTATGCTACTATATCTAAATGTAATAAAGAGAGCAGAAATATCATGGCAAAAGAAAAATCAACAGCATCAAGTAGAAAAACTAGCAGGAGCATCATTGGAAACACGAACAGAGATTGTACAAGAAGTACTAAGAAAATGGCACATACAATGGGATGAACCAACTACAAGGAGTTGAACATACAAGGAGACGGTTTCTTCTCAAACATATTTGGAGCATATACAACCAAGGAAAGGCACAAAAGATGGCATTATAGGACACACACCGTATAATACAAAGTTACAAACATTACACTTAATTGAAGACATAAATTGTAGTTTTTGCAACCATCCAGGAACACTAGGACATGTAGTGTTTGAATATACACAAATTCAGAATATACGAGCAAATATAATTCCTCCAACAGCAAGAAGGAATATTAATGAAGTCTAAGGATAGAAGATTTATACAAAGAATGTGAGGAATTATGCGGGAAAATCTCAAACTATCACAAGGAACAATATAAAAATGCAAAGAACATATGAGAAGACATTTGCAACAAGTAATCCTAACAAGAAAGAAAAAATCTTACTTATTGATTCAGATCTAATGCGAATGCATAGTATGTGTTATGAAGTGAATGTAGTACTTGAAGGAGTGCAGTGCTTCCCGCAAGTCGAAGGAAAAGATTCATCTCCAGGATTAATAGTTTTTCCAGACCAGAAGACCGTATCTGAGAGCAGAAACTGGAGAGAACCAGAAGATCGACAGAATACGAAGATCAAAGGAAACATGTTTTTTAATTTATATGTAGCAGAAGGATACGTGTTTTATATGTAAATATTGTATATGTAAATAAAAAGGTAATAAATTAATTAAAACACAAGTAAAAAATAGTAAAAGAAAAACAAGTACATGTAGTTAGTAATATACATTGATATTCCAAGAATATACGAGGATCGATTGGAAAGTTCGTGGCCTGAATAGGAAGGAAGCAATTATTTTATGTTTGTATATATTAGCTGCGTAGCTATATCCGTTGGTAGTCACTGTGTAAAATTTCATTTCTCTGTTGTTTCATGTGAGGAGTTTATACGGCGCAAAGTCGGCAGAACAGACGAAAATTTGTGATATAGAGAAAAATCGAGCATCGAGCTATCTGCATAAAAAGGGTTTAACACCACAAGAAATTCAAATGAACACAGTTAGAGATATTAGGAGACTCCGTGTCCTCGCATTCCATGGTGAAAAAGTGAGTAGCTCAATTTAAGCGTGGTAGAAACAGCATTGAAGATGACCCCAACAGTGGCAGGCCTGCAACATCGATCAGTATAGAAAATGTTAAAATTTGTGATCTGATTTATAATAATCGCAGAACCAAATTCGAGAGATAACTGGAGCTGTGGGTATTTCCTATGAGGGAGCACAAAACATTATTGTAAACAAATTACAGCGTTTGCACATGTCCAAGGCAAAGCCGGCTTCGGCACTGACAATGTCGGAACCGGAACCGGGATTGCTTTGCACACGCGGCCGGCAAAACCGCGGCTGGCGCTGCTTTGCACACATATCCCGGTGCCGAGAAGTAGTTTGAGTTTGAGCGTGAAGAAGAGAACATGAGTCCAGCAATAAACAAACGATATCTCCTCGCCTTGCTGTACTTACGGCGAAGAAAGAGGAAACAAGGCAGCACTAGAAAGATTTGGATCAATCCATTGTTAACAGTGCGTCATGTGGAAGGTGCGTTTTATACCTTATATGAAAAGCTGCGGAAATATGATTCGAATTTTTTTCAAATTGCGTACTATGATCTTGCAGGAGCCAAGAAAGAATGCACACTAAAGGAAAATGCTTAGGAGAAACCTGATCGCTATCAATGGTTGATAGAAGCAGTCTTGCAAACTATTATTTTTCTCTTATTTTCCCCTAGGGGAAGGCTAAACAGAGGAGCGAAAAAACAAGGTTATTTGCTCCTTGTGTGTGTGAGGTGCGTGCACGAGGTATATGGCCTTCTTTTGGTTTCTTTCTTTTTTTTTCACTTTTGTTGCCATAATTTCAACATCTCTTTAAATTACACAAAATTCAAAACAGGCTGAGATCATGGTATTTAAAATAATAATAATAATAATAATAATAATAATAGGTTCTCAAAAGGCAGCATTGCGCTTGCCTATTCACTCAGTCCACAATCGTTCTATGGAACAAATGCCAGACTAGATACAGAATACACGAATATTTTTATGATCTATAGGGTGAAGTAGCATGCAACCACAAGACTGGAAATTTTCTTGTTTTGGTTGTGCTTTTTCAGTTCTCTCTGTAGTTTTGTTTTAGTTTTTATTTACTTTAATTTTATTTACAACCTTTGTTATGCTTGGGAATGCCTACTTCTTCGATTAAGATGGAGATTTAAACCCTTGTTTTCTCATTATGAAGATTATTCATACCCTGCTGGGTTACATAATTAACAGGATAAGCACTGGGCAACTATCCTAGATTCATAATTTCTTCACATCTCCATTTTGTTCATTTTCGCCATGTTGATTTTTTTATTATGACTTCATATATGCTAAGACATACTGTCTATCAAAAGGAATCCAACAACCCCTTTGCTTAAATCGTTTAAGTTAGTTTCGGCTGTAGAAGATAACAAATTAATATACATATATACATTTGTGAAACTCAGTATTCGCATTACCGTAGTTGGGTAATTCAAACAAGATCCGAATTTCCCTTGCTGAGAATTTATGTAAATAGCAAGCCGCTATATTTGTGGTACCTCACAGCCATTTTGATTATTTCATTCTTCATTATTATTGATGTGAAAAAAAGAAAATAACAGAAAAACTCAAAACAAAACAAAAACTCCAAATACAGGAAAAGAAACAAGAATACACAATGCCTTGCCACTCACTCACTGTAGCTAGATTGAAGAGATTTATCAGCAAGCCAGCTCCAGCATTACCGGCTGCGTGTGCATCCACGCATAAGAAAGCATTGCCGCCGACAAAATCGGAGCCGGACACGACACCGACATTGTTGACGGCTAGGACGACTGCATTTGCCGGTCCCGGGAGTTCCACCGGCTGTTTTGCCGGGTCGGAAAATGTGTGCAAGCTACCATTTGATTTCATTGCCGCCGATCCCATCGCTGGCATTGTCGAAACCGGAACCGGCATTGCCGGAGACGTGTGCAAATGCTCTTAGGGTTTTCTAAGGTGTGCGCGAAATGGGTACCGAAGTTGCTTTCAGTTTAATACAAACTTAGTAGACTCGCTCTTTCCTGTGATTGCTTGGAACTGTTTGAAAGTGATCCGGAGAAGTTTATTAGCAGATTTATGACTATGGATGAGACATAGGGTAAGAGGGTACAATTTCGAACACTTTAGAAACTTTTTTTATTTTCGGACAAACTAGACGCAATAACAGGACAATTTTTGGTAAATACAAAGTTTGTAATCTATGTGTTGCGTTACAGAAATATTAAGAAAAAAGCTCTGTTACAATGTCCATAAACATAATTTTTTTGTTAGCACAGAAACGTTCAGATTTGTACCACATCAGGTACAATTCCGAACACTGGTAGGTACAATTTCGAACACATACATTTTCCACAAATAAATTGTTTCTTACCTTGTGCACCTACACACACTTCATGATACCACACTTGGCAAGATTGGCATCGTATCCAGTCGCCTTTCATGACGGATTCTTCACTGTAATAGCTCAACTGACAAAAGTCATATATGTCCTCATTTGTTGGAGTTAATGCCCTGCTTTGCGGCTGTCTTGTAACTTGAAGCTTCTTTCCTGGAGTAGGCCGGTTAACAACACACAATTTCTTAGCCCGTACTTCAACAATGTGAGCGTTGCTTGTAAGATGGAGCGAGGTTAGGAGTTTTCTTTTACGTGTAGAAGGTTTCTTCTCAGGAGGTTTGAGGATGTTACGAACCAAAGCATTTTCCGGAGAATCGGAGGGTTTTTGTGTACGTAAGAGAATGGTAAGTTTGTCTTCGTCTTGTGGTATAGGAGAACCTGAGGTATTTGGTGTAGGTGAGATAATAGTGGGTCTATCTTGATCTTGTGATGTAGATGAATCATCAATTTTCGATGTTCCTGGTGCACAAATGTCATTAGTTTCAGTGTTATTCCTACACTGATTTTTTTCTTCCAAAGACGATACGGACATGAGGGAAGGAGCAAATTTGGACTTTGGAACAGTGTCGTCCGAAAAGGGCATGATTCCAGTACACGCAAAACCTTTTTTGGCCGAGCCAACAGAAGCTGCCTCGTTCCAAGCCTCGCAAAGAGAGGATTAAATCTGAGCTTCGACAGAGTCTCGTTGGGATGGCGATGTTGCCAGTTTATTGCTTTCTTGTGCTAGTGTGCCTTCAGAGACTTGAACAAAGTTCTATCTAAAGGTTGAAGAACGTGTCTACTATAAGGTGGTAAACCCACGAGCTCGATCTCATTCTCCTGGCAGAATTTCAAAACATTGCAATTGGTGTGACTTCCATGATTGTCCAGTATAAGCAAAACTTTACCAGGAGTTTTGTGTATACAAAAATGTTCCAACCACCTAAGGAAAACCCTTTTCGTTGATGTAACCAGACTCGCTCAACTCCACAACTGTGCAAGGTGGCAAACCATCATTGAATTCCGAGCGCATTCTGACACCTTTGGAAATGGACTAAGAGCCAGAAGCATTGCAACAAGCAACGACTGTTACGTTTTCCCCTTTTTCAACGTTGGTTAGTGACACGATCTCACGCTTTCCTTTCTGACTTACTATTTTCATGGATCTGTTATTCAAGGGAATCCCTGTCTCATCCATGTTGTATATGCATTGAGGTTTATCAAACAAATTAAAGTCATTCATTACACCTTTCAGAATTCTAAAGTAGTTCCTCACTTCTTCTTCATTCATAGCTGCAGCTCTAGCTCTCAATAGTCCTTCTGGTTTTCTCAAACTTGTTTGGGTGGCTTTTCATAAAGGTTTTGAACCAGTCATCACCAGCTATCTTCACATCTGGATTCCATGGGTTCTGAACTCCCCAGGCCAGATCCACATGAAAAGAATGTTTTACTTGCAAGGGTGTAAGTCCTAATCCTCTGTTCTCGAAATACACTAACCTATTCACCAAAGCCTTCTCTATTTCTTCCGATAGTACTGTGGGATGTCCAATATTGCCTGTTATCGGTGGAGTAAGTGCAATCTGCCTTTCCTTTTCCTTTCCTACACGGTCACGAAGGGTGCCTAGTGGAATGTGATACAATGCCAATGCCCCTCTTAACGATAAATCACCCGATAAGACGCTCTTTACTGCTGTTGCCATATTAGAAGGATTCCACAAAAGACGCTTCTTCGTTTCAGTTTTCCGTCGTGGCATCTGTAATGACAAAACACGAAAGGCACACTGAGAATGGTAGCACAACTGGCTCATATGTATCTTCAATCTAGTGTTCAGAATTGTACCTTATTGGTGTTCGAAATTGTACCTTTCGCTATACTTTATCTGCGACTAAACAGTTACAAATGCTGCTCGTAGATGGCATCTGGTGTACCATACTTGTTTCCATCATGGACCGTGCAACATACTACAGTAAACTAACAACCAACATTTCGCAATTTAAAGCAACAATACAACGTCAAACAATGAGCTATTTTATAGTACGACATTTTCTAAAGTTGATATACACACCTTTGCTTGAAGAATAATTTCTGTACGGCCTCAACAAACAATTAAACACACAACTCTATCAGAAACAAACAAGCACAGGAGTCACTGTCAACGCCATATTCTTTATTCAGTGTTGGGAACTGTTGTATTTCGAAAAATGGTGCAAAAGCTTACTGTGTTCAGAATTGTACCTGTTCGAAATTGTACTCCCTTACCCTAGATACACCATCATACACTGTATCATAGATACATCATCAAAACAACAAGTTAAGCAATGGAAATGACTTTGATCTCCTGTCCCAAAGAAAGCCAAACAAGTTTTGTCGGCAAACAAGGTTATGGCATCATTTTTTTGGGGATGCAAGGGGCATTATCCTAATTCATTTCTCGGAAAAAGA
Source organism: Thermobia domestica (assembly GCF_964235325.1). Classification (NCBI taxonomy): domain Eukaryota; kingdom Metazoa; phylum Arthropoda; class Insecta; order Zygentoma; family Lepismatidae; genus Thermobia; species Thermobia domestica. The sequence goes on along the minus strand of NC_137458.1, from coordinate 239,913,846 downwards.
CTGTCAATTCTCAATACTACCGCATCTTTCTGCGATGTTTGCATGAGTAAATCAAAATTAAAAGGCCAGGGCTACTGTGAAGAAAGGTGCTTGTTTCACCAGGACAATGCGCGCCCTTCATCCATGGCAGAAATTCACTCCTGTCAGTTTGAACTGTTGCCGCACCTGTCCTGTTCGCTTGATCTCGCCTCTTCGGACTTTAGCTTGTTTAGAAACCTTAAAAAGTTTTTGGGGAGTCAGTGATTTTCTTCGGATACAGAGCTGAAAAGTGCTGTACTGGGATAGTTTGCAGAGCTCATGGAATCATTTTTTTGAGAATGATATAGAAGCGTTACCGGAAAGGTGTCCGAAATGTATCTCGGTCGAGGGGATTACATGGAAAAAGAAAACGTGACTTATCCAAATACCTTCTGGTTTTGTAGGTCAGGTCACGAACTTTCCAATAAACCCTCGTATATATTCAAATATGTACAGTGTATTTGTGTATGTGCGAATGTATGTATTGTAATCATTCTGTATGTCTATAATATTATAAGAATATAAAAAATATGATCTGGTATAAATAATTAGGAAACAGACTAATAAAAGTCTCCACCCCAACTGCCGAGGAAGTAAAGGAAAGAGAGATGAGAAATAATTAACGAAAGAGATTTTTTTAAAAAAACAGGAGCCAACGTGACTGCCAATAAGATGCTAAAAAGAGCAAAGACAGAGGATAGTGAAAGGTTATTTTTAAAAAAATAAGTCTCAGCGTTTCGCTAAACTCCGCTTTTAATGAGAAAACGGGAGAGACAATTTCTATTTTTTTTTCTCAATATATAGAAATGACTTCGAGTTGTCAGTCTTACCATATTATATTATCGGGAAAACGGGTAAACCAATTAAAATGCATTTTTGAACACAGAACTTTGGGCGAGAAGGGTTTTTAGCATGTCACTTTGATCGAAATGCGTATTCCAAGCAGGAAAGAGCTTTAAATTTTTCGCAAAGAATAATGCTATAAACGTATTCTCGCCGTGCGAAGCACGGAAAAAAAGGCTGATACATGAAGTACGAGGCCATAGGCCGAGCACATTTAGAGGTTTGGGGGCGAAGTCTCTAGGTAACCGACAGCTAGTACAATATATTTCGACAAACATATGGATATCGACAAATCAGCTTTTCTATATGTACTGGCCATGGCATGTTCAAATCTGATGAAATCTCCAATTTGATTTTTTTCACACCAAATTAAGCTACTTTTCTATTATTTTGTAACGATTTACCAATATAATTTCTCGCATTGTGAAATCTCGTTTTATGAATTCAATTTTAAATTATTATTATTAACGATGTTTTAGAGGATGTCGTTTAGTTTTTAAAAATCACTCTGGACTGTTTTCGAAAAAAAAAGTTCAAGAACAAAAGACTGAGTAAGTAGGGATTCAACATTTTTTTAAAAAAAGATCTTAATTTTCAATCACTATAAGCATTTAGGAACCATTTCACATCTGCGTGATTACCATGGCTTAATTCTTCATGCATACAACGTCACCAAGATGAATGTTATCCAACATAGAATTCTGGACGAATACCTCTAAGAATCTGACTACTAATTGATTCTACGGCGCAGCGCTCAAAAGCATGGAACCAACTCAGAGTGGCTTAAGCTAGAGAAGCCCAAGCAAAAAGCGTTTAGCATAGAGATGATTTTGCGGCCGCCTTAAAGGGTTCTGTGTGCTCTCTAAATAAGAAAAGATTTATCCAGATGTCTACGCGACCTTACGGACAAATGATTTCCGCCTTTACCGAGCAGAATCTCGTTTATATTCAGGATAAAATGATTTGCATATCTGCACGAAGTTAGAGAAACTGAAACTGCTAGCATTAAATACAATGCTTTTCATTACCCATTTCCACTATTTCTCCCTTTCTTCCAACAAAAAAAGAAAGAAAAGAAAACAAACATTTTAAAATCTTCCTTTTTAAAACGTATGAATATATTGATTCGATAATAATACAGCTAATTTAATTTGTTCTTTGTCTTCCCTACGCTATATATATCCATTCTTTTAGTGAATAATTACTGACTGATGGAGGTAACAATGGGGACATGAGCAACATGGTCATCTGTCCCCGTCACAATAAAATGTAGAAGAAACAAGATAAAAGGAGCTGCAAAACAAAATAATATATTGTTAAAAGCTCAGAGAACGTGAGCGATGTCAGCAATATAGCTAAAAGCAAGAACGCACAAAGCACAATTTACCCCCCAATCAGGGTGCGAAATCCCGGGGGAGCCGGGGGAACCCCCCACCACCACCAAAAATTTTATGCTTGCAATTTCCTCCCACCAAAATCTGTAGGGGGGAAAGGCTAGAAGGCCAGATGAAAAGCAAATCCATAAATAAATAATGAAAAATATTCATGGTCACAGCTTCTAGGAACTTTAACATAAAAGAAAAACAAAGGTTTGCCGTTCTCTTTTTAAGTTGAAGAATGCAAAATGTAAAATAAAATTCTACAAGAATTGCTTCAACTTGTTGGGATGTTCGTGAGGGTCTTTTCATAAATGTCGTGTAACTATGAAACGAGCAAAAAGCGGTGTATCCGGGAAATCGGGCTTAATTACTATTTAAAAAAAAAAAAAAAATCCGAAGATTGACGAACGATTCGTCAGACATGAGGATAATCGGACTGTGAGTGAAAATCATGGAACAAGTGACAGCAAGGTGCGTAAAATAGACTTACATTGTGAAGGTAGATATCCCTTTCTCTGGAGCAACTACCAAGTCAATCTCATTTTAGTGATTATACAGAACCTATATTAACATCAAAATCAATAAGTCTAAAATTGTATGGACAAATTTTTCATCATCTTGGAAAAAGGACTGCTAATGGTTGATATTCGTGAATCATGAAGACAGTAGTGAAAAAGTTATGTAATGTTTGTGTGCAGCATCCCATGGATTTCGTCTGGCCATACATGTTCAACTCGCCTCGTTACACACGGAAAGAAAGTGAAGAGAAGAATATTAAAAAATTTCTCTACGGTAAGGTACGTTATTGCAAACTATATTTTAGGTCTATAAATACACCCATCACAACACTCGTATTATTGTGGCTCTTCCTGCTTGGATAGTGGCTAGCACGCGCGCACCATCTTTGGTACACGGGGTTCCGAGTTCGATTCCCGGTGGGAGCGTCTACAAAAATTTGAACGATAGCCAGCGCCGTAAGTTATTTTTTTCTGTGAGGGCCAGCATTAATATTTGTGCATCCTAGAAAAAGTTCTTCTGGGTCCTCCTGCAGAATTCGAAAATAGGTCCTTTCTTTCTATCTTTCTTTTACTCTTTGTGGGCCCCCGGAGCCTGTACGCCCTCTCGCACACCCCTGGGCCAGTTCTATACATGACAAATTAATTAAGGGGACAATATTGACAAATCGCAAAGCCATACGAATAAATATTATTTTGTAGGGTCCCTAATAGTAGGCTTTTTTTTTTTTTTTTTACCGAAATGGGCCCACGATTCATTTTTGTTTTATTTACCTTTTGTGTGCTGTTTTGTTTATGTAATGTAGTAAACCTGTTTGATGCCTCATTTTTAATTTCATGTTCGTATCGTATATGAAGTAAGAAAATGTTGTCAAAGTGGGACCCCCTCGAACGGCGGGGAGCTTCCCTGGGCGGAAGTTGCCCCCTGCACCCCAGTAGTTAAGGCCCTGACGATAGAGGATTCCACCTTAAACTGTAAGTCGATATCTCATAGCCTCGCTCCTGAAAAGGAACGCTAAACTAAAATCAAATCAATCGTATTATTGTGCTTGTGCTTTCATTTTTAAAAGTTTAGCGTCCTACGAATATCCACCAAGGCTAAGGAAGACGGTCATGATGAGATAGATAATAATGGTGTATTATGAAAGTGGAACGAAACGGGAGGATTCCGAGGAAACTCACATACATAGTGTTTGTATATCACAAGCAGAATTTTCCAAGCCAGGAATCCAACGCACTTGAGATGAGTGCTCTACCACTGAGGCAACGCGGCTTATCGTTGTGCTTTCAAGTATTTGTATTGAAGTAATATCTGTTTCTTTTTTTCAAAGCTGTAACACTAAATACTTAGCGAAGAATTTCATAAATAATAATAAAAACTATAGTCTGAGTCTACGGCTCATGGGGATCTATGGCTGGCCAGGTGGAGCACTTCAACTTCGTAGGTCTAATGCTTCGTTAGCACATCGGTTCTCAGGCGCTATTATTTCTGACTTCTATATCTCATTCCGTTATTTTTGTGAATGCAGACTTCAATGTGATGGTAAAGATAAGGGCTCTGTGCTCCCATGATAGTCTAACCGTGGACCATACGCACCGAAGTGTATATTAAACGCAGTAGATAAGTGTACCAATTTAGGTTAAATGAATAAATAACATTATTAAAGTATTTTAAATAACAATGACAACTAGTTTGAACATTTATAATAATAATAATAATAATAATAATAATAATAATAATAATAATAATAATAATAATAACAATAAATCATGAATATTTCAATTTTCTGGAGCCCCCACTTCATGTGTGAAGCACAGTGAGGCATTAGTGTGGGTCACTGAACTTCTCTCCCCCCCTCCACCACCACCACAATTTTCAAGCGATTTCGCACCCTGCCCCCAATGCACGGTGAAGTAGGCGACACAGTCTGTGTCGTTCTCCCGAAGCTGAATATTCACGACATGCGACAAGTATGTGCCGAATACGCAGCGGAACAATATATTGTTCATTATACGGACGGCCCAGATCAATTAAAAAATAATTATTTGTCACATGAAAGTGTCCGATAAGCAAACGCATCAGGAGCATTTCATGACTGCGGCTGAAACAAGAGGATGTCTGCCAATCTCCCAGGAGCGGTTTAACTGCATGAAATTCAATGTAATTTGCCTGGTTCCAACTGCTTGCCAAGCATGCCAATGGGAGCGCATCAAAATTTAAAACAGCTACAGATGTCGGGGTGGGGAAGACAATGCTCCAACGCAATATTGGCCAATGTGGCGTGCTTGATAGCTGTATCATCATGTTTGTTTCCCCAAATTCTGACATGACCCAGCACCCATCAGGCAATGAAGACAAAATCTTGTTGCTCTACCTGATAGCATTTCACAATGTCTTGAACAAGGGCATGCTTACTAAAGACATTTTGCAGGCTCAGAACAACTTCGAGAGTGGTGACAACTAGAACACGACGGAGCGACAGTGTACGCGCGTGGTCAAGAGAATAGCAGTTAGTTCAGCAGTAAAGACCAACTACTGAGTACAAAAGCATAGCCAACAGAATTTCCATCCTTAAAACTGTCCGTATAGAACGCATTTAAATCGGAGTACTGCTTTAACAATGCTCCAAACTCTTGTTGGTATCCTCGGAGACTAGTGTTATGTTTCCCATGTAACACCAACCCAAGATAAAATCCTGGTGCAGCCAACAACCAGGGTGGAAAAGCACGAGCGAATAGCAAGCAAAGAAAAGGTCACACAAAATCGAACGTAAGGACACTCCTGCAGGCACGAATGTACTCCCATGCGCAAAAAATATTGCGCGTATACTGTAACTCACGATTTTTCGCAATTATTCCATTTTCCTTATGTTTATGGGTAAAATTCAGTTATTAGTATGTGGAGATAATAGAAAGCAATCCATCTAAGGAGATATTTCCAAAAAATATAATAAAATAATAAAAATATAAGCAAAAAACAAAATTATGTTCGGTTTTGTGTATACTGGCAATAATGTTTTCGAGGGATTTTTTGCAGTAGCACAGCACGATTGCAGAGGGAATAACTTTAGTTGAATCAAGGAACTGGAAAGTGGACTAATATATTGCATTTATTGGCTTAAATCTAGGGTTAAATTGTCTACCAAATATAAATTAGCTTCTGTAACCAAGATGTTATACGGAAGTATAGAAACAAAGAGAAAAACTGTTGTCTTAAGTTTGGAAGTGACATGCTCTATACTCATGAGCATTTATTTGTTAAGAAAAAGACAGGCAACAAAAGGTAGTCTGTGTGGTCAAGTGGGTAGAGTGGCGGACTAGTAATTCTTATATTGTTTTGACACCAGATCGAATCCCATGCGATCCCATCCAATTTTTTCTTTAAAAAACATTGTAGAAAGTGTATAATTTTTATGTTAATAAGAACCGAAACAATATAATAATGAAATAACTTTTTGTTTTTTCTGATGACGTATTTATTTAGAATTAGTGTATTATTACTAATAGCGATTGTTTTCAGTTTATGGTACGATATGCTTAATCATTTTCTCTCCGTCAGCAGAAGTAACTTCAACTCACTGCGAATGTCTGTGAGTCAGGAACAGTAAAAAAAAAAAAAAAAAACATGCGCGACCTGCTGCCTTACACACAGCGTGGCGAACACAGCCACAGCGATAGCTCGTTGTCATGAAGAAAAAAAAAGCTGATGTTAAATTACTGTTCTAGTGTTTCAGTGTGTGTGTTTCTTTTTAGAGTATTGACTCTCTCTCTCTCTCTCTCTCCTTTTGTTTCATATCCACAAGTGCAACAAATGCAATCATAAGTCTGTGTAAGGAAATAAAGGATGCTTTCTTTAAACAAAACTAAATTAACAGCTCTATTTGTGAGGAAAACGAATGCTTCCAAAAGATGCCATGGATATTAATTATAATCATACCGAATTATACAGTAGCGTGAAAAACTGATAATAAAATGATGTAACATGCATAAGCTTTTTTTTTCTAGCGTGACAACACATTAAACATAACAAATTAAATTTTTGGGTTTACAAATTATCACCTTACGTGTCGGTATAGGCCTATTCGTTTTCACAGTCGAGCGACGAAAGAAGAAAGTGTGGTGACAGTTATAAAAACTGAATACCAGATTTCAATGAATTCAAGCTACAATGCTCCTACATATCGAAAAAATTATTTTTCGATGTCTGTCCATCTATTCGTCTCTCGGTTCGTCACGCTTTTACATGCACTCAAATAGAGGCCATACTGTTCAACGTATCTGGACCGAATTCTAGACATAACGTTTTAATAACATACTATCTTTCGAATTTTATATCCTTCGACACCTAAAAGTAAGGGTAATTTACTGAAGGATTAAAATTTAAAATAATTCAATTTTCTCAACAAAAAAAAAAAAAAAAAAAAAAGCTGTGACGATTTTATTTACTTTTTATAAATATACATTTTATTAACAAATATCCACCGTATATGAATATTTTTTCTGAGAAAATATATATGGTGTAATTTACTGTATGGTATGCGTTCTTTTTCCACAATTTTCTCAACCACATTTCATAAATAAACGTCTTATTAATAACCTAACAATATGATAACTCGTTCGAAGGAGTAGTTTACTCTTAGGGTGAGCTTTCCCCCGATGGTTTTCCCATTAATGCCTCAGGCAATTTTGTTCATATTTCGTAAAGAAATGTTTCATTAATAAACTAAGATACACAGCATAAATCGTTTATTCCGTTAACATACAGAAGAAGTGGTTTTCTCAAGGGTTGAATTTTTTTTTTGTTTTTTTTTTTTTTTTTGACAATTTTCTCAGTAATAACTGAGACAAATTTCTTCTAATTTCAGTAAAAATATTGTCTGTAACACTCTTACAATATGCATAACTCGCTTGTTCCGAAAAGAAAAATCCAAAAGATAGAGTTTACTTTGACAGTGAAATTTTTCCCGACGATTTGCTTAAAAATTATTCGATATACTGTCAAAATTACAGATAGAAGAGTTTACCTTTGGGGGTAAGCTTTTCCCGATGACCTTCCTAAAAACAACTCAGGAGATGTTTGTTGTTCATATTTTATAAATACATGTTACATAAATAACCTAGCTATATGGTATAATTCACTCATCCGGAAAATCTAGAAGTGGTATAATACTTTTGACAGTAAGTTTTACCCTGCGATTTTCTCAAGAACGACTCAGGCGATTGTGTTCGTATTTCATAAATAAATGTTTTATGAAAACACTAACAATATAGCATAGCTTGTTTGTCCTGAAAAGATCCACAAAGGATAATTTATTCTTGGGGTGACTTTTTTCATGATTTTCTCAGAAATTACTCAGACGCTTTTGCTTATAGTTCGCATACAATTATATCCTTAATAATTCTAATATATGGATCAAGTTATTTCTAACCAAAATATGACCAATGGGTACTTTACTTTTGGGCCTGAAGTTTCTTCTAGCAAAGTTTTCCAAAATATTATTTTATTCGCAATTTCCCAAATAAATGTTTCAATAATAGTTGCAGCCTAACACGAGTCAGTGTAAGAAATTCAAGCGAGAAAGTACAGTGCGTTTGCTCCGTACCCTTTCTTAAATGTATTTTTAATGTTACACCTAATCACAATTTTCCGAACAAAATCGAAACTTCTTTTTAAATGTGCCTTGTTGTGGTCAAATGGTTCAAGTGCATTGGTTCTGGATTTGATTTCCAGTGAGAGCTAGTGTATTTTCGTCCAAGAGATGTTACGCGTCGGTGCAAAGAAAAAAAGTGTTTAAATAAGCCTAACCAAGCTAATCAACAAAGAAATAATACAATGTTACGAAATTATCGTAGAAACATTGTTAATATTAGGTAGGTGCGACTGAAATGTCCAAACGATGATTGTCAATTCCAAAGGTAAAAAAGTGAAAAATACAATGCCAGGTTAATCAGTGGCCTCTAGGTAAAGCTATCCTACTAACATAAGAAGTGATTGAGACGCCAAAAAATGTTGTAATCGCTGGGAGACATGTTAGGAGAATACAGAGGTGAGAGAGAGTTTAATACTGCGAATCATGGATAGTCTTCACTTTCGTTTGAGGGCGAATATTGAAGTCCGTAGGCCTACATAGGTTTGCATTGAAATGAACATTCTTTGTTTTCGGCCGGCGGGAGCTCAGGTGGTTCAGATTCCACTTTAATCAGTAGGTCCACGTCTGATATAGCCTCGCTGCTGAAAGGGACGATAAACTAAAAATCACATCATACATCTTTGTTTTCGCCTTTGTTTTAGCCCATAAATGTCTCTGTTCATGAGCTCCTTAGTGGATATGCGGTTAGCGCATGCGCCTTTGGCGTGGAAGACACGGCTTCGATTCCCGGCGAGAGCTCACGTGGTTTAGAGTCCACGTTAATCAGTAGGCCGAAGTCTCATATAGCTTCGTTGCTGAACGAGACGATAAACTGAAACTCAATGTCTTTGTTCATAAATTTCTTTGTGTATGGTTTTGCATATACGTGGCATGGATATTAAATTTTGATTTCTACGCCATATGTATCTAATTACATACACACCTATAAAACGAACACAACAAACTTGGAATATCTACATTGTTTGCGTATGGAAAACCATCACGTTCTGCTACACAGGAGAGCCGTGTGTATGGAATTCCATACACGTGGCAATCAACCTATTAAGAAATGTATAATAATAACAATAATAATAATAATAATAATAATAAACAGAAAACGATACGATCATTTACATAATTTATAAACATAAGTTAACATTTAATAAGCATATAACTGCAATGGAATTAAGTTGTTTCTCTCTCTTCCTTAACGCAACAGCCCTTATTGTGCTAAGGCGTAGAAGAGAACTTGTAGCACTCACGATTTGGGGCGGTGTGCGGTCAGAAAATCGGATCCCTTTGTTGTTAGTCCTAGCTTTCTAGACGGATGCAGTTATTCCCGATAGAATATACAAGCAAATAGACTTTTGCATTATCCCTCAATGTGATACTTGTGGTTGCTTAACCGTATACAGACAGCTGTCCAAGGAAGAATCGTTGATAATAATAATAATAATAATAATAATAATAATAATAATAATAATAATAATAATAATAATAATAATAATAATAAATAACAGAAACTCGACAAATATTCTTGCAAATAATAGGAAACAGTTTGCGTCACACTGTTCACTTTGCTAGTCACACCAGTGTGCCGCGTTATACCAATTGTGCCACACTGGAATATAGGGTATCGCTTTTTAATTTTTTCCAACTATTCCAACTGCTTCAATTGAAATGGATCTATAACAATAAGAGAGTGAATTTAGTCTTCTTACCCTTCGATTTAGAAATAAGGTTCGCGAGAATTTCATAAAAGAATAATATACTCAGAATTGTATATAGTAGTTTGTTTTATTCGAAATTACATACTTCCTACAACTGTTTTTTGATTGAAATGATTTGAAATGAAACCTTTAAGTTTTACGTCCCACGTTATGCCGGCTAGGCTAAAGGAGACAGTGATAAGAAATGAATGAAATGGTCGAATGAAGAAAGTGGGATAAAACGGGAGAACCCCGAGAAAACTCACGCACACAGTGTCCAGCACAAGGTTCACTTGGCGCGAGCATAGATCGAACCAAGGACTCCATGCACAAGAGGAGAACGCTCTACCACTGAAACACCGTGGCCTCTGATATTGCTTTATGAAAACTTGATGACAAACACATTTGTTAAAAAATACATGCTTTTCGTGAAATATTGCTTATAGACATGGGCGGATTAAGGCTTTTGGGGACCTAGAGCCGACTATTTTAAGGGGGCCCTATGTTAAGAATAGTTCCAGTACATAAATTTCCTTTGCTGCCTTCCACAGCCTCATAGGTTTATGGAACTACCGAGAACTATGCTGTAATATTTGAATGTGCTCCAAGTTTACAATAAATAGTTTAGTTAAATCCATTATTAACAATTAAATAATTGCATTCATTATTAACAGTTAAATGCTGCTGATGGAAAGACTTAAATCTAGCGATACCGCGAGCGTAACGAGCGGAAAAAAATTAGCATCGATCTGGAGCCTATAATATAAGTTGATTACTATATTTTACTGTTAAACAGAGGGATTTTAAAGTGCCCCCTGAGCTTGGGGTCCCGAAGCCTGGGCTCCATTGGCTCCGCCCTTAATCCGCTAATGCCTATAGATTATAAATTAAAGGGGACGGGCAGGGTCCGTTCTAAAAATTCCGGCCCGTGCAGACCGCTAGCCCCTGTGTATATGCTATCTTTGGAAATACAGTAGAGTTTCGTTTATCCGACATAAAACAGACAGGCAGAATGCCGGATAATATGGGTGTGTTAAGGAAAGACCTATTAAAAGTCAAACTATGATATAATTTTACATATTACTCATCTAATAATCATGTTTTGCAAGAAACAAATATAATGCATTGACTCAGGGACGTATCCAGCGTGAGGTCCTGGAAGCTGTCCCTTTCCAAACCTCAAACACTTTTTAATAAACCTACTTTTTTCCTTTTGAGGTTCTTTTATATCAGATTACTTTGAGTCAGTGTTCAAACTGTGGGCAATGCGTTGTTGTTATAATTCTAACAAGTAACACTTCCCCAGTGTAACACTCCGATTTTGATAAAATTTGGCAGGTAGATACTACACATAAAGTAAACAAATAAGTGCTTTTTTATTTTTTGCGGAAAAACGGTTTTAGGGGGCAAAAGCCCTCACCCAAAATTTTGAAAGTTGACGCCCGAAAGGCAAAAACAAGTGGACCAAAGTGAACGAAATTGTGCACAGATATTGCAGACGTAAAATTAGGGAGTACGTATTTTGTATTTTCCTGGAAAAAACGGTTAGGTGGGGCACAGACACCTCCAAACCTTTGATCATGAAATATCAAAAGTGCTAGTAACATGTAAGATGTGTGTAAAGGACATGAAGAATTGCAACGACACTTTGTGTATGAACAATACGCAAAAAATAAACGAATACGGTTTTTGTTTATTTTCTGCGGAAAAACGGTTCTAGGGGAAAAAGCCCCCACCCCAAATTTTGAAAGTTGACACCTGAAAGGTAAGAAAAAGTGAACCGAAGTGAATGGAATTGTGCATAGATATTTTAGACGAAAAATTAGGGAATACGGGTTTCGTATTTTCCTAGAAAAAACGGTTAGGTGGGGCACAGACTCCTCCAAACCTTTGATCATGAAATAACAAAAGTGCTAATAACAGTATGTCAGAAGTGCCCAAATTTACATGAAGAATTGGAACAAAACTTTGTGTTAAGACAATAAGCAAAAAATAAACAAATACGGCTTTTTTATTTCCTGTGAAAAAAACGGTCTTAGGGGGCAAAAGGTCCTACCCAGAATTTTGAAATTTGACGCCCGAAAGGGAAGAAGAAATCGACCGAACTGAATGAAATTGTTCACAAATGTTGTAGAGGTAAGATGAGGGAATACGTGTTTCGTATTTTCCTGAAAAGAAAAATACTGTTGAGTGGACCGTGGTGTTGAGTGTCGGAAGGAGTGGACCGAAGCCAATGAAATTGTCTATAGATATTGGATATGATAAATAAAGCCTCTCCTCTTTCACAAGTGTCTCCATCAGATTTATTCAAATTTGGCAGATCAACAACAATCACAAACAGTATAGCGTATTTTATAGTATTTCACGAGGCAACTTTAAGCCTTACAATGATTTTCCGCATAAACAAAAACACGTGCCGATTAATTTCCTGTTTGCTGTTGATGTGCCAAAATTGATAGGGACATCTTAAAAACACGAAAGTCCTTATTTTACATACAGTCTATACAATATCTACACACAATTTCATTTGCTTCGGTCCACTCCTTCCTGCACTTTTACGGTAATATTTTTTTTTTTCGGAGTGGCTCTAGGCTCCAACACTGTTTTTCCGTACAAATTAAAACACATTTCATTTATTGTTTTGCAAATTGTCCCTATACGAAGTTTCGTTGCAATTCTCCATACTCTTTAGGAACTTCTGACGTATACTTATTTGCACTTTTGATATTTCGCAATAACCAGCTAAGAAGATCCGTGCCCCACTCAACCGTTTTTTTTTTTTTTTCAGGAAAATACGAAACACAATTACCTCAATTTACGTCTAGAATATGTGTGCACGATTTCATGCAATTCGGTGCACTTCTTGTTGCCTTTTTGGCCTCAAATTTCAAAATTTTGGGTGGGGAATTGTTGCACTTTTGATATTTCACGATCAAAGTTTTGGAGGGGTCTGTGTCCCACCCAAACGTTTTTCTTTTCTTTTCTCCAGGAAAATACAAAACCCGTATTCCCTCATTTTACGTCTACAATATTTGGGCACAATTTCTTTCATTTAGATTCACTTCTTCTTGCCTTTCGGGCATCAACATTCAAAATTTTGGATGGGGGCTTTTGCCCCCAAAAGCCATTTTTTCGCCAGAAAATAAAAAAAAAACAGGTATTCGTTTAGTTTTTGCGTATCGTATATACACAAAGTGTCTTTGGAATTCTTCGTCCTTTACACACATCTGACATATTGTTACTAGCACTTTTGATATTTCGTGATCAAAGGTTTGGAGGAGTCTGTGCCCCACCTAACCGTTTTTTCCAGGAAAATACAAAACACGTATTCCTTCATTTTACGTCTGCCATATCTGTGCACAATTTCGTTCACTTTGGTCCACTTGTTTTTGCCTTTCGGGCGTCAATTTTCAAAATTTTGGGTGGGGGCTTTTGCCCCCTAAAATCGTTTTTCCGCAGAAAAACAGAAACATGTGTTCGTTTATTTTATGTGTAGTATCTACCTGCCAAATTTTATCAAAATCGGAGTGTTACTTGTAAGAATATACCGAATGCCATTGAAACCAGGTGGAATTAAAGCACACTTTTAAATGGGATTATAATTTCGTTTCCGTTTTGTTTATAACATTACTGTATTAGAACGATACACTCATAGCCATTTGCTATTTTTTTTATGTGATATACGTAGCAGACAGTTTTCCTTACATGTCTCTAGAAAATATTTTTTGATTTCGTTTGTGTTACAATGCAGTTTGACCGGTTCATAAATGAAAAGTAAGAAACGTTTAAGAGAAATACAGAACTGTTGCATTGTTATTATTATTATTATTATTATTATTGATATTTTTGAAACATTAGAATTACATGCTTACGAGAATTCGTGTTGGGCCCCCTCCGAAAAGAAAAGCTGGATACGTGCCTGCACTGAATGATAGATGTATGAGTCATGGTATAGACGGGCGTGCTAGGCGATCGAGTCCGGAGCATCGAAAACAGACCACAACTTGCAGTTCTTCTTGCCAATTGATGCTGCTTTTTACCTGCTATGATATGTCGGATAATAATGTGGAATAAACGAAGGTCGAGACCATGGCGTATTGGTGTTTCATGCACCTAAACCTGTAAAATATTTGTGCCGAAAACTTCTTTCACTCACTAGCTAAATTTGTGGGTATGATCGCACATCTTCCCTTATAAAGTATAGTCTTATAAAGAATATATATAGCATGCTAAAAACCTAAAGACCAAATTCAATAATTTTCTATAGTTTTCTTTTTTAACAACGGGAAACTTCTTTAATTCATCACCATTAATCACGTTTGATACTAAGATGTCTGTTTCTGTCTATATATATTTTTCGTACTTTATTGGAGACAATTTTTTTTCAAGAAAAGAGGATGATAAAAGAAGCTATACAACAGCATACACTAATTCTAAATAAATACGTCATCAGAAAAAACAAAAAGTTATTTCATTATTATATTGTTTCGGTTCTTATTAACATAAAAATTATACACTTTCTACAATGTTTTTTAAAGAAAAAATTGGATGGGATCGCATGGGATTCGATCTGGTGTCAAAACAATATAAGAATTACTAGTCCGCCACTCTACCCACTTGACCACATAGACTACCTTTTGTTGCCTGTCTTTTTCTTAACAAATAAATGCTCATGGCTATAGAGCATGTCACTTCCAAACTTAAGACAACAGTTTTTCTCTTTGTTTCTATACTTCCGTATAACATCTTGGTTACAGAAGCTAATTTATATTTGGTAGACAATTTAACCCTAGATTTAAGCCAATAAATGCAATATATTAGTCCACTTTCCAGTTCCTTGATTCAACTAAAGTTATTCCCTCTGCAATCGTGCTGTGCTACTGCAAAAAATCCCTCGAAAACATTATTGCCAGTATACACAAAACCGAACATAATTTTGTTTTTTGCTTATATTTTTATTATTTTATTATATTTTTTGGAAATATCTCCTTAGATGGATTGCTTTCTATTATCTCCACATACTAATAACTGAAGTTTACCCATAAACATAAGAAAAATGGAATAATTGCGAAAAATCGTGAGTTACAGTATACGCGCAATATTTTTTGCGCATGGGAGTACCAAGGGCGTATAGTCAGATTGTGCTGCCAATCGTTCGTTAACCTGTCTACTACGCAGAGGCAATCTGCACAGATGATCATGAATACATCTTACATGAGCAAATTAATCCAAAGCAAGCCTCGTATGACGAGAGGTTAAATCTGGTTTGTTAATTCCACGTAAAGGCTAGTATAGAAGTAAGTCGAATGATGAACTATAATAAGTTGCACAAGGAGAGAGAAGCGAGCAGACGAATAACTACTATGGCCATAGTCTAACTTCGACTGATTACTACGGTTACTACTACCATATAATCGTTACCAGAAAAGTACGATCAGAATCCCTAGTGTGGTGGGAAAGAACACGCAGATTCAGAGCTCTCAGACAAGAGTACTTAAAAATAGTACGTATGCGTGGTACACACACGTCAATCGACAGTCAAACGTGAGACACAGGAAACAGACTGTATCAACGAGCGACAAATGAGTGTCATTTGGGTGTGTATAGAAAGTACCCCAATTCGGGGATAAATATATTGGAAGTATCGATACAAACAGGGGTGTAGCCAGCAGGTTTGTGTAGGGGAGGCCCGTCGTTTTTGAGAGGGGGGGCAGCTACAATGTGCAAAGCCAAAAAATGAGTTGCTGCTAGTGTTTTTGAGGCCTGAAAGAAAGGAAAATTTTGGTTTCCTTCTGGAAAACTAAAAACACTATTTTAGCTTACTATTATTATTATTATTATCTATAAATTATATTCAAGATAGTTTTTATTATGCTTAATCAAGAACTACTACCCGGGACCAAACGCTATACTTTTGTGCATAACTATAAAGGTAACCAAGAAAGTTCTGTCACTTTTCGTGGAGGTCTGTGTTCAATTGGACCTCACACCGTGAGTTGAATGCGAGTGGAGATAAGGCGAACGTCAGTTGTTGGTGTGGGTATATCCAACATACTACCTGGTTGTGGCAATTCAGACACACCGTCAACTTGCGTAAAGACAGAGGGAACATGGGACATCCACAGAGCGTCATAAGAGCATGTATGCTGAGGTCAAATGGAGGTCAAACGCCGCTGTAGCGGGACAGAAGATATGCCAGGCCTTTGGTGAGGGTGCCGCGGACATTGCAGCGATGGTTTAACAAGTTTAAGAACAATGACGAAACACCCGAAAACACCACGTGCCACAAGACCAACACATGTACAAAGAGGAACTGGGACTACAATTCAGTGTGTGGAGAAACCATTCGGCAGCACATCCATCAACTTGGGAAGCACTACAAGTTGGGTAGATGGGTCTCACATATTTTGACTCCGGGCCAGAAGGCAACGCGGCAGTCGCCTGTGTTTATTTACTGTTTCGGAGCCATTTCTGGACAGGGCGTTGACATGTGATAAAAAAGTGTGTCCTATACGAAGCTCCACAGCGCCGTCATCATTGGTTAGCATCCCATGAACCAATTTCAAAACAGCCGAAACAGCACTGTACCAGAAGAAGGTCCTTCTGTGTGTTTGGTGCATCGTGCATAGGGAACTGCTACCAGCTGGTCAGAGTATCAATGCAACTGTGTAGTGTCAGCAGTTGAGCTGTGCTGAACAAAAACTCAAAACTCTGGAGCCATCACTTCTGAATTGCAAATGGGTCCTCGTTTACGGGACAACGCTAAGTCCCACGTGGCTAAGATGACTCAGGACACCATTTTCCGCCTTGGATGGGAAACAATATTGCAACCACTATATTCTCCGGGTATTGCACAGTCCGATTATCACCTGTTCCATTCTTTGGACAATTACCTTAGAGGACGCCAGTTCAAATCCCTAGTAAAAGTCCAAAATGCACCTGATACTTTCTTCGTTTCACGGCCCACCAAGTTCTACCGCATTGGATTCCATGGCCTTCCAGAACGTTTTCAGAAGGTCGTCGATGCTGATGGGGACTATTTTTGATCTTCCAGGTTAGGTGACATATCGATGTTCCAGGATAGGTGACATATCGAAGGAGGTGGGTGAAAAAGCAACAAAACTTTTCTTGGTTACCTTTGTATTTAAATTTAAGACCTTGTATACAGAACCTATCTACACAACATTGATTTTCTTTGAAATTTCACTTAATTTCTTTACGGTTTCCTGACAAAAATACTTATTTATTATTCGTGACTTAAAAAAAAAACAACAATTATTTTATTACACTGAGTACAAATAAAAGAGAGAGCGAATGAAATCCAAATTGAATAAAAACATTGTTTCTCACCAAATTTTCCATTCTCTATGTCTTTTAAAACACTTGTTAAAGCATATAAAAATATACTGTACTTACAAATCAGTTTAGTACCTTTGTTTTATGGCTGTATTTGTAGTACCTTGTTAAAACGTTTGTCTTCAAATTGTCAAAGATAAATCGCAGTTAATCTGCTGTCACAAAAAAGTATCCTATTTTTCGATCGGTATAAGGAAGAGATACTACTGTATACTATTTTTCGATCGGTATGGAAAAACAATATTTCTCCATACTATTTTACCATAAATTATTAATTGTCAATAAACTTTGTTACTTTTAAATGAATGAAGCGAAATAATTTTACTATGATGTTTTAAAACCTGGTCATTTGGGGGGGCCAGGAAACCATTTGGGGGGGTCTGGCCCCGATGGGCCCCCCTTGGCTACACCCCTGGCTACAAATCATTAAAATTCTTCAAAATAAGACCCTTGAGTGTCGATGCACTTTCGTCAACGAATTTTACACGCTTGGAAAGTGCCCTGGAAGTTCTTTTCCAGAATGTCCCTCAAGCCGCTTTGACCTCTGTTGACAGTCAAACAGAGTCAGTGGTAGATAGTGGAGTACTTTGAGGGCTGTCTTCCCTCGGGGGAACAGAAAAAAGTCCGCCGGGGACAGGTGACTACTGAAGCCGTTTAGGATCGATTGAAGAAGCGCCATAATGAGAAAGACTGACAGTTAAGACAAACCTTCTCGCCTGAACTAAGTACCGTTCACTCAGTATCCATTAGATGTCCTCCACCATATCAGATTTCAGAAAAACTGCAGATGGTTAACTAACGGGTGTAGATTTCTTTTTTCTCGGGAAAAATATCATTCAGTCGCCATATATCTTGCCTAAGTTTTAGTTCAGCAATGTAAGGAGAGTGGCGATCAGCAGGAATGCGCCAAGACCATCAGTAACTGAAACACGTGGTATTTTAGGAGGTTTGCTAGTCGAAGATATTGACTGGATAATTATCAGGAACAAGATCTGTGGGTCGAAACATCAGACGGTTGGCTTGATACAGATTTCCGAGAAGTAGATGCAACGGTTGCAAACGGGACAGAAAACAAGGATGAAGTGCATTTTCTAAAAGCAATGCCTGGTATCAGCAGAAGATATCTTCTCAACGACCATTAGATCGCGGATACATTTCTTGGAGAATCCCGAGATCAAGCAGAATTCTCGCTCTTGCAGTTGACATTTCGCACCATCACTATCCTGGCAACAATTAGCACAAATAGCAGCATTCAATACACGAAATGCTGGTGTGCTCCAAGTGCTGACATTTGAAACAGCGCAAGGGACTCAGAATATAAATGGAGTTTAAGACGATAATAACCACCTTTGACGTATTCTGTAAGTGTAAGCAAACCGAAAATAAGAATCAGTGACTGAGAAGCAACTAGTTCATCTAAGTTTTTACTTTTGATGCGAGCTGCGTCTATAATGTGTTGGTCCGCCAACTCCGATTTAATCTCCTCCTCGGTGGCATTTAGGACATCCCAACACGATATCACTCCTCGAGAGACGTTCAGTAGACGATGAGGTTCTACTGTCACATTCACTGGTCCAATGGCATTCAATTTGAGTAACTTCGTTGTTTGCTTATTGTCCGTCCAGTTTCCAACAATAAAGAACCATTCTGTAGTTTCTTAATATCCTGAACCTGTTTGCCGTTTTAATAATAATAATAATAATAATAATAATAATAATAATAATAATAATAATAATAATAATAATAAAGAAAACGCTCTTTATACCGTTCGGACGATTAGCATCAGCACTGGAACTAGAGTCTTTGACTTTAATTACAGGATATCGGATTACTGAAGTTGCAATACGCCTTTTATTTTAAAGTACTTTTCCCCATAAAATGCAATTTTTACTATACAAGTATGAACAGAAAGATTTTGAACACCGTAACTTCACAACGAAGGCTTGCAGGAAGAACTTCACTACTACCCTAGTAATCCCTTTGGCATGCCCTCACTGTAGGATCAGTGTGGAGCCGACGCGGTCACGAGGAGTGGGGGTGCAAGGAATCCATTTGCATCGACAAAAAACGTGTGGCCCCCGAAAAAGAAGAAAACATATTAAAGAAAAAAGATCCTAGGTGAACTAAAAGATAAACCCCACCAGCCCACAGCAAAATTTTGGTGCCGATTTTGCTACATCTTATTTTTGTTCTGTTTTACATATTTTAAGTTTATTTTATATTTTTGTTTTATATTTTCAGAGACTCGACATCCATAGATCATTAACTACCCAAAGCTCTCACAAACCACTTACGAGTTTGGTAGGGGTATTCGCGGTTGAGAGGGTATGCAGAAACATGCAGATGAAAAGATGATACATGCATAATAAATGAAGCCGCCCTCTCAGCTTTACCCTCTTCCCGATGGTAACGGTTCCCTACATGGAGAGAATAGTGAATAATTATTTTTAAAAATGAGAAAAAGTGAGCCAGGCACTATATACAGCATTTAATTAAATAAAAAATAACTAGTCCCAGGTCATTTCCTATAGGCTACAAATATATTTATACGCAGTGTTGTGACGTAATAATATCCGGTACTCAAATTTCTCTGCGACATCTACAAGATCCTGAAAATTGTTATTACTCTGCGTAATACCCTCTTGGAAACTATTAAACGACTACTCTTAAAAATTATCTTCAATTATTGTTATTTAGTCATTTATAAAGTAACAGTAAGAGAAAAACGTCGGAAGCGTACTCAAGACCTGTAACAGTGTATCCTTTACTGTTTAATAAGCTCATACGGAACTGAAAACGCACGGCTATTTTTGGTTCATTGACTAAGTAATCATAAAATAAATGCGTTACATGTTTCATGTGGAGTATTGTGTTGTATAAAGCAGAAATATTGACATTATGGGGGAGGGGGAAAGCCGAAAGTGAGTATGAAAAAAAAACATAGTCTTTGCGGCACAGAAAATCATGGAGGAAATGTTGGAATATTTCAGAGGAATGAACAAATCTGGAGATTACTGGAAAAGAAATTAATCAGAACACTATTTGACAACATATTTTATTCTGACAGTCATATATCAACGGAGGTAACAGTTATATCAGGACGAAAGTATTAGAGCAGTATAGTCAAAATCAGGCGGTTTTAAATTAGTGAAATTATTATTTGCTTTGATGGAAAAATTCTTATCGCAGTGATTATGACAGCAGAAAACTATTCTCAACACAGGTGGATTTTTTTTTAGATCTCGTCGTGTTGAAGTAGTTTACACAAACAGCTTCGAATTCTAATTTTCGTGCTATCGCCGACATTAAGATACAATTATGTAAATTATTCTTGTAAAATATGCATATTGAATTACATACGTAAGATTTAATTAGACAAAATGTTCCTATAACTATTGCGAAAGTATGAAAGGAAAGGAAATCTGAGTTTTACGTCCCACGCTTATGCCGGTTAAGCTAAAGGAGACGGTGATTATGAGAAATGAGTGAAGTGGTGGAATGAAAAAAGTGGGAGGAAACGGGAGAACCCCGAGAAAACCCACGAGCACGGTGTTTGTCCATCACAAAGTCCATACGACGCGAGCTGGGATCGAAACGGGGACCCCAAGCACCTATTGCGAAAGTATGATGGTAGATCCAGATATAATTAGTGATCTCGTATCTGTGTCCTAATACAATTATAATCAGAGCAATGACTAATTAAAACTTACATTTAGCTAAAAATGAACAGCATAATGAACTGCTTTTCACTGCGTACGATGTTCCCACTGCACGTAAATCAATGAACTGATGTTTCAGTTTCCTGATTTGTTTAATTGTTTACTATATAGTCGCTTTACGTTTAAAACTACATTTAATTTCTATGCTCGTTACATCATATCAGCAAACCCGAACAATGGACGCACACAACAGCAGACTGGGAAAGATGAATGTTCACCTTAGTGGTGGAAGGGGTGCAGTGGCGGCGGTTGGACGTTAAATGTGGGGGGGGGGGGCAAGACATGATCTGAATATTTGCATACAAATGTTAGTTTTCCTGTTTGTTTCTAATATTTTGTTTTACGAAAGGTTGTATAGCTAATAGAATACTATCTTTTTCAGTCAAGATACAGTATATAGTATTTCATATTTTATTAAGTAAATTGACAAGAGCAACGCCAGTAGGTGCTAGCCCTTTGTACTCTTAAACAACAAAAGTGTAAGAAGAGATTTGATTTCTTGCTCATGAAAATCTTAAAATTCTGTCTGAAAAACTGAGAGATCAGATTATTGAATAACAAATTTACAAAACAAATAAATAGAAAGGATAATATTAATCATAGTAATAAATAATGATGCTTGTTTTGCAAGTCATATTGAAACAGGGATTAATGAATAACTTAATTTTTAATTCCACACATGCTAACTATTAGAAAATGAAAGACAGTAAATACTACAAGCATATGCTACGACATTTAAAGAAATGTTTGCTTTTGCAACTTCCCGAAACATGTTCGTTGCCATTACGTGCAGTTTTCACTTCCTTGGAGCACATCAAAACACAACAATACTTAGAATCACTCCATACTCTAGTTATACAAAATAACACTAAAACCTGATATAATGTTGAATTTACTAAATTTAATTGTATATACACTCGTACATCCCTAACACACCACTTCACTCATATATTGCACTACAAAACAATGGAAAAGATAGAAGTTGTTTCTTATTACGCTTTTTTCCCTTGCTTTAGCACAAAGAAGAAAAGTCATTTTAGGAATTGTCAATTTTTGTGCAATTAGAAAATAACTTGTGAAAGACTTTTTTCCTTTTCTTTCGCGAAATGCTCTCTGAATTAGTTTCAAAGCGGCTGACTAATATATCGAGCCCTTTTAAGAAGTGAAAGTATGCTGAAACTGTTGTGCTCCAATAGGTTAATTTTGGGGTTATTTTCTGTGGCAATTAAAACGCAATTCTTGTAGTTTTCTTTATTCCATGGGAAGACAACCAATACATACTCACGGAACGGCAAATATATAGCACCATTTTTTTCTATGAACCAGTAAATACACACAAAAACTTTACTTTTCTAAATGAAACTATATACATAATTGGGTTAGTTCAGAAAAAGTGCGGGGGCAACTGCCCTCCCTTTCAACCCTAATCGCCGCCCATGAAGGGGTGGAACCATCCTCTTTCCAGACTTCCACCAATCACCCGAGAGACCGGCAGCGATACTTGCAGCTGGGAGGACAGCCGAGAAAATACGCTAATGAGAGGGTCATACATGAACGATAAATGAAACTGACCTCTCGCACCCACTTCTTTGAAGTCAATTGCCATAACACACAAGAAATTGGCCGTAAAATCTTGAAATACTCCCAAGTTGGTGTGATTTATTTTTCATCACATACTTGTAACTGGTCTTTCGCAGATATTTCCGATTGTTCTAGATTTACTCTGATGAACAAACACCTCAATTTGAATCCACGCATCAAACCGTTAGCATAGGTACTACTACTACTGAAGTATAACTACATCTGAACAAAAACTCTTTCAACGTATGGGGGGCCGCGGTGGCTCAGTGGTAGAGCGTTCACCTCTGGAGCTAGGGGTCTCGGGTTCAAACCCTGCTCCCGCCAAGTGAACTTTGTGGTGGACAAACACCGTGTGCGTGGGTTTTCTCGGGGTTCTCCCGTTTCCTCCCACTTTCTTCATTCCACCATTTCATTCATTACTCATTATCACCGTCTCCTTTAGCCTAACCGGCATAACCGTGGGACGTAAAACTCAAAATTTCATTTCATTTTCATTTTCTTTCAACGTAATTATTCCTGTTGACTTACACTAGCACTATGCCCATTCTTTGCACAGGTCAACTCTAGGGTTTAAGAAAAATATTTGAAATATCTAAACACTAGGCAACGTGGAAAACAACATGGCTCTCTGGGTTATCCACATCACGCAACTTCGTTCACTTTGTACAGGTATTTCATAATTTCACCAACAGTCTCTTTCAACAGTTTCTCAAACGCGTGTCAAGGAAGTAGTAGCCTTACGTCAAAACTATTGACAAAACACACGAACATTCTGCTTTATATGTAATATTTACAAAGGAAAATCTATTTTATTCAACTATCCTGTTTTATTGACAGTCAAGAATATAATCAATGAAATGGAAATTCTGTATTCCCCATTGCATTAAAACACACACAAAATAAGTACTCCTCCACTCATTAGATATTTCAGTTTTTTTCCCTTCAAGAGTAGAGAAAAATTCCCGAGTTCCAACAGCTACAACATACGTATATACACACACAGCTCTCACCTTGAAAATTAAGGAGAGAGACTTCTGTGTCTCCAGCGTTATCACTTTTGATTCACTTTGGCCTCATGAAAACCAGCGCAAGGCAAAGCAGAAGAGAGAGAGAGAGAGAGAGAGAAGAGAAAGAAAGAAAGAGAACACGAGGCAGCCAGCGTATCCTTTCCAGTCTTTGAAGTCTTCTCGGATCAGCCCTTGTTCTGCTCTTGATCCTGCGGTGTGGAACGACGAAATGCGGGATCTCAAGACGTCAGATTTACTTCGGTTCAACAACAAAAACCCAATTGATGTAGGGAATTCAATACGTGAAGAAGCTCCAACCCCGCATACATTTAGATCTTTTTACCTCAACTCTTCTAGCGGAAGAACCTACACTGAAAATCGAGTCTACGTTTTCGTTAAAAGCAGCTCTCCAATTGATGCATTATTTATTGATAGTCGGCTTGTCCCTCAAAACCACTTCAATAGCTTATTCTTTGAAAGGAGGCATTCAAGAACACATAATACAACCACGGTAACACAGGCAAGTATTCTTCAGTGATCAGTTCAATAAATATTTTCGGATGTTTATTGGACACACTAGCTCTCATATATTTAATAAATACTCCCATACTTTCATTGCTAAAGAGCTCTCTTACAATGCGTGTGTTCACTGATGACAATACAACGAACTGGATATACACCAACCAGAGGATCGGATCCCAGTTTAATAGCAGTGTCGGCTGAATTTAGATTATAGAAATGTAAGGCAGCAACTGACTGGCCCTTGATTCGAACATAGGATGGTCAAGTGGAGTTGCCATGTTCAGGCTAATTTACATACGTAGTGTATTGCCTTTGGAATCTGAATGCCCCAGAATTTGAACAACTTAGAACCGGAACGAAACGATCGAGTTAATTTTGTCCCGAAATCCGAACGCTGCTTTGGAATCCCAGCACATCGATCGTATGTATTCGTGAGTACATTTCCCCAATATGTCGTCGTTCAGTTTGTCAGAAGCTGCACTGAAATATCTCGTGTGATTTTCGTTGATATTTTTACATTTTTTTTTTTTTAAATATTACAAGTAATATGTGTGCATCTGTTAGAAGTATGTGCGTCTCTGTTAGGAGAATCAAATAACAGACATAATATACGACATGATACTACTACAATATATGATATACGTACTACTTAGCAGTGTGTATCATATACAGTGTACAAATAAATAATTATTCTAGCAGAATGGGCAACGAATGACATATGGTTCAACGCCACCAAAATTTGATCAGAATTTCCTGCAATTAGTCATTAGAATGTCATTTAGTTCATCTTGATATGATTTATCGATTATAATACATGTCTTGTCTTTAGACTATAGAGTTTATCATAATTTTGGACTATATTTCATTAATCATACTGTGCACTGTTATCTTAATAGTATCATAATGAAATGTTTGATTAGTGTAGACTTCAGCATCAGTTTCATATTAATAGGTAACGTGTTATTTCGTACAGCATTAGTTGTTTGGCTAACTAATTATCTTTCTTGATCATCTCGAAAACTACACACGAGGATTTACACTCATCTATATAAATTTGTTCAACTTAATAAGATTTATCGACTGGTGCATGTAGGGCCGGATTTAGCGGGGGTGCACATGCATCACACTTCATTGTAAGTATACACTATCTAAAATGAGAAGCTAGCACTGAAAATAGCAACATTTTCCGAAAATTTCTGTTATGTACCCGTTTGGAGCTTAAAAGAAAGCGCAGTTCTGCAAAATAATTTAATTCAAGTTTCTAAAAGTTGAAAGAAAAGAACTCACCGAGACCAAACACTTAGCATTTCCAGGCCAATTTCTCATTCACACCACAGATGCCTAAAGACATTTTAAAAAGTCAAATTTAATTCAAAATATACTGGTAGTTATTGGTGCATCCTCCCTCAGAAAATCCTAGATCAGGCCCTGGGTATATGCCTCATCTTTGACTTTGTTTTCGTCAATAGTTTTATAGAATTGTAATTTGTTAATGTTTTACCTTAAAATTCAAACTCCTAAAATCATTTTGAAAATTCTTTTTTCGCTCGACCTAGGAGAAAGTTACACTTACTCTTGGATTGGAACTCGACAGGTCTGGAACATGAATGGAATTTTGTAATAGAATATGTTCGAATTCCAGGTATCACTGTAAACAGTTTCAATTAAAACATCTTCCATAATTATCTTGCAGATGCAAGATATGTATGTGTGTTTATCTGCAACCAGGATGCTTCGAGTTTTCTTTTAAGCAGCAACAGAAGATCTGGAACATGATATCACAAATATGCTCTATAATTTTACACCTTTCCTTTTGTACTTTGCAAAAACTGCAGAATACAGACGGAGCATGTATGTTTTATGAAGGAATTTGATCTGTTTTATGACATGCTTTGCAACTCTTCGCTCTTGGCGCTTCGCTTTTTATCTTCAGCTCATTTCATGTGAATATATTTTGTAAAATAAGGAGTTGTAAATTGAAGACCGAAAAAATAACTGCACGATTGTGTTTCTGCTTTATGAAGGAGTTAGTATTGCAGAGTTGCGTTTCATATTCTGCATTATATTTCACGAACTGGAGAGGTATCTGTAACATTTAACATTTTAGTTTTAGATTTTCAAACTATGCTCGTCTCTCGGTGACAAGCATAGGAATAAGAAATGTTAAGAAACTGAATTTTGATGTGGATTTAATGTCCCAGGATCAAGCTATGATCAGAAGCGTCAGTATGATATAAATTCCTCACCCCCATAAAAGTTCAATCATCATCCATATCCCTCTACTGACATTGGAACTGTCCTTACCCCCTCTATTTAAACCGACACTGATAGATCTTCCAGCTGCAACAACGGAGCTCTATATTTTCGAAATGTGGCGTGGTTTTATAATGTGGGACGGAACGTATTTCCTTCAAATTGCTAAGTTAGTAATGTTCAAAACTATCGTGAAAATTTTGTCTTTATAACTGAGGCAGACAACTAGTTGTAAAACATTTCAAAACTATTACTTGTTGAAAAAGAATGTGAAACCTACGCTGAATAGGTATTAATTATGGTTGTGAATAGCAAAACGAATAGAAGGCACAGCTTTATCTTCGAAACAAAACTTGTAACTGGGAATGCATTAATTAACTAACAAATTACAGGCATGTAATGGATACTCTGTATGGTACGGATTATTTGCCACGGTAATGCGAAAGAAAACTGAATAATTTGTTGTCAACTATAGAGACTATGCAAGGTACGATCAGAGGCGTCACTTAGATAGCATGATATAAATTCTCCACTCCCACAAAATTTCAGTTTTTATGAATGTTCGTAATTGTCATTCAAATAGTATTATTACAAATAATACAGCTGAACATATTTTCGAATTTTACCTATTCCAGCCCGAACATATTTTATTCTTTTATTTTTTGAAGTACATACTCTAATGTAAGCTATGATCTGACTGACCATGCGCCCAAGGCAGTTTTCTGCTTGCTTGACTCAATATAAAATTTCACCAAAAACCGTTAAGATGTAATGATGCTAAATTAAATAACCGGGACAATCATATGGGCTGAAACGTGTTCTACAAAAGGGTAATGCTATTTGAAATCAATGGGCTCGAGAGAGTATGTAGTTCAAACAAAAAGTCACAGTAACAAAGCTTGCAGAGCGGAGATTTCCGTGTCATTGACACACCTGATGTTAATGTGAAGAATAATGAACCATTTTGCCTCGGCTTAGTTTCGTCTAAATCACAAGAAGCGTAATTCTATTGGCGTTTAACTAATCAATTTATTGATTTCAAAAATCATGAAAAAACATGTTATATCATCCACAGAAAGCACAATATATCATGCTTCATCTGTATGAGCAGGGTGAGCACAGAGGTGACTTCACTTCTAACGTGATTTGCTACATATGATGCAACAATGTAGCGTACCAAATAATATGTTTTATGAAATTTCAAAGCAGGGATAGCTACGGAAGGAAATTCAGACGTTACATCAACTGATCAGTTGTTGCCTGATCTACCTGAAAATCAATTCAAGGGAAATTACAATTTCCATTATGAATTGTTATATACCACCAAATGTCCCGGCACTTTACTGCGTAAAATGTTTTATGTCTCTTCTCCCCTGCCATCCCGCTGCATCCAACATATTGAATTCATGCTGGTGAATGACTGACATATTCACGTTCTTTGAAGGAAAACCATGTCAAATTTCTAGTTCAAACATTCAAAAGATACATGTAATAAAATTCCATCCCTCTCTTCGTTTAGGATAGAATTTTCGTATTAAATGTAGCATGATGCGCCAAATATCAAATTTTGTTTTATGCGCCCATTTGTTTCAAAGAAACATGTAATAATAGTAACACTCCTTCGGTGAAATTTCGAAAAACTCGACAAAAATATCTTCCCTAAGCGAAAATCTGCCATCACGCCCAAAATTATCGAGATTCTATAAAGCACTTTTTCCTCCATAATGTGAACTACGTTTTCTTTCATTTATGTCATAAGAATTTTTATCCCTCACTTTCCGCTCAAGGCTGGATTTTGAAAAGCTCGTTTTAAAAATTAACATTTGCAATTTACAATATCTTATGGTGCAAAAAAAGACAGAAAAGAAAGAAAATCATTGGAATCCATTAGATATTTTGTACTGATCTTCTTTTACCCGTTTCTCACGCGCAGGGTCGTGCCGTGGGGGGGGGGCGGAAATTCGGGAGAAAAAAGGAAAAATTACTTTGAATATATGTATGGGGCCGCCGTCGTATACTCTCGCCCCGGGCGCTAATTTTCCACGGCACGGCCCTGCTCACGCGCACGCTATATTGAAGTTGTCCTAGTCAATAACAGATTGTACTTTAATCATTAGAAAATCTCCATATATCACATTTCTTGTCTTTATACTCAGTGTTTCCATAGAAACACGTGATATTTTCATCCCTTTTCATTCCTATGTGGGGTAGAACTTATCAATATTCAAGACTGTGAAGACATTCGCCTATCATCGTAATGAAAATTATATCAATTCACAAAGTACCTTTTGCATCATGACGACACTTTTTTTACAAATTGACATACAGGAACGTGGGAAAATACCGTGCAGTGGATAACAGGTTCACTGCCATGAGCATCATATGTGGTGCTCACCTTATTCTCTGTGGCCACGAGCACCATATATGATGCTCATTGTCATAAATTACTATGAGACCATGCGCATCACATATGGTGCTCGGCTCCCATTGGTACATTTTCGGGAGAAGCATGCATATGTACTTCGGCACTATACGAAGAGCATGCAAAGCCTTATTATTGTCCTTCATCGTTATGGAGCGCTTTCCTAGATAGTAAAGTGTATTCTCTTATAACTTGCTCCTTTTTTCACTCCATTCTCCTCCTATTTGATTCTACCTTGAGACTCGTCTTTTTAAGTGCGGCTGATTCCAAAGACAAAGATGAAGAACTATTGTGTGACGATGAAGAATTGGATAATGCTGACTTATCAAGTTCTGTAGATTTATGCACTATCTCTAACGATTTTGAAAGAGATGGAAAGTTGTGGCATCACAGTGTGCATTGTTCAAACTAGTCCTACGCACAAAGCAGTATTTGGGATTTACCAGTAAAATTATACGTGTGAATTCTGTATGAAATAAACTTAAATGGATTATAAGAGAATTGTTTGATTATTACATGCAAATCAAATCTACATGCTTCCTACATTTAAAAAAATGTAATTACTTTAATATAAGAAGCTTATATTACGTTTCTTGATATAGATAGTTTAAGTGAAAATAGTTTTCTTCATGCGGCGAATCCCCAGAATTTATTCTCAATTTCATATTTTAGTTTTAAGTAATTTTTGTGAAATGAAAATAAGATCTTTCAGTTACACGTCCCACAATTACGCCGTGTAGGCTAAATGAGACAGTGATGATATGACTAAAATGGTGAAATGAAGAAAGTGGGAGGAAACGGGAGAACCCTAAGAAAACTCACGCACACAGTACTTGTCTACACAAAGCCTACTTGGAAGAAGCTAGGATCGAAAAAGGAACCCCATGCATTAGAGGTGAACGCTCTACCACTGAGCCACCACAGCCCCTCCCAATGTCAATTTAAAATTTATTCACGTGTATACAATTCTTTACAAGTGCGCGGCCTTACAGAGATGCCGTGGGTCAATCAAAACTTGACTCATGACCCACTGACCCACCGTGACCCACCGCAAATCAAAACCCATCGTCATCAACTATGACCCATGATCCACGCCCTCTTCTCCACTGACTAAAGTTAATACTTGTAATAAAACAAGGCTGAGAAATTATCACTAACGGGAGTTCGAATTTCTATTGTCAATCGCTTAAACACCGCTCTGTTATAATACCGGTGGATTCGACCTTCACGATATAAAATAGTAAAGTGTTTGTCATGGGTCATATTACGATGAAGTTTAACTTAATTATCGTATATAATTATTTCCTTGTTGAATTACAGACACAAATACAGATCAGTACAAAGTGGACGAAATTTCAAAATCTCAAATCAAGGTAAAGCAGGCCAACGAAAAGGGAAGGAATAAAAACGTATAAAATTTGACTGTGTCTGGAAAGTCAAGCAATAAGTCCTATTGCTATTATTACAATTACAAATATCAATATCCAAAGTGCCTGAAGTTTTTTTTTTTTTTTTTTCACTTAGATATGCTAATCTTAGGTAAGTAAATAGAAACAAATGAAAAAGGAAGAAAAATTGAGGTTTTGAAAGCAAATTGCAGACAATGTCAACAATGACTGAGCAGAGTGGATCGGTGGGTCAGTGGGTCAGACTGGACAACGGTTGGTGATGGGTCAGTGGGTAACTTCCTGTTTATCAACGACCCACTGACCTACTCCATCTCTCTAGCATTAGCCCCCTAGTCTCGCAGCTAGGAGAGTCCTGTTGGGAGTTTGAGAGCCAGAAGGTTTGTTTGTTTTACCAAGTTCTACTATCTTTAGTGTTTAAAAAAAATTGGTCACATGTTTTGAATCATGGTCATTATTGCGCAATGGCCGCCATCTTGAATATTCCTTTCGTATTCACTACATTTTTCTTAAATACATCTAGCTCAAGCTGTAATTGTCGCAAAGTTATCAGTTATACCTCGTTCGATTTGCAATAGTATAGGCTTTTAGGTGACGTTATTCACTTGTCAGTAATACACACAAGAGGGAAGTAAAGAAGGGAAATTTTGAAAATTTCCCTCAAAATTTTCCCTTTTACCGATTTTTTGCTATTGTTATATGACAACGCTGAGTTCTAGACGAGAAAGAAAAATTGCATATATTTCCTGTAATGTGATAAATATATGCTGAAAGTTTTGTCTTGGTTGGTTCACTAGCAGAGGAGTAATAAAATATTTTGTTAGAGCGACCAAAATCATAAAATACAATCTTTGGATTTAATGAAAGTACTTTTGTCACATAGAAAGACCTCCAGCTCAGACTGTAATTGCCACAGAGGTACAAATAATATTTCGTTTTATAATTTGTTTGATTAGAGTAATAAATGGTGTGGATTAATCTAACATATGTGCCATTATAACTTATTGCAAGGAAGTATAAGGGAAATAAAAATAAAATTCATACGAAATATTTTCCTTTAATGATGTGGAAACACTAAAAGATAGAAGTGGAACTACTAGAAATTCACTAAACATTAATACCCAATATTTAATTCACAAGTGAAGACATAGATTTAAAAAAAAAAAAAAAAAAAAAATCGTAACATTTCATGTTTCGTAATTAAGAAATGTGTTCCAAATTTGATATCAAGTGATATTTTCAAACAGCAATTTATTCTTCTTCTTACATAACAGTCCACAAATGTCTGATAAACTGACACTTTCATCCCACATTTACACATATTCTTCACTTTACATTTACAGAATGGACAACACGGTATTTGTTTCACTCTGCAAGGACAAACATTAACTTTTGCACATGTCTTGCACATACAAGGAGAGAAAAATTCAGGAGGTCTGAAATATCCAATCGTTATTATTGGCTTATGATATCCTGCTTCTTCTATGTAACCATACTCTAGTGGATTCAGTGGTTGGGCTTCATCCTGCACAGTCATCCATATGTAGCACTGAAAATATGCACGCTTTATATGAAAGACTATCGTTGATGATGGTGGACATAGTTGAGAAAAGTTGACAGCTTTTGCTTTGTGGTATTCAAATCGTACCATATCACAGTTTGTTTTTGATGAACCAAGTACTTTTGTGATAAAAAGCTCGGCATTTTGTATCATTCCTTCATCCAAGGGAGCAACCCCAAAATTTTTCAACAGGGTTCCTGATGTCATTGCTATTTTAAGTGCCATAAGTTTTGTCCCAACCTTACCTGTGGTATCGCAACCAGTTAAACTGGGAACAGCAGGAAGAACATATAAAAGTGTGTCGTCCATGTTCTCCGTCATTTTGAGAAGTGGTATGTACCTCCTAGATGGTCGTGGGTCGTGTGTCTTTGACAACCCACAGTTCTTTCAGGCCACATTTTTTATAACTCTTTTTGAAATGATATAGTGCGGAAATCATAACATCTGTATTTACTGAGGCAATCATAACTCTTTCAATGGAATCAGTTTCGACCATGTGTTGGATGTGTTTTATGATTCTATTATCAGCTTCCTCACATTCACAGTAAAGATCTGGTACCAAACTAACAGATTCTTCGGTTAATTTCAGGCATAGCTTTGGGTTATGTTCGTGACCCCCTCCCAAATACAAAGATTTTATAGAATTTCCTTGATCGACAATCCACTCAATGAAGAGTTCTTGCAAACGTGCTTTATTCTGGCTTGAAGCCCAAAAAGTATACATGTTGACAGGAAGGGGTGCATTTGGGTTACTAGGAATCACATCAATAGAATCAACATTTTTTTGTCGTCTCAGTCGCTCCCAGTTTTTGATACTTTTATCTTGATACAAGTCAAACACTATGTCAGTGCGCAAATAACCTTCGGAAAGTTTTAAAAATATTTTCCAAATAGTCAAAGTAGTCTCCAAACGTCTTACACATAAGTCGTTTGACATAGACTTTTCGCGCGTATACCATAAAGTCAATCACCATTGCTGCTCTCGTTTCCTGCGTTGGTAGATGACTAACTACATCATTCTTATTTAAAAAGTGTTTTTCAAGTTCTTTGCTGAGTTGTGCTTTATCTGCTCTCTTTAAGAATCCATCATCTGTTAGATAATACGATGTAGATGTAAGCTCGTATTTTAGTACTGTCTCAATATCGAAATTTCTTGAACATGCTATTTCTATGAACCGAATAGCATTATTTGCTTCTTGGAGTGCCGTCTCGGTTGCATATATGTGTTTCTTTGTCTTTGGAAATTGTTTATGTATGGGATCTAAAATACCTTTGGATTTGTCAATAAGCCTTTCTTGAACGAAGTTTTTGTAGCTAGTTTTCCTTTTCCTTGTATAGAGAGTAAGTACTCAGCTATTACTTGATCAATTTTTGTTCCACTTATAATGTTAGAAATTCCACAACTATCAACTTTCGAAAAGGGATTTCCTCTCTCAAGCACAAGAGTTATCATCTCTGAAATATTTTGCTGCTCTTGAGTTGTTAAAGACTTCGAAAACTCATGATGAAGAGCATATTCATTGTCTTCATTAAGGCCACAAAACCGTCTCAAAAAGTATGTTATATTTTCTTTCTCATGTTTGATAAGATCGTGTTTTGTCACGGCTTCTTTTCGTCTGGTTACTCCGATTATGCCTCCAGATCCCTTGGCTGGCTTATTGTAGTGTTGCTCTAGTGTTTGATCCAATGCAACGCTGCTAAATCTATTGTTACTATGTTGAACTGCGAAATGACCGTTCTTAAACTCATTATAGATCAGAGGATGTTCTTGTTCTAGTTTTAAGCAATCGTGGTAATATAGAGTACACCACCGTGCACAATTTGTTCTATCAAATGAGAAGAAAAGTGGCAAACACTCTCTTAGGCTGCACACATGCAAGTCCCAGTTATTTTCTCTGTCTGCTCGAATTAAGTCTCGGAGAAGAGGAGTAAGTGTGTAGACAAACTGATACCAATAAGCAAACATTTCACTTTTTTGTGCTCCACTTTCTCTAAATTTCTCAAAGTCCATTCTGATGGCACTCAGGTTTTCTATAGCACATTTAGTTTCTTTAGATAAACTTTGTTCTTCATACACTGATAACTGTATGCGTTTTACTATTGAGAACAATTCGGAGTATTTAGTTATGTTAATCTGTTCCACGAACGCCTTCCACTCCAGTGTTTCCATTACTTCACAAAGCATTCCTATTGCTCTAACTCCCCTGCTATAGTGGTTTCCTTTTAAAGCGCTTTCAGCAGTGTGTGGACCCATGGTTTCAGTCTGAACAAGAATTTACAAAGCTCCACTGCTCTTGAGGTATAGACCAATACATGCAAGCACGACTTTCTGAAGATGAAATCCTCCAAGACCAAGAAATATGTTGGAAAACTTTTCGGGTTGAAAAAGCTGAATTTCTTTAGCTATATGATATACGCCTTCGTCACACCACAGTGAACTCTCTTCGACATTTAACTGGTGCAAGATATCTTGGAAATTACACATTGTTGTATAAATAGAGTCATACTGAGTTGCAGGATAGGGTAGTATTGGAGTATATCCCGTAATGGTCCTGTGAGATGGATGTTCAGATAGTGCACTCATAAAAGCGTTTCTAGAGGGAATCTCAACTTCCTGAGGGAAATCTAATTGAGGTATGTTGAATTTTTTTAAAATATCTTGAAAGAAACCATATGAGATCTAAATTTCTGCCTGGCTGTTTTATTTCATTTGCTGTAATTAGGTCATTGCTAGGAACGAAAGTACTGAGGATACTGCACCTTGTTTTTGGCTTTGTGTAGTACAATAGTTTTTGGGCATCTATATCTTTAGTGAGAGTTCATGAAGTGACATCAATGTCAAACGTTCCCAGGTATCTCTCTGGACTATCAGGTTCTTCTAACGAGACGTTACGTTTATCACTCAGATGATGGTCTTGAAACAAGACAAGTACTGTGTCGTGTGTTCCATGTATTCCTAAAAATGTAGTTTCTTCTCTGTCGAAATTGTCCATAGCGCCTTGAACAGGAATGTTGGGTTTTATTGATGGAGGTATGGGAACACGGTGTCCTTTAGCCCTAATAATAGTCCTGTTTGCTAGCATTTGATCTTGACGTACTACATCATCATAACTGCAGCATAGTACATCATCATAACTGCAGCTTAGGAAGAAAATCTTGAATCACTTACCTTTAAATCATTAATCTTTGCTCTATTGATGGCTTCGACGTTAACCTCGACTTTTGATCATAGTCAAGAGTCCAACAGTGCTGCCAACCTACGCAAGAGAAATTTCCTCTTGTATTTACTGTGCTACAGAGAAAAATATAAACTTTTAAGCGTATTTTCCACATTTTTTGATCCTTCCCATACGCACTTCTGGCAAGCCACCTAAAGGCCTATATCGTTAAAACTAGATCTTGATATTATTTGTATCTCTGCGGCAATTACAGTCTGAGCTGGAGGTCTTTCTATGTGACAAAAGTACTTTCATTAAATCCAAAGATTGTATTTTATGATTTTGGTCGTTCTAACAAAATATTTTATTACTCCTCTGCTAGTGAACCAACCAAGACAAAACTTTCAGCATATATTTATCACATTACAGGAAATGTATGTAATTTTTCTTTCTCGTCTAGAACTCAGCGTTGCCATATAACAATAGCAAAAAATCGGTAAAAGGGAAAATTTTGAGGGAAATTTTCAAAATTTCCCTTCTTTACTTCCCTCTTGTGTGTATTACTGACAAGTGAATAACGTCACCGAAAAGCCTATACTATTGCAAATCGAACGAGGTATAACTGATAACTTTGCGACAATTACAGCTTGAGCTAGATGTATTTAAGAAAAATGTAGTGAATACGAAAGGAATATTCAAGATGGCGGCCATTGCGCAATAATGACCATGATTCAGAACATGTGACCAATTTTTTAAAAAACACTAAAGATAGTAGAACTCGATAAAACAAACAAACCTTCTGGCTCTCAAACTCCCAACAGGACTTTCCTAGCTGCTGGATTACCCGTGTGCGCGGTATTACCCGCATGTACGGGTAATTTCAAGTAACGCAATACCTTTGGTTTTTCATTATCATTTTTGCCCTAATATACTTACAAAATGTTTCCCACTCCTCGTATAAACAGGAGGGGCCACAAAATATGAGATGAAATTTTGAGCTTCATCTGTTACAAAATAGCTTTTCAATTCTGTGTCATTCTTAGGTGAGCACAATTTCTTTACTTTCCTCTAAACTTGCATCTTAAAAGATGTATTATTATGCCCCGTCTGAAATTTAATGTACGCTCTCTTCTTTGCTAATCACTACATGTCCACTAAAGAGTTGTTAATGGTTCCTTTCACTTTCTTTTAACGGAAAACAAAAACAACGAAAAGCGAAAAAATATAAATAACGAGCCAGATAGTTAAATAACCTAATAACTTCTTCTAGACTTTGTTATAGGTTAAAAAAAAAGTGGGTGTTCAGTTTGTGACATAATTGTCAAGCACTCGAATTTCTGCACTATATGAAAGTCAAAGAAAATAATTTTATTTTATGTAATAGTATTCTGCAGATAATAGTAAATGGCTCACTTTCTTTCTTTCTCTCTCTCTCTCTCTCATTTTCTTTAAATTAAACGCTAACATTCAAAACGTGTGGGCGAGCGTACCGAAAACTTAGGCCATAAACCACTAACTTGCAGACAACAGAACAAGCAGCATTTTCTTCTCATCATAAATTACTTCTAGCACTCCTAGTTTCTTTGTTTTACTTGCTCCTTTTCCGTGGACATTATATTCAAGTAAACTACAGCGTATAAAATCTTAATATTTTGTATTCTGCATGGAGCACACTTGTACAATTCGAATCGTAAAATCAGATGAAATATTTCAAGAACCTTATGTTCTGTTTATTTTGTAGTGTTTTGAAGAAACGGGAGTACAAAGTTCCCAAATTTTTTGCTTTGCAATATTACTTTTTGCAATTGTTTTTGAGAAACAAATAGGAACAGGATGAAAACTGAAGAGCAGGAGAATATTTTTACTAAATAGTAACCTCGTCTGTTATTTGAGACAAACCTCGCAATGTGGTACTTACAGAATGATAACATGTGATAGAACTAACAATAATGCTACAAATAGGTCACCTGCATTAATGTAACATCTAGACGATTATGCGTGTTTCATTTGAACAACGCATATGATTTTTTGACAGTCGTATAAGAATAAGATCTGGAGGAAACTAAAGTAAGTACAGTCGATAACCTGTACACACATTTAT
This sequence comes from Thermobia domestica, assembly GCF_964235325.1. Classification (NCBI taxonomy): domain Eukaryota; kingdom Metazoa; phylum Arthropoda; class Insecta; order Zygentoma; family Lepismatidae; genus Thermobia; species Thermobia domestica. The sequence goes on along the minus strand of NC_137458.1, from coordinate 239,876,666 downwards.
ATTTGAAATGTTTGAATACATAATTTTACACTATCCTAACATGAACTGCAGTCGAGAATTATTCCTTTCGTCGACTGTTAAGTTTTATGCAATGGTTTTAAGTTTACTTAGAGTTCAGGCATTACGAAACTTATTCGCGTCTCTGCCTTTTATACAAAGATCTATAACGAACTAAAAGCACTTCACAAATATCTGAGTCAGTTGCACAACAGATGCTATTAGTTATTTTTTATTATTATTATTTATTTTATTTATTTTCTATCTTCACATGAGATTTATACACGCACATCCTTTGTTGCACGTACTAGTTCAACCTCAGCTAATGCCAGAAAACACGGATAGTCAATACTCCTTGTTGCTTCATCAGAGCAACTTTAATCTGAGGACAGTTTCTTGGGTCGATCCCTTTCCTTCAAAGCGCTATGCAGGAGAACGGGTCCCGGGACAGCACTAGCACATACTCGAAGAAAAAAGAAACGAAAAAAAGTTTAGCTCGTTCGAGTTTCATTGCTCCCTGGATGATTTCATAGTGATGCTTGCTCGTTCCACAGTCAGGACGATTACCTACGTAAAGACATAAATAAAATAGATACCTGTACACTCATAGCGCATGCAACGCTCTAGTATAGTCACACAAAAAAGGTTTTTGATAGGAGAAGTTTTTCTCAACTAAACTTCAACTCCTTTGAGCATCAAGGACTTCATAAGCGAAGTTATTACAACATGAAGTTGTAGTGTTTATCCATCAAGTGGAATAAGTCAACTCACTTGCTAAATCAAAAGGACATGGTAAACACATGTGTATCTCTATTAACAATTGTTCTTAACTTATTGTTGTTCTGAATGTAGGGCCAGGATATTTTGCATTCTATAGTTACTGAATATTTCATAAAATTTTCAATAAAAGGCTAGTAAAATATTCCTATTTAAAAGAGATAATACATACTGATAACCCAATATTCGAATATTTTTCACTGTTCATCCGAAAGAGCGTATACTGCACACTCCATTACTAGTAAAGTTCTTTAAAAAGTTAACAGCCACCTTCGTTTGGAAGTTCTTGACTCGCTCTTGTTAGTAGTAACGGTTTTAAAAAGAAATGCCTCTGCTGTAATCATTGATTAATTGGCTGATTAATGAGGATGTTAGCGACGAGTTATTTGTCCCTGTTATTATGAGGCCAGTGGTCAAAACACATTGTACTTAAGGATTGCCAATTCTAAAAATTGGTATAGTTTAAAAAAAAACGGTAAAAAGAAGAAAGACTGAAAAATACTTTTAAAAGAAGAAAACGTGTAACAAAAGTCAATAACAATGATACAATTAAAAAGAAGAAAAATTAAACAATACGATAAAAATGACAAAATTAAGAATAATGAACTAAAATGAATGCACAATTTTAAAATAACACACGAGAAATAAAAGAATCAGATAAGGTAAAGAAGCTCTACATCATGAATAAAAAGCAAGATACACTCTTGCCCCCAAGATATACCTTGTTATCATCATACTTATAAATTAACTAATTACTTGAATTCTACTTCATATCCTAATCTAATAGCGAGGTTATGAAGAACACGATACCTATTTCGCAGTTTCGGATACATTTCAACTTGAATTTCATGCAGCTAGGGGTGCTAGATCATCATGTAATATACCTCACAGAGAATAAGCACTTTTGGCCCAAATGTCTGAAAGAAATTTGAAGCAACATGTCCACGAAACATTTATGTGGAGGCAAGCACACGTAGCAAAATGACGAATGAGCACATGAAAAGTTTCCTAACTACTGTCCTTAGTGAACATGTATGTAACGATGCAAAAAGCCTATTGCTGTGTGATTCCAGGCAAGCCATAAAGATCATATTCTGTTAGAAGAAAGTTTTTTAAACAAGGATGTTGCACTCAAGACATTGACATTTTCTTGATGTGTACTTCTTTAGACAATATACTCTATATGTGAGAAAGATCGTTGATTTTATAAGACTATGATGTGAACAACCACAAGTGAAGTTACACAATCGTCATTTCATCATTAGACTTCATTCCGTACTTCAACTTTCTGCACCGAAGTCAACCCTATGTTAGAGTATGCATGGCAGAAGGCAGGTTGACATTTGATATTGGACTACCTGGATGCAGAAGTACTGCTGAATGGGAAGACATGCTTTAGTCAGATGTATATTTTGGTTCTATTGCACTTTGTTTTGACCACTTAACTGAAATCTTACACCAGCACTTTGACGACCGAATAGTGGGCCAACACTATCAGGTCAATGCAAAAGGTCTGTTGTTCAGATAGCGTAATTATTTTAAACAGAAGAAAATATAGCCATCAGTCACGACATTGCAATATGTGTGGTTTTGGTTCTATTTACAATATGTGTTGATATTTTGTTTTTTCGCGTTACCGAAGCTCCTCTCTCAAACTTAGCAAAGGTGATCATTTTTCATGCGAATGGCTCATACCACTGTTTTTAGAATGAGCTATTTACATTCTACGCACAGTTTCGTGCGGTTCTGAGCATTCAAGATCACGCACATCCCTTGTTAGTATAACCTGAGATTTTATTTTATTTTATTTATCATTATACAACGTGGAAGTTGTTAATGTAGCACCAGCTTTGAACAAACCTATTCAGCTTTTGTCGTAATCCACTCCTTTCTCCTTAAAGGAAAAAAAAAGTAAGAAATTTATATAAATACAGAAATACGTTTCATGTTATGGTATCAGTTCTGATCAAATTAATGTTACTATGAAACCGAAAATATAAAGTACACCTCACATTCCGTAGTATAGAACTAAATTTTACTAGCTGCGTACCCCAGAGACGCGAGCCCATCCTATGATACAGGTGCACACTTTAAGCCAACAAGCAAAATTCAGAACAGCTTAATAGGATTAAAGGGGAAACATGAGAAATCTAGTTAACGCGGCGTGCTTACAACAGCGACATTTCACACTAAAACCTCGTAACAGAGGATCACCACGGTCAAATGAAGACACTTAGAGAAGTAAGGTCGATACTCTTTACATCCACGTAGAGATTACTCGCTCTGGGATTTAATCTCACCACAATCATGAAAATCTCCTCTAGTGTCACCAATCTTTTAGACGGCTGAATTTGATGAACGACACACTGCCTAAGCAAATTCAAGTTGTCTTTCATTTAGCTGGAATCGTACGTCATCATGAATAATGTTAAAGCAACGAAAATAAGTAATGAGTATCATGCAAATTATAGCAACAACAATATAAAGCAATTAAGAATGACTTAGTAACTGCAATTAATACGAAAATACTATTCTAATTGCATTTATTTCAGTTGCATTAGAGTCGAATGAAAGTATTATCGCCGTTGGTGTGTATGCTTAGATTTATACTCCCACGTTCGGAATAACCAAGGTGGTTGTAACATGCGTTGTCTGTGAGTATTGCACCATTATAATTTCATTTTCATTGAGAACACATGGATTAGATTCTGCACTAAATCGTAGGTACAAGTTTCATGAATGTGGTGTAGAATCAGGAAGTTAAAACCAAACGAGTTTAACGTCCCAAAGTTCATGGCCAACGGAGAACGAGCCACTCTTGGGAAGTAATGTAACGGAAGTAACGCGTTACATTTTCCAAAACAATTGTAACGGTAACGCGTTACGAATTTTTAAGTAACGTATCTAGTTTTCGAAAGAAATGTTTCCTGTTAGTTTCTCAGAATGGAACAATGGAGCACGAATGAACAATGGAACAATGAAGATTTTGTCATAAATTTTGAGAGCTGCGAATCAATACATTCAGTAACTTGGAAGTTTAGTTTAATTTGGTTGGTATTGTTTCTATAAAGATGAAGAACGAAAATATTTTACCGTTAAAACATTGGAAAAATACTTTTAAAAAACTGAGGATGGTGATGGACAGAATTTAAATGTAGTGTCTGAAGTGTCCCGGCCTAAGGGGTTAATATGAATAAACTGTGACTGATGAGCAGGCTTACTTTATTACTGGAAAAAAGTTTGTTGACGGTATACGATATCGGAGTTCTTTGAGATCAGTTTGCGTATCCTAGAGTTCCGTTGATTATAGAGTGTACAATAACTAGCTTGGTCTTGGTCTTGCATTGGAACACTTGGTCTTGGTCTTGGTCTTGCACACCCAGTCTTGGTCTTGGTTTTAGTCTTGCAAGTCTTGCTTTTAAAAGATCTTATACTTTTCATAGGTGAATTTTACTCTGGACATAAGGGATAATAAATTCTACAATGTGCCAATAACAACACAAATACAATGTATGTTTCTAAATGTAACATAGTTTACCTTCGTGTATGATGATAGTGTACAACGTAGACGATGACTTTTTTTTTTTTTTAATGGGTGTCCATGTTTCACTATTTATAAGATAAATCACAACGCGTCGTAATCTTTTTACATTTTTTAACAGATCCAACACTCCACTGGTTCTCAAACTGGGGAGGCTACCCCTGAGACACATGAAAGAAAATCAAGACGGCACAGATTATTAAGATACCATGAACTGCAAAATTATTTTTACGCTCTAAAGGCGTCAGATTTTTCTTTTCAACCACGATTAGCAAATTCTTGGATTAAACAAACTTCCAATTAAATATTGAGATGTTGTTTTACTGACTCCAATATGTACTCTATAGGGCAGAAACATGGACATTACGCAAAAGCGATGAAAATTTTGCAGACTTGAAACGTGGGCATGGAGAAAAAAAGAGAGAATTAGCTGTGTTGAACAGAAAACGAATGAAATGTTAGAAATATTAGCAATACGAAAAAAAATAAATAATTTTAGATATTGATAAGAGAAAGAGGAACTGGTTGGGATATTGGCTGAGGAGGACGTGCTAAAGGGTATGGTGGAAGGAAAGAGAGGGAAGGAGCGAAGGAGACTGTAGTTGAAAATTATTATTATTATTATTATTATTATTATTATTATTATTATTATTATTATTATTATTATTATTATTATTATTTATTCTTCCTTTCGGCAGGTTCTGAGACTAATGAGGATTTTTTTTTTTTATATATATATTTTAGATTTTGGTCTGGAAATGCTTCTTCCACTTTTGTCGATCTTTAGCTTCCTCCCGATGTTTTCTTCTATCTTTCAAATCATCGATCAGCTCCTTCTTCCTATTCCTCGTTTCCTTTCCATCTTTCCTTCTATGGCGGTGTGAAGAAGACAATTTCTTCGCAAGATGTGTCCAATCCAATTGGCATTTCTACGAAGGATGGTGGCTAGAAGTGTTCTCTCCTATCCGTTTTAAAACGTCTTCGTTTGTTGCTCTCTCTGTCCATTTTATCATCTCCATATTCCTCCAACACCACATTTCGAAGCTCTCTAAATATTTCTTTTCTAACTTCCGTAATGACCAAGTCTCTGAACCATACAGTCCAATGCTCCATATATAGCACTTCACCAACTTCTTAAGTCCAATATTGAGCCTGCTATTTAAGAGTGATATTTTCTTGTTGACTGCTTCTTTAGCTGCGGTAATTCTTGACCTGATCTCTTTGGTGCAGTAAGCGTCTCTCGTCAAAATACAAAATAAGGTGAAATTATCGACCTCTTCAAGTTCTTTTTGTTCTACTCTTATCCGGGCGTATTTCCACGGGATATTCTCATGACTTTCGACTTTTCGATGTTAATTTCCATTCCATACAGTTTTCCAGTGTCAACTATTTAGTGATGTCAACCGGCTCGGCTCGGTACAACTGAGCTATCAGCTCGAGCCAGCTCGGTTGCGATGAGCCGACTCGGTTCGGCTCGGTTCAGGTGAGCCATCGGCTCGACTCAGGTTAGCCATCGGTTCGAGACGGCTCGGATTGGCTCGGCTCAGGTGAGTTATCGGCTAGTTTCGGCTCGGCTCGGTTCGGCCCAACGGAGCTGTGAGCCGAGGCGCTCGAGCCGTTGACAACATTATTTGTCTACTGAATATGATCTAATATCGGCCAGTAAAGAGTTCAATCTTCTTTATCGGAATTACAATAAAAATTCCTAGATGTTACTAATACCTTTATACATAGACGAAAAATACAGAGGTTTTATGTCTTAAATTCATCATTTTTTAAACTATGTTGTCTGTTTAAGCTATGGGGATAGACGGAGGTTAGGAGAATGCAAGTTCTCCTTCTTAAACAAGAAGTGATAATCGCAATCTTTTGAAATAACCCAACTGAGGAAAGAATGATGGCTTTCGTATTGCATTCCCTATTATTGTTAAGGTCGTGTAACAGCATCTACGTAATTTTCTAAAGGTATCCTATGTGTATATCTAGAGAATTGTTTTGTTTTATTAGTTCCATCTATTTATCAATAACTGGAAACATTTCTAAGCGAACTTGTATTTTTTTCTTTGATGTCAACGAGGACAATGTTGCGCCCAACCTGCTCGGCTCGAGCCCTGAACTACCGGCTCAGCTCGAGTTCTGGCTCGGCTCGGTTCGGTTCGACTCAGGTGAGTAATCGGCTCGGCTCGGTTCGACTCAGGTGAGCCATCGGCTCGGTTCGGTTCGACTCAGGTGAGCCATCGGCTCGGTTCGGTTCGACTCAGGTGAGCCATCGGCTCGGCTCAAGTGAGTAATCGGCTCGAGCCGGCTCGGTTGCAATGAGCCACCGTCTTGGTTCGGCTAGGCTCAGGTGAGCTATCGGCTCGAGCCGGCTCGATTGGTTGAACTGCTAATTCGGCTCACTTCTTGGCTCGGCTCGGTGTCGACTAAGCCGTGAGCCGAGCCGCTCGAGCCGTTAACAGCACTACAACTATTTTGTCAATCATCTGTAGTCCTTCGGTTTTTGCTATTACAACCGTATCATCTGCATACCTGATCTTGTTAATGATCTGCCCTCCAATATTGAAATCTCCAATTCCCATTAATGTTTCCTTCATTAAACATTCACTGTAAATGTTGAATAATTAGGGCGACAAACTACATCCTTTTCTGACTCCTCTTCCAATCCCCACACTATTGGTTTCTCCTTCATTCAAGCGTAACTTCACTCGTTGTCCTATGTACAGGTTTTGAATGAATAGTCGATCTCTCCAGCTGACTCCGATTTCTTTAAGTATTTTTAGAAGTTTCGTCCAATTGACTCGGTCAAAAGCTTTTCGCCAGTCGATGAAGCAAAAACACAACTTTCCTTTACATCAAGAATTCTTTCTGATATAATTCTCATCAATCCAATAGCATCTCTGGTGCCTTTTCCTTTCCGGAATCCAAATTGAGTTTACAGCGTTTCAGTGTTTACAGCGAGTGAGTGTTCACTGACTGGGGAATACATATCAAACGAAATGACAACAGTCTCTTGTATAAGTTGACAGTTAAAACAGGAATAAACACGATTGAATATCATTGATATAGGGGAGACCGGAGCTATTTGAGTATAGTAAGGGAAAACTCAAAATTTAAAAAAAAAAAAAAAAAACCGACGCACTTTAGAGTTTAAATAATTAGGCCATATCTACGTGCATTATTATAGTGCGACATATTAAAGAATAAAGAACCTACTAAATCATGGAAATTCAGGAAACGAATTTAAAATAAAAATGGCAGAATTCGGGACTAGTAAAAATCACGGGGCTATTTGGGTTTCTGCCGGGGTTATTTGGGTATTTCACTTTATCAACATTGTTTACATTAATTACAGTAGTGTTAATATATATTATTAAATTATACCCTTTCCTATGTAATTTGTAAAAGCACAGCTTCATAGTAAAAGAAAATAAGTGGAGCAATTCAGGATAGGCTAAAATTCCTTCGGCGTTGTAATAATACAAGACTATTTATTTTCTTGTATATTACATAATACCTTACACGTATAGATTCATCTTAGCATGACTTATACTCTTTGAAATGAACACTTGTAAAAACGAACGAGAAAAAAGAACTTCTGACAGAATAACATAAAAAGAAACTTCGGATAGTTTTACATTTTCTACTTTAACTTTCAGTAAATAAAAAGAATATACAATAATGAAAACTAGTTCAAACTTAACTTTTAAAATTTTAAAAAAAATGAACTTACACTAAAATTTATGTTCATAATCAATTTAACGAGTAGTCTTGTTAATCAAATTTAAATGAATAGTAAGAAAAAAACAAAACGTACTGGAGAAAGCAAAAGTGCATGAAAATTATTTTGTATACAAATTTAAGAGAAAACACTAATTTTTCGAACTCCTGAAGTACGAGACAATGAAAGTTATCAAGAAATGTGTAACCTAGAGGCACTTGTTGCACACAAACTATTTTCTCCCATAAGGTCTAACACATATCTCATAGTACCACTGTTTACAATGTTGACAGTGAATCTATTCTTCTTTGCTCACTGATTCTGTAGAGTAATATTTCCAGAATCTGCATTGTACACTCACGTCCAAAATGATTGTCGTATATCTATAATTGTCTTCTTGTAAGAGTATAATTTGATGATTTTGAAGGATACTTTTAATACTGGTACTGTGTATAATCGGGAAATGTATTTAATATATTTGTGGTAAATTTCATAGGAAAAGAATTATAAATACGAAAATTAGAATGAGTAAAACAAAAAGTTGCTAAATGGACAAGAAAGTTTTATTTTCGTTTTATTGTTCTTATTTACTGCTTTTTTGACATGAAATTTGCCACATACATGTCTTTGCCGATTATACACATACTAACATTGCAAGAAATACTTGGCAAATTCGTTATCAAATTATATTCCTACAACAACATATTTATAGACATGCGACAATAATTTTGGACATGAGTGTACATTGTTCTCGGATTCATTCTAATCATTATCATCATCACGTGTAGCACATGTAACACTTGAAGGCACAGGGCTATTTATTTTTATCTTCTTTATGCTTTTCATCTTCGAGCAGGCTTTGCCATATCCCTGCTTTGCCATATCCCTCCATTGATAACTTGTGTTTCATGCGGTGATGGACATTTTCGGGAGAAGTAAGTAGACCGATACTTTGCTTCTTCTTCGTGGAGATACGTTTGACATTTTATGTAAGAGTGAGAAGAATTTGCATCACTGTACAGCAGTCAAGTAATATCATACAATCTTGGTCTTCGTGTCAATGGCGTTTGTTATTCCTCAGAGCCCCCCTTTTTTTCGGCCCTGAGTAAAAGCTACGCCACTCACCTCAACTTTCAACACCACTTTTATTAGCTCTGGTGCATCTTTCTTACCGTTTAAATGCAATTTTCTAACATACTGACTCGCAACAAAGCCAGAAGTCCACACAATACCAGAGCACCAGCTTTCCCCTTACCCTTCTATATCTCCGGAACGGTTGAGATCGAGAGTTTTTCCCTCTAATGGAATTCATTGTTCAGAAAAACACTCCGATTGCGCATAAACCCGTCCACAATTTTGTGTCACACTTGAATTGCTTTCCTTGTAAGCCCGAACCAAACTTAACAATAAAAAAAAAAAAAAATAGTCCCAGTACCTGTCAACATGCAGAATACTGAATAATAATAATAATAATAATAATAATTGCACGTTACATAATAAAGAAAACGCTAGACTCACACAATAACAGGTGGGAGTTGGTGCGAGTGAGAGATCTGCACGGGCCGGAATTTTTTGCTTGAACCCGGCCCGGCCCACAGTAGTCGGAAACTTGAAAAAACGGACAAAAATAGTTTATTCCGAAACTATGGAAAATGATGGATGTCTCTGTATTGTTCTATACGTAATTGCCCTTTCTAAATCGATTGCAACTACTGTGAAAGTGATTCGAAGAACCCCTGCTGCAATGTGTGCAGTTATATATAGAGGGTGATCCCAAAGTGTGAAAACCCCTCGCATAAATGTCAAATACTGCAAAATATAACCAAAGAAACAATGTAGGGGATTAATAAAAGTAAGGAGGACACAGAACAATGAAACATCTTCAAATCCACCATCGTGAATCATACATATAGTTTATAAATTTAGAACGTAACATGTTGACGCATTATGTGAATTGGACGTCGCTAGCAAGTGCGAAGTTATGATAGGTGTTAATATGCATTCAAGAAGCGGTTACAGGTTCAATGTGCTCTCCCTCTGATTGTATGTGCAGCTAATAAATAGACGGTGTAAAACAAATGTTTTTTTGGCCGTAGGATACAAAACTAAAGTTCGCGGTTTTGCACTCGCACCATCTTCGAAAAAACACTAATACTTACTGGAATGTAATTTAGTTCAGGATTACGTTGTTTCGGTAACATTAAAAGATTCAGCATAGAATCTTGTATACTACTGCACTGACGTGTAATATAGAGCAACTCCACATGACTGATAGTTTATCACTCACTGCAATATGTATGATGGCTTTCACTACAACTTTGATTCAGGGATGAAGGGCAATCCAAATTACGTACCTGACAATAAGCCTTTTTGCTTTGTAAGGCAGATGATCTCAGATAGCAGATGATCTCGATTGCGACCACAACAAAATTGCTAATCACGCATTTCCAGTTAGATAGGGCTGAGTCCTCCAAAAGCACTTGGGTGCAGCTATTTCCAATGCTCAACCTTTGTACTACTCATGGACAACTCAATAAACCCTATTTTACAGATAAGCAAGGATAAGCTTTGACTGCAGAGCTAGTAACATCAGCGTATATGTAACTTGCAGGTAACACTAACAAATCTATCATATTAATCATATGGCAATCGATAACAAATAAAACTCTTCACTAAACACAAGTATTTGAGTCCAATGTACTATCCAAACACTTTCATCGACCTCTGAAACGATATAAATGATTAAAACATATCATATTGTTTGGTTAATATTTTACTGATTTTTCGACACTTTTATTTGTTCATGCTTACATGCATTTTATAGACAGCGAAAATATACCTATGTACTCAAACTCTGGATTTGGAAGCAGGAGATATTCTTATAATCAAATATCAATACTGTTTTCATAGGAGGCGAAGTCGACAAAATCGATTTTTGACCGCTTTTTCTCAGTTTCCGGCCACTGTGCGGCCCCTTAATTTTTAATGTAAGGCCCGACCCAATTCCGTGTGATAATCAAGTGAGTCCGAAATAAGCCCGAATTACAGAAACTTAATAAATTATCGAAACTAGTATTTTCTTTTACAGCAATTAGAGGTTTAATTTTCCAGTTGTGCTTTGAATATTCTTCAGAAAGAACGATCCGATAAAAATCGTTGTACAGTATATTAACGAAGTTAGGCCCGTAAAGAGCCCCAGAAATATGGTTGTATATTTTAAAATTTACGGCTCGAGCCCGAAGTGATATACAATATGTTTTGTACGCCCGAGTCCGTGCAGATCTCTAGTGCGCGTTCCCGTCAGTAGAAAGGAGACGTCCAGTGATCATCCACTATTTACACTCCCACCAATCATTAACGTATCCCACAGCAGTATTCTCCGTAAAAGGGAGGCAAAGAATATCCTGGTAAAAGAGGGGTTAGTGAGTGATAAACGATGCTGTCCTCTCAGCTCCACCACTTCCTTTAAATTCACTGTATGAAGGGGAAGGTTATGAAAGAGCTTGGTATTTAATATATTGTAATATTGATTTCTCAGATGCCAGAGATCAAGGTACTTTTTTTTTTATTGTGTAATTCTAAAGAGCGGGTTTTATTCTTTTTATGTAATTGGCCAAATCCTTTATACACGTAATCCTTTATTATCTTCTCACTAATCTGATATGTAGATATGAATATTTTATTTATTTCTCACGTTAGTTGTTTTTGTCTACGTTAATACTTGTCGAGTGTAAGCAGAGGAGAAAATGTTGAGTTAGTCTGTAAGTGAACTTGTAATGATCAGGTCAATCAACGAACACTGATATTCCACAGGAACCAGAAGAATAATCGTGAAACAACCGCAAGATGCTGCAGCTGAAGTTGGAACTTTCAACATTCCAGCTGACATACGGGTCATCATTTTTTTTTTTTTTTTTTTTTTTTTTTTTTTTTTTTTTTTTAAGTAGTAACTCTAGTTGGCAGACGAAATGGGAAAAGAGGAGATGGCACACACGAAGGTCACTCTCGTTACCAAGGCAACTACGTCAGCGGCAACAAACGTCGTCTCCGCCATTCCTTTGTTTGAGATCACCTCTGGGATAGAAAAAAAGGGCAAGATAAGACAAAAACAACGAGAACTAGAAGCCTTTTTTAAAAAAATAAGTAGGATAAAGACAAACTGAAACGTATCCTTTGTATAAACTGAAATTTTAACGTCACATTTGCGTTGCGGTACGAAGTCGGATTTTATTACAACGGGCAGAAGAAAACACATGGGAATATAACAATAGTTAGACTGTCTATGCTATTATCTAACTTTGGTCTGTGTGTTTACAGAAAGATTTCCACAGAAAGCAAATGCAGAAAGAAACTTAAAAATCACAAGTGTCCTTATTCCCCTGTATAAAGTTCCCCAACATTCAGTAAAATGATTAGTATATTACAGTAATAGTCAAAATACTAATCATTAGTCTATTGCATTAGTTTAAGTCCAGCACCACTTCTGTTTGATAATTGTTATGAATGTAATTACGGGAACTGTTTCAAAACTATTAACAAAAACTTCACTGTATTTGTGTAAACTGCTATCGTGTAATCATGACTATCAGGTCTACAAAAGCACATTTACATTGTTTGGTCACCAAAAATGGAATACTTTTTCTTTCATTTATTTCAAGAAACTTTTGCTTTAGAGTGTATGTGTTGTACATGCTAATAATTAGGACACCTTTTTTTCGATGAAAATATAAATTTGGAAGTTCAGGTTACATATAAACGGTTTTACACTGTAAGAGAAAATGGAAACTCAATTTCCCATATTAGGAATATCCCACTCCTAACATGTACTGTACGAGTATATCAATTATAACCACCAATACAAATTACAATGGTGTAATATCATTATCCAAGTATCGGAAAGTGGACTGAGCATTGATGTTGTCATTGGCTGGCACATTTGTCTCAAAATTAATTTCAGTTTATTATTAAAAGCTTCGTGTCAAAAATAAAGTATGTTGTCAAATGTGTTTAGGGTTGTAAAGCCTAGATTTATAGGCCATTCAGATTATATATTTACTTTTATTTTAAATTCTAAAATTTTGCAACACACCAAGTGGAGCATTTCCGGTTATGATTCTTCATCAGATTTCACAAAATCATAAGACCTCAAGTAGTCTCAGTGAAGAAAAGAGGTGTTGAAGTCAATCAATCAATCAACCAACCAAACGCAACTAAAGTCAACACATTAAGGACGATACAACAAGTTATGTACCACATATAGGGAAATTTGAAACCATGAACATAAACTGCATGCAGATTTATTTGAGAACTGAAATGGAAGATTTAATGTAGAAATCATTCTAAGCCTCCTAAAGTTTCTCTTGGCGAAGGTTGACTGAGAGTTACCCTCTACCAGAACGTATGTCAATATTGCTCGATATATTACGTATACATTTAAAATTTATTTCCTTTAATTTTGCTCAGAATATAAGATGCGTATTACTTGGGGTTCCTTGTTGAAATAGGATGTGAGAGAGGAAATCACATGCTACAGGATTTCTTTTGCAATCAGGAATGGGAGGGTTAAAAGGAAATTTGTGAGAGCTGAAAAAAGGAAGAGGAAAACCTCTAAGCTCTCGAGTAGAACCTTCAGAAAGCAGTTTATTTTATTCACAAGTTCCACTCGTTCGTTTTTGTTCTTTTTCGCTTTTTTCATTTTTAGAGCATTTTCTCTCGTGGTCGTCTTTCTTACCCTTCGAAGTGCTTTCGAACGAGAGGAAAGCAGGAAAAAAAATGAAAGAAAACGGAGCGGATTTTCACGAAGAAAGAGAGATTTTACTTCTCAAATCCTAAACACGAAGCACTGACTGCATTTGATTGAAGTAGCCTGCAGCTGGCATATATTGCAAAATCTTTGAAAAAGTTATTTAGCACGCATAAACCTCCGTGAACTGAACAGAAAAATGTACACACATTCGTTTCATATTATGGTGTTTTGATTTATGGTAGAGATACAACCACATTAACTGTACTCATGTTATTTAAAAAAAAAACTTTACGTGCAACTGTCTAATGTAACATTTCTTGAAGTGTAACACAATCCTTGTAAGGACACACATCTTGTCCGAATTATCCATTATGGCCTTTATATTTAATCGTAGAAATAGTAATGCGAATCATACTAACACGTATACCCAAGTGAATGTGTTGAAATGTTTAGATTATATCACAATTTTAACAAGTTTTACAAGAAGGTTGTATTTTTAAAGAAATCATTTTAGAAAAGAAAAGTCTGTTCACAAATAGACAAGAATTTGATACATTTTAAACAGTTATCATAGAAATGAAATTAGGCTCACAAATTCATTTGAGGCTTTTAAGAACAATATTAGAAATATTTCCTGAAGAACACTCTTTATAAATGTTTATAAATCTTTATAAACCATAATCAATCTTTATAAACCAAAGTTGTTGGCATTTAGTAATGAAACTTTGTGACCCGGAGCACTCACCTGTGATCCAACAGAACCAGTGACCTGCAGATCACGAAACTTCAACATACACACAAAAAACCGCGAGCCTACAACTGTAATTTTAACCAGTACAATTTCCTACCTCTCTCTTCTCATTAAATCTAACATTAAACTTACCACTTTCCTTCTTGTCTTGTTCATATATATATATGTGCGTGTGTGTCAAACTACTACACTGCAAGATAACTGCAAGGACTGAAAATATAAGCGCGTGAGAACCACAGTAAACAAGTCTTTTTTTTTTTTACGAGAAATGTCAAAAATTTAAGCATGTAAGCCTCCAAACTATAGAAAAAACTTGCAGCTCAGAATAGGAGTGATGCTGCTGAGCCCAGTGTTTTGTTGAATAAAATAAATTAACAAAAATACAGTATTATTTTTTCCGAGTCGAAAGACGAATAAAATATTGAAGAAATACGTTAATTAAGAAACAATGTCACCTTGAAAGTCGGACACGTAAATTTTTTTAGCTCGAGTACTACATAAATAATCCACTATAAAATTCTGTAAAGCTGATACGATTTCGGCTGCTTGTGTGTAACCGGATCTGTTCAGCTCTGTGAAACTCGGGTGACTGTAACAAAAATCGTGATCCAAGTGAGCCATGACATTACATGAAATGGTCAATCTAATCTCACAGGAACTACATGAATTTATTGT
The DNA here is from genome assembly GCF_964235325.1 of Thermobia domestica. Classification (NCBI taxonomy): domain Eukaryota; kingdom Metazoa; phylum Arthropoda; class Insecta; order Zygentoma; family Lepismatidae; genus Thermobia; species Thermobia domestica. Next base: position 239,861,461 of record NC_137458.1, on the reverse strand, counting down.
GGTTGATGGGACTACGATTGGCGACTTCTGTGTGAAATAATAATAATAATAATAATAATAATAATAATAATAATAATTCTATTATTATTATTATTATCTATATATTAATAGCCAGTGGCGTATTTACGATTTTATTTCGGGAGGGGCTTTGCTAACTTTCGGGGGGGGGGGCTTTGCCTGGAAATGTGAAAGTTCTGCAAGATATTTCATTTACTTTACTACACTAAGTAAGATTTCGGGGGGGGCTTAAGCCCGGAAGCCACCCCCCTAAATACGCCACTGTTAATAGCGGTGTCTGTGAACAAAAAAACTTCAGATCCAAATTGAAAGTGACTATGTTTGTGACTCGAAATCTCTTGGACCATCCGACCGATCTCGATATAATTTTTGACGTAGATGCAGTTTCTGGCCTGGGAATGTTTTTAGCTATTCACTTTGATGGTAGAACTTAGGAGAGGGGAAGGAGGGGAATAATTAAAAAAATAAATAAAACTTAACTCTTGAACCAAACGACCAATCTCGATCAGATTTTCAACATAGATAAGGTTCGGATCTGGGGTGCTTTTTATCACATCCCTTTGACGGTAGAACTTAGGGTAGGAGGAGGGCAGGGGAGAGATGTATAAAAATAAATAGAACTTAACTGTTGAACCACCTGACCGAGCAAATTCTAGTAGAAACGACGTATTTCTTTTGTAAAAGCATTTGAAACTACTTATGTTCGATAGAATTTTATTACAGTTGTGGACTATGTAAGTGAGATAAAAAAAAAAAAAAACTATACGAGAAGTAGAAATGAGTAAGGAGAAAAAAAAACGAGAGTAACAATTCTCTCGTATGTAAACCTGAGGAGCTATCCTTAAAATCATTGGTCTAACTAAAGATAAAGTTCTAAAGAATATGAAATTAAGTGACCGTAACTTTCATAGTTTAACTTTCTCATTACTAAACAAAAAAAAAAAAAGGAAAGGAAAAAGAAAATATTAACCATTAAATCATGCAATGCACACCTTAGAAATATATACTGTAATAAACTGAAAGAAAGCTTCTAAGATTGTAAGACAGTTGTCAGTCACCTTTTTATACTGTTTTTTCCTTGCAAACAATACACTGAAGAAAGAAAGAAAAAAATAGCACAACGGCACAGCACTCTAGTCTAAAGTTGAAATATGTTTCAATTAATGGATTAAAAGTTTAGGTACTACAGATGGTTCTGCACGATGAAACCAGGGCCCTTTCGAACGACGTACTGTCTCGCTATATTGCTGGCTATATTGCGGCCTGTACTTGATATTAGTCAGTTGAGCACGATAAGTGGAATGAAGGTAAAAGTGGCGTCTTTCTGGGAGGGATTCATTTGTGGATTTCCGTTGCCCATTATAGGCACTCAACAACAGTGAAACGGTGCAAAAGAGGGTTTAATCGTCAGCAAAGCTGGTTAATCTATCATTATTCTACGATGTGCTAAACGGGTCACTGCGGTACGTAGTTGGGAGAAAATTGTGAGAACATATCACAAGTTTGTTTGAATACACAATACCGTGCGTGCCATTAGTAAAGTAGACATATGACAATCCTTCAAAGCACATAGGTTTGGTCACAAATTACAGGATGTCAAAGGGCACAGTTTCCAACATCATTGGAAGAACCTCGCATTGGTTTCATCAGCGCTCGGATGCCGCCACTTTGACTACCACAACCAGGAGAGGTTCACAAACGCCAATATACTATATGAAACACACTTTGCAGGATACAAGTGGATATGGGTGTGTAACATGGATAAGCGGTGGCTCTATCTAGACAGACCAACAGAGTTCGTTTTCTACTGTCGAACAGATCACAAAAAACTTGTTTTTTGTGTGTTGCACTGTAAAGAAAGTTTTAAAAGTGATTTCAGGTATTGGTGGAATATTGCTTGCGGTCAAGGAACGCTATCACTCGCTGAAGTGCCTTCCAAGACCAAACTGAACGCAGTTTACTTCCAAGAGAACACAATGGACATCACATACACATTCCCCATCTGAAAGGTGACGAGACCACAAATATATGGATCCATATGGCAGTGGTGTCCCCCCTTATGTCCATGGCGCACCCCCCCCGATTGTCTATTCGTAGGTGTTCTTCCATGAAAAAATCTTCTTTTCGATTAATTTTTACACCCCCTCAAACATATTTATATAAATTTTACCCCCCCCCCCAAATATTTCAATGACGCAGTTTGCGTCATAGCCCCCCTCTGTGGGCACCCCTGCATATGGACAAGGCGCCAGCTATACCACGCCAAACATCCTATGCATGGAAGGTAGAAGAGAGTGGAATTCGAGTGATCCTATATCCATTCATTCCCGTGAAATATACGGACAACTCACCAATGGATTACTGTGAGTAAGCTCTTTTGCAAGTTGCCAAAGAGAAATGGCGTGACATTCTCCTTTCCATACTATGCAGGAATTTGTACAATGGAAACTATGCTGTCAGGGAATCGTTCGGTTCCATGGCCGTCCCATCGAGCACAATCGGTGGTAGAGAAAAGGGATTTAGTAGCTAGGTGGATGGTTCAAAGTATATTATTTTTATCGTGGGCAACTACCTGTAATTGTAGTTTATTATTGTTTTTCTGTTTAAGAGACCGTTAGTGATAAACATATTTTATACAGAAGTAGTGAAATATCCATATGTATTGCGAATGCCATTGTAGACCATACTTACATTCGTCTGGGAGCAGGAATCCAGTTGGGGAGGGTCGTGCAAGGGATCTAGAGTTTCACTGTAGACCACCAAATTTGTGGTCGACATCGTCTCCATGGGTTTTCTCGAGGTTCATCAATTATCTACCAGTTCTTTCATGCTCATTCACTTACATTAACCATCCATCTCCTTTAGCTTACAGAAACCACAAGACGGTAAACTACAAATTTCATTTCATTTCATGGATCCATTTTTAAGTAGGAAAAACGCTAGCGGATAGCTAACAAAAAAGTTCGAATAAGAGGCTTTCCGACTAAACGAATAACCCTCTTCTATTGAACTCAAGCGAGCTCTTCCTATTTTTGGCAGTGAATTAAGAGAAAGAAAGGATGCAGTAACGCGTGGATGCTTAAAAAAGATTTTTAAAAATTCACGCACATTGTGCCTTTCTTCAAATATGCAAATTTTACTTATGATGAATTTCGACTCAACCACTAATAAAATCTCTCCCTCTCATTTTTTAAGCTATGCAGTCTTGAAAAAAGTAAAAGAAAAAACATCTTTTTTTTTCCTTTTCATCATTTTTCTTATTTCCTGGCAAGAAAGCTACGCATCAAATAGCTCATTTTGCTAGGAATATGCTTGACATTTCTTTAAAAAGCAAAATTATGATATTAATATAAATGTCATAAATTACTATTCAACACATTGTTCAAAAAATGGAAACAACATTCTGCCCCTGAAGCACTTGATGACGTATATCTCATACAAAATTCACAGCTAAGATATGAATATCTACCTTAGTAAGATTCTGTTTGTGTTAAAGCTTCAAATTGCTCTTCCATACAAAGCGTTGCTTCGTTCTTCTCAGAACTTCTTTTGAATTATATATTACGATGTTTTTCCTGTAAACTGGTGGGATTAAATCTTGAAATATGTTTCAGCTTGCTTCCATTTTTGTGTATGACAAAAGCACGACTTTTCACGAAAATAGCCGTCAAGAACGATGAGAGTTTAAAAATAGTTAATATTTTATTGGGAGGGGAAATATTCAACAAACTGAATACTCTTACAACTATTCAAGTTCAGTTTAATTTACATGTCTAGGCTTGAACACCTGAGGATCTGGACTTCTGTACTTAGCGAAATATCATACTACAACTCTTAAAATTATTGAGAATCTTGCTCTCATTAATCTAATAAACTGTTCAAATTTATATTTTGTTCGGATACTGCAGGTTTAAGTATTACAATTTGAACAGCCTGCAACATTCCAAACAAGTATACAAGTATCGTCTTACTATATCTTACTGATTAGGATCTTTTTCTCTTTGTTAGTCCTTCATAGTGGTGAATCTCACGTGTAACCTCGGAAACACATGCAGAAATTTCTGGCTCAGATTGATCTCAAGTGTGGCGTATAAGTATAGACTGGTGTTGTATTACCTCGTCACCGTCTCAATAATGAAACAAAGAATGAACATCAAGTTGTGTGCACACTTAAGGGAAAGCTCCCAAGGAAATAGCTGAGATGCTGAAAAGAGTTTATGGGAACAATTTCCTTTCTCCTGGCGGCGTTTTTGAAGTTCAGTGCTGGAAAGGAGTCTGGACGATGAGCGCTCGGGTCAGAGCAGTCTTGTCAGAATAACTGAAAATTGAAATGATTGACAATGTCCGGCGTCCAAATCTTAGGGGAACGTAATTATCGAATCAGACAACCGAATTAATATTGAAAAACTTCACAGTTATCCGGTACGCTTTCTCTCTCTTCTAACCTTTTCCGTCATCAAATCTTGTGGGTACATTTTGAAATTGGTTCCAGTTTATTTTTGGTTAAAGCGGCATCGAAATACGGTCGCGAGTCATAGATACGATGACTAATGAGACCAACCTGCTGCATTTAAACTAAGTTTTTGTGCCACATTACGAAAGAAGTATCTTATGTTATGAATCTTCAACATATGTTGCTTAACAATTATCTTAAACAAAAAAGAATTTTGTTAGCAGAATTTGCGATTCCACCTATTTTTATTAACATGTTTTCTTGAGAAGTATTTAATGTAAAGATCGTATTATTATTATTATTATTTTATTTAAAATTTTAAATCTGTATTTAATTACCTTTATATAACTGAAAGTTAGTGTGTGTGCGAGTGTGTTTTTACTTCCTTTTATATACAGTATATGTTTTCATATTTTGAGTTCTGCTGTACTCAGAGGTGTAGCTCGAGACTTCGACGTCCGGGGCGAAGTAGAATTCGGCGCCCCTTACCAAGCTTTTTTTCTTTTTTAAAAAAAAAACATATAAGAGAAGCAGTATTTATTGTTACAGTACGCTGAATTTTTATCATCAAGTTGCTTGGAGAGACCACTGCAACAGCCGAAAGTGAACATTATGTATTCTTTTAGAAATGAGAGCTGTTTCAAGAGGCTTATTTTGGACTTAGGCTATTTAAACTTGACAAAACTATCTTTGGTTGTACACAAATCCACTTGGAAAACAGCTATGGAAATTTACAACTATTTACAACATTTCACACTATCGATAAGAAATGAAATTTCAGTACATTATAAACTATGTGCTAGCACAGCGTTTCCCAACCGGTGTGCCGCGGCACACTGGTATGCCGCGAATGGGCCGCTAGTGTGCCGCGAGAAAATCGAAACAAAATTATTAATTCTATAGCAATCAAATTGCAAGACATAGGGGAAAATGTATATTTGTATTTAACATTAACATGAACCTCTACTATGAATCTACAAATTTGAGTTTCACACTGTTACTTTTCTGTACATTTTTAATGTTGAAAATAGTATTTGTTATCATTGTTATGACCATTATTGCTTCTTTATTGTTGCAGACTATTTCGTAACTTGAAATTTTAAAATACATTCAGTCCTTTCGACAAAGCAAACATGCATACAAATTACCTACATTTGTGTTTTAAAAGTAAAAGAGATTTGTTTGTTCATTCGTTATTTAGTGATCTTCCTTTTAGTGAGAGGTTGGATACAGTTTTCAAGAAAAAGTGTATTTTTAAAAGCCTTGGTCCCATATCTAATTGCAGTTGTTTTCTATTTTTAAATTAGAATGAAAAAAATGAGCATAATGATTTACCACGTGGAGAAAACAGTGATCGAGGTTTCTTCTCTGTGAGAAGGAGATCAGTAATCAAAGAAAAAATTACCACTATGATTTATATTTACAAATAATAATAATAATAATAATAATAATAATAATAATAATAATAATAATAATAATAATAATAATAATAATAATAATATTTATATGAGTGTGCCGCGAGAATTCAAGTTACACCTATAGTGTGCCGCAAGTTGAAAAAGGTTGGGAAACGCTGTGCTAGCATGTTACAGCACATTTTTAAACAACTGTCCAAACGAAACTTACTTACAAACAACTGAAAAGACAATTCATAGAAATACTACGGATATACATTTACACTTATTTTGTATCTCCGAAGAAGCATAATAAACCAATTCACATTCGCAAAAATCGACGCTTTCTTACTATGACTGAGTGTACCATTCTACACTACCTAAACAGCAACGCGAACATCCGAAAACGTCAGAAATTTAAAAGTAATATTGCCAACTATTTCCATAACCACTACATTTGTTGCAAATAAATATTATTTCCATGTTCAAACTTTCTGGAAAACTATCCTGACAGTGAAATTCTGATTTTAATTTTTTTTTTTTTTTACCGTAAATTATTTTATAATTACTCATTTTTATCCTTTGTCACAAAATAATATTGCGAAAAATGAAAAATACATTGAAAAGATAAGGGGATAAAGTGCTGAATATGTTGGTGACTAGTGCTCCTTTTAAACTAACTTTACGAAAATCGGCTTTTTCAAGGGGAAATTAAATCATTTCTAGTAAAAGATTACACAAATAGGATGTCTTGGAAAACTAAAATGAGATATTAGTTCTACTTATATTTCGTATGTAGTCATTCGCCTTCACTAAAATCAAAAGGAGAGTCAATTTTCCAAAGCTGTTACTCGATTATGTCAAAGAATTTGCGTCATTCCCGGAGACAAGTGGAAGTCAAGTGCCAAGTCAGTTTCTGTATCATGTTTTGATGGAAACATAGACTAAAATTATGATCAGTGTAAATTTATTCTAGAGAAATTTATATTAAATGAAAATGGTGTACCATGACAAGGTAGGGAAGACGACAAATTATGAAGAACTTTGTGTTTTAGTTTGACGTTGCCCATTTTGTAGCTGGTGAGCTGAATGCATAAACTGGATTTTTTTATTGCATTATTTTTAGATAAACTCTTTCGATAAGAAATAAATTACGTAAAAAAAAGTTTATATCTCCAACTCTGAGGCCAAGTTCTAACATACACACAATCATAACTTTTAGAATTACTCATGCGTACCTTATGTGATGTGGTATTTTACCCCCTCCCCACAAACAAGCATCAAAATCAAGAGTCTAATTATAGAGAGAGGCAATTTCACTTTTTAAACTGTGATATCTTGCAATCTGGTCATCATACGTCACCAGATTTACGCTACTGATATAGAATATATTGGAATGTCTCAGAATTCTTCTAGAAGTTCTTTACCAGTTTTTCATATTTAATGATCAACGCCATCAAGAGTCGGAGATCTTCAATCATAAGACGAGGGTGAAAAGTTTCTTAACTCTTCTTACTTTATTCCCAACCAATGGAAGAGAAAATGAATCTCATTAATTCTCACGTCTGAATAGCGGCAAATGCGGCTTTATCTTTGGTTCAATATTTTAATGAGATCACGACAATTAAAAGAAGTGAATTACAAGAGAGATTTTTTTCTGTATTACATGGCTGCAAGTTCAAAATCACCAACAGTACCCACAGTTCAAAATCAGGTGCGTGGTGTATACAGAGTAAAAATAACTATTACAACTTCATACTACTCTCAAATTTTGTAAAAGAGTTAATGATAGAAACTGAAACTTCATTTTTCAGTCTTATTCTTCGAAAAAAAAAAAATCGATAAGGTATTAGTCTTAACGTTCTGCTGTCGATATGTTTGGGAGGGATATCGCTTGATAAATAATTATAATCGATACAGCCTCTTCTCTCCCTTTTGTGACCTCCAAGTAAGATTTACAATATTCTAAACTCCTATGGGGCGTATAAACAAATGTATTGTACACTTTGTGATAAAAGCATGAAATTCGGCACAAAGGTAGTACCTCTTTACATTATTAAAAGATATTAGGACACACGCTATCTATCTCGGAAGACTATTTTCTAATATGACTACCTAAAAATGTATTTGAGAAATGTACAGTTTTAGGTTTTAATATTCCTTTCTTAATGTTTAACGTTGGAATCTATGAATAATAATAGCCTACCCATGCCCCTAGTCTCTGAAGGCAATAGCAGCCATTTTCTAATAAGGCCATCTAACATGCTGTAGTATTTCGTCGCTGCGCCTCGATGAACCGCTGTGACATTTTTGTGAAAAATGAGTTATGCCGTGCAAATAAATCTGAAAGTTGTTAGGCAACGTCTCTTATAGTGTGATAAGTGAATATTTAATTGTTTTGCCATAATGAACAAATGATAGATTGAAATTAAAGGCTTCAGGTTCTTATCACGTACGTATTAATGTATACAAATACTCTACGTGTTCATAAAGGCGCAAAAGGTAAACCGACATGTGCTACGTAAACACAAAAATAGTAATATAATGTTGTTGAAGCAAGCTACAACAATATCCAGTGCATAATATACGCAGCACCAATTTTATCTTTCAGGTGTTTCCGTGTATATCGGGCAAAATTTTAGTTTGATTTTTTTTCTTCTGAAAAGTTGTGGTTTCAACCAGGCCCGTATTTAGGTAAGTGCTATTCTGTGCTCGAGCACAGGGCGGCAGAATTTAGGGGGCGGCAAAATTTTGGATTTTCAAAAAAGGTTTATAATAAAGTAACATTTTAAACTAGCAACCCGCAGAGTCGCGTGCAAGCGCGAGAAAATATGGTAATATATTTAATTATCTCTAATTACAGTAGTTTCTAATTAGCTAGTTTATCAGATTATTTTTAAAAAGTCACCCTCTCCCACCTCCTCCCCAAGCGGTGAGGATAAATTTGAACATCTTGAAAACTGATATCGTTAAACTCAGCGACTTCGAAAACAAGTAATTCAAGACTAATATCTGCCATTTTCGGTTACTTTTAAAATACCGTCCCCTCCCTGGGAGAGTATTTTAACCTTGAACTTGAATTGGGTTAAAACTTACTATTAATCTCAGCGACCCCAGAAATTATGAATTCAACTCTAATATTGGTCGTTTTCAATTATTTTTAAAATGCTCCCATGTTATTCTTATCGGGACTTTATATCCCATCCATATCTTAGCTCAGGTGTGACCTAGGAACCTGGCACATGTCATTTGGATCATTCCTCCGAGAGCTTTAAAACATATCGCACACCCGATGGAAGAGTGTTACAACTCAAAAATGGAAATTTTGAGTTATCATCGCTCAAAAGAGAATATATATATATATATATATATATATATATATATATATATATATATATATATATATATATATATATATATATATATATATATAGAGAGAGAGAGAGAGAGAGAGAGAGAGAGAGAGAGAGAGAAGAGAGCTCTACTTGGTGGTATTTTCACATTAAACGTAACTAAATAAATTAACCCCTAGATGGCAGAGATACCAGTATTCCAGGAAGCGATTGTGATAGACTAACCAACTTTAAAATTCATGTTCCCACAAATGTGTAATTTTGACTTGTAACAGTCTTCACCGGATGTGCGATATTAGAATTTCATGTTTCTATCTATTATGGTTGTCGAGTTGGAAAGCGCTACAGACCGACAGCTTATTGTATTATTAATATAGACGCTATTAAACCAGTACTGACGGTGAATAATGTAAACTTTTTTTTTAAATCAGTTATCACTAGGGACCGGATTTTAAGGTGCAAAAATGTGGAAGGAAAATGGGAATAAAAGATGCTGAAAAATCATTCAAAAAGGTGCAAAAAAAAAGTGCTAAAGGGATATCTTTATTAAGTGCTATAGTATATAATAACGTTCTTTATTCATTACACCAGCAAATATTGTCAACAACTTGGCTTTAAACATTTGACATAAACTGCAAAATTGTTTTATTTATTCTCATGAACTTGTACAAATGCAACATTCTTGTAATAAAATTGTGACTAAAACCCACTATGTATTAAAAAAAAAACTAATTTAGCAATATTGTGGCTTGAGAAACCGTTATTTTCAGAAACTGGCTATAGCTGATTATGCACAACATTTCTATGATTTCGAATGTTCATTTCTGTCGCTTGGAGTTCAGGTGATCCTTAAGCATTGCTCGACATCAATGGAAACCAGTGGTGCATATGTTGTAAGCACATGGACAGGAAGTTCAGTTGAGTTGCAAAGGTTACTACGTCCGGATTGTTTCGCGAATTCAGTTCAAATTTGTCCCTAGCAAATCCGTCAAGATTGTGTCTAAATTTATGGAATATTATGTGTACACCAGATTGAAAATAAAACATATTGTTCTGTCCAAATTAAAAAAAAAAAATGAAAAAGGGACAATAAAGGTGCTGAAGGCTAAAAGAAGTAAAAATAAGGGGGAAATTTTATTAATTTAGCAAAAACAGTGCAGCATTCACGAAAAAGGTGCAATAAAGTGCTTTCATTTTAGTTCGTTTTATGCCCGGAAATACATATTTTGAACTTTGGTTGTTTAACAACTACATTTTCAGAAAAAGTGCTGCACCTTAAAATCCGCTCTCTAGTTATCACCAATAATTATTATTGGTGTCTTACAGTGACGTCCATCAATGTTTGTCAGCCAATTCCAGCTTCAAAATCACACCCCAATTAGATCTCTAGTAGGCTGCTCTAGATATTATTTAAGAGTAAATATTTAAGAAATTCAATCATAATTCAAGTGAAATTATGAAATCAAAAAATGACACAACGGTTGGTTAAAAATTAATAGAATGCATTTTCTCCGGACAGTAAATTAAAACTTACATTGCATGAATAAATTACATGCCAGTATTGAGAGAATGTATCCCCAATGGATGACTGGTTAAGCTCGATGCTTGTAATAAAGGAATACCGGGTTCGATTTCCTGTGGGGACAAAAGTGGTTCGGATCCCAAGTTGAGCTGTAAGTCTCGTCCTTAGTACCTCATCATCATCCCATGGAAAGCAATGGCAAACTACCCTGCCCAGGGACCTTTGGGGAGAACACAACATCATGATCATCAATCATCATTGAGAGAATTAGGCCATTTAAAATTACGTTGTAACTTTTGTAACTTGTAATACCTAAACTGCTACTCAAAACGAGCTGGTATGTTTGCAAAATGACAGTTTGAGACATAAGTTTGTGGGGGGCCGCAAATTATTTAGAGCACAGGGGCGCACAATATATAAATACGGGCCTGGTTTCAACACATAGCAGTTCTTCGAGGCGCAAAGACGATTTGAGAAATGTAGTTTTAGTTTTTAATATTTTTTCTCAATGTTTAACGTTGCAATCTATGAATAATTAACAACCTATCCGTGTTCCTAGCCTCTGAAGGCAATGACAATCATTTTCTAATATGGCTACTTAACAAAATGTAATATTTGAGAAATGTAGTTTTAAGTTTTAATCTTTCTTTTTCAATGTTTAACGCTGTAATCTATTCAGGTATGTCAACAATAAACAACCTTCCCGTGACACAGTTTTAATATACAGTTTTAAGTTTTAATCTTTCTTTCTTATTGTTTAATACTGCAATATATTCAGACATATCGATAAACAACCTACCCATTCCTCTATGATATGCCGGTAATTTGTATGACGTGTTAAAGAAGTTTTGTGATTGATTTAATATGCAATTTGAAAAACATGCGTTCTTTATACCACCTTAGTGTAATTACACATGCTACAGATGGTATTGTTTATGATACCATGTCTGTTACTTCTAGTTTTTTTAAATTTATTTATTTTTTTGTATGGTTCTCAATGAATGAACAGCACCATCTCTACAAATAAAAGATTCAAGATTGTTGAGTTGTATATTCCAAGACCATCAACGACATGACAGAAGTTCAAATCAACTAAACACTGTGTAGGATTTGCCAAGAGGACAGAAGAGATGAACAGCTTACTTGTTCTTCACAATTGAAGAAAAAGGATTTGGAAAGTATATATAGTATATTAGAAAGAAAAAATAAGAAAATGAAAACCTTGCTTAAATTTGTTGATCTCGGTCTCTTACCAAAAACGCTCTCACTTAAACGGATTGATCAAGGTTCTGGGATTGAGGTTGCAATGACAGCTTATGATGGACGATATCATCACTCATGCAAACTGAAATATAACAACACAATGTTAAATAGGATTAATCAAAAATTATCTCTTTGCCACAAGACAGGTGCACATTCTGCAACGAAACTTGTCCGACATACCACCACCACCAAACAGCTAACATTCTTCTTCTGCAATAAGGTAGCTAGCCGTGAAGGTCTTCATTAAGCTTCTACATTTGAACTAAATGCTCGTTGTGCACAACTTGTGATTCAAACTGATGGCAAAGTTCACCATACATGACTCAAACACTGAGTTCTTTCGCATTTCCCTGACATGAAGATGTATACCGAAGGAAGAGACATAATACTAGTGTTGAAGATGCACGGTCTTTTCTTACAGCTTGTGAATTAGTGATATGATGTAGTTCAGTTCGTACACGATTCACAAATTGTCACACGAGTAATGTTTGAAGAAGAGAAACCTTTCACTAGATTTTCCAGAACGTATCAACAACACAGTGTTCCACCTTTACTATTTGCACTGCTAAATATACTTGTTGGACCATGTATGAATAAAGACCCAGTTGAAAGTAATCAAACTGCTGGACTTCAATCGTTCAACTTCTGAAGTTCAATAGTATGAAGTACAAATGTACTACATGAACACTTCCCTCATATAGTACAGCATGACACAGTCCATCATAGGAAACCCCACTATCCAATTATTAAGTGCTCGCACATGAAGGAGAAAATTAAGATGCTTTACAGTTTTGGTATTAGTATTTATATGATCGTGTCCTGCAGCTGTCGACACAACGATTCCATTTACCAAGAGATGGATAAATTTTGTAAGACTATGGTAAATGGGGTCAGGTTTGCAATGGGGACTGACCATCGACACGTTAGCGTAAAAGACAGTAACCTCATTCACTTATGTTATGGGTCCAGGTAAATGGCAACGTTGCATTTTCATTTAATATTGGGTGCATAAAGAGTGAACACTTAAACGGCTCGTCCAATTTAAAAGATCCTTTCACTGTAGATTGAAAACATCATATTTGGAGGTCTCCCCTCTTACATTTTGTTGTAACCTAATAGTAACCGAGTTATCCTATGTCAGGGAACTTTGATAACCAGTACGGAACAAACCGAAGGAAGATCACACATTATAGAAATAGAGGGCTAGTATCGTAAACTTAAAACTGCAGAGAAATATATGAGTGGCTCGGGGCAAAGACACTGGTATGTCACATTTCCTAACTTCCGAGTAAAGTGGACAAGAAAGCTCAGGGAATGCAAACTTATGACACATACCAAAGAAGCTTCCTTTGTCATCCGAATGTACATTTCTGAAATTAACCCTTTCATGCATGAATTATGTTCTCATTGACATGTCATGATTATTTTTTCTTCCAAATTGTTCTTGATGTACTATGACATGTAAAACCGAAACTTTTGAAATCTGATATTTTCTTAGCAGAATTTAATTATTATCTTTATCTGTACACTTCAATGGTCTTCATGCATTTTGGGTAAGATAATCATTTCTGAATTGTGACAAATAAAGTTTGCAAAATTACACTAAAAATAAATGGAATAAACGTTATATTGTAGAAAACTTGCCAAACTGATTTTGGTACAAGTAATAAGAGTTAAAAATCAACATATTCAACAAAATCGTACATGTAACTACTACTCTATGCCCTTACCGAAATTTTCACCCCCATCTTTCGGCTTCGTGGGTATACATTGGTTTGTGTTACGTCTACCCTTGAATGGCATGATTTGCCCGTCAATGCATTCATACTCTTCATCATTCACAGCAAATTCGAATCTCTCCTTCAGTTTATTCAGTACATATCCTAACTTATAAAGACTGTCGTTCGCATCTCGAGGCTGCGAATTATCATAGAAATGTAGATATCTCCATATGTCAAACCGGTTTACTGACATTACGTCAGCTACAACTGAAAAACTTAAAACTTCATCATAAGACCGACACTGTCGTGTTCCTTGCCATTTTGATTCGCATACAGATTGTTCTGGAACAATGTCATTTACAACGTCGTCTGTACATAACTGCGAAAACAAATCAATTTGTTCATTTCCTGTTATTATTATTTTTAACAAATGGAGAAACATTCTGAGAAAACTTATTGCCATATTTTGACCACCACACTTTTGCTTGTTGTTGTCTATGGTTCCTTCTATTCAAGGGAGGATTTTCAGTTCCTTTTTCTTCATTCGCTTATGCTGATTCACTTCCGTCATCCTCAATATACTGACAAGGGACATCACCCAATTGTCCGGCTCCAATTTCAATAAATTTTTTCTAGCTGATGGAGGACATATATGTATTATTTGTGATGACAAAAATTTTTGCCATGGTGCAGGTTTTCTATTTTTTATGATTTCTAAGAGCTGTGATGTGGTTATTAGAGATTACTGCAGAAGTCCCTTACAAACCTTTGTAAATGTAGCATTAATGAAAGAACAACTATGTAGATACATATAAGGCCTAGGGGGAAGTTGTATGGTAGGTATAACCAGTGGCGGCGGTTGGACGTCAAAAGTGGGGGGGGCAAGACATGATCTCAACATTTGTATATCAATGTTAGTTTTTTGGTTGCTTCTAACATTTTGTTTGACGTAAGATTGTATAACTATTAGGATGCTGTATTTTCCAGTTAAAATACCGTATATCGTGTTTCATATTTTACTAAGTAAATTGACAAGAGCAACGCAAGTAGATACTAGCCCTTTGTACTCTTAAACAACGAAGGTGTAAGAAGAGATTTGATTCCTTGCTCATGAACATCTTAAAATTCTGTCCGGAAAATTGTGTGGTCAGATTAGGGGCTTATTTGATAAATTCGCAAAACAAACAGGAAGGATAATATTAATCGAACAGTAATGAAAAATGAGGCTTGTTTCGCAAGTTATATTGAAACTGGAAATTAATGAGCAAATTATATTTTTACTTCCATGCATGTTATTACATGTTATTACTCTTAGAAAAACAGTAAATACTACAAGCATATGCTGCGACATTTAAAGATATGCTTTTGCAGCTTCCCAAAAAATGTTGGTTGCCATTTGGTACAGTTTTCACTTTCTTGGAATACATCAAAATTCAACAATACTTAGAATCACTCCAGACTCCGGTTATGCAAAATAATCCTAAAACTAGGGATGCCCACGAGACAAGATTTCAGGCTGTTTCGTCTCGAAAATGTGCTGTAAAAGTGATGTCTCGACTCGAAAAATGTATATTTCTCTATTGGAAGAGCCGTGTCTCGACTCGAATTTTGTCAGGAAAATTCTGTCTCGACTCGTCTCGTGCGCATCCCTACCTAAAACCTAGAATTATGTTGAATTCACTAAATTTAATTGTATATACAAAATTGTATACAGTATGTATACCCCTAAATTCATATATTACACTGCAAAACAATGCCGCGCCTTTGACGTGGGAGACCCGGGTTCGATTCCTGGCGGGAGCTCATGTGGTTTGTATTCCACGTTAATCAGTAGGTCCACGTCTCATAAAACCTCACTGCTGAACGGGATGTTAAACTCAAAAAAATCCAATCAAAATATTCCTTACCATTAGAAAAAAGAAAAGACATGTTAGGAACTGTCGATTTTTGTGCAATTAAATAATAATTTGTGAACAGTGTTTCTTCCAGACATGCTTTTGGGAGGCACTGCCCCCCGAAGATCTGAAAGTATCCCACCCACCGAACAAGACCAAAATAATACGTCTATAATATAATAATAAATAGAATAGTACCAGCAGTGTTCCCCCCGGAATACTAAGTGTGCGCCCCGGAACTTTGTTTCTGAAAGAAACACTGCTTGTGAAGAACTTCTTTTTTTTTTTTCGAAATATTATATCTCATTTAGTTCTAAAGCAACTGACTAACATATCGAGCCCTTGTAAGAAGAAATGAAAGTACACTCGAATTGTGGCACTCCAATAGGTTAATTTTTGGGCCATTTTTTGTGGCAATTAAAACGCAATTCATGTAGCTTTCTTCACTGTACGGGAAGACAACCAATACGTACTCACGGAACGGCAAATATTTTATGGTACCATTTTTATTCTATGAACCATTAATACATACAAAAACTTTATATCTCGAAATGAAATCATATACATTGATGGGTCATTTCAAAAAAGTGGGGGGGCAACTGCCCCCCTTTGCCCCCCCTAATCGCCGCCCATGGGTATAACCTTGACGGCAGTCATCTTGAAATCCGCCATTTTGAATTTAGGTCAAGTTTTTTAAATGGGGATAGGGTAATATGATACATAATTTCGGGCTAGAATTTAATCAGAAAGACAATGGTGAAGCTAGTTTTGAGATACACCTATTTGGGGAAAAGTTACAGGCATTTAATTGTTCACTTACTACGTGCGAAAGTCCTTTACCTCCGCTTCTAACCCGCGTATTAATAAGTGGATAAACGCTTCGGTAATACATATTACGCCTAGAGGGAAGTGATACGGTAAGGATATCCTTGATGGCAGCCATCTTGAAATCCACCATTTTGAATTAAAGTGAAGTTTGAAAAATGAAAACCATAGAATGTGACACTTCATTTTAATAGCAAATTTTTCCAAAAAGCCAATGGTATGCTTATTTTTGTTCTACAATTAACCAGTGTGAATTTAGGACTGCTTCTAATGTGCACCAAATGTCCATTATTCGATCTTTCAAATTGGCAACACTCCTAATTTTCACCGCATGTTTTAAGATTCCAACTGGCACTCTGCAATTATTGCCATGGTTCATGTTTTCTAAATTTATTACATTTTTTAAGAGTTGCGACAGTTCGTGAAAAGTGCTGCGATAAGCACCCAGCAATCTTTCTGAATTTTGAAGACTTGTAATGTAATTATTTATTTTAAACGAGAATACATGAAGAACCTATGGACCTATGTGACGTAAAGAAATACAAACGAAATTATAACAAATTGGTATTATACGAACACAAAATTATCAGGAAATGTAGCCTACATGTTGCGCAATCGACAAACAATAAAATATTTTGAATAAATACAACATTTAAGAAACAGCAGCAATGCTAGAAAATATCAAAGAGGCGTTATATGACTGTTCCCACAACATTGTTTGTACCATGAACATAATATGAAAACAGGTAACTTGTTTATAAAGAAGTGTAACTTAATTGAGTATCCGATCAATACTGATTATAAATTTTACAATCATGAATCATCGACAACAATCGCTAGAAAACGGATGATTTCTTTTGTCTGACTAGCTAAAAAAATTGCCATAGAAAATAAATAAATAAATAGATATACAGTAATTAAATAAATATAAAACAAAACAAAAGACTCTTAATTTACACATCAATCATATTTAGTTTTCCTTTTTGAAGTGAATTTTCATTTGATTTTTCGTCTCATCTACTACACAAGCTACGTCTTCGGTATTACCTAAATGTCAGTAAACGAGTTTTTGGAGGGCAGGTATAGGAAATAAATAATTACATGGCAAGTCTTCAAAATTCAGAAAGATTGCTGGATGCTTATCCGAACACTATTCATGAACTGACAAATCACAACTCTTAGAAAAAAATGTAATAAATTTAGAAAACACGAGCCATGGCAACAACTGCAAAGTGCCAATTGTAATCTTAATACATGCAGTGAAAATTAGGAGTGTTGCCAATTTGAAAGATCGAATAATTGACGTTTGGTACTCATTAAAAGCAGTCTTAAATTCACACTGGTTAATTATAGAACAAAAATAAGCATACCATTGGCTTTTTGGAAAAATTTGCTATTAAAATGAAGTGTCACATTCTATGGTTTTCATTTTTCAAACTTCACTTTAATTCAAAATGGTGGATTTTAAGATGGCTGCTATCAAGGATATCCTTACCGTATCACTTCCCTCTAGGCGTAATATGTATTACCGAAGCGTTTATCCACTTATTAATACGCGGGTTAGAAGCGGAAGTAAGGGACTTTCGCACGTAGTAAGTGAACAATTAAATGCCTGTAACTTTCCCCCAAATGAGTGTATCTCAAAACTAGCTTCACCATTGTCTTCCCGATTAAATTCTAGCCCGAAATTATGTTATCATATTACCCTATCCCCATTTAAAAAACTTGACCTAAATTCAAAATGGCGGATTTCGAGATGGCTGCTGTCAAGGTTATACGTACCATACAACTTCCCTCTAGGCCTTATATGTATCTACATAGTTGTTCATTCATTAACGCTACGTTTACAAAGGTTAGTAAGGAACTTCTGCAGTAATCTCTAAAAATTACATCACAACTCTTAAAAATTATATATAAAAAAAATAGAAAACCTGCACCATGGCAAAAAATTTTTGTCATCACAAATAATACATATATGTCCTCTATCAGCTAGAAAAATTTCATTGAAATCGGAGCCGGACAATTGGATGATGTCCCTTGTGAGTAACATATGTTCAAGGCAGTTTGTGTGTACAGGTCTACGTGTTTCTGATTTCAGTTTGATTTCAGGAAAGATGGTCTTTTTGGGAGGTGTTCTGATCATACCAAATTTGTCTGCCATAACGTGTTGGAGTCAAGTGTAGTGACATCAACTGGAAATCGAACCCAGATTTCACACATATATTAGTCAGAAGTCTTGAAAAACCTCTTGAAAAGTCTCATTGGTTGCCACAGAGCTAATAATTATATTTTTGAGTGTGGCAAGCACCACTTTTTGCAAAACCAATCATATCTTTAATAGATGCATGAAGTCCATTACGGTGGACAGATTGTTGCACACAAATGTGCTTCAAGTGCATGCTGTCCAGTACATGGGACATGTCTGTTTGGATGATTTTTGTAGACACAAGAAGAAAACTAGATAATATCATGATGTCAGCTTGTTTCAGACATTGTAACAAAGAAAAAAATTATCACTTGCGTGGAAAATCTTCTACAGAAGATGTCAGCAGATATTTCAGAAGAACTCGCCACGCCTCTTTCATGCCTGTTTCAAATATGCACTGACGACATCACACCCTTGCTCTGAGAGTTTCCCGGTAGGTGGCAGAAAAATTTAGATCGTCAGGCAACCCAGATAACTTCTATTGAAAAAGAATGCACTTGGGTTGCGGGTAGAGTGTTCCGACAGAACACAATCGTAATCAATCAGCAGTGTCCACTCCAGTGAACGTTATGCACGAAAGGGTTAAACTACCTACATGCTGTTCTGTAGTCCGATCCTAATTCATTATATCTAACACCTGATATTTATCAGAAATGACGCTTACTATTGTCTTCCCATCTGCTGCTCATTTAATGTTAGTTAATGTTAGCTTTTGGTAAACTAATCTAATAAAAATACATTAATTTTTGAAATCCAAAGGTGTATCAAAAAATAAGGCGAATATGTCTCTACAGTCCAGTTTTTTGTGTAGTTATTTTTTGTACATTGCAAATAGTACGATGAGGGAAGTTTGACTGCAATTACAGTCTCCTACATCAACCCGTGTGTTACTAAGAGGAATTTTAAAATGGCGCATCGTCTGGAACAGTGATAATCAAACTGTCCATCGTGAACCAATAGTAGCTCACGGGACATTTTCGGTAGATAGCGTTAACGCTTCGGTGACAGTGGGTGCTGACAACTACTGCTTGTTTATCCTGCGCACTGCCATTACCACCTTCACCTCACAGTTGACTGTATACATGTGGAGTTGTGCACGTTATGTTTTTCGCGTGTATATTAGACATTTGCTAACTTGGATAGTATGATTTCATATTTACTAGTAATGTGAGTTTGCAGGCAACAAACAAATGTAAGACTCTTTAAAAACTTACTAGTTCTTTTGGTTGGTAGCTCACAGTAGGTGAGCTACCTACGACAGCTTAGAAACTTTTTTAAGTTTGGCAACCAACGAGGAGATGCGCGGTGTTACTCGTTTTTTATGGGCAAAGGGACAAAAAAAAAAACGTCTGACATTTATCGAGAACTGGTGGAGGTCTTTGAATAGACTGTTATGTCGCAGAAACAAGTATATATGTGATGCAACGCATTCGCAAGTACTCGGACGACTGTAAGACATGATGACAGAAATGGCAGACCACCAACATCCATCACCCACAGGAATGTACGTGACATCGAAGTGATAATTCGTGAAGACCGGGAAGTGAGATTGCATAGCACTGCAAATCTCATATGGTTGAGTGAGGAGTATCGTCCATGACCAACCAAGTATCAGGGAAACGTACGCGCGCACTGGGTGCCAAAACATCTGAGTGAAGACCAAAAACACCTTCGAATAGGCATTTCCCTGATCCACCCCACACGATATGCCCACGAAGTAAATTCAGTTCATCATATAACCGGCGATGAAATCCCAATACCTCTACGGACACCTGAATCAAAACGCCAGAGCATGCCATGGAAACATCTGTCGTCACCATCGGTCAAGAAATTCAAGACCACAACATCTGCCAAGAAAACAATGGCTACTATATCTTAGCTTCGTCAGGGTTTTATTCATGTTGAATTTCTGGCAAAGAGTATAAGCATTGTTGTGGACACGCACTGTCAAACATGGACAGGCTGAAAGTAGCCATACCTCAGAAACGAAGAGGGATATTATGAGGTGGTGTTTACTGCATGATAACGCACGACTACATGCAGCTCAACGGACCATACATACATCATTGGGTTTGAACTGGGAAATTCTTGGCCAAACCCCGTATACCCCTTTATTTACTTCCTTCCGACTGCCATTTGTTCGAACCCCTAAAGAAACACCTCCGTGGGCGGCGTTTCGATACACTAGAAGAGGCACAACAGGCAATACTTACCTGGTTAGGAAACCTGAAGCAACATTTCTTTCCAAATGGCATGGACGATTTGGTGTCGCGTTGGAATGCATGTTTGGATCGCAATGGTTCCTATGTAAAATGTTAGTGGGATACCATGTGCCAAACATGATACAGTTTCAGATATTTATCTCTGCACGTTTTTCACTAAATAGAAAATTCACCTTACTTTTTGATATGCTTTGTACAAACTGCAACTTTGTGGTGTTTTATTTTGTCAGAACGCCGGCCTTTAACCATATGGAATGAGGTAAACGATACTGTGGAAAGAAAGAGGGAGGGGCATAAGAAACTGTACCTCATGGGCGGTATTAAAACAAACAAATCTTACGTGATGACCAAGAGGTTATCTGAAAACTGTGGTGCACGAAAGCTTCTCAATTTGAGATAAGTGACCTGCCAATAATGGCAGAATATCGATGATGACTACTTTATTACACTGTATAATTATTATTTGTATAACTACACCCGTTTGACATTTTAAACTGAAGTGTGTGATACGGAATTCACACTTTCTTGGTCTAATAGCTATTTTTATTTTTGTTATTAACGTTCAATCTAAGAGGAATACAGGGTCAGACCTCGAGGATTACTTGTGGTACGCAGACTACAATTTAAGAAACGTTCTACATAAAACTGAAAACTATTTCAATTGGTTATCTCGTTTGAAACTTACTGATGATATGAAAAAAAAAATAGACGAGTTTATGAATATTTACATTTGGTGCAGACTGTACAAATTTCAATACTCAAGACGTAACTTCGAAAAAGAAATACAACGTAGTTACGCGCTTCCCTTTGGTGGATATAATACCGGTTTCAATTCTCAATTACAGTCCAGCCTAAGACTAAAGAGAAAAATTATACGTATATAATGAGACAAATAATCGGTTAAGCGCTGACACCGTCTTCGACGCTGGTGAAACAAAATTCCATCCGCGAAGTTCCTACGAATTCAATCTCAAGATGGTGCAGAATGCACTCTTTTGCCAAAATTTCCGTTTCATTGCAACACAGGTGCTGGTGATCGCCACTGAGATATGAGTTGTTACTATACCTTATCCTAACGAAGAAAATGAAATGAAATCTTTAGGTTTCCGGCCCACGGTTATGCCGATAGGCTAAAGTAGATGGTGATGATGAGAAAGAATGAAATGGTGGAATGAAGAAAGTGGAAGGAAACGAAAGAACCCTGAGAAAACACACGCGCACGGTATTTAATCCCAACGAAAAGTCTCGCTAAATATTTTGTGTGCGTCATCCCACTATACGAAACAGAAGCGTGGACATTATGAAAAAGTAGTTGTGGTCACAAAAACCGGTTTTTCAGTTTTCTCCAAAAACCGGTTCGGTTTTTCACCGAAACCGGTTTCGGTTTTCTTCAAAACCGATTCGGTTTTTAACGAAACTGGTTATCGGTTTTCTCCAAAATCGGTTCGGTTTTCCACCGGATCCGGTTTCGGTTTTCTTCAAAACAAGTTCCGTTTTTTTTTTAAATTTGTTCTATTTCTGGCCAAAATAGTGTTTTGTTGTTCTCCGGAAACCGATTCCGTTTCCACAGAAATAGTTTGTGTGTTTACCAAAAGTTTTCACCGAAACCAGTTTTGGAAAAAACCGAAACCGGTTTCGGTGAAAAACCGAACCAGTTTTGGAGAAAACCGAAATTTCGCTTTTTCTAGAAACCGGTTTTGCCCATCCCTATGAAAAAGCGAGGAGAAACTGCTGGAGTTATTTGAAATGTAGGGCAGGGATAATAGAGAAACTTAGCTAGGTCAAACAGAAAACGAATAGACAAATGAAAAGCATAACAGTAAGAAAAATTGTTTGATTGAGTGACAGAATGGAGACGTCAAAAACTTGCCCATTTGTCTCAGTCACGATAAAGACTATTGACCAACTGTGAGTGAAGCACAATCTGCCGATAGTATAAGCAGGGGCGTCATTTAGGGGGGCAGGGAGGGGCATTTGCCCCCCTGAGTTTGAGATGTATATAGATTTTATAAATATAATAGTAGTAAATCAGTGAAAAACGCGAAATTTTACTTATATCAATGGGTCTTGCCGCCCCCCCCCCCAAGCAAAATCTGAAATGACGCTCCTGAGTAGAAGACGAATAAAGATAAAAAGCAAATAAAAACCACACGAACAGTAACAAAAGTTACCAGCCAGTTAATCTCAGGAGTCACATGGAACTAAATATTAACAATAAAACAATAAAGCGCTATAATTTTTCAAGACAAAAACAGCGGAATTTGAGAAAGGTATTTAGAAAATTCTCAAATAGGGCCGCACATAGACCCCACAAGCTCTCATGTGTCTACTAACTCTCCCCAACTCAGTTTGTTAATGAAAATAGCCAAGTAACAATTCAAAAGTCGTTAAATTCCTGTGTTATCAATGCACTAACTTTTCTCGTCAGTAAAAGGAGTTTAGAAGTCACTAAATCTATATTTTTTTCTTTAAATTAATTTTAAATTAAACTTCTAGGGAAATTAAAATTATTCTGTCGCTGTCGGGAATTTCAAATTTGGAAAGAAGAGGAAACTTTAAGAGATTTTTTCACGAGCTCCTGAAAGGTACGGGCAACCCGACATTACTGTAGAAGATGTTTCCAGAAAATACGACCCTGGCTTCTTATGACGTTAAAAAAACCTTCCAAAGCAGGAATGACTCGTATAGTATGGAAGGAATTGTTTCTACCTGCATGTGTGGCTGTCTGTAAGCGTGTATTTGGCAAGTTGGTGGCCAGTTACATCAGCAAAGTGCCTCTATCAGACAACACAGTGAAATAACAGAATTGAGGCAGTAATCATAAAAATACGGTTATGGGCAACCCGAGCTGAAAGTGATAGTTTCAGCACCGTCCTAATATTGAAATCATTTCTTAGAGTCCACTTTCGAGGAACTGAAATGAGAGGTTCATCGTTGTGCGTGTGGGTGACTTAGAGAGTAGATTCAGATATTATTTTTCTCCATTAGCTTCTGAAAACTCGAGTATGGTGTAACACAAATTAAAAACTTTGTCTGAGGAGCAGCACGATGAACTTGTTAATTGTAATGGTTCATTTAAAATATTTTTCATTTGAAGATATTTTGTGTGTGTAAGAAAGCAGGTGAAAAGGCGTTGAAACCCTAGTTCCATTTTGTAGCACCTACCTTTGTGAACAAACATTTTCAGTGCTTTCAATGAAAAGCAAACCTAAAAATCTACTCTAGCTAATTACGATATAAGGCTAAATAGCAAGTACTGAACCATACGAGAAAAGAATTGTCCGAAACAAACGAAGTATGATTTTTCCCATGATATCTAGATTTTGGCATATATTGTCCTGTCATATGCTTATAACAAATATAGATTGGTAATTGAATTATCAATTCCTACCTCTCAACTACTACTTTAAAACAGATACCAAAATTTATGGGTGTGGGGTTTGTAGCTTGCTGTAGAAGTAAAAAGATTTAATGCCTTACGGAATATTCTCGAATAACGATTAACCTAATTTACTTCACGAGATTATTCAAATACTATACGGATACAACAATCTTTCCAGGATAATTGGATCTAAATTATCTCGACGTAAAGTAAACAATTATTTTAGTTTATACAGAACAAGACTAATTACTACCGTTCCGTTGCTACAATTCTGTTGATTGCTTCCAAAGGGAACACGCCAAGCCCAGAAAGTTTTCCACACGGAGTCGCCTTCTTCCTTCCATAACAACTTTTAAGAAACTTTCATCTCAATCACAGTGATTATCCTGCATTGTCATTGGACTTTTTTTTCCAACATCGAAACATGGTCGTGAAGGATAGCAACAAACAACCAGGAGTCCCAGACGGAAAGTGTCACAAAACACAGGAAGAAGTTATGTCGGATTGGTATAGTGTTTAATACTTTAATACTCGTAAATAGAATTTAGATATTAGCAAATACCGGAAGATTTTCTGGTATGATCTTTGTAGTTAAAGGACGTGACTGAAATGAAGCATCAATACCGAAATATAAAGTCGAAATCTTAGTAAGCATCGACATTTGTCTATACATGAAAGTAACATAAAAGTAATCAGTATACTAAGTTTGGTAATACCAGAATCTCTGTTTCGATCTGTTTGTAAAGGTAAACAGGGTTCGCACTGAAATCACGATATTCATTTCCCTGAATTATCATGGCTAAGTAAGTTAATTTTACTTGACCCGTGACACCATAAACACTATTATTTCTGGTTAGATTTAGAAAAAAGTCCTTTTTTAATCAGCCTTCACCATCGCCAAAGCTGTTCAATGCTGTACGTTTTATGTTTTAAATACAATATAGGCTTACTTGCTTACTGTAACTACTTATTATGAGTCAAACTTCCTCATAAAACTACTTATTCTGAGTCAAACTTGCAAACTTCCTTGTATTTGGAACACAATAAAACACTAGTGCCGAACAACAATTACACTAACAATGTCTTTAATATAGGTCCATTCAATAAATAACCGGAAACATTGTACAAAAAATACAAAACCTTGACAAAGTTTATGCTTCTTTATTATTTTTTGGTGGTGTTCTAGAACTATTATCAGATGGGCCTGGCACGTCTGTCTCGTGAACACGATACTGGAAATCAGTGAAACAAGATGGCAGTAGCCTTGCATGTTTGCACCAACGTGGAGCAGCGAAGTATCATTAGATTTCTGTTAGCTGAAAAGTTGAAACCAACCGAAATTCACAGTCAAATGGCAGTGTAATATAGTGAGAGGTAAATTCAAACTGGGTGTAACAAGTATTGAAGATTCGCCATGCCTAGGACGCTTTGTCTGTGAAGTCACGGAGAACAACACTGCTAGAGTTAATGAGTCGATATGAAAAAACAAGCGTATTATGGCAAGTGCCATTCCAACAAAAATTAACATTAGAGTCGGATCAGCCCACCATATTGTTCATGACGTACTGATGTTCAAGAAAGTGTATGTGAGGTGGGTTCCAAAACAATTGACATTAGAAATGAAAAAGGCATGGGACATTGGTGCAAACCTGCAAGGGTGCTGCCATCTTCTTTCACTGATTTCCAGCATCCCGTTCGCGAGGCAGGCTTGCCAAGTCCATCTGATAATAGTTCTAACACCCACCCTAATTTATTTATTTATTTATTTATTTATTTTTTATTCTGTAGTATTTCAATTTTTTTTTTTACCTAATTCATACTTCTTTCAAAGCTAGTTTTAAACCTTCCGGTGCCACTCAAGCTTCTTTATTTCTTAAGATAATTTTATTTCCTGTGCCTTTTTCTTACCAACATCTTTTTGAATCTGTCTTGATTGTTAAAGGTGCTCTTCACATTTTCTGTTAGTACCTGGAAAAAAATTTCCCTGACTTATTAAATAAAGCAGATTTTCTTGACCTTTGGCGTATTTTAAAGTATCTCCTTCGCTTATTTTAATTTCCCTGGTTTTCCCTAACTTTCAAAGTCAGTGTAAATGGGGCACGCTCCAATCAGGACTGGCCAATGAAATCTACAAGGATGTGTAGGCATGTTTCCACATTTACTCTATTTCAACACGTCCAGGAGATGATGTAGTGTCGTCCAAGTATCAATTTGTAGGCTGGATGAATCCCTGAGCAGTTTTAGAACGACAGAGAACAAGAAACAAATCCCATCGCCATTGGGAATCGAATGTGGGGTATCTTGTTAATAGGTAAACGCTGTACTGACTACGCCAACGTGGTTCATATCGTTTGTATGATGTAGTAAATTACCACACTTGTTTACTGTATTCTTGAAAACAATTTAACTTTTAGTTTAGCATCACACATTTATGCTATTTACGCTCCAGAATTTAGATGATTAATGAGTAAAGAAATTAATTAATGAGAATGAATTACGGAAGGATTAATAGAATAAGAATATGGAAACAAATGGGAGAACCTCGAAAAAGTCCATGGATATACTGTTGTTAAACATACTCTCTCATGGCGTGGGATCGAATTATCGTTTCCTCGCACCAGTGCCCCTACTACTAAGCAGCTGCATCCGTACTATCCTGAATTATCGTTTCCTCGCACCAGTGCCCCTACTACTAAGCAGCTGCATCTGTACTATCCTGAACTTTTTCTCTCTCCATGAGAGATGAAACACTATGACCATTGCACCAAAGGCACACTTAGTACCCACAGAAAATTGTGAATGATACTATCGAAAACTTTAGCTAATGAACTTACCGAACAACTAATACGAGTGTGCTTATAATAATAGATTGGTGAGATTGAAATGTCCAGCTGACGTGTGTTACTTGCAAAGGCTAAAAAATGAAAACTACAATACCTGGACACTCAGTTTCCAGCTCAGCCACTGATTGAATTCCATGACGAAAAAAATCTGGAGTCTACGATGCTTAATCGTCCTCATCCGCATGCTGCATCGGAGACCGCCCGATCATCAATAACGTTCCTTGCCAGACAGATGGTAGTCGGTGGGAAAGACGTGTCAGGAAAATACGATGGGTGAGACAGGATTTCATACTCCAACATATAGAGAGTTTTCACCATCCTTTGAGCGATCTGTGTGTGTATTTTATTATGTAAAAATGAGAATATCATAATATAACGGATCACTCCCACGACAAGCAACCATATAAGCAACACCATCTTCTGTGGGTGTAGTAGTTGTTTTGAAAAACATTTTAGACCATGATCATCTAACCGTTTACGATTCTCGTGTTAGATCCATTTTTCATCAGAGGTGACAATCAGATGCACAGATTTTTTCCGTCATCCTGTGCTCAGAGAACTGCATACCACCAGACAGTGATCGTTGTTGCCGTGTCAACTTACGTTGTACCTTTTGTCCAATTTTACAACTTACAGATTGCGCGGTGCCACCGAACTTTACAAAGTAAATGGTTCTGCTGCGTACAGTATAATACTCCACATGAAACGTTTCACTTATAACTTTCCATCAGAACGCAACAAAATATGCTCTCCTTTTCATGGAAGTTTTTTTCGAAGCTTCATAATGCTTGTTTTTAATAGTATTTCTTATTCAAATGTCGCATCTTTACTAGTAATATACCATCTCTCGTATCTTCACTAGTAAAATACTATCTATCTCGTTCATTCTGTAATCTTCATTTTTTCCCGTCAAATTTCTCAACGTCATAATACTTTCGATTCTATATCAATAGGCATATTAAGTGCATAACTAATATATTGCTTCTTTCTGATTATTACTCAAAAATTTTACACCTACTAATATACCGATCTTCGTTCACAATTTCCTCCAAACAGATTATGAATAAAGTGGATTAAAGGATAATCCCAACTGAACTCCTTTCATTCCCCGAACCCCATACAACGATTTTTCTCTTACTCAACTATATATGGTGTTTCAAAACAACACCGACAACATTTGGGAGGTGATTCCTGACACTAACGTAAGACTAAAAATATAGACCAACCTGGGTGCAGAAATGCTTTCTTTTGGAGTTATAAGCTGTTAAAAACACGAGAAAATGAAATTTAAAGGTCCATACCTCCAATACTAAGGTAAGGTATGGCAAATTATATGCCCATAGCTAAACTCCCTCTATAAAAATTGTTGCGTGAGTCCTTAGGATTCTGAAACATGTATTTTTGGATAGGGCACATATTAGTTCTAAGTGAAGTCTTGACCCGACTACGGTAGGTCCTATAGTTTTGGAGCTATGGACCTTTAAAGTTTATTTATTCATGTTTTCGGCAGCCTATAACTCCGAAAAGAAGCATTTGTGCACCCAAGTTGGTCTATACGTTTTGTCTTGCCTTAGTGTCAGGAATCACCTCCCAAACGTGGTCGGTCTTGTTTTAAAACACGCTGTATATTCACAGTAAACTCCAGAAAATCAAATCAATGCTCCGAAAAGCTAAAAGTATTTACAGTTTGATATTTGATTGATTTGTAAACTTTTAAAAGCTACACATTCGATGTGTTTGTGCACACTTATCGAATTCCATTAACAACTAAACTATCAAAATATGTAACTAAACTACTATAGAAAATACTAAACTGTTGCATATTTATCGAAGTATTTTATTCTTTGCACGAATAATATAAATGTTCTGCCAGGATTCATTTGAGTAATGACCTGACAGCCTAGTTATTATTATTATTATTATTATTATTATTATTATTATTATTATTATTATTATTTATGTATTTATTTATTTTAATATATGAAGATTTTAGGTTACGGAATGAAAAATTCTTCTAAGAGCGGAAAATATGTGAAACAAAATAGTACGAACTTCAAATTACTTATCAGATGAACATTTTTAACTCCTTTAAAGGGGAACACGTCTTTAGACTCGCTCCGATGACGACGCAAAATCGGAGAGGGCGTTTATAGACGCGCTTAATTAAAAAAAAAAAAAAAAAAAATCTCTGCTCTTGAAAAATGCGTCTAAAGACTTAATCTTTTGAATGTGTGTTCGGTATGGTTCTGTCATTCTCCAAATAATACACTGGCGAGTAACTGTTGAAAACAAATTCCCCATTAAAGGGGTTAACGTAATTACAAAAGGGATGTGACGTATGGGATAACGTTTAGTATCTAATACTTCCTACACGTAAAGAAACTCAAAATTCTTTAATTCATCATTTCTGCCACGAGTGTACTGTGATATTAACAGAAAGAAGGAGCAACAAATCTTCATAAAGGAAAATCTAATAAATGTAAATTACACCACATTATATAAGTTTATTAACTCATATCTAGTATAGTACACCAAAATCAAAGAAAGAATTAGTTTATTACAGATAAGTTTCCAACATTCTCGATAGCTCGACATCATCAATCTTTACAATGTACGTAAGTTGGCTGATATTCAGAGAATCAACTAATAACGTATGCAAGTAGACTCAGGGTTCCCACAAAAAAGTGAAAATCGATTTCCCTGACTTTCCTTGACATTCCCTAACACGAATTATTGTTTTCCCTGTCAATTTTTTGAATAATGTAAATGGGAAAGTATGGGGTAAATTGTATCATACACTTTTTAAGCAGCTTCCTCCATCCCCATAGCCGTCCAAAACATATTTAATTACCATTTAAATATTTCAATACCGTTATGTTCAATATGAGTAATTGTTATTTACACAAAATTTAACATGTAAGTATATAATAATATATGTATGATACAGTAATACATACCTTGACATTACAAATTACATTTTTTTTTTCTTAAGAACAATAAAAAGCTGTCAAGAATATACTGCCAACTCTCTCTGAGCCAAGAACACTATCAGTCCTAATACTGCCAACTCTGAGACATGTTAACCCTCACATTTACAATTTTAAACAGAGTTTTGTTTTGCTCTCAGTTCTTGAATTTGTTCTACTAGAGCGTCTTGTTCTTGTTTGTAACATAATTCCATTTGTTTCTTCCTTCTTCCATTTTTTTAACTTCAGCACTTAGTTTTCTACTTTCACCTCTGATTTTACTTTCCTCTGCATTTTGGATTTGTTTCTGTTTAAAGTATTCATCATAGTATCTCCGAGCTGAACGAACTGAGAGAAGCATTCTTCGACCAATATGAACAGATTCCACTAATTGCATCATGTACCCGCTTCTGTGCTACAAGAAAATCTTTGATTTAGTTCTCTACAGTAAGTATCTTTATAAGACCTAATAGTGGATTACAAATAGTTATGATTTTCTCCGCTTGGAGCGCCTTTCCGTCTTTGTAGCGATTAGCTCTAGTACAGTGCGCCATCTAGAAAACTTTGCTTGCAACAAAATATTACTCCAGCACTTCACTAGTCTGGAGGTATGGAATAGTGTAATATGTAAAATTTGTGGCTCGTGTTCAGATTAGTGCTTCGTATTATTGATTGAAATAGTGTGAAGAAAATGGGGATTGTAAACCATTGGGCAATTAAAGCAAGTTTTCGTGTGTTAATGATCTAAATTACGTGATCCTTTCATTTTTTCTCTCTTTTTTCTCGTCGCATTGGAAAGTAAATTTGACTTTTTGTTTTGGCGCAATTAGAACCCGGATTCATGCTCTAATTGGACCGGTGGTATAGTTTTGATATGTAGCTCTGACCTTTCAGATCTCTTTAGGTAAATTTAATATTACTAAATTTGAATCTACATAATTTTCTTCTAAAAGTGTTTAAATTACATACAATTGAAGAAGCACTATCAGATTAATTATTCGGGGTCACAAATAGGTCGGAAGCGCATTGCATGCTAATTTAGGTTCAATGTTCCATATGAAGTTGTACGTATTCATAATTATTTCTATATTTATTTGTTATTTTAATATTACATTATCATGAATTTCTGTTATGCTATTTTTGTTAGAGATGCAAAAAAGCCGCTTTTTTGAATCGATGGTTTTTTCACATAAAAAGCCGGCTTTTTGGAAAAAAACGAGAATTTTGGAAATTTTGGCTTTTTTCATTTTCATGATTTTTCTATCTAAATAGCTTTCTTATAGTATATTTTATAGTTAGATAAGAATTTCATGACCTAAATGCGATATTTCGCTCTGAAATTCACCATCAAGATGGATGGAGCACATGTTTTACGAATTAAAGCTAACATGAAGAATGTAGTATTTGAGGGCAATTTTAGAGGCTATTTAACTTTATGTTAACTTTTGAGTTATAGACATTATTTTTCTTCTCTAGATCATTTCAATTTGTCACCCGTGTTTCATTTCTAAGAGCTTAGTACTCTAGCTTCTAGCACAAAAGTTAAACTTACGTTTTTCTATATATTCGTCAAAGCGTACGTTTTCAATATATCCGTCAAACCGTACTTCCACATTCCTCTTATACTGTAGCTGTGCAGGGATTTAGCAATAATTTTCCAGACACAACCTTGAATACCAATTTATACAAATAATCAGTAGCGGATTTAGAAAAGTACTTTAGGAGGGGTTTCTCTGATTGTTTCGTTTTCTAAAAAGTCCTAATTTTATTTGACGGGAGCTTAAAGTTTATGAGTACAGACATAGCTAATATTTCGTTTCGTTTATATGTTTAGCAATAATCTTCCGGATCATTTTATACTGAGAATCAGTGGCGGATTTAGAAAAGTATTTTGGGAAGGGTTTTTCTTACTAATGTTTAGTTTTTCTAAACATTCGTAATTTTTATTTGACGGGAGCTTAAAGTTTATGAGTAAAGGCATAACTAATAGATATTTCGTTTGTTGCAGACATTCCGTAACTTTGGGGAACAGGCTTCACTCCAAAGACCGCTCCCCTAACCTTCGCAAAACCGTCACTGCTGGTAATTAGTAATAATAACGATTTAAAAACAATAAGAAAGGAAGTCGGCCAACTCACAGTACACACACTATTTCTACATTCACAGATGGAATGAAGAAAAGCTTTGTCAGAATGGTTGAATGCTGGGTTGAATCCCGGACTTCCCGATAGAAGCGCAAAAGCTAACCACTCATTCATGTTTGTTGTGCAGTTGTATTTAGCTTATATTCCGTAGGTTTTTTTTTTTTTTTTTTTTTTTTTTTTTTTTTTTTTTTTTTTGCGGGGGGAGTTCCGTAATGATATGTTGAATCCCTCTTGTTAAAAATTAAGAAAACTTGAGGATTGGGTAAACCGTGATGGTGGTTATATAAAACTTAACTGTAGAATTTCAAGAATATACAGAACCAAACGCTCTAGATGTGCAACCTAATATTTCTCTTATGTTTTATTTTAATTTATTTTGTTTCAAAAAGAGGGTATGGAATATTTTGGAGTAAAAACACTACATACAATTTTGCTAGTTATTTGTGTATTTTTTAAAAAGAAGTGTTAACTTTTAGGGTTGGCTGGTTTACACCAACTTTTTTTTAAATAACTGGTTTAAACCAAAACAATAAAAAGAACGAAAAATGCGAATCTTGTGAACTTCAATGTGACGTTTCCACATATCAAACCACCTACATTAGTTTTATTTCCCTTTCACCTTTTAATCAAGGTGTCCCATGTTCAATTCTCGGTCGAACCACAACCCTTTTTTCATGCGTAAACCAAGTAGCGGCTCGGATGTCACTTTAAGCGAAAGTCTTCTCCTTGATAACCTCGGTATTACGTAAGGATGTTAAGCCTAAACATACGAAACGAAACCAAATTGTATATTTCTGCATGCCTAAATGCCTGTTGTTTTATAAAGAAGACAAGATTGTTTAAATATATTGATAGAAATTGGCATAATTTATCGATTGCCTACGTAGCTTCAAACATTAGCTTGGATTGGACTTTCAGTGATATCTACGTACTAAATTTGTAATTTAATACCTCAGTTTTAGCGTACTGATTATGATACGTTGACCTTTAAATTTTACATGCAAAGCAATAACAGGAGTTTCCCGTTATTGTTTTACATTTCAAGAAATGACGTGATTTTCCCGATGGCTAGGGCGGGAGTTTCTCAATTTAAGACATTTACTGACCGGACTTCTTGAAACTTATGGGACTTCTTCCAGCATAACCCCGCTGTTGCATAACAACACCAAGGCGAAACAAACTTATTTCTGTGAATATGTAATATAAACACATAAAGCAAAATATCTAAATCAAAAAAACTGGTTTAAACCAAAAAAGCCTGGTTTAAACATCCCGCAAAAAACGGGTTTTTGGCATTTTCAAAAACAACCATGGTTCTTGCCAACTCTGCTTACTTTTGTATATAGGAAGTTAAAAACTTCTTATTATATACATTGGTTAATCCTGTGGAATTCATAATGTAAATATGTTGAAGTAAAATTGTTTGAAATACCTTTTCGAAATTCATGGTTTATTTTCGAGGTTTTATATTATTATCAGCATCAACCACTAATTAAATGACTTTTTGTGTTATAGAGAAGCGAAACAAAGTCTGCTTTATCAATTTAAAGCAGAATTTTGAAAAAAGCCCAAAATTTCCCAAGCAAAAAAGCGAAGCAGAAAAAACCGAGTTTTTTTTCCAAAAAAGCCGGGTTTTTTCCGAGCTCTTGCATCTCTAATTTTTGTAACTTCAATTCGATTTACTCTTTTGTTAAAATAAATATTAATATTGATGTGGAATTTATAATTCCAAGTGATCCCATTAGCCTCCTGCAATGATTACTAGTCTTAGCTCAAAACCCGACCAATTTCCCTCTGCTCACTAGATGACGAGGGAGAAATGACGCACAGTTATGTTACACTGAGAACCCGCCCTTCACTGAGACATTGCCGTGGGATAAAATTAAAATATATTTTATAGCATGCTACAAATCGGAGTTGAGTTGAGTTGATTTTAGTTTAGCGTCCCTTTCAGCAGCGAGGCTATATGAGACGTGGACCTACTGATTAACGTGGAATCCGAACCACATGAGCTCCCGCCGACTACAAATCGGAATATTCTTGTTTCTTGGATTTTACCTTTGCAAAGAAGTCATCTAATCTGATGCTGCCCATCTTCTCTTCGTATTGTCTGAAGTCAACTGCAAGAGACCCCTGGATTTCAGTAAAGAAAGACATAAATTGACACTCTGCTTTCTCACGTACAGAATCAGATATTCTGTTATCCTCATGCAGAGTTTGTAGAATGCGTTTCATCCTAGTCTGAACAAGTTCTGGATTGTTCTTTTGTAGCCAGGGGTAGAAAGCTGACAGAGCACGTACTAGTTTGTTCTTCAGAAGGCTCCTTTCCACTATCTTCTTGATTATGCCCAGCAAAAAGTTTCGACAGTCAAGCCTGAAAGCTAGTTTTTTATCTGATGCTTTCAGTTCTTTCAGTAGTTTTCTGTCTTAAAACCAATGTCCACCATTCTTATTTCTATAAAATTTTCACTTGCAGTCAAATTCACAGCAAGAAGCTTCACTGCACTGTCACGTTTCAAAATGTTTTGTTTGACACAACGATTCATTAGATTCCGTAAGATTGATAAAAGTTCTGAGTACAGGAAACAAACAAACAGCTCAACACTCTTGAATTTCCTTTAATATGGTTCACACTCTGCTCTGACAGTTTTGAAGAAACATAATTTACACTTCATGAATTGTCTTGCACATTTGCGTTCCCTGACTTTCCATGACATTTTACGCAAAATGCATGATTTCCGTGACTCTTCCTGACATGTTTTCATTTCCCTAACATTCCTTGATTTTCCAGAATGTGGGAATCCTGTAAACTACTAAAAGAACCAACTCTTCCATTTTTATTTTTTTTTTATTGTTTGTTTGTTTGACAACAATCACGTGACAAAGAATTATAATCTGCAAAAACAGAGTAACAATATGTATACCAGTGCAGTGTGGATAACATGGCCTGACTGAAAACTTTCTGATGAGAAGATTCGTACTGCTTTGCTGCAAAAATTTAAAAAGTCTGAATTCTGGTAACGATAGTTATTTTCCATGTGAAGAAATGGGAAGTACGTGGATTGTGTTAGTGTTCTCAATGATGAATCGATATTAAACATGTGCTGAGATCGGGAACAACAAAAGTGAAGACTAAATACATATTCAGCTTTATTTTTTAAGCAAAAAGTGGTAAACAATACAGTAACAATGAACAACTTGTACAAAGCCGTTTCAGAACATCATAAGGACTGTCCCAGAAATAAAGTAACCACTAGAAAATACATGTCAGAACTCCGCAGACGCTTCAGTAGTATCTCATAGATGGCTCTGAACAAAGCCACATAACTGTAGTTGAAATGACACAGCAAAGAGCCGTTCTGTGTATGGAAGTGAGCGGTCATACCACGAATTAGCGAAGCGAAGCGAAAATTAATTCTGCACAAATGGTGCACTCAGAAGGGACTTTCAATGCGAAGGATCGCCAAGTCCGTAAATGTGTCGTACTCTGGTATCAGAGAAGCGATGCTCAAGTTGTAATCGCTATTTACGTCGTGGTTCGGAGTAATTTTTATCTCTCATATATTCCCCCTTTTCTTAGTTGTGATTCCCAGTTACGCCATGACGAATGCGATTACTGCCCATGCCTACAGTTTCGACTTACGATGACTGGGAGCATGGCAAATGAAAATGTAAGCAACGTAAAGTTTGTTGTTAAACTACACGTATAAAGAAAATTAAATATTAAACATATGACAAATGATAAAATCACTTTTCGATAAAAGAAATATAATATTACTATATGAGCATAACTATTACATGCATTTACACTTCCAATATATGCACAATTAACAATTTAATACTAATGACACGATGGTGGCGTAGCTTTAATAACAAATAATGTGGTGGCGTAAAATGTTAGTAAACTCACGTGTTTCTTCGGCTAGCCTGTCGATGTTGCGCCTTCAATGTCCTGTATTCGAGTATATCTGCTATTTCTGAAGTTGAAGTTCCAAGGTTGAGTCCCAATCGTTTCTTCTTCACTAAGTTTTCCGGGTAACGCTATGCGTATGTTATCAACTTCATGTCCTCAATCAAATCGTGTTTTAAAGCTCAGCTTACGTTCACAATAATAAAGGATACTCCAATTGATTAGTGGTATGACAATGTTCTCTTGAATAACTATTACGTTTAACTTCCAACACTAATTAATAAACTGTTAATTGATAGTGCATCCCTCCTTTTCACAATCGAGCTACAACTCAAAACGAATGGGCTACATTCTAAGCAGGAAGGTACGCTGCTCTTCGGAGAAGGGCGTGCTACGACGCGAAAACTGGGAGTAAGTAGGCTCCCTCAAAACTGTCCACTGCAGACTGAATGCCCTTTTCAATTCACTATCATATACATGTTTTCGGGTGTGGAGCTCTCTGGTGATGACGTATAATAACAAGCTCACACTCTTTGGCTGAAAAAGTGCGGACATTTTAAATAACCAAATCAGCGTTGAGCAATGACAAGAAGTAAAGTGTTTTTGCGACTTTCCCGATCTTCCGGAGTTAGAGAACGTTCACAAAGGAAATCACTGTCTCTGAAACGTATGCCCAAAAGAGTTTCTAGAACATTTGGATTTATACGAGGGTTGGTTAATAAAGTTCAGAATAAATCTATTTTCTCAATGTTTCTTTTAAATCGCAAAAATGAGCTGTAGGACGGTGACAAAGTTTGGAGAACATTATACTATTAAAGATTTAAAAGGAAGACGACGAAAACCAGGTATGTCTACTAAAACTTTGGAGGGAAAGATTCTGCACATTTTGAAGACGAAAATGCATTTGTCAGTTCGTGAAATAGCCAAAAAGTTACATACTACCAAATCAACATGCGTCGAAACATAAACATACGATCGTATCGAAAGCAAAAAACACCTCAGCAGAGTGCAGAGGAGAAACAACGTGCTTAACCTGCACTAGAAAACTTGATGACCTAGTGACAAATGTCTCGATGCATTCTAATGGACGATGAAACATACGTCAAAATGGACACAAAAACATTGCCTGGGCGGCAGTTTTACACAGCAATGAAGGGTGAAGTGCTTCGTGATACGGATAAGACTATCCAGGTGTCAGAATTTGACGCGAAAATGCTAGTATGGCAAGCCGTTTGTTCGTGTGGTCTCAGAAGTTCAACATTTTACGCGAATGATACAATTGGTGGCGAGATTTATAGAAATGAGTGCATTAAAAAGCGTCTGCTGCCCTTGTATCATAAACGCAAAGTTCCCCATTATTCTGGTCAGATTTGACCCCGGCCCATTACGCCACTGTCACCACAGCACTACTAACTACGAATCAGGTGTGTTTCGTGACGAAAGAACTAAACTCACCAAACGTTCCCCAACTTTGCCCCATCGAACGCTACCGGGTAATTATGAAACGAATTCTCAGGAAAAAGGATCGGGCTGCCACTAACCTCCAGCAATTCAAACAAATGTGGAACAGTGCAGTCCGTACTATCAATGAAACGACTGTGCGCAACTTAATGCAAGGTATTAGAAGCAAAGTTCGAAAATAAATGCGCTGTAATACGTATTTGGCTCTAATGTTAAAGTCAAGAAGAACCCTGAGTTCAATTTGTAA
Organism: Thermobia domestica; assembly: GCF_964235325.1. NCBI lineage: Eukaryota > Metazoa > Arthropoda > Insecta > Zygentoma > Lepismatidae > Thermobia > Thermobia domestica. Next base: position 239,823,636 of record NC_137458.1, on the reverse strand, counting down.
ACAATGCAGTAGATAAACGAAATTCCAAGTGGTTACTTTATTTCTGGAACAGTCCTTAAAATCACGGATCGGAAGCATGAAACTACTTCCTCTGAGAGTTGCTGAAAAGCCAGCTCAAGCTTTGAATTGTTCTTTAACAGCGACAAAATGAACAAAATAGTAAAACTACGAATCTTACGACTGCAAAAATCTCATGAAGTTCTTCGCATCGTTGGAAAGCATATGATTCTTTTGAAGCACATTTCTATTGGACTGCTAATTGCTTCCGGCAGCATGAAATGCAATCACTTGTGCACTAAACCATTATGGAGTCCTTTACATGGGATATTTATTTCTTGATATAAAGTACGAAGTTAAAAAGTTTGCTAATTTCACGATTTTATGATCCAACCACCAGAGTACCAGAAGGGTAAAAAAATTAATTTACAGCTTTCAGAGATCTGTGGGGAAAATTAGACATAAAGCTACCGAAAGCTTCACCTACCCAAAAAAGTTCCAATGGTTATCAAGCAGCTCATACCATGTACAGAAGATGCTCAGTTCGACACTATATGGGTTTAAATAAATAAATAAATTATATATTATATATATATATACAGATTTGAAATTAAAATATTTTGGAGCTCTGATTCTAAGACAACTTATCCACTAAAAGGCATAGCATACCCTTGCAAGAATGAGCACAAACTCAGAGAAAGTAATGTAGCTGAAAGTGGTAACAGCTTTGGTGTAATCATACTATGGTAAATAAAGAAATATTATCTGTTGATTTTATTAATGTCACTTAATCTAAAATACCAGTCTTGCAAAATAGCTTTACAACTATAGGCAGTGGTTACAAATACGACTTATCCCGTAACAGTTTCAACCAACCTTTGGACTCACTGGACTAATGTAGTAGTTCAGCTTGTCCCTGTGGCGTTTCAAAAGAATAATCTGTGATATGGTAACCAAGTGTGCATTAAACCAACAACGTAACTGTGAAAGAAGCAAGGAAACACCATATCATTCTTTATTATAATAGAACAGATGGAAATAAGGATACAATAAACCAAATGGTTCGCAAGACTAGTGTTGCAGAAAGAGAGCAGTTAGACAATGATAATATTTATGGAAAAGTATTAATGTATCCGCACTAGCACAATATTCTACAACAAAAATCGTATCATTTGCAGAGGAAACGAGAAGACCTGAGATAATATTGTGATGGACTATAATGAATTGTAAAACCACAAACAAAAAAACGCTCTCTTGTTGCCTTCAGCTCATTCTTTCAGTTATGAAAATCTGCGTACTTCCCACATCACTTAAACCTAATATTGGTCAAGAGCACTCGAGCAAAGATGTCATTTATGTCCACACAAGACGGCCAGGATACAAACAAAATAATCTGTGCCATATTTAAGAGGAATAAGTATAGAGAATACTGTTAGATATCAAAGTCGCTTGCAATTGTAGATTTCAATTTTTTTCCCCCACGCTTAGATAAAATTGTTTAGTGAACATATTAAGAAGTTTATTGAACGTCGGCATAACATTTAAAATGAATAGCCATGCTTTATAATAAATTACTAACATCACTGTAAGTAATATTACTTGCAAGTAATACCATTTCATAAATATTTGTTATTAATGTTAAAATTATATATCCTATTTATTTTGATACTCCCACTGACAAAATACCTTTATTTCATCAAAATCATGAGAAAACTTTTTATTGTAATTCTGCAAACGTATCTCCTACGAAGCCCTCTCGGTGATCTAGCGGCTAGGCGTGACTTTGGTATGCGTGGTCCCGGATTCGATTCCTGGCAGGAAAGCACAAAAAATTAATTTTACGATCATTCACTTTCATTAATCATCCGTCTCCTTTAGTATAAAGGATATGACCGAGGGACGTTAAACTAAAATTTCATTTTTGTATCTTCTACGTACATAATGCATAAAGAAAATAAATAAACTAGTAGAATAAAAAATAAAGCTTTGTTTTGCAATAAATAAAGATTATAACTACGCAAACATAAAATAATATTATGTAAAAATATGTACGGTGAAAAACTAAGTAAAAAAAAGAAAATTCCAAGGACTCTGAAGACTTCTCTTATTAAGCTTAAAATGGCATGTCTTAAACGGAAACTTCTTGACTAACATCAAGTGTTTACATTTGTTTTATAAAATCGCAGTGTTACAAACTTGCCTGCTATTGTGGACATGTTATATTCATAGTATATATAAACCATTTCTTCCTGTTTCTCACGTTGAACACTACTAAAAAAGTACCTCACGAGAACGATCGATACGAAATTATCCAGATTACGAGGTGATTAATATACCAAAAAATCACGCTAAAGTTTTTGTTCAGTCATCTTGCATAAGGAAGAGAAACACTTACCTGGAAAAGAAGAAAACAACAATTAAGTATGAACAAATTCGAAGTATCAAGGATAACAGAATAGCACTGATCATCTATTTACCTACAGCAGCGTTTTCCAACCGGTGTGCCGCGAATGGGTCGCTGGTGTGCCGCGAGGAAATCGAAACAAAATTATTAATTCTATAGCAACCAAATTGTAAAACATAGAGAAAAAGGTATATTTGTATTTCACATTACTACTATGAATCTAAAATTTAAAGTTTCATACTGTATTACTTTTCTGTAGAACATTTCTCTGTGCATTACTAATTTTGAAAAAGTATTTGTTATCATTGTTATGACTATTATTGCTTCTTTATTGTTGCAGACTATTTCGTAACTTGAAATTTTAAAATATTATTCAATCCTTCCGGCAAAGTAAACATGCATACGAATTACCTATATTTGTGTTTTAAAAGTAAAAGAGATTTGTTTATTCGTTCGTTATTTAGTGATCCTTCTCCTTAATGAACGGTTGGATACAGTTTTTGAAAAAGAAAGTGTATTTTTAACAACTTGAGCCCTATATCTGATTCAATTGTTTTCTATTTTTAAATTAAAATGAAAAATAAGCATAATGATTTACCACAGGGAAAAACCAGTGATCGAGCTAGCTTCTCTGTGAGAAGGATGTCAGTAATCAGAAAATATACTACAGTATTTTATATTTTCTAATAATAATAATAATAATAATAATAATAATAATAATAATAATAATAATAATAATAATAATAATAATAATAATAATATGTGTGCCGGTTGAAAAAGGTTGGGAAACGCTGACCTACAGACTTGAAAACAATAAAAAAATAATTATTTATTTGAATTATTTCATATGCACTCAGCACAAAATAGATGGAATTTAAAAAAACCTTGAACTGATGGGATATCGAAGAACAACTGCAAAGAGGAAGATCAGATCCAACTTTCTGCAAGTGTCATTTGAAAAATTCCACTTTATGTTTGGTTGGCAACACTGTTAACCTGATGGTATAGAGAGTATGCCAAACAGTGTCTCCTTGTCGAGATTTGCATGACGCAAAATTGAAGTGTTTTTCATGCATTAATCTAAAAATTACAAGTGTTTCAAGATAAATAGTACCCCTATATACGTATGTATATACCGTATTTACGCGATCCTAAGACACACTTTTACACAATTTTTTCATCCCCAAAATCAAGGTGCGTCTTAGATTCCAACTATGCAAGTTTAGGTCTATATTTTGCACTGTCAGCTAGACCCAATTTAGAGCAGAAAACGAGTTTTGCCGGAAATAGTTAATCCCATTAGTCACGATTTTGTACAGAATGTACTCGAGATATCCGAAAAATGGAAAAATGCGAATTTTTTATCTGGAAACCGGAAAATAGTAAATTGAAAACGGAAGAAAAATTTTCATTGTTTGTTTTTCAACATTTGTTTACCTTTTTCTCATTCTTAAAAATCACTGCAGTTCAGTTTTTTTTTCTTCTTTTTTGCCAAGGGTGCATTTTATATTTGAGGGCGTCTTAGATTCGCGTAAATACGGTATATATGCAAATCTCGACAGGGGGACATTGTTTAACATACTCTGATACATTATTAATCTGGTTGTATTGCAGTGTATGTCAAACAATTGCCCCTGATACCGATATTTCAATAGTACAAAATTTCAGCGTTTCTTGTGTATTTGCTTAAAAATTACAAGGGCGTTTCAAAATAAATGGTTCACCCTCTGTGTTTTCAAAAAATCGCTCCGCATTGGATTATTGCTAAGATATACATAGAAAAACTTCACTACAGTAAACGTGGAAAATGGTTTTTCTCAGCTTCACGGCACAGGTCAATTTCCCTACACATTTTTGGGAACACTCGAAATAAAAGATTGGTGATCGATAAATTATATGTACACTCATGTCCAAAATGATTGTCGCATATCTATAACTGTCTTCTTGTAAGAATATAATTTGATAGTGATTTTGCAGGGTAATTTTAATACTGATACTATGTGTATAATCGGAAAATGTATATTTGTGGTAAATTTCATAGGAAAAGAATTATAAATACGAAAATTAGAATGAGCAAAACAAAATGTTGCTAAATGGACAAGAAAGTTTTGTTTTCGTTTTATTGTTCTTATTTACTGCTCTTTTGGCATGAAATTTGCCACATACATGTCTTTGTCGATTATATACATACTAACATTATAGGAAATGCTGGACGAATTCGTTATCAACTTATATTCCTACGACAACATATTTATAAACATGCGACAATAATTTTGGACATGAGTGTACCTTACATGTGACACTGCCCCTCAGTACTTTAATAGTATTAACTAGATCCTGATACTGTTCAACAAATGTTACTGAACCAATTTTCAACGAACAGTGTCTCACATTTTCTCCCTTCTTGTCACCCGTACGAAATACCTGTTCACACCAAAAAGCACTTGTTGCTCCATTGTTAATATAATAACACACACCTGTATTACTCTATACTCAACGGAACTGATTGATCTTTGAGCACAATAACCAATTACAATGTAACACTGATCGTCATAATTGTGTAGTATATGTCTCTATTAGGTTTAAAGTTAAAGCGTAGCTTAATTCCCCTCTATGTCGGACATTTGATTAATGTAACATACGCATACAAAAGGAGAAAAGTTAATGTTTCAATCCTTTTCCCATAATAACAAGTACTTACATCCACTGCGGAGGGACTTTTTGAACAAACTGTATATACCACAGGGGCCAAAAATAAGACAACCCACGTTTGAATCAAATATTTCGCTGTACAGCCTTTGCCTTGAGATTTACCGCAAAACTGATGATTTTATCGGAAAGAGGGTGTAATATTACTGCAAGAAACAAGTATAGTGTCTCTCTTGCTTTTTCCGATTTCAACAAAATTAAGCATATTTTATTATGTAACAAAATTTTCTTTCTATGGTCAATGGTCATACAAACATTGCCATCTTATGTACAAAACAACGAGAAAACAGAAATGGCTCGATATCTCGGTTGTTTTCAAGCCAAAGCTAGATAGCACCAAAAAATTGATGAGAATAAAACCTACAATTGCACACACTACCTTGTAGCTTCTGCTGGAACTCATAGAGGCACCAGCAAGCCCCATATAGTGGCATCAACTACTGGCTGCCTAAGAACTGTCCTGATTGTTTACATATCACACGTGCAGAAGCAAAGATCTGAAGGCATGCTGTGGTGGATGCGGTGAAATGGGAAATTATTGGGCTGCATAAGGGTAAATTCAATGAAAGGGAGACTATTGGAAAACTAAAAGTGAACAAAACTTGTGTACACCAAATGATTAAGAAGTTTGTTGTTATCGGTAAAGTTAGCCCAATTCCAAGTAGAAGAGAATTGCCGTGTTTAACCGATGCACGAACTGACCGACGGATGGAGGAGTTGTGTAGACAGAATCGACGAGTTACAGCACATGAAATACGTGCGAAACTAGATTCTGCTATGTCTCGAAGAACATTAATCAGAAGACTGAAGAATGTCGGACTGTCATCTTGCATTCCAGTGTCAAAACCTTTGATAACAAAGCAGGACAGAAAGACTCGCTATGAATAAGCAATGTCGTACTGCTCCTAGACCCAGGAAAAAAGAGAATACTATGTTATTTTCAGGCGAGTCGGCCAACTAGTTATTTATTAATCGTGCTGTGAGAATTTGGAGGCGATTAAAAGGAAAGTCCGCGCTCGAATGCATCGTTCTCCGGGTCAAGAACGGTGGCGGCTCTGCAATAGTTTCAGGCTACATATCGTCTAAGTGTCCAGGTGAGCTTGCTTATGTTGGCGGAATCATGAACAGTGACAAGTACCCCCAATACATAAGCAACTACATGCTTCCATCGATGAAAAGGCTCTTTGGACGCTGTAAAGAGTGACTATATCAACAGGGCAAATTCCCCTTGTCACATTTCAAAGAACACTATAAAATAGTTTCAGAAGCTCCATGTCCCTATTGAAAAATAGTTTCCTCGGTTCCACGATACGAATCCAATAGAGGCTGTATGGGATCTTCTGGACAGAAAAGTGAGAAAATATTCTACATGTAAAACAGAGGAGAACAAACAACGACTCACAAGGAAATGGCTGGCATTCAGCAAAAATTGCAAGCTTTTTGAAAATTAGTAAATTTGATGCTGCGGAGAGTTGAGGTGCTTATCAAAGCTAAAGAAGGTGGCACCAAATACTAAACAGGCAAGTCCGACATGCAATTTGATCGCTGGAAACAGAAACGAAGAAATAACATCTATACGTGTTAATTTTCTAACGGTATGTTTATGTCCTGGATTGTTTTCACAAGATTGCGTCCAGAAGCTACAAAGAGCCATTTTGAGGATGTCGTTTAAATAAAGATATCGAACCATTGTTTCTTCTTTTTTGAGGGAGAGGGCTCCTCATTGTTTCGTACATAACATGGAAATATTTAGGTGACCAAAATAAACTTAATTTTTGTTACAGAAATACAATGTGTAATTTCGACGAAGTTACTGAGAATTCTTTTATTTCTTCCCTAATAATAAGGATGATTCAGTAACATGTCATCCTCGTTTCTTGCAGTAACATGTTCATCCCGAAGAAATCACCAGTTTTGTGGTAGATCTCATGGCAAACGCTGTACGAAATATTTGAATCAAACATAGATGGTCATATTTTTCACCACTACAGTGTACTACCATGAGCAAAATAAATGACGCGTCTCTTTATTTTGAAGTTTTTTGAAAATATCTCCGTTTTCTTTATATGTTCGAAATCTCGGAAGGTTTCCCCAGCAGGACAGGTTAAGAACAAACCCGTTTTTAATATTTGTGTTAGATATTAGCTTAAAATAAAGAAATTAGAAGCAAAAAACATTAAATCGACAGAAATCTCGAGAATTACCAACTCTGCTAAAGTGGGAAATTTTCAAGAACGCGAGGGAATTCTGCAGTTCAACACGAAGCAGCGACATCTATGTCAGTGAGAGAAGCGTGGATTAGATCTACAAACGAAAATTTTAACGAAATATTTCTAGTATGTCTTATTATATGCATTATCAGCGAACTCCAAATATATGAATCTATGCTAAGTATTAACGTATAGATAGTGCAAATAGTGGAAATTACCTATGGAAAAAGACGAATTGTTAGCCCAATCGTAATGAAAAATCGTCTTTACTGTAGAACAGGTTCAGCTTACGTAAGAAAGCAAATAGCTCAGCTAGATAAAGCAACGAGTTTGTATACCGAAGGTAGACGGTTCGAATCCCGTGAAGGACTGTTGTCATTTTTATCACTAAGGTTATTTTATTTATTTTTTATTTGGGAAAGAATCAAATTGTAACATATGTGTAAAACTCATGACGATACCAAAAAAAAAAAAAGAGAGAGAAAATATCGTCGCATTTGCATTAGTGTCTCTAATTTTTGTTTGCAAATAGATTCGTAATTATTTCCCCTGTGCTCACTGATGCATAACGAATGTTTTCCAGTAAATGTTAATTCTAATTTGGAGAATTTTATAGTTTCAGAATTTTCTACGTAGTCTTCTATCTACGTGTTTGGATATTTTGATAACAGATTTCCCTATTAAATGTTTAATTTTCTCTATAAATATTTGTCTTAAATTGAAATTGTTTTGAATTTACTACATAAGCAAAGTTGCCCGAAGGAGGAGAGCTCAAGTAGTAGATATTCTACGTAAAAGCAACCTATTGTATAATGATGATGCTTCTTACCTTCAGCACATAATCTTAACGTTAGAGAGTCAGAGAGAGAAAAATCCTGTTTTTTTTCCCCCTATGACCACTCATCTTAAAGCTCTACCTATAATGATTCGTGTCACATAATTTCGGCTCTCCAAAGACATTCATATTTATTATTATTATTATTATTATTATTATTATTATTATTATTATTATTATTCCTGAATATGCCACCATTACATAATGTTGTAACTTTAAACATCTTAGTTTATAGTACTTTCTTTAGTAATAATTTGAGCAACCACGTCACAAAATTTAAAATGTATGAGGGGGCACGACGTTTTATTTCCCCTCCTCTCTTTTCAGCACCCTCCAACACAAGGTATATAATTTCTGAGAAGCAGGGCAGACAAAATGAATAAGAAATATATTTAGAGCATCCTTTCCTCCTTCGTGAATGTAATATCACGTAGCATTTTTTATTCTACTGAAGACGACCCTAGGCCGTTATGGTTAGGTAACAAAAGAAATACCTAATATAATTATAGCGCCCCTTAACTGTAATATTACCTCTTCTTTATTTGTTCGAGGCTTCCCTACACAACCAAGGGTGACAAAAAGAATAAGAAAAGTGTCTAAAGATTACAAAAGACTTTATAGTTTGTCAGAAACAAGGCAGTATATACACAACATTGCTTTCGTTAACAAGTGTTTCACCCTTCAGTCGCTTATAAAATTAGGCAGAATAACTTTTGCCGATCATTGTTCTAGAGGGATTTGTCCAGGATGGTTTGTTGTCGAGCTAATAACGATGAGTATGTTTATTTACATCACTGTTAAAGAAATAGCAAACTTTCTGAAAGGAACTTACTTAGGAAACAGATCTTCCTTCTACTTAGCCAGAGCTCACTCTGAAAAATTGCAACTGGCGTTCTGAGTGAAAGTTCTATGGGACTATTAGAAAAATATATTCCCGTTTCCACGCTGATGGTAGAATTTCTTAAACCGTTATTGAATTACGTTCGAAGGGTAAGCGTAAATAGCGCCCCCGCAACAATGTGGCGTGGGGACCGCACAAGCTGCAAGGCCAAAAAGTATACAGAAAGTACGCAGGGGCGGAGCAGGCCAAATTTTCACACGGGCAAAGTGACTTTTTGGCGCCCTTCCCCTAGTAGTAGCCTATATTTTACATTTTATCATAGTGTTTTTAATAGTTCATTTCAGATTTTGCTTTGGGTGACGGCAAGACCTCTTGATATAAGTAAAATTTCGCGTTTTTCACTGATTTACTACTATTCTAATGATAAAATCTATATACATCTCAAACTCAGGGGGGGGGGATGCCCCTCCCTGCTCTCCCTAAATGACGCCCCTGTTTTAAACCCATTTTCAAAAAGAAATCCTTACCTAGGAAAACTTCACAAAGAATATGGCCCGCTATAAACAATACCAACTCCACCCCCCCCTGGTCCCCTGGTCTAGTGGCTAGCACGCCTGCCTTCTGTGGTACCGGGTCCAATTCCCGGTGGATTACTGTTGAACGATAAAAGTGGTTCGGATTCCACTATAATTAGTATCCACATCTCCCTTGCCCATTAAGGCATAACCGTGGAACGCTAAACTCAAGCAAACAAACAAACAATACTTAATTCCCGGCACTCTTTATTCTACATGCCATCTCTCAATTTTTCGATACAGCCCCCTTAGTACTATGAAACTCTCTTCTTCCATAGTGAAATGGAAAAAGATCATATAATTGCCACTACTTTACAAGAATATAAACCAAAAACGTCAGTAGAAAGCACATTATAAAATTTACTTTTTGAGGCTCGTTTTGGTGCCCCTCTTTCTCTGGCGCCCCGGGCAGTCGCCCGGCCCTTAGTCCGCCCTTGAAAGTACGGACGCATAACTAAGGACTGCGGAGGAGAGGTTAACCTTCATGTTATGCCACTGGTTTGACGTGTTTGAAATGTTCAGTAAGTGATCGGTTAGTGAAATAATTTCGACGGTTACTGATGTTTAAAGTTTAGCTAAGACAAAGCTACCTAATCAAATACATTTGATATCGGGATGTCACAATTTGATTTTTCCTCACACAAAAAAGATAAAAACAATAGTAATAAAAACCCTTACTCGTACTGGGGTCCTAACTAACAACCTAATTCTTACAGACTAGTTGCTCTGACCAACTGAGTTTCGATTTCTTACGCGAAAGAAGTCTGTTATATTAAGAGGCATGCTTTTCATTATCAAAACTGTTCGAAGTAATACGAACATGGCTTAAGAACAGAGACGGAACTGAATTACCACTCGATTGACCTTGAGGGCAAATCACCAAAGCGTAGCTATACGCGTAAGTTCAGCATGCATTTCTCTGGAGTTGTGTTCAGTATTCCTATCTGCCAGTCATGCTTGTTCGTAGGAGTAATATGTTACAAACCTGACTTTTCGATACAGCACAATAGCAAAAGAATAAAAGGGAAGGAATTCTTGCCCTTGTGAACGTTGGATACCACCATGTGCAATAAAACTGTCGCGTCTCCTTGAAGTGATATTTTATCGAAAATAACTCGTTTTCCTTTATATAGTCTATCCGAAGTTTTTGAGGGTTTCAAAATGAGGAAATGTTACTGACAAACAAGGACGCATCTAGGGGTGGGTCCAGGGGGTCCGGACCCCCTCTGAAACCCCAACTTTTCTGTAAATTTAGCCTAATTTTGGGGATTATCTTTTAAAATTTTATTATAATTTATCCTCATATTGAAGTCGGACCCCTCCCGAAATAAATTACTGCATACGCGTCTCTGACAATTTTCAATATATTCGTTAAATAATAAAGTAAAATAACTAAATTAGGAGCAAAAAGCAATAATAATAATAATAATAATAATAATAATAATAATAATAATAATAATAATAATAATAATAATAATAATAATAATAATAATAATAATTGAAGCGAGCTTAACGAGTTTCAACCGTACGACTCAACCAACGTTTGGGTGCCTGTTCGTTCCTCTCATAAAAGACATTTCATTTTAATGAAACTAGTAAGTGCCTTCTTTTAGCTCTGCGGAGTAACTATTGCTTGGAATATGAATCTGCAAAACATAAGAGGTAAAATTAACCAAATGGTGCAAGTTTCCACTTATATATATAAAACAATTTTGCAATATCAACTACGTGAATCTTGTCCCATAAAAAAGCCGAAACCCCTACACCGAAGAGCCCTCCGAGATTTGATCATTGTCCACACGGACTGAAATTGTCATTTGAAGCCAAGACTTTAATATGAAGCCAATAATTTCTTTAAAATAGACGGAAAATTCGGAAGTTATAAGCATTTTCATATTTTTGCCTTTTCCCATAAGGGAGCCGTAGCCCCCTATACTGAAGAGCCCCCCCCCCCCGGAGATTTGATCATTGTCCACTCGGACTGAATTTGTCATTTGGAACCAACACTTTAATACGAAGCAAAACATTTCTTTAAAATAGACGAAAAATTCGAAAGTTATAAACATGTTAATAATTTTGCCTTTTCTCATAAGGGGGCCGTATTAGCCTACACTGAAGAGCCCCACGAGATTTGATCATTGACCACTTGGACTGAAATTCTCATTTGAAACCAAAACTTTAATATGAAGCCAAAAATTAAACTTTTACATCAATTTAAACTGACTGGGTTCCGGTTCCCCCCACTATTGTTTAGTTTAGTTAAGTGGTAATTTGTGACAGCTTCACATCATCAAAAGAATGTTTCACTTCCCCTCCCCTCCCCCAGGAGTTCGTGCTGGATCCACCACTGGAATCAATAGACACTTTTCCTATTCTTTTTGTCACCCTTGATTGTGTAGGGGCTCCCTCGTACAAATAAAGAAGTGGTAATATTACAATCAAGGGGCGCTATATATTAGGTATTTTTTTAGTTACCTACCCCTAACCGCAAAGGGTCATCTTTCGTAGAATAAAAAATATTACGTGATATTCCAATCATGAAAGGGGAGAAGATGCTGTAAATATATTTCTTATTCATTTTGTCTGTCCTGCTTTTCAAAAATTACTTTCTGTTGGAAGGGTACTGAAATGAGAGGGGCAAAATAAAAAGTCGTACCCCCTCCTACATGGTTGCTCAAATAAGTACTAAAGAAAGCATTTTAAACTAAGATATTTAAGATTTAAACTAGGAAACTAACATATCCTTACATTATGTAAGGATGGCATATTCAGGATTATTATTATTATTATTATTATTATTATTATTATTATTATTATTATTATTATTATTTGAATGTTTTTGGAGCACCGAAATTTTGTGAGACGAACAATGATATGTAGAGGTTTAAGATGGGTGGTCATAGAGGAGGAAAAACAGGATTTTTCTCTCTCTGACTCTCTAACGTAAAGATTATGTGCTGAAGGTAAGAAGCATCATCATTCTACAATAGGTTGCTTTTACGTAGAATATCAATTACTTGAGTTCTCCTCTTTGGGTCTACTTACCTTATGTAGTAAATTCAAAACAATTTCAATTCAATACAAATACATTGTAAAACTTTTCCGTAATTAAACATCTAAGGCAGTGGTGTCCAATTATAATAAGCCTGAGGGCCATAACTGTCTTTACTAGTAAGGTGGAGGGCCGCAGCTAATAATAATAATAATAATAATAATAATAATAATAATAATAATAATAATAATAATAATAATAATAATAATAATAATAATAATAATAATAATAATAATAATTATTATTATTATTATTATTATTATTATTATTATTATTATTATTATTATTATTATTATTATTATTATTATTATTATTATTATTATTATTATTATTATTACACTACAAAAGAAAAATATAAAAAATATATGTGAAATTTAACATTCCTATTCAATGTGACTAATGAGGGTGACTAGCAGCGTTTACAAGGGCTGGGGTATCTACATCCATTCCTCTTGTAAAAGATGTAACCCGCAGATGTAAGAGAGAAGAATCTCCAAGGCAGCTTCTGGAGCGATTCTTTGCAATTTTCATGGTGGAAAATGCACTTTCGCACAGATAAGTACTACCAAACAGTGACACTATTTTCCAACACAACACACAAAAGCTAGGGAAACGTTTGTTAGAAAGTAGTCTGAAAAATCTACTCCTTTCTTTGTTCTTGTCTGAAACAATGGGTCAGACTGAAAGTCACAAAGTTCGAGCTGTAAGTTTGGAGCTTGTTCTTCGATGTTTATTGTCAATGCATTAGTAAATAATGCTATGCCGTTTTTTTAATTTGTCAAAATCTGAGAATCTCGCATTAAATCCATTTATGATACTCTCGATGTTTCTACAGAACTCAGAAAAATTAAACGCTTCCTTTTCAAAATCTAATGTCAGACGATTGCAGCTTGGAAAGTATGCTAAATTGTGTTTATCACAAGAAGTGGTGTATTTCTTGCGCGCTATGGCTTCTAGGCAAAGTTCGAGGAAGAAAGGGTCTGATTTAAAAAGCTAGATCAAATATAAATTCGTTCATTGAAGTAATCGTCCCTTTCAGCAACGGTTACATTACTGACTCCAGTGTTGTCTTGGATGCCTGCTCCTTTTTGTTGTATAGAAGCGCTAAATGGATGCCTTATTCCGAAAGAAGAGTGGAAACATTAAATGAATGAATGAATATAAATTAAAATATTATCAGTTATAACAATCGTAAATCATGAAAGCTTTGTGGGCCGCAGGAAATGGTTTGGCGGGCCGCATGCGGCCCGCGGGCCGCCATTTGAACAGCCCTGATCTAGGGAAAATTAAACATTTAATAGGGACATCTGTTAGCAAAATATCCAAACACGTAGATAGAAGACTATCTAGTGAGAAATATTGTGAAACTTTATAAAATTCTCCAAATTAGAATTAACATTTACTGGGAAACATTCGTTATGCGCCAGAGAGCATATGGTGAGCAGTGAGCACAGGGGAAATAATTACGAAACTGTTTGCAAACAAAATTAGGGACGCTAATGCAAGTGCGACAACGGCATTTTTTCTTTTTTTGGTATCGTCATGAGTTTTACAGAAACGTTACAATTTGATTCTTTCCCACATAAAAAAATAAATAAAATAACCGTAGTGTAGTGATAAAAATGACAACGGCATTTCCATGGGATCGAACCCGCTACCTTCAGCATACAGACTCGTTGCTTTAACTAACTGAGCTATTTGCTTTTTACGTGAACTAAGCCTGTTCCGGTAAAGACGATATTTCATTACGATCGTCCTACCAATTCGTCCTTTTCCATAGATAATTTCCACTATTTGCTCTATCTTTATGTTAATACTTAGCATATATTCATATATTTGGAGTTTGCAGATAATGCATATAATAAGACATACTAGAAATATTCGTTAAAAGTTTAGTTTGTAGATTTAATCCACATTTCTCTCAATGACATAGATGTCGCTGCTTCGTGTTGAAATGCAGAATTCCCTCGTGTTCTTGAAAATTTCCCACTTTAGCAGAGTTGGTAATTCTCGAGATTTCTGTCGATTTAATGTTTTTTGCTTCTAATTTATTTATTTTAAGCTAATATCTAACACAAATATTAAAAACGGGTTTGTTATTAACCTCTCCTGCTGGGGAAACCTTCCGAAATTTCGAACATATAAAGAAAACGGAGATATTTTCAAAAAAACTTCAAAATAAAGAGACGCGTCATTTATTTTGCTCATGGTAGTACATATATACGATATATACAGAGTGTTAATGAATTATACTGACAAAATGAAAAAAGTGCATCAAAATACGGGGAAAAATCATATGAATATGCAGGGGAAAGTACATAGTTTCAGAACTAAGATCATGTAAAAGCGTTGAAAAACTAGTTCAACATGTATTATTAAAAGTCGAGTAGCGATCCATATCAGCGCAAAGGACGTCACATATACGCCATCCAAAATTGTGTACTTTAACAATGTGCAATGAGTGCGAAGGGATTCCCTACAGGGCATTAATTTCCAGACATGATCCCAACAGAATTCTCAGATATGCTATGATCTGAAGGTAGGTTCAAAGTAGGCCAAAGGTAAGCAGTAACAGCAGTGGACACGGAATGCTTCGGTAGGAAGTCGGGAGCGTTAGGGACCACCAGCTCCATGGTTCGCCAACTCGTGTTTGAAATAGTGCATACTGCGATGTATTTTATCACGGCACATTTCACGCTTTTTTCAAATATAAGCGAGCGTGGATTCCATGCGAACCCATTCCACATTAATAAAGTATGCGTTTTGTATGGCGGAATTGTAACTTCCATTGCGCTAATATAGATCGCCACTCCATGGTTTCTCGGAATTAGAAATAACGCATGTTGAGATGTGCTTTTTCACAATTTTGGACAACCCTAGCTCTGATATGCACTTTTCTCCACAGGCACGTATGAACTTTTTTTTATTATTATTATTTTCGCACTTACAGAATTAGAAGACCAAACAGGAATTTCGGCAAAGACAGTGCACCGCATTTTTACGAGAGGACTTAAACATGTGGAAAGTTTATCCAAAGTAGGCGCAAGATCAACTAAATAAGGTACAGAAGTGGACTCGCTACGAGACATTTCACATCAATTTGGAGAGTTTGTAGAAAGGAAGGATGTCTGTTATATCGCATCATGGCCGTGCATAATGGAGTAATCCTGAGTCACCACGAAAACACAAAGTTCAACAATCAACACAATTCTTCATCAACAAAGACGTATGACTGTCAAGGTAAATTGCTGCCTGTTTCTCCTAGCCGATAAAATAAGTAACGATTTTCCCTTCCTGACGTTCCCTGTGGCTGACCTTGCCCTGGCCTACAATGTATTGTTCTTGACTATTGACAGCACGTCAGTCTGGAAGTGACGCTGAGAAACATGTCGAAGGCCTCAGCCACCGCATGTTGTGTATGCTAGGCCTTGATCTTGCCTACAGCTTTCTATGGCACAGATTCCGCTAAATTGTATTGTGTTGCCATTGTTCCTAATCAACACTCCACTCACTGATTGTCGAAGTGACACTACTAACGTTCCCAAGTGGCCTGATGATTTCACGTCTCATCGCAGGATCTGGTTCGGGTCGTGTGACGTCACATCTGCGTTCATTGGTGCGGACGACCAAGCACAGGTGTAGTACAATGCAGTGAAAAATACTACAACCCTCACAACCAAATACATAGGAACTTTTGATGTCTCTTGGTCGGCCTTGCGTTTTCTGTCTCGCTCTCCTAATTGTTTTGAACAGTATAGCGGTTTTCAAGTTGTAAGTATTTTCTGTGCAAAATATGTGTGAGCTGAGAATGATTCTTATCCATTATGAACAGGTTACCACAATCTTGGGGGTAAAATAAGACTGTCTCTTTTGTGAGAATGTCCACAAAAGGAAGAGTTCTATCATACATATAAAAACCTGTCTGTATTATGGAGGTGTCCGTTAAGGAAGGTTTTTGTTGTATATGTACTAGCAAAACTACTGGAATTCTAATTACATGCCTGAGTATTAATTACATAAGCAAATAAACGTGGTCTCGAGTTCGATTCCTGGTGGAAAAGCATTATAATTTGAATGTATTACGTGGTTTGGATTCCACTTTAAACTTTAAGTTCACGTTTCATATATTGTGTTGAAAAGGTACGTTAAAACTGAACAATAAATAAATTAAATCTTTCCATTTAACGCCTCACGATTATGTCCGTTAGGTTAAGGAAGACGAGTGATTAAGGCAAATGAATGATGATGGAAGAACTGGTGGAATAAAAATGTGGAAGGGAGAACCCCGAAAAAACCCATGGACACATGTTGTCCAGCACAATTAATTACATTTCTTTAATGTGGCATCCTACAGCTATGCCCTTTAGGCTAAAGGAGACATAATTAATGAAAGTGAATGAAATTAAAATTTGAGCTCTCACCAGGAATCAAACCGGAGACTACATGTACTAAAGGCACACACGCTAGCCACTAGTCGAGCGGGAAGCAAATAAACATTAACAATCATAATAAATAGTATCCTGTGTCCTAACAGTTACTTCTATTCTTGTACTAGAACATTCATTGTTATGTTAAGATCCTTTTTGAAATGACATAATTAAAACACTGTACTAACCTGTTCGAAGCCTCCCAGAATCTCAGTGGTGTCCATAGCAGAATTAACTGGCAGAAACTTCAATTCGTTGCCGGTAATTTTCGCTAATAACTTTACTAGTGATGTTTTGCACGAACCCGTCGGGCCAACCTAAGAAGCAAAGAGTATTGATTATGAATACATTTGGTAACATATATAGTCGTTGGACATCGAAAAACAATTGTCATTTTATTCGAAAATTAGGTATGGATTTAGGTATAAACTTGGCATTAAAAATAATTTTAAAAATTACTCTTAATTCAGCATCTGAAACGGAAACTTCTCCCCGTTTCTTAGAATTCAACATGTGAATATCCAGGACACTATTGCACACATACAGAACTCTGTGGCTTAATCTTTAGTCGCGCCAATGTAAATTTTCATATAAAATATTCACCACATTTGTTGGCAATAGTTCTTTGTTACTATTATTATAGTAGTAGTGAAGACATTGATCTATCAACAAAGTAACATGGCGTTATAAATATCAGTAATACTTCAATCTTCCAGGCACTTAATTACATGAACTTATAACAACTGTTCCATAGCTACAAGATCTATTCATAAAATAACTCATGTAATTTCAAAACTTACGTCTCCATCTCTGCAAAAATACGCAATATAATCTACAAGTAATTTGTAACTTGTTCTTAACTTTCCTAACTGCTTAGTCACAAATCTTTTTGAACATTTGTCGTCTCCTTTTTATATTCCCATTCTACCACTAATCCACCTATTCGATTTCATTTTCTGAGATAGCAAAAGGATTCAAAACTATCATTTCTGAGATATTTTTAATCACAATTAAAATCAAAGCATTTTGGGGATTAGCAGAACTTTTGTCTCTTCCATCATTGACGTATACTAAATGCTATTTTTGATAAATGAATATTACATACAAGGTATATGTAAAGTCAAAAGCAAAGCTAGTAAAAGAACAACCACATTTGCCGGCAAGTAAGACGTACCCTACTTTCTGTATTCAATCTTGAAGAATAAATATTGCTGGCTATACCCCTGCGAGTAACATACGCAGAGTTAAGAAAGCTTAACTAAATACTGAATCGCACGTGCGTCCGCGAATGTGTATAGCGGATGTGCGTCTCGAGAGGATATCTACTCTGACTTGATAAATAATAAGAATCTATCCGAACTACATTTACTAAGTCACTGAACTGTACGTACGCCGGGAGGAAACAAGGAAGATATCAAATAACATTCCACCGAGAAAACTTATTGAAACTGAAAATATCAAAATTGTTGTATCGGCGTAAGACGCTGTACGACGCATTCCATTTTCGATTTATTATTAAAAGAGTGTCTTATATGCTGGCAAATACGATGCTCAATTTCACTCTGTCGCCTCTACTCACCAATATAGTTAGCCACTTCATCTGAACACATCTCGCGACAGATTTAAGAGGACGGCACAACCGATGTAATAACACTAAATCATTGTCTGCAACACTCGTTGAAGCCGGACAAGAAGATAGATTACGCTTTAGACACACATTCCCGAGAAAGACTTCATCTTGAGTTATATAAATTCTGGGAAAATCTGCAAGCAGCGGATAGTCTACTCCAAATTCCTCACTATACGTTGACAGTACCTGCAAAAAAATAAAGCACAATACAAGAATTATTTCAAAAGTTCAACACTTTCATCTGTTCAAATGTTATTTAAACAAATGTTTTCGATAAATCGTCGTCGGCAATTCAAAACCTGCTATGTGACATTTTCGGCCGTTTCGAGATAATAGTATTATCTGGTGCAGCTTTTAGACTCTTTTAGACTCTCTAATTTATTATTACTTGAGAAGATATCTAGTTACTTGCAGCATCAAATATTACTTAATCACTTTTATGAAACGAAAAATCTAACCGGGATACTGTTTTTCGTTTCTCCTGAAAAATTTATAAAAATGCACATAGCAGGTTTTGAATTGCCGGCGACGAAATACTATCGAAAATAGCAGCAATTACATAACACTACAACTCTGTTACAGAGGGCACAGTTGTTCGGTGATAGAGCGCTCATACATGCTCTGCCGTGTCGTGACAAAACGCTATAACTTTGGCGAAGAAGTTTTGCGAAAATGAGCCTTAAAGTTTTCATCCGAAAATGTGATCTGTATCGTGTAGAACCAGTGTATCTTGACTTTGGAAACACGTGGTTGCATGTAATGTTACGTAAATGCATGTTGTGTGATTAAATTTGGTGAAAATTGATTGGTTGACCATTATTGCCTAGTTACACTGGTTCTACACGAAACAGATCACATTTTCGGATGAAAACTTTAAGGCTCATTTTCGCAAAACTTCTTCGCCAAAGTTACAGCGTTTTGTCACGACACGGCAGTGTTGCTAGAGGCCTTTGGTTGAACCGTAGGTCATAAATAGAGAAAGGCAAAATATGAAGAAAAAATAAGAAAATATAAAAATTGTAAGTCCAAAATATGAAATTTTAATATTTTTTAAAAAAGATGAAGTGTATATATATAAAAATCCCTTACACTTACATGTCACGTATTCACTGACTTTTTTTAAAAACATATTACGTATACGTTTACGCCATTTATTTCAATAACAAAAGCTTTGGAAAAGTAATAGCTAACAGTAAGTAAGAACTGAAAACTATAATACTTGGTTAATCAAAATCTTCAATGGCATAAAAGTGTGTGAACCTCGTCTGCAACCACACAGTTTTGCAATCGCTCAGCTATTTAGTGGCGAAAGAAATCTGAAATCTGTGATGTGAAGAATGTATGTTTCACTGCCCAATTATCAGGGAAGGTCCTCCCTTCCAAGTGCTCGAAATGCCGGAAGAGATGACAGTCAGTGTAAAAGAGACGTCAAGAGATTACGCTGGATGAGGAAGGGTTTCATACTCCAGTTCATGGAGAGCCCACAACATTCTCTGAGAGACATCTGAGCGTGCACTGTCATGCAACATGACACCATGTTTTTTGACAATTTCTGGATGCTTGCAGGCAATATTGCTGTGCATTTCATGGTGTTCAGCACTGTAACGATCTGCAGTGATGTTCCCGCTTTGACGGAGAAAGACTTGATAAATAAGCCCGAACATAAATCACCCTATGATCAACGTCACTAGAGGTTTTGGAAACTGGTTTGGACTTTGATTAGCCACTGTCCTGACCATTTATGCTAGTCTTAGCAGACCCATTGTTTATTACAAAAAAATAAAAAAAAAAAAATCAAATGTAACAATGTGATGCAGGAAAATTTTCCGTTTTTTCCTTACACTCAGAGAACTGCATACCTCTATACACCAATATCAACTCACGTAGTAGCCACAACTTTTTCACTTTACCGATTGCACGGAGCAGCAGAACGACAGTGGCATGCTGTATGCCTATCTGTAATGATATTAACACTTTTTGGAAGACCCGCTTCCATGATGTTTCTGAGAAGCTCATCCGAACATAATATTGGTCGGTACCCGTGGATTTCATTTTGTAGCACTGGTCATCGGAACGAAATTTGATAAAAGGTGAATTGCAATTTTGTTTGCCATTCCTGGTCCAAGTGCACTGTTAATGTTTTACTGTGCTGAATGTTCAGCCTGACCCAAAACCGCACAGTTTCAATTTGTAAAGAAAAATCACTCGCAATTCTGTGTCCTCCGTGGTATACTTTCATACGACTCTGTTCAATAACTCGCTGTTCCCTAATTGTGTGGGTTCCCCAACCTGGTTGCTGGATGTAAACAGAATTTGTGACGTTTCATGCGTGACTTTAGTGCATCTTTGCGTTGTATTGCTATTGAGTTTCTCACCATATGTCAAAGCGAACATTTCATTTGAATCAACCAAATAGAAGAAAACGTGTCTTGTGCGATCCTCTAAAACCCGACATTTTCAAGTCTCTTGCGACCCTATAATAAACATTTTCACATTTTTTAAATGGTAACATATGAATTCTGGCTTCGCTAAGAACTAAAGATACTATAAATATATGTACATTATAATTTAATACAAGTAAACGTCTGTATTACACACGACACTATATATAATATTTACAATGCTATTTATATATTTTGCTCCTGTCAACACTCTATTCATTCGATTACCCAAACATACAGAAGACTACCTTCTTTGAAAAAGTAGAATATCGAGAGACGATTACTTTGTCCCACTACCTTGGCGACTGTGAAATCAAAGAATTATTGAATTGAGTTGATTTTGAGGTTAACGTCCCATTCAGCAGCGAGGCTATATGAGACGTGGACCTACTGATTAACGTGAAATCCGAACCACATGAGCTCCCGCCGGAAATCGAACCCGGGTCTCCCACGCCAAAGAATCATTGAAATTACCTCCATGGCAATTGAATCCTTATCTTGTTAGCAATTCCATTCAAAAATACAATTAAACCCAAAATTTTTAATACAAAAATAACAATCAATATTTATTCTAAAGAATAAAAATATAACACCATCTAGTATAGTTATACTCGCTAGTAGAATAAGTCAACCCAGTGACTGAAAAATGCAATGACAGGATGCAAATTAAATTGACAGGATTTTTTTATCTTTTAAAAAAAGCTTCTGTTCCTGACATGATCAACAAGTTGTTTTCCTCTTTCGCAATGGCAATTAGAGGAAGGGGAAGCAGAGGAGTTGTTTTGGTTGTCAATCGACTTATGTGGAAAGGATAATACAATCTTTAAGCCTAATGCAAATGGAAATCGTATATTTTAGCTCCGCTTTTCATGTAATATATGCATAAAACAACTTTTCCGTCTGTGTAAAGCACTTGAATTCAGACACCCAGTTGTGAATTTCTGCTTTATCTTTAGGCATGTTTCAATCTTCTTACATCTTTTCAATTCCGAAATCAACAATGAACATACGTCCCACTACTCACGGAATCAGCTCAACTGAGTTTATATGACAATTGTTTTAAGACAGTTGCTGAATGCTCTACCACTGAGCCACCGCGCTCCCTTGGTGGTAGATTGGACTTTACTCAGAAATTATGTTCACTGAAAACTGCGTCTTAAGCCAAATTTTCACCACCAATCTGTTCTGTTAAGAATAAAAACTAATCTGTCACGGTAGGGAAAGTGAACCCAGTGATCTAGTGAAGCTGATGCAAGATCACAGGGTTCAAGGAAGTTAGAAATCCAGTTTAGGCATAAGAAACAAACACAATATGAAGAAATATTAAGGTTTTTACTGAATATGAAGGTTTTGTCAAAATATTATGAAAAAATTAAAATTAAAAAAAAAAAACGTTATTTAGATTCAACGTATCATGAAGATACCTGTTCCCACTGCCTTGCAGAGCATGGTATAAAATATAAAATTTCATATATTCCCTCTCTCTAGTCACAAGAGCACGTGATAGACAACATTGTGTCCGTGGGTTCTCCCAAGGTTATTATCCTGTTCCACATTCTCATTTTACCAATTTTTTGACAATCATTCATTATAATTAATCATTTGTCTCTTTTAGCCTCAAGGACATAAAAATGGATCGTAAAACTAGAAATTTCATTTCATTCAAAGAAAGTTATAAAACTAATATTCGCAACACAATACTTTCATTTACTCTCTCAGAATTAAAAAAAAAAAAAAAAATGTTGATTTTAATTATAAAAACTTGTTCCATTTGTAAATGCACAAACATTTAATTTTATTGTCTCCTCTTCTCTGTTTAAGAATTAAAGTTAACCAAAGTTATATCGAACTTACAAATTAGCACTTTTTTTTTCGAAAAGGATAAAGATTCACTTTAATTTGTGGAGAAAAAGTATTCAAACATGAATTTAAAATTTAATAGTAATTTTGTCGTTATTTTCTCAAGTCAATTTGTAAAGTTTCAATCCCTATATTCAATCATCATCAAAATATCAACAGATACCCGTTCCATTTTAATGAGAATGTTTCTACTTATGTTCCATAATATATGTATTAAATCGGCTCTTCTGCACACAGTATATAAAAACATGGCACATTAAATTGTAATAAAGGTGGTATTTTTTAATTGTTTTGAATTACTAAAACTGAACAGAAGTGGCCTGTCTAGAACGGAAGTCGAGGATTTTTTCTTTATTTTTTTTTTAAAGTGGAAAGTGGTGATCTTTTATCCAGTTTCAGAGTGTACACAAGGAAGTAACACACCTTTGTTTCCA
Organism: Thermobia domestica; assembly: GCF_964235325.1. NCBI lineage: Eukaryota > Metazoa > Arthropoda > Insecta > Zygentoma > Lepismatidae > Thermobia > Thermobia domestica. The sequence goes on along the minus strand of NC_137458.1, from coordinate 239,800,221 downwards.
ACTCCCCTTTCCCTCCACGAAATGCTTTCTTTGCCTGAAAATTACTTCGAAAGTGTGATTGAAAACCACAAGATACGACTTGCTTACCTCTTTCAAGCTACGTGATTTTTGTCAAATACTAAATGCTGTATTACAGATCCTGAATACTCTGTTAAATGTTGGTAGCCGGATCAGTAGCATGTTTTTGAAATTTAACTCCCTTGCCAGCAAGATAGTGTGGTGGAATGAGAAGGTTGATTTTGCTTGATGATCTGTATTCCCGCAAACTACACCGATTTCAAGCACCGGTCGTGGTTTGGAGTCCATGTTAATAATAAGCCGTGTCCTTCACAACCTCATTGTTGTATAAGGACGTACAACACACAGAAACTATTAAACGTTAAAATTTTCCACTTAATAGATCACAAGTGTCTATTGAGACTGAAAGTCATTTTTTTTAAAAATTAAATATAACAGGTTATGATTCAGATTCGGAATTTATGCAAGGAAACAAACTTTTACTTCAAGCAATTTTCCGAAAATATTCTCACTGCTCCTGAAACGGCTCCGAAAGTGTGACGAGAACACTTTACATAATCCACTAGCTTTCCATGTATTCTAAGGCCAAAGGAAACACTTGGAAATATGTTTGGAATTGGAGTTCATGTTTTTGCTTACTTTCAAATCTGAATCAAACATTCCACCTTATTCCTTCAAAAAATTTCATTTTTCATATGTTCCAGTACTTAAATCATTTAATAGTGCATTTAGGATATTACATCCACGGTAGTTAATATTTACTTAAAATTCACTTCCTCAATTTCAGAAGAGGTGGATAAGTGGTTTTCTGTATATTAAGCTATTTTTTCCATTACATTTTCAATTTTATTTTGAGAACAAAGGAGGCGCTTAGAAATAATACAAGTAAACATAAGTTTATTTTCTGTATATTCCAAATATGAACCAAAAATTACCTCTATCTGTTTAAAAAAAAAAAAATAAACTTCCGTTTTAGGTAGATCACTTTCGTTCTGTTTTTAAATTTCAAAATACTACCATTTGCAGTTTTCTAAGTCACGTTCTTCTGTCGAGGTTAGATGCAAGATTCAAAAACTATACATATTCTTTTAAAGTCCAAAATCTGACGAAAGCAACTTGTTATACAATTTCAGCAACATATTTTATGCACCAAACATATTATTACTGCTTGAAACAGATTTTAGAGTTTTACCTAAAGTTAGATCTAAAGCCTGAACGAACGGTATACAAATGGGAAGTCGGAGACATTCGATGATATCATCATACAGTGAAGATTTTGGAATGTTATTAAATAACGCGACGGGTGGGAACAACCCTTTCTTTGATCATAACTTTTTGCTGGTAAAAATGAATAATCAACTAAAAAATGCAGCCACACAAAAAAATAAAGAAAGAAAGAAAGAAAGAAGAAATCAGGATATTGAAAAGTTTAAATATCAGGAAGTAAAATTCAATTCTCACGCACATTCAAAGAAAATATTTATTGAAACTCGGAACTAATCACAGGTAATAATAAGCATATTAAACTTCGCATACATCACTCGACAGAAAAATAGGCTAACGCGAATAGCAAACCGTTAACAAACCATGAGCAAGGAAGAGAAGTTGTACAAAACGAGGAAGGCCTGAAAATATATTTTATCTATTTATCTATCAATCTATCTATCTATCTATCTATCTATTTATATATATATATATATATATATATATATATACTGAAAAAAGTAAAGAAAGAAAAGTACAGGCTGTTCAGTAACGAAGTAAAAAAGGACAGGTGAATACCAAGGGAACATGAAGAAATGAAAATGGAAGTGAAATCAATAGAAATTCAGAGCAAAGGTACAATTGAGTGTATTAAACTTTGCACATACCAGCCTATAGATGTCACAGGAGTTACCGCCAATAACTAACTGGTTCATATTAGCTTTGCTGTCATAAATAACAACTAGAAATACAGATCACTGAATAAAACAACGTTTATTTTAAAATAACAACTGTGTAACAGTTTCGTCAACAAACTGAACATATTGGTGTGTGATGAAGCCAATATGTTCAGTCAGTTGGCGAAACTGACACAATTATTATTTTAAAATAACCGTTGTTTTGTTCAGTGATTTGTATTTTTAGTAAAAGTTACTGCCAAAAGCGAACGGTTTAAAAAAAAAAAAAAAAAAAGTGTTACGGAAGGAAAGTTGCAGAAAACAAGGGAAAGGAAGGCCTACAAATATATCGCAAAAAGTAAAACGAAACAATGTATAGGATCTTAAGTAACAAGGTGGGAAAGGAAACAGATAGGTCAAGAGAATAATTCTACAAACGGAGACTCCCAAAATTGGAAAGGCCAGGGAAATATGGAGAAATGAACAGGAAATCAAAATCAAACAAAATGCGGTTCAGACTTAAGAGAAACTGCAGTTTCAAACATTTTTCCATGTTTCCTTTACAATCACGCAGAAAATAAAAATGGAAAGGCAAAGGCCAGAACGAACGTTTTAGAAAGGTGCAAAAGATATAATGGCAATTTGTATGAGGACAGGGATGGACAAGGTAGTCTAACTGTAAAAGGGAAGAAAATAAATGAGGTCTACATTATAACGAATCGCTCAACGTTTTTTTAGTACCTTCAAAATGTGTGTCTTCTATATATCAAAATGCAAGATGCTTCCATGATATTACATAACAGTTTTGAGCACATACCATATTCACACACTTAGCACTCCAACATCAACAAGTTTTCTTATATGCGACTGACTACTACTGGCAATTGGAAGCGCACAATATAGAACTATATGAAGAGAATTAAGTTTTAATACCAATATAAGGTCCTTTTAAACAAGGGTGAATAACTTTCTTATTATTTATTTATTTATTTTTATTAAAGAAAAGTAAGCACTAACATTCATTAAGCTGTGGTTTAAATTTTACTGGCTGGCTACATTTTTAATGAATTTAAACCGAGAACATTAACAATTTAATTATGAACATTATGAATTTATTATTACAGACAAAATATGTACGAGATAACTTTAAAATCTTTACAAACCTTTTCTTTATCTTCTCTTGTCCTCATCCGATCCGCGTAGATTAGTTCTACAAACTGTCCAGGATTCCACTGTTCGTCTATTGCTTCTTCGTTTGACTGATTTGTTCGACTCTCTACCATCACCTGGCACCAACGAAACATGTCCCTAAGGTTTAACTCCCATGGACCACCTTTCACACCCCATAAATGCTGTTGCACAATTTCACTTGCTAATCTAGAATTAAAGTTGACCATACTTCTTACTAACGTACTCGGGATTTGAGGGAATAATGCGCCAATTATGAAGCTGAGGTCAAAATCCGAAAGAGGATCTATGTACACCTATAAAGAAATTAATATTCTTGTTTAGGTTTTTAGGTATGTAACACATATATAAAGGTTGCTACTGTAGTTTTTACTTAGAGCAAAAATTTCTTCAAGTTTTTTAAAATTTTTACCAGATTATCAATAATGGGAACGGCATATATCTGTCTCTGGCTGCTACTTTAGTTATGTAGTTCTGTTTTATTATTGCTATTTTCTACTTCAGCATGTTTCATGTAGCAAGAAAAGAAGTAATAATCTTGGTTCATATAATGTTATCAGTACAACATTTGCTTGTTGACCAATCAAACACAAAAAGAAACCTGATTCACAATGTTCAAAACGGTGTTAAGTAGAACACTATAATTAACTGTTTAATTTTAATATAAATATTACTTCAGAATACAAAAATGGGATTCATACATTAGAAATGTTGAGTGCCTCACTAGTAGTACGGTTATTACAATTATATCTGAAGCATGTGTTTCCCGGGTACAATTCGCGATGAATCTAGTCTCCATTACCATGGAACGTGGAGAAGACATAGTCTACCAGTCCATCGTAAAACATAAAAGCACTTATAGGTACTTACAAGTAACAACTTAAGAAATAGTAAGAATAATTAACTCTAAGTGAAACAAATGCCCTTTATTACTTCTAGAATATATTCCAGTGTCCCGTGTTTATGAAATGAGACTGATGAGATTAGGGCAGAAATGTGCAATAGTGCTTAAATATATGTTTAAAATATACAAATTTACTTAGTTAAATAATTACAAATTTACAAAACAATATAAACAAATACCTGTGTAAAACGATTTAGAAATGACCGCGGAAGTCCTCGACGTGCACCTCCTTGTTTCAATGGATTCTGACATGCAAACAGTCTAGTCTTCCCAGGCTGAACATAGAATGTACGCCCAAGTTCTGGGATGAAAACTTCACCTCTGTGATCCAAACAGGCATTCAACCCTTCCAAAACTGACTGGGAGGCTAAATTAAGCTGTAATGTTAAACAAATTTTGATCATTATTTACAAAAGGAACTTCATTCTCAAAACTATAGTAATTTTAAAAATTACAGTCAGTATTACATTTACTGTACTGTAATGTAACTACTGAAATATTACGATTAGCAGTTACTTCTGTTAATCGGATGTCCACAGGGTTCTACAGCATTCCTTTTATTATTATTATTATTATTATTATTACTATTACACTAGAAGTCCTTCCAAAAGTCCTTCCTAAATATATTTCCTTCGTTTGGTAACTTACATGTTATTCCGTTTATATTAGACCGATTTTGATATGTACTCATTTTACGAAACAAATTCGTCGCTCCTAAAGATGGTGTTCTATTTTACCCCAGTGTTGTGGACTATCGTAGATATCGAAGTTTCTATTGGAACATTGTGGACTATCGTAGATATCAAAGTTTCTATTGGAACAGACCCCAGCGAAGCACGGACAAGGGGACTGGGTCCTTCTCCTCCCTGTGAGCTTTACAGAGATTACAGAGGAGCGAGGATGCCAATGTTGGAGATATCTTTTCGAACACGCTAAAGTCGCAGAAATCCTTTGGATTGGCATCAAGGCTCTTCATAGGAATGACTTTAAATGGAATGACATGAATCAGTTAATTCCCGTTCCATTTCCTGATAAAAACACAAGAGTTGTTCTGGCGTATGACTTGAAACCTTGTTCATACGCGCCCTCAACCTGGCTGGCATCCGCATTGTACAACTGTGGAAGTCAATCTGGAAGATAAGCATTATAATGGATTCCTGGAGATATTATCTATTCACTTGTATGTTTTCATCAACCTTTAATATTAGCAATTTCTCCCCGTATCTGAATTCTCCAACAACTATAAACCCACACGGGAAATGTTCCTTGCAGTGACAAATGAAGCTACAGCGGCACTTGGCATTGCTTTCACGGTATATCAGCGTATGGAAGTGACTCCCAGCAGAGATGGATAAATGCTTCACTAATTAAGACGACTCTCTGCTATTTGGACCCCGCCAGGAACTTTTGATATAGTTTTCTGCAATTCATTTTTCATTCTGCAATGTGTATGCAGCTGGTATATGTGGATCTTAGCCGGAGCTGATTACGAATACCTATTTAATCTCTGTCCATCGCACGTTGGGTCGGTGGGTTTTCCTGGCACGCCAATCGTCGGATCCCTGTAGCACTGCTGGTGTCATTTTCCTTCTGTTTATAGTGGGCAAGTATTTCGCTACGGGCTGCTAGTTTATGTAACGGACCACAATAGCTCTTGCAATAGTCACCGTGAGTGTGAACCCGTTCTTCCGACACTGTTTAAGTAAATACACATGGGGGAAAAGATGGTAAAGGACCATGATATGCCCTTCCCAGTAATGGTTTATTTTAGTTCCGTTTGACGACATTCAGGCATCTACTGCTGAAGTCAGCAGACCGTCGTTCTAGCGTGTCAGTAGCGTTCCTAATTTATCGATATAAACCGAATAACCATCTGTAGTAAAATCATAACTTCCAACATGAATTATTCATACTATCTGTCAAAATATACAGTATACTAATTTTCGTATGCTCAGCGTTTATATAAAGATTCTAATTTTATACAAATGTTCCTCCGTTTATTTGGTTTTTGAACTTCTGTTTTAAATATTTGTTGAAAAACATTGGATATTATATTACAGAAAATTTCTCTCTCTTATGAATAGAATTAGAGAAGAAAAAAGTTAATTAGAAAAGAAAGAAAGAAAAAAGTTAAACTCAGGTTCGTTTATTTTAATGTACACTCATGTCCAAAATTATTGTCGCATGTCTGTAAATATGTTGTTGTGGGAATATAATTTGATAACGAATTCGTCCGGTATTTTCTTATAATGTTGGTATGTGTATAATCGGCAAAGACATGTATGTGACAAATTTCATGTCAGAAGAGCAGTAAATAAGAACAATAAAACGAAAATAAAACTTTCTTGTCCATTTAGCAACATTTTGTTTTACTCATTCTAATTTTCGCATTTATAATTCTTTTCTTATGAAATTTACCACAAATATATATTTCCCGATTATACACATAGTGTCAGTATTAAAAGTACCCTGCAAAATCATTATCAAATTATATTCTTACAAGAAGACAGTTATAGATATGCGACAATCATTTTTGACATGAGTGTACAATTTATATACTGAATTCAACGCTTGAGACTCCGGCGGATTCTTACATTGAGAATTATTAATATACAATTCGAAATTAACGTAATATAAAAACTGCCCTTTTCCCACTTCAGGAGCAGAATTTTTAAAAATACTGAAAACAAAAGTTCACCTATTTTCAATAGGTTTCATATTGAATTTTATATTTCCAACTTTAGAGAATGCATTTTATGATTATAATATCGGAAATTATTACAAATATATATATATATATTTTTTTTTTAAATTTCGTTAGGTATTGTGATACTTGTAACAGTGTTTGTACAAACAGATATGATGACTAGAGGGCAAGATGGAGGAGACGATCTGTATATTTTAAGTATTTCGATTGCTATGTGAAGACTTCCGTCAAAAAGTACGCATACGCGTGAAAATAGATCGGAGATCGCTACATAGAAACTATTCATTTATTTTGTTTTAAAATCGCTCCGAAGATGTATAAAGAAAAATAAACTCAACAAGAGCTGTGTGCATAGCTGCACCGTAGAGTTGAGCGTAGCTTGTTTCAATAAACGTTTGTTAATTTTGGTACCTATCGAACAACAACAGTAATTTTAGTTACAAGAAAGAGAACTAGATTATTATCTGTGAAAGCCATTAAGTTGTCAATTTCGTATGATTGCGATTTCATAAGCAGGAGCTAAGTTTATATATATAGGACTTCTTGAATTGTTAATATATTTCAAGTTCACCAGAACAAAACCTAACACTAAGAAAAAAATACTAACCTCATCAAATACTACCCAGTGTCCAGCCTTCAGTGCTTGCAGAAATGGTCCATCTTTCCATGCAAATTGGCCACCTTGTCCACCTTCTACAGGTAAATCAGCCCCAAACAGATCAGAGACATCCTACAGTACGGTAAAACTCATATTATAGAGCAGCATGACCAAAAATGAAAGTTAATTGTTAACATCAGTAAATTTTAATTTGAAAAAACAGGGACAGGAAACAGGACTAAAACCAAAACCGTTTAAACAAAAGATATTTGGTCAATTACATGACTGAGAAAAAAAAAATAACGGGATTCCGTTAAACATTCCTTTTTTCTTTATCCGAGACGGTATCTAGAACTTATTCCTAACATCTTCAAGGAAACAAAAATGAAAACCCTATCAGATGTGTGTATTAGTTTTTTTTTTTTTTTTTTTTTTTTTTTTTTTTTTTTTTTTTTTTTTTTTTTTTCCATTCATTCATTTCTACTGGTAAATCAACGAAAATGTCATGAACGGCAAACCTGCGGCACAGAGCGTCATCAGCTTCTTCCATATCCAGGAAAAATGAGCGAAGTAAATTCTCAACGAGATGAAAGCAGTGTGCGGAGAGGAAAGCCTATCTATCAGATGATGATAAACTGAAACGAGAGAAATTGCAAACTGGGCATGTGACAATTTCCGATGCCCCTAGATCAGGAAGATCTCGCTTCAGTTAATACCACTCTGGCGGAGAAAGTGGAGACGATGGTACTGCAACAAGCGAGAATAACCACTGGAAGTTTTATGGCTGAAATTTGAGTTACAGATTCATTTGAATTCATAATACTAGTTTCACCTTCATGCAGTATCAGCACGACAAACACTACGTTCGTTCACTTATTTCCAGATCCTACAAGTAGTAGTACTAGAAGCGTGAGACTACTGTAAGCTGGATGAAGAAGTTTTTGTTTGACTGTTCATCTACATATATAAAAATGAAATTGATTCTGTATGTAATCGTATCACAGGAAAACTGCTGAACCGTTTGAAATAAATTGCTGGATATAATTATCACCTGGCCTTTGTGCAACTTCGTATATATACTCCTCATTAAAAGTAAAAGAATATACATGTATCAGCGTTTTCGGAAATTCCCGTTTATAAGTGAAGTTTTCTGTTGCTTGTGATCGCATCACAGATGAATGGCTCATCCACTGAAATTAATTTTAGAACCAGTACTAACTGGTTACTTTGGTTATAATGTGTATCCTAAGGGGGTAGAGGGGGTCAAAATTTATGTCAATAATACAGTAGGGGGTCAAAATTTATGTCAATAATACAGTATATCACGAGCCTGTCAAATTAGGGATACGAAACTCGGTACAAAAACACCTCATTAAAAATACAGGGACATGTATTCCAGCGTTTTTGAAGTGGGAAGGAAGGAACGCATTTTCTTTCTTCACATCGAAAGTAAAGTTGGTTGTTGTTTGCTGGATTGAATTGGATTTGAGTTTAGCGTTCCGTTCAGCAGCGAGGCTATATGAGACGTTGTCCTATAGTTTAATGTGGGATCCAAACCACATGAGCTCCTACTGAGAATGGAACCTGGATCTCCCACGCCAAATACCTATCCACACAATCATGAGGAAACTCGTCAGTTGTTTGTGATCCCATCACGACCAAGAGACTGAACAGTTTGAATGGCATTTTGGAGCGTAGTACCTACCTCAAGCTAATTGATTGATTAATTAATTGATTTTGAGTTTAACGTTCCTCTCAGCAACGAAGCTATATGAGACGTGGACCTACTGATTAACGTGGAATCCGAACCACATGAGCTCCCGCCGGGAATTGAACCCGGGACTCCCACGCCAAAGGCGCGTTCGCTAACCGCTTAGCCACGAAGGAGCTCTACCTCAAGCTAAGTTTTTAATGTTACTTTAAGGGCATATCTAAGGGGTATAGACGATGTTTTAAATTTAAGCAAAAAATACAATATCTCACGAACCTGCAGAGTTACGGAGAGGAATACACAAACTCCTCATTATAAATAAGCAGGCAGATGTTCCGGAATTCTGAACTTTTTTTAGAGGAGGAGAGACGGCAATTTCTGTAATTTTTCTTTACATTAAAATCGACTTTGTCTGTTTGTGATTGCTCACAGGAAAATGTCTGTACAGTTTGAAATGAATTTTGAAACACAGTTAGTACCTATCTCAAACTGGGTTTTTTATCGTGAGACTTTGGAAAAAGGGTGCATCCTAAGAAGAAAGGCGGGTTTAAAATTTATCTCCAAAATACAGTAACTTTCATTGAAATACGTATCCAAAAGGCGGAAATGGGAATTCAAATATTTCCATGAACCTACTTTTCCCGTGCGAAGACCGGACGTTCCAGTTAATTATCCATGAAAAGATGTATGACGCAAAAAGAAGCTAGATTAGAGAATAGATGAAAAGGTTTGATGATCTCCATCTTCTGGTTCAGATTCAGATTTTTGAGTTTAGCGTCCCTTTCAGCAGCAAGGCTATATAAGACGTAAACTTACAGCTCAACGTAGGAGCCGAACAATGAGGTCCTACCGGGAATCGAACCCGGGTTTTCCACGCCAAAGGCATGTACGCTAACCGTTTAGCCAAGGAAACTCAAGTCCATCTTCTGGGACTACGAGGGAAACAAATACAAGGCTGCTGGATGCAAACAACGCGCCACACACACTACCAATGCATTCATTTGGAACACAGTGCAATTAATATTGTACGGAGCGATTTCTTTCTCTTTCCGGAAATGAAGCATCCACTCAAATGACACCACTTTAATATCAGGCATGATTTCTCTCTGAGGTAAAACAAAGATCACAGCGATGTAGAGAATTATTAATTCCGACATGGTATCATAGTTACTGCCACGTGATTGTCTGAACTTTTGTACTTCTCGCAGATACCTAAAATTGTATTTTACTATCATAATATTATAATTTCGAATAGATCCAGATTGTTAGCCTGAAAAGAGGACCATGAGGACGAAGGAAAGTCTAGTAAGATTATTAGGTTTGCGAGAAAATACAAAATACTTTTAAACAGAAAAAACAAAGACAATGGGGAAAAAGGTGGAGAACATATACATGGAATCTAAAAGTTCACAAGGGAACCAATTTTAAACGATTTAAAATCACTTCTAAATTTCCGATTATTTAATTTGTATACCATTGTCAATACTGCTCACAGTAACAGTACAAGTACCGTCAATATATCTACATTTCCATTTTCGACCTTTGTAAATATATTTGACTACAGTAATTGAATCGGTGCTTCTTGAACAATCCCCACTGTTAAAATAAAATCCCCTCCCCTACTTTCTAACAATCACTAGCTTATTAACCTAATTTCTTTTACAGTTTCACTTACCGTCTGGTCTGATAAGTTGATTCTAACTAACTTAACTACAGCAGCTTTAGCTATGGCAGCGACGAGACTTGTTTTGCCTACTCCAGGGCTTCCCTCCAGAATAATTGGTTTGTTTAATTGCAATGCTCGAAGAACACGAATGGTGTTGATGGCAGTGGTAGGAGCACAGAATGTGAATTCCTGGGATGCCAAGTTAGTCTTCATAGGTCCTAAATTATATAGCTTTCGTTACGTACTTATACACTTAAGATTCACACAATAATTTTCTTTTAAACAGTTTATTTTGTGAACTAGTACTGTAAGTACCACTTAGGATACGATTCAGTAATAAATCAATATCACACATTTCAATGATGGAGATGTTAACTTGTATGAAAAAAAAAATCTATTTATTACACATCTCTCAGGTTTCACAAAACATCATAATTTATAAAGGTCAGTATTATGTTAAATTTTCGTTGAAGAAATTAAGTTTTATTGTTTCTCTGACAAAGACGCTGATATTGCAATTTTATGTAACGAAAATTCCTTCATTACATAAATGTGCACGTGGACATTCTAACTTCTCACAATCCAAGATTCGTAACCTGAAAATTCTGAAAGCACAACACTGTACGTGGGAATTATATTAAGTATTATAATATTGGCTACCATTTCAGCATTTAATTTTATACAAAAACTTATGTTTAGATATTCAAACACACACACATCAGAACAAGTAGTGAAGCCACAATATGTACACAGTCAAACATTATGAATCTTAAGGCTCTTAAGTCGACCCTACATTTAAATTTGCCCACCGTCTACTTCAATCTACTCTCTATTAGTTACCCTATGCCAATAATCATTAGTGGATATCAAGTAAACACAGTCGCTACAAAGTGACCAGCAGAAGAATGCGAGGAAAATGACTGACCAATATCGTCAAGAACTGGATAATCCATAAGGACTATATTCTCATCTGAAACCAGATCAATGTTATCTCTACACATGACATGACATTCTGTCTCCAATCAGCGTCTCTACTAAATCATACACAGAATATTATATATACGAAACATACAAATCTAGTTCACTTTTAAAGAACACACTAAAATCGAAACTCGTTTCTTAATGATAATAAATTACTTTATGCGTATAGCTCATGTATAAAACAAACATTAAGATGGTAATTTAGGACTCCGTTAATGGTACGATCTCTCGTATTAGAGAATGCTACATTCCTTAATTGTAACACAAACCGACGTCTCAATACTTCTATTGTATCAAATCACTGGTAAAAGACAACATACACAAGCATGTTATATATAAGCACTACGCATCTTAAAGCGGCCACTATTGAACTGTCCAACTGATCTTAAAAAGTTCACTCAATGTTGGAATCTACTTAATTTAATCACTTACCTTTCTTAATAAAGAATGGACTAATACCAAACGTATCTTCGGAGTTATGCACGTTGACTTTAGCTCTTACACTCAGAATAATATCAATACTTGGTTTTTGCCCGATCACCCTCTCCATCTGTCGAACAAGATACGCTACTGCTGATTCCTGCATCTTCTTAATGGTACTTGTACTAAACGAAAATTACATATCAATTACACATATATATGAATGTTAATAGTTATATATAAAAACATTGAGCAAAACAAAAACACGTGCAAAAAATAAATGCATTACTTGGATCTATAGCACATATTATGTATTTTCTCACTAATTGATGCGTTCCGAATAGTAAAAACAAACTCAACGAAGACTTATTTCCTGAAAATGTACTCCAAAGGATCAAAATAATCGTCTATTTTGAAATTCTGTTTTCTGAGAGAAAAAGGAATAGACTTCACAAACTATACAGATATATTCAAATCATGAATGTTTATTGAGTTTGTGTTTTAATCCAATCATACCTGTTCAGTAACCTGTTCAGTAACGTTTTATGTATAAGACGACAGTATAAAGAAAGCCACATTTCTCCGCCATCTTCATATTCCATCTGCATGTGTTCTTACTCTTATAATAATATACAAAATATAATTATGATGCACAATAAATCATATTTGTACTGACATCTACCGACAAACTCAACAACAATACCCAGGCCCGTATTTATATATTGTGCGCCCCTGTGCTAATAATAATCTCCCCCCCCCCCCCCCCGCGCACAAACTTATGTCTCAAAAACAAGGAAACAAGCCATAATTTTGCAAACGTACCAGCTAAAGAATAACATGGGAGAATTTTTTAAAATAATCGAAAACGACCAATATTAGAGTTGAATTCATAGTTTTTGGGATCGATGAGATGAATAGTGACAGTTTTAAAGCAAATTCAACTTTAAGGTCATACTCCACTCTCCAGGGAGGGGTTGAGATTTTAAAAGTAATTGAAAAAGACAGATATTAGTGTTGAACTCATAGTTTTCGAGGTCGCTGAGTTTAACGGTATCAGCTTTCATGATGTTCCAAGTTCATCCGCACCGCTTGGGAGAGGATGAATTTCTAAAAATTATCAGATAAGCTAGCTAATTAGTAACTACTGTAATTAGAGCGAATTAAACACACTGACATATTTTCTCGCGCTTGCGCGGGACTCTGTGGGTTGCTACTTTTAAATATTATTTTTTTATTGTGAATCTTTAAAAGGAATCCAAAATTTTGCCTCCCATAAATTCTGCCACTCTGTGCTTGAGCACAGAACAGCACTTACCTAAATACGGGCCTGACAATACTTATGGCAATCACAATCAGTATCTCGTATGAACCCTTCATTTTTGATCAAGGCCTGCAATATGTGTGGCATACTTGGTACTAGTTTGTACACTTCCTCTTCAGGTTGATGTTTGTGGAGTAGATAATAATAATGTCAACAAATTAACTGGCGTCTGGATGTAATAAAGTTCTTTTTGAACTTTTTTTTTCCCCTCACAAAGCTTCACAGGTTTCCAAAGGTATTCATATCCGGGTGTAATGTTCCATTTGGTCAGTGTAAGCATTATAGTATGTTAATTTTTGCAACTACTACTTCTGTGTATTTATTTATTTTTTAGTTACTACCACTGTATATTTTGCTACTTAATCAACTTGATCAAATCATGTGAAAACTGAATGATGTTGGTCGACGCCAGGACTAAAACCAAGTGCTCAAGTTTTTGACAGTTCTGCATTATTGTTGTTCAAAATAAAACCAAATCGCCGTGATATTTTACAATCTATAGAAGTTAAAATCAATATTCATAGGACAATTTTACACAATTTTCTTCTTAATATTTGTATTTTTTCTTCATGAAGATAAGAGTTGATGTTCAGGACTTCCGGCAAAGAGGTTAAACAATTCTTGTACTCTTGTGCTCAATTTTACGTTTTGGTGGAAAGAAGAGAAACAAAATTGGAGTGGCTGTAACCAGTCTTTATTTGGGAAGATTTCGTTTCTTTCCGAATTTAAGCATGCTACCTTCCATTACATTTATGATTATGAATATCTGATTTTGAGGCTGTTGTAACAAAATTCTTAGTTACATTCTAGATTAGTTCTAAAAAGGGGATCACACTGTATGTTGGTAGCAACTTTATTTATATTGAATACTTGATCTACAAATATCTGTAATATGTTTACAAGATCAAGTAAGTTTAAATTATAGCACAAAGTAAGTTTGACATCACTTACTGCTTAATGTTGCTACTCCTATCAAGAGTTGATACCATTCACTCATCGGCCGTTACTCAAAGAAATTTAATTAATGATTATTAAACAAATGTGTAGCATATTTGTAGTATATGTGTAGTATATTTATAAATGATTATGCTTCAAGTTGAATTTTTATTTATACACCGTTTTTCAATAAAATTTCGGAGACTGTTTTCGTTTTCGGCATATAAGCAAAGTCAGCGCTGTAACTACGATGGCAGTTTGAATTAACAAATATAAACAATAGAAGTACGTTCGATCAGTCAATGTAAATTAGTAGATGTGTGAGGGTCGTGGGTCAACGTTGTTTGTCACGGAATTACAGTGGAGCAACAAGTAGTGATTCGATTTCACGTTTTATTCGGGAAAACGGCTACGGAAACATTCGAACCTAGCAAAAAGGCTTATGATGATAACTTTTTAAGTCATGCAGAATGTTTCAAACCAAGAGACAGTTCTCATTCACAAGATTTGGCGCCAAGTGACTCTTTTTAATTCCCCAAAATCAAACTTCATATGTCGACAACATAACCGACATTCAAGTCACAGTGACATGCAATAAGGGTTTTTTTTTCTTCTTTCTTTGATAGTTTCATATGGTTATGTGAACGTTCTGTGTGTTGTATTCCACAGGGGAAAGACTATGTACAACATCTGAAGCATTAGAACTTTCATCTTAAGCTGTCTCTAGTTTTCATTAATGCAGTCTCGGAACTTTTTTAACAGGTGATTTTGAATGATTTAATGAAAGCACATTCAATGGTATAGGGTGAGTTAAAAGTCCCTTTCCATCTCTTATAAAATGAAAGCGAGTATAGATAGCCAGAATTGTTAGTTGTAGGAACATCTTAAGCCAAGGGGCAATCTTTATGTTGCGTATCAAGTGAACGGCCACCAACTTGCTGTTGAAATGGGAAGGGGGTTGATGTATGAAACAGAGTTAGAATTTTAAGTGAAACTCAATGGTACAATCAGATTTAACATAACTGAATAACTTTGAAGTTATAATGACATGGAACTCAAATTTCTCTTATTTTCAGGTGCTGAAACATGCTATTAGCCAAAGCTGACAGCATCCAGATCGTCAAAATGTAAAGTGTCCGTGTTACAGCACGTGATCTCAATGAAAGTCATCTGTTAATTTCGATTCACTACCAAAAACAGATCTACAATAAAAATATATTGAAATAAACATTTTGAACAAGAACTTACTTTTCCATGCTTGTGGTTCCAGCTCCTAGTCCGTCCAAAAATACCAGACAAGCTCCGTGAACATAAGCAGTTGCAAGATCTATAGTTGGCAACACGTCAGTTTCTTCTAGTATTTCTCCACCATCTTCAGTACACGTATTGATAAAATTTACCCATGTCAAAATATCTCTAATGCTAACAGTGCATCTGAAAATTAAATTGATAATGTAGACGAAACGCATTCTAGAAAATACAATATAACATAGTAAAATAAAATATAAGAAATGAAAAATAAAGTACACATCATATCATGTAATTTAGGTGCTTCCAAGCCCCGTTTTCAAATAGTTTTCACAGACCTGTTGCCTCCTTGGGCAGAGCTGTTACGATACAGCCGCGTCAACTGGCGCTTATCATCAACGTGAAAATTGGAGAAATGGCTGAGACTGTAGTGAAAGAAATTTAGAAAAATAACACCTACAACTTTAGGTTGTTATAACGCTACTTTTTCAACATAAGGCAAGAAGTCGGTCACCAAAATACTATAGTTAAATGATGACTGACTATTTACAGAATTTAAACTTTACAAAAGAAGAAGAAAGAAAGAAAAAAGAAAACGGAAGAAAGAAAAAAACTCGAAAAAAAAAAACTATTTACCTAGTGAAGTTCTTTTCTCCACAACCGACTGTGTTTGATGTTACAGCCACGGGCCTGAACGATCACCTGGCAATGTAGTTTCTACTGTAGCAAACTTCTACATTAAATGTGTTGCCATATCGCTTGCGCAACTTCCCAAAGATCCTGGAAGATCTACGAAGGCGTCGAGCAAGTGCCTACAAGTGCCTGTTTAAGAAGCCCAAACCCACAATAGTCCACTGGTGAGGCACCCAGGGATTTCACACGGATGGCCGAAAACGGGATCTGTCGAATTCCCGTCTCTTCTGCCTTCTTTGTATAGAACACTTAGGATAATCGAGAGGTATGACTGGAGGCCCTGTCCATCTGGATGCATACATTTATGGTCTCGTCACCATGCAGATGGAGGATGTGTGTGTCCAGGTCCATAACGTTCTCCCGGAAGTAACCTGCATTGGCTTCGGTACTGGAAGGCATTTCGACGAGTAAAGCGTCCCTGACTGCAATATCCCGGCACGATTACAAATCCCTTGGAAAAATATACCTTGCACTGTAGCACAAATTTAAAAAGGGCGTTTGTGATCTCCTTGACGGAAGAAAATGAATCCCAACTCTGTTGGTCTTATTTAAGTAGAGTCGCTCTTCATCCAGAGTACACCCCTACGAGGTGTTTCATACAGTTTTCTGGCGTTTGTGAACCTCTCCTAGATGTGGTGATATCTAAGGCTGTGTCGGTGCGCTTTGTGATGACTTCTCAATACTAGATTCCTCCGGATGATGTTGAATACTATGCCTTTTGACATACCGTGTCGTACGCCAAACTTCTCTGCACTAAGAGATTGTCTTGTTTCCGATTTCCTAATGGCGCGCACTATATATGGTGATCGAATGGCTGGAGTCGTGCTCTCACAATTTCCATTCGACCACGCATCGCAGGGGCCTGTTGGGCACATTGTCAGATAATAAGCTCCAAACCAGCTTTACTGACGATTAAACTCTCTTAATTCCATAATTTCACCATTGCTAACTTAATATAATGGCCAGCGGAAAGTCTACAAATTAACCCCTCCCAGAAAGTTGCCACTTTTACCTTCCTTGTTCTACGGATCGTGCTTAACTGACATATTATCAAGTACAGGCTACAGTGCACCCAGCAATATTTCGGAACAGGGGTTAAATGCGTCGTTTGGAAGAGCCAGTGAAAGTCAACTATTTTTATTGTGGGCAACTTTCTGTGTATCTAATATAAGTAATGTTCTTTATTGCACCTATTACAGAACATGCAACTCCTTATAGAAACACAATTTTCGAGTACTGTGACTCGAGGCTGTAACAGCTTGCATTCCAGTACTTCCTGGTTGAAAATAATGGAACAGTGGCGAAATATGATGAGGAAAGGGTTGATAAACTTCAAAGGAGTTGTTTCTTACGTCATACAATAGTAAAATAATCAACTGTTATTTAATGTCAGATTTATCTAACGTTCTGACATTATCAATCATTTTTTTAGCCTCCTTACTTCTTTTTCAATTAGAAGATGCTTGCATCAAGCACTCGAATACAAAACGTACCACAGCCATGAATCACAGAATTATTAACGTGTTTTACAATTTTCATTTTCTAACTTCTGTTAGTAAGTACTTAAAGAATAATATAAATAATAAAATAATATTTATTTACCTCTTTCCTAACTCATTAGTGTTGAACCATTCCAGAAAGTCCATGATTGAATTTCCTATTCCAGAGCTACCATCTTCTTGATTGCCAAGTGAAAGTCCAGGCATTATATTGTGTTCTATTATTGAAATTAAATCTGATCTTTCTTTACAAGGAGTGCACCAAATTTCTGTAAATCTATTTCTCAATGCTGGAGATAACTGAAAAAAAAAAAATAATAATACAAATTTTCTCTATATAATTTACACTTCATATTATACGCATAACAATAATTAATAAGTAATGCCAGTTTTGAAAACAGAAAGTAATTAACATTATGCTATTAATCTCTTATTCATAAAGGAAATATAAAATAATCATGTGCTACGGATCGCAATCTCCTATTCTACAGACGTAAGACTTCATCACTTTACTTTCCTAATTTCATGCATCACAGTTCGAACTTTCATCGTATCATTTTTAATTTTGTTGTTCTTTGAAAATGCTTTCATAATATTAACCTGAATTATATATGTACATAAATTACTGAAAATCATCCAAGTTTAACCAAAGGATGTTTATTTTTAAATATCTATAATAATGAATTAATATTTTCACTTAATTTTGATCTAGTACCTACATACATAGACATTTCCTAAAATAATTAGTGATTGAAATACCACGAAGAAAAACTCTAGTTCCTTACCTCTTTCTTCCCGAAGTCTCCTCCTGGATTCATTGTGCCAATAAAATGAAATTTTTCGTGGGCTACTACTAATGATTCATCCTCACCACTGTGCTCCGTGCTTCCTCGTTCAGCAAGAAGTAAAGTCCTTTCGGGTTCTATAAAAAGAAACATAATAGTATTTAAGTCTTTTCAGTTTTTATAATAATAATAATAATAATAATAATAATAATAATAATAATAATAATAATTATTATTATTATTATTATTATTATTATTATTATTATTATTATTATTATTATTATTATTATTATTATTATTTATTACGTTTAAGTCTTAAACATGCCGTGTTTATGGACGCATAAGTTGCACTTAAAAATTTAGATCCTTCTCCTCAAAAGTCTATGGTGAGTAGTGCAAGAATTGGACCCTTGAATGAACTTCTTTTAACTTCTGCTCTCAATGTCAAAAGTTTAAATGTGAAATCTGTCCTATTTTCGATATCAGTTTGGACTTTGAACACAGCGGAAGCTATAGACAAATTTTTCACTCGCAATTCTGAGAGTTGCGATTCCTCTAATCTATCTACTTTCTAAAATGTTACTGTATTTTTGAATTTTACATTAGAAAAACCATAAACCCTCCATTTATAAACATTTAACAACCACTCTTTAAAATATATATATATAAAATCTATACTACAACGATTGATTATATGAGATATAGTCAGTAGAGTGAATGCTTAAAACGCCATTGAGGAAAATAGAAGTTTCCACTGAACATTTCGACAATTACTAAATGACAGATTATTACCAACGTTAGTCTAAGTTGATACTTGGAATCATGAGACGATTATTTCCTTAAAATGTTAACTCAAAGAGAATATTGGGTGCATAATTGACATGTTAAGTGAGAATCTAAAGCATCCAATTAAATAACGAGACGCATATATATAAAGCGTCTTATATATAAGCATGCATATAAGCATATACAGGGTGTTTCAAAACAACACCGACAACGTTTGGGAAGTGATTCCTGACACCAAAATAAAACGAAAAGTATAGACCAACCTGGATGCACAAATGCTTCCTTTCTGGGTTATAGGCTGCCGAAAACATGAAAATATAAACTTTAAAGGTCCATAGCTCTAAAACTATGGGACCTACCGCAGTCGGGTCAAGACTTTACTTAGGAACTAATATGTGCTATATCCAAAAATACATGTTTCAGAATCCTAAGGTACTCACGCAACAATTTTTGTACAGGCAGTTTGGTTACGTTCATATAATCTAAAGTACTCACTAACTATCTTTATAACAATTGTTGCGGAAGTACTCCAGGATTCTGAAGCATGTGTTTTTGGATAGAGCACATATTAGTTCCTTAGTAAAGTCTTGGCCCGACTACGGTAGGTCCCATAGGTTTGGAGCTATGGACCCTTAAAGTTCATTTTTAAACGTTTTCGGCAGCCTATAACTCCGAAAGGAAGCATTTGTGCACCCAGGTTGGTCTATACTTTTTGTCTTATCTTGGTGTCAGGAATCACCTCCCAAACGTTGTCGGTGTTGTTTTGAAACACCCTGCATATATTTTCACAAAGGCCACCAAAATGTTTTAGAAGTGTCAATAAGCTGCAAATTTATGGGACACTTCACAAAAACTCCTATTGTGATTTTAATTTCTAAAATTATAATTGAACTTACCAAGTTTTTCATATTTCACTGTTTTTCAAAAACTTACACAGAATTTCCTTTTTGGTTGTGAATATAAGCATTCGCTTCTTAAATCCACGATTACCAACAATTTTAAGAACCTGTTTATGACTGATGATTTGGAGATACGTAGAAATGTACAATCCGCGGCAAAAAACCTGCAACATGAGGATGTAAGTTTATTGTGAAACTACGCCTAACAGCACAAGGAATGAACATAACGTCTAAGTGGAACGAATCACGCCAGGATAAACCTCGGCCTCCTCCCGTGCACACTTATTTCGGAGCAAAAGACTTCGTCATTTCACAATAAACTTATATGCTCATGTTGCAGGTTTTTTGCCGCGGATTGTACAAAAATCTTAAGGCAAAAATACGAAATTCCTAATTTCAAGTTCTCATCTTTAAGATTATTTTGCTCTTCTCTAGAAATTATTTTTATCGTGAACTCTATCTGCAAAAACGTTTTAACTTACTGTGAAGAATTACAAATAAGTAGCTTTACGCTGCAGATGCAGTAATAAGGTAGTTATTATTGGGTACAGGACAGTAGTCTACAAACTTGAGTACTATACATAATTCTGTTCTTTAAAAAACATCCACCTCGCTTTAAAAAGCTGATATCGCTACTATACACAGAAAATTTTTAATATTTTGGCTTGGCTTGAAGAAAAAAATCCAATTATCCAAATAACATTCACATTTGTATGTACAGATACAACAGCTCTCCCAAGCGAGAGAAAAGTTTTAAAATTTCCATGTTGCCCATCAACCTATAGTTGAGGTGAACAAGAAGATGTACGGATAAGAATGCAATCCCTTTCAAAACCAGGTGGACGGCGAAGTTTTTCGAAGATAGTTGTACATTAATAAAATACATTTACCTAATACTGAGTTCAAACGTTCCAAAACACTATCATCAGCCAAAGAAATTTCATCTGCCAAGAACATGTGGCCATTCCTCATTGCAAGGACAAGTGGTCCATCGACCCATTCAAAAAGCTTCTGTGGTTCTTCGTGCTGTCCCGACAATGGAAAAGAAAATATATATATTTTAAAAAATCATAAATTTGAATTCACCATATATACACACATAAATTACATTCGTAATATAGTTCCCACTAACAATAAATTAAATTTAATCATACCTTCGGTCTACACATTGTGAACCAAAACTACGAATATAGTCTTACCTCATTATCTAGGAATATCTATGTGTGTCTTCACCATAGTTTTAAATCTTTCATTGGCTACTTTTCTCCTTTAGAGTTATAAAAGAAAAACTTCATCCAATATTTATGATCATGGTTAATAATTTTCAGCCTCGTATGAAAGAAATTACATCTACTCATATTAAGAGAATATAGCGAGGTTAGATCGTGCCAAACACGAATCTAATGCATGCACGCCAAATTTAACTTAAGATCATAATAAAAGTGTTTGTTGGTGACTATAATGTGTACCAATTGTAATATAAATTTATTTTATACAATGTATTTTTACGTAACCTATCAGAACACGGTGTTTGTAAGTAGCTTATTGTTACGTGATACACTCACTGTTGAGGAAATTATTGCACTGTCTACATGAAGAAAAAAATACATTTGAAATAAACAGTTACATACTACTTTATGCTTGAAACTAGCGTCATATAATGATATTTTGGGATTACCTATTTCTAATCTGCTGACATTTTGATTTTTGTGCCCCTTTCAGCAGCGAGGCTATACGAGACGTAGACCTATAGCTTAACATGAACCACATGAGATCCATCCGAGAATCGAACGCGGGTCTCACACTTCAAAACTAATTATTTCAAACGATCTGTCCAATAATAGGCCAATAATGAATTTAACGAAGTCGACAAATTGCAACAATGCATTATAACGTAAGAAAACGATAAATTTGAATGACGTTACAGGAGAACTACGTAGTATACATATACTCAAATCTAATGCGCACTACAATTTTAAATGCATCTGAATAATGAGTAAGCATTAGATTCGGGTCAACATTGTAAATTTTACTCACTTCTTACACACACACATATATATGTTTATGACTGATCATTTTTAAAAGTTGGGAGATTTCGGATTTCTTCAAATTATCATTCCTTTGATGCAACTCTACTTACTCTTTCATATTATCACCTAGCTTTCCTTCATATATTTGATAATACTTTTAAAAAAGTTAATGAGACTTGACATTACGATTTTGGGATGAATATACAGATGACCATACTCTAACAAAAATGTACATACTCCTAATATTTTGTTTATCACCTTATATGAAAAACTAGAGCAGCATAAAGCATAAAAATCTACTTTAAAAAAAATATAACCACTAGTAGTCTTAGAAGAAATCCTATTAATATCCTGAAGCTAATTTAAAACTCAAATAATATTAAATCTGTATTATTGCTTTGGTAAGGCTGTATAACAAATGATGTTAATGTGCATAGCCCACAGTTCAACTCTACACAAAGTTTTCACTGTTAATCCATCACCATGCAACAATTACAGAGCTACAAGAATTAAGGGAGAGCTCACTTGCTTCAAATGGCAGAAATAGCTGCGGGAAATCCGAAAGGTAGACATAATCCATCTAACAAGCTGAGCACCAGACTAAAGCTCTCCTTGCACCACAAGAGTTCAGTTTTTACTTTTTCATTTTCATTAGTCACGGTTCAATGCTATTTATTACGACAAAAATTTCCAGCCTCATTCAAAAACTTGCGGAAATAAGAATACTACACAAATTACCTGAGAATGATCTCTCACAGGTCGGAGTCCTCCTAGAAAATCTGAACCTTCCGTATGCATGTGACAATTTACGGTGTGTAGCTTCTGTTTTGCAAAGAGAGCAAATATCTGACAAACGGTAGTTTTGCCACATCCAGTTTCTCCTACTAATAGAACAGGCTCTTGAAATCGAAATGCTTGACCTAAAAGTAATGAAGAAAAAAATATATCAAGACTTTTTACATGTGATAAATGGAACAAACATAGTGTGTCCCGCTTAGGACTATAATAAATGAAAATGGCATAACTTTTTTTACTTACTAATGTGTTGTCTTCATCAATTTTTTACGCAAATCTACCAATTGTACCTTCAGCGGCTTGTGAGCCGATTCCATGCGCTACTGAAGTTGATTCATGTAAGCATGCAGGCGCAATCTTTTGCGGAGTACCCTATGCACAGTTGATTTTGAGATTTGTAATTGCCTGCTAGCTTGTCGTATAGATTTGCAGGGCCTCCTGTTAAATGCAAAACGAATTCTCTCCATGTTTTCTTCTGAAACTTTCCTTTTTGCAAGTTTACCAGTCATCGGTACCAACGATCCAGTTTCTTGAAATTGATTGTCCCGTTTCTTGTTGGATATGTAAGCTGGTATTACTTCTTTTGCACAGACATCATAATGTAAACGAAAACTTCTCTGACCAAGGTTCACAGACTTCAATTCTTCCAGCGATAACACGCAAATCACCTTGTGTTAAGACGTCCACAATGATAAAAGGTGACAGTATTAGAATAAACACACAATTTTATACAGACGTATTCAAATTGTTAAGGCTCAACATTCAGTTTCCGAATATTTTACTGTTCTTACAATATTACGTGAGAAAATACGTTCGACCTTAGTCCAAATTACTACTTTGTAACTCTGTCCTAATTTCTAGTGGGTGTGGCATATGCATTTCAATATCAATAAAACAAATGCGTACGTAACATTCAATTATAATTACTATAAAGTGTGCATATCCACATTGGAAACAAAAAATGAAATGGAATACTTACAAGAAAATTATCTCTCACATAAAGATTAATATTTCTTATGAAATCCCTTATTCTTTATTAAGTCTTTTATCCTTTGCGGCATCCTATGTACGAGTTTAGCACATTTTGCCTTAAATTCAGCATCGTGATACCACAAATTGTTGATCTTGATCAATTGAAGTTTGGTTCTAATGTGCTTCTTCTCTAGCTTTTCTTTTATGAAGCTCCAGAAGTTTTCAAGCGGGTTCATATCAGGACTAGTGCCTGGCCACGGAAGAACACTAATTTCGTTGTTCTCGAAAAATTTTGTCTCAGCTTTGGACCGGTAGCATGCGGCTCCATCATGCATAAAGATGAAATGTACGTCATCAAACCAGAGTACAGTCTGGGAAAGCAGTTTTTCTTGAAGAAATTGTAGGTATTGGTCGTGCTTCATTGTCTTCTCTACTATATACAGTCTTCCAGGCCCGAAGACAGAGATCACACCCCAAACCATGACTGAAGTAGGATGCTTCACGGTTTATTAAAGACATTCCAACTTGAATTCCTCCCAGGTCAACGTCACACATATTGTGAACATTCATCAGACACAAAGATACATGATTCATCACTGAAACACACTATTCTCCAATCGTTAGCTGCCCAATATTCTAGGCCTCGTGCTCATTCGAGGAGCTTCTTTGCCATGATTGGAGTAGACTAATTTTTGTTTTCTTTCTTGACCGTGTGCTTTTATTCCCTCGGCACAAAGAATCCTTCTTACATTTTCAGGCCAAATGTCTGCGCCATATTCAGCCATTTTTATGCTTAAGTCTATTAGAAGTTGCACTTTTGTTTCCCACGGCCAATCTTTTTAGTTTTCTGATACCTTTAGCGATAGCTTTGGTTTTCGCCCACACTTCCCAACACTATTTTGGCTCTTGTTAATTTCAACAGAGATTCTACTCACAGATTTTTGTTCTATCCCAACTCTACTAGCAATGTCTTGCCGTGTATATCTTATTTCCACCAGAAGTATTTTGTTAACTTCCATTTTACGCAGAGAAAGGTCTTTTGCTTTTCCCATTATCCTGCAATTACAGGACTACACAGAATAAAAGATTAATACACGAAACACGTCACGATCATTTTAAATTGGCCCATTCGAACCGCTGAACGCTTTGAATTTCGTTAACTTCTTACGACACCAACCACAACACTTCAGACTGTAACTTTTGATAGGAACTACAATAGTTATCTACAACTGAAACATCACTTTCAGAATCTCCCCCCCCCCCCCGCTCCTCACTAATACCATCTGCTGTTCAACGGTGTTATCACCACTTCAATGTACAGTAAACAAATGAAGGATCCTATATTGGTGGTTTAACCATTAAATTAAATGTTCTAGAACTCTGAAATTAGGACTCCTACATCAATTTTACATTTTTCAAGCGTGAGTCTAATAATTTGAACACGCCTGTAGAGGTACATATCTCTTCATGTGAAACAGCGATGGAGATATTTGACATTTCCCGAAAAGACTATGTGCGGAGTAAGAACTACCCAACTACTTCCAAACCTTCTCGTCAGTCCTCTTCAACCGGGTGCTCCGTCTACTTTTACCAGTAAACAAAGCAGTCAGGAAAAAAGGCCACTGTGAAATAATCTGTACCCAACTTCATTACCCAATCCAATCCCTATTTCCTACAGAAACTAAGCCAGAATATCAGACGTAAAAAAGTTGTCCTGAATTCAATGCCAAATAAAGGTTCCAACAACATACCATGAAGACAACACATATATTCCACCATTCCGACAGTTGTGATTTTTCCAACCGAATTTACATCTCTAAATGCACCCACGTATAGTCTTCTATTTGACAAAACCCTTAACTCCTCTTTTGATTTGCATCAATCACCGATACTCCTGCATTACTCAAATTCTCCATTTACTTGTCCTAGAACATCAGACCTAACACAACATTTTGTAATAAGTGACCAGATCTTTAGAGAGAGATGAAATGATATTTATATTACCATCCTATCTGCAAATTGTCCCTGATCTTAACTCTTGTTAAATACCTATCTCACCACACACACTCCACTTTCCTACACTTTTCTTTTTATCACTGACTATTTTTTTTAAAATTATTTTTCCTGCACACCTTTCATTCTGTATTATTTCACATTTATTATATTATTATTACAGCCTTTGATTCAGTAGATCACAAGCTGAACAAGCGATGTTACACGCAACTTTAAGGTTCCGCGTTCCTCTCACTTGCTCCTGACATTGGTGATTCTGAGGTACATTGGCGTAAGGGATGTCTCCAGTGCTGTCGAGACCGAGTGCTGTAGTCAGGAGAATTGAAGGCAGTGGTGTTCAGCGATAACAAGTCGCTTCTTATGGAGCGAGAAAACCCCATTGTTAGTAGTCACTACACAGAACTCACACTAGTAAGAGAACAGTTTCCTACACGTTTCGCTCGCCTTCAGTCTCGATTCAGGGGTATGACTACTTCGTCGTAAATTGGTGACGTCGCTTTAACCTTTTCCTCTGCATAATTTCGACATTGGAGGAACGTTATCTTCCATCAGCATAGCGTGTCTCTCCCTACCACCAGAATGGATCTACACGGTACATAACTTTCCTGCTACGTCTCTGAACATAAGCCCTATCAAGCACATGTAAGACATGGTAAGACTTCGACTAATGGTTAGCTGGGATCCGGCAACGACTATCGCCTACCTACGCCAAGAACTAAATCAAGTGTGTAGAACACAATATTTCAGACACCTTGTACGAGCGGTTACTTACCTCAACAGCAGGTTATGTAGCCATTAGAGATAATTAAATGTTCTGTTATAGCAAATACTGTATGATTCTTGAATTGTCTGCGTCACATGTTCGGGATGTCCTATAGGTGCCCTGTTGGGATCACTACCATTTACCATAACTCTACTGTGTTACCACATTAGGCCAAATCCTGAATTCTTACTTTGTGCCCTGCCAGTTTTTTTTTTTTTTTTTTTATTTATTTATTACATTTTGACTTTTTATGAGTCAGAGCCATGTAGTCAAAGAAAGAATACTCACCGACAAGAACAGCTAATCTTCTCATATTATATGTCCATACTATATGGTCGAAGTTAGGAATTGGTTGTCTTAATATCTCTTCCAAAATAGGCCGTGTTACAGGCGAAGTCTTGTCATTCACTGAAACAAGGTAAATAACGATCTTCATACATACAAATAAAGACAGTATATACAAAAGTCATATTGAAGAATATATTTCACTTTCAAGAAAAAGTGTCATTTAAATTTTGTATTTTCCAAAGAAAACGAAGAAAGTAAATAAGCTACATAAACCTGAATAATAGGGCAATTGTTAACTGTTATAAAACTAAGCGACTGCAATACCACAAAGTTTGAGCAAGAAGAAAGAAATAATAATAATAATAATAATAATAATAATAATAATAATAATAATAATAATAATAGCGAATTATGATTTACATATATAACATGTTCCTATAGGCACACAAGGTAATAATAATCAGCTATTTGGAATTCATCGGTACATTTCCTAATTCTAGTATGAAGCATTTACCAGGTTTTCTAAAAAGTACTGAGAGCTCCTTCGTGGCTAAGCGGTTAGCATACGCGCCTTTGGCGTGGGAGACTCGGGTTCGATTCTCGGCGAGAGCTCATGTGGTTCGGATTCCACGTTTATCAATAAGTCCACGTCTCTCAGTCTCGCTGCTGCAAGGGACGTTAACTAAAACTCAATTCAACTCAAGACCTGGCCATAGTGGCTCATGTGGTAGAGCGTTCACTTCTGGTGTATGGGGTCCTTGAGTCGATCCCAGCTCGCACCAAGTGAGCTTTGTGGTGGACAAACACCGTGTGCGTGGGTTTTCTTGGTGTTTATCCGCTTCCTCCCACTTTATTCGATCCACCATTTCATTCATTTCTCATCTTCACCGTCTCCTTTAGCCTAGCCGGCATATCCGTGGGACGTAAAACAAAGATTTCATTAGGGACGTACCGATACTACTTTTTCACCGATACCCGATACCGATACTGAAGAGGCCAATACTGCCGATACCGACACTTTTGGACACATTTCTTATATATTATCAGGAATTTTCAGAATAATGAAATGATCAACATTGTAATAGGATGTATTAGATATAAGGCCAAAATTTGACATACAAAGACAAAAAGCAGAATTTTACATTAGGTTTCACACAAAAAATTTATTTCCTCTAAATTTAATCCAACTCATATAAAATGCACTAAAAAGAAGCAAATATTTATATAGTGTAAACTTAATTCTAAAAGTTAGTGATTGATATTTAGGGTGATAATGTACTTCGATAGTTACATTGTATTTACTAGTCTCTATTACATACATATAATGCAAACGGATACTACTGTTACCAATTTTTATTGTTTACAAAATTGTGTGTGCTGAACTAGATGTTGCTATGTATACCATAAAAAAAAAGTTATTTAAGCGAAGTCGAAAACAATAAAACTACTTATTAACTTCAGAACTAATTATTTTTAAACAGTAAGCGGAAGAAATAATGACAAAGTGAGCGTCTTGTCGGTTTCTTCGATAACATTTTCTTCTGAATCGAAACCTCTGTCTAGTTTGCAATTCAAATAACGGGTCTGCTATCCTGACCATGGGCCCAAACGGGGAGAGCAGGGTGGGACCCCCCTGGCTTACGAAAATGTATACGTAATATAGCAAACCACGTATATTAAATGCCAGGCGTAATATAGCAACCATGATATGGGCCCACCCTAGGAAATTTTCCTCGGGCGCCCATGATCCTGACTGAGGATCTTTGGCTTTTCTTCACCACTATTTTGGTAGCGAAGGACTAAAAATATCAGTTGAGTACGAGTGGTGCAAATCAAAGGAGTACACATGCATAAAGAAATCGATTGTACAATTGATAATAACTTAGATCAACTTTAAAAGAAACCGCTAAAATATAAGTGTCACTGTTAATATTAAACAAATTGAAGATAGTTCGGAAAATGTATCGGTAAATATCGGCGTCCATTTATATATATATGTATATTAAGTACCGGCAATAGCGAAGTGGCACTACATGAAAGCTACTAACAGTAATAATTATGTTTATTTTCTTATTGTTTTAAAATTATAACAATATTTACCGCAAAAAGCACTAAAATATAAAAGAAACGTTAAATTACATTCCTAAGTAACATAATTACTTAAATCAGCTGCTTTAGACTTCCTTCATTCGCTCATTGGGGCCCTGGGTTTGAATTATCAAACTATCTCAACAAATAAGCAAAACGAAAAAGGGGAAAAAAAAAAACCTGAGCAAAATCCCGAATTTTCTCTGATTTTCAGGTTACGTATTCCCTGACCGTATTATATCATTTAGTTTTCCCCGACTTTTCCATTACTTCCTTGACTTCAAGGTTTGTAAGAATTCTGGGAAGTGGGGAAGTCAATACAAAATACTGGATATCAATATATTATGTAACAAGAAAGTAACTGTACCACACTCAAGTCTCAAAAATAGCTTCATCTATGAACATTTTATTGAAAACTTTCAAGCTGAGATCCGCATCTCTTAACGAATGCCTGCAAAGGCACTAGTTCAAAATCGGGTACAAGTAATAAAGGCACATTTGTAAAATGAGTCGAAATCTTTTAAAATGAGGTTTCTTTCGAGTTAAAAAATCATATACCACTATATAATACATCTAACTCGTAGTTAATAACAGCGAGAATTGTGAATTTTAGTACAATATTCTACTTCAGTACACAAATATCTACTGTTACAGAGAAGACAATGCACAATTAATAGTGCTAATGTATTATTTTCTATTCTATCACAAACTTTCAGCAAATAATTAAAAAAACAAAATTTATTTCTACAAAAACCACAATAATTTACTAAGTTACGGTGTAACTTAAATGCATAATTACTTACGAGTAAAAAGACGACTTGTTTCAACACGTCTACGGATGTGTTTTTCAATCACTTCTTCTATTACTTTACACTCCTCTTCTTTCCTCACTCTGCCAGCAAGAACAAGATATCCTGAAATCGTACAGACGATTGCAAGTAAATACAGACATTACTTATGTGATGAGACAGAATCTTTTAGAATAAGTATAGATGAAAATCAAACGAAAATAGCTTGAAGATCTATAGCAAAGATATTCTATTATTTGGAGATACAACGCAGTTTATTTTAGTGATGTTTACTATTTATTTATTAAGAAAAATCAGATATTACACCACGATCTATGTTTACATGTATTATCCTCTACTCAATATCTGACATCAACTTCAAAATCTATTAATATTACAAAGTACACATGTTTATTAAACTAGAAATGAAGCCACAGTAATGATCTTAATTGATCGCGAAACAGCCTTTCATATTCTTCGTATGACAGTCAAGCACGTAAACCGCAAAATCAGGCTTACATATGACAAACTGTAATTTGGTTGAAAGGGAGTCTTCGATGACAGTTTAAACATTGTGTGGAAAATATTGCTTTCTTGACCAACGTCACAGCAGCGTTTCCTAATCGAAATTAAACCATGTTTTACAAACATACTGAAATTTGCTTTCATCTTGACTTATTGCATACAATCCGTTAGTTTTTAACGACTGCCAGTATCTGAAATAAAAATGATTCATGGATGACAAGTTTCAAACGATCAAACAAAAATATAGTGCGTCTTAGATCCACACAATGTACCACGAAGCATTTCAAATAAACAGGATATGACTGAAACCATTGTTTCTACTTTTATGAACAGAAGTTCGTTTTCAGTTCCAGAAATCGTAACGATAAGAGAAGCCAACGTTTCACAAATCGCTAAGATAAGCATCTAAATAATAAAAAATCACTTACGGTTTGAAACAATAATGTTTCATGCACATCTTGCTACTGACGCTTTTATTTATGAGTAAATATTTCATTTCCATATATTATATCCTATCTCCACTAAATACCTTTCCATACCTAAATCTTAACAATGCTGACAGCTGCCACTAAAAATTCGTCATTTAATGATTTGTTAAACGATCTATAGTAATTTATAGTAGTAAAATTGGTACCTTTCGAGTTCACTGTCCAAGCACACTTTTATTTTTTTTTCTTCATACTTTTAGATGTTGAAGGTTCTATTTCAAAATTCAGTAATTCATTAAAACAAAAACTTTTACAGATTAATTACCTTCATCCGCTAGGTGTTGATCCCAATCATAATATTTCTCCTTGATGTTACTAGCTAATCTATACCTTTCAGCCCATCTAAATAAATCACGTAGAGTTATGAATCCTTGTTTCCCTGCAAAAGCAGCACTGCCTCTTCGACGAACCTAATAAAAAAAAATATTGTTATGTAATTACGTAATACTCCAAAATAGTCCCGATACATCATTATGATGATATTACAATAATAATAATTACACTAGTTTTATAGTTTATCAAAGGTTATGAGCAGTCAATCGCTTTTATTAGCTCGAACGTCGGTCTAAACAATTGTTATTTTCTGCTGGGATTTTGTTTCCATTTCATTGTATTACGGTCATGACGGGGTTCCAGTGGTTCAGTGGTAGGGTGCTTACCTTATGTATGTGGGGCTCCTGGTCCCATCCCAAGCTCGTATCAAGTAGACCTTGTGATGGACAAGCACCATATGGATTGGTTTTCCTGCAGTTCTTCCTTTTCCTCCCACTTTTTTCATTCCACCCTTTCGTTCATTACTACAGTTTTTCCCTTGGCCTCGAAGAATACTCGTAGGAATTTATAAAACTCAATAATAATAATAATAATAATAATTTTTCCTGCTTGGGAGCACGGTGACTCCATGCGCGGTGCTTACTTTTAGTGCGAGGGGGTCCCTGGTTTGATCGCAGAAATATCAGTTTGTAGTGGGCGATATAATGTCCGGGTTTTCCAGTTCTCTTCCACATTATCATTCCACCAATTATTTCACAATCATTCAGTTTCATTAATCTTCCGCCGTAACCTTTAGCCTACAGGTATAACAGTGGAACGCAAAACTAGAAATTTCATTTCATTTCTTAGTTATTCTTCTTGAAACTTGAGATTAATATGTGGATTCCCTATCTCGATTGGCATGTGGAATAATAAGTTATGCTGATGTATTTAATAATTTTGCTAATAACAAGTTTAATAATTATGCAGCTGTATTTATGGTCTAAAGAGTGTGAAAACTTTCTTAAAATAACTTCGTAATCGAATATATTTAATTTTCAAGAACTAAAATCAAAATACCTGTAGATCTATCATTACAGCCACCATTCGCTTACAATAAGACATCGGAACGTCGCATCTTTCGTGAAGAATAGTCTCCAATTCTGATGGTGGAATTTCATCGAAATGAAGTTCCACAAATCTGTTTCGAAATGCTCTAGATAATACCTAATAAAAGGAAAAAACGTATTAATCTTTTTATTACTAGTTTACACTAGATGATCAAAATTTTAATTGTGCAAGCAATTGAATACGATTATTACACTCAACTTACGTACAGTGGGACATCGATAACTCGAAGCTTAGGGAATTTATAAAAATTCGAGCTATCGAGTTTTTCGAATAATAATGGTTCGAGTTCTAAAGGTGACAATAAAAATTCGAGATACTGAAGTTCCGCGTTTCACATGAAAAGTGACTATATAACCTCTGTATTCGAAGTTTTATTCATTCAACCTTTACAACTCGAAGTTGTGGGAAGTTCCTTAAATTAAATGACTAATAAGCATAAAATACTAGACATGGGTAAAACGTAATTACAGTACACATTAGCGAAAATGATAGGACTAGCAATAATGATACTTACGTAAAAGCATAGAGCTATAGCTTCAAGTTATCGAGGTCATATCAAGAGAAATTCAATTTATAGAGATAAACTTCGACTCGTAGAGGTTCGCAGATACGAAAGTTCGAGTTACCAAGGGTTTCAGATATTATTATGAAATCTTTAAAATTCGACTTCTCGAGGTTGTGATTTTTGAACATTCGACTTACAGAGGTTGTTTTAACATTGAATGTTACAGAGAATTTAAAGGAATGTGAAACATTCGAGTTATAAAGGAATTCGAGTTATCGAGGTCCAACTGTATTATGTCTCTTTACATACTTAAAAGTTGTATTTATTTTATTTTAAGAAAATAGTGGGAAAAGTGAGGATAATAGAAGAGCAATATTGTATATCTACATAGAAAGATAGAGAAAAATCTAGTTCAGAGACCGCTACTGTATTCTGAGGATGTGGATATTGGAAGAAAAAGTGATAATTAGTAGATTATATTAAAAAGGCTAGAATAACTTATTCATTCCACATCTGGTCGCAAAGAATCTCACCATTATCAACTTCCCAAACTGAAGAAATTTCATCCAAGGAAAGGGCTATAGGGGCTATAGCGACCCCTCTTGACGCTCAGATATACACTGGATAAAATGGGCTTCAATCCTACTTTTTTTTTACGCTGGATAAAGCGGTAAACTATGGTTTAGCCCCTCCCTTGATCACATCCTGGATTCGCGGCTGTATATATATGTATATACAGGGTGTTAATGAACTATACCGACAAACTATAAGAGGTGATTCCTCACATCAAAATAAGAGAAAAAGTTCATATGAACCTAGGGCGAAAAGTGCATAGTTTCAGAGCTAGGGCTGTCCAAAATCGCGAATGAGCAGTTTCGAGAGGCCCTATTATGAATTCCAGAAACAGTGGATGGTGGTCCTTATCACCATAAAGAAAGCCATGCATACACAATCTAAAAGTGCATATTTCGTCAATTTTCAATTGGTGTACAGGGTATTCCCTACAGGGTGTAATTCTCAGATATGCTCTCAATTGAGTCTTCAGATATACCCTGATTTCAAGGAGGGTAAAAAGTGTCAGGAGGTAAGCCTTGACAACAATGTACATCCAATGTTTTTTTTTTTTTTTTTTTTTTTTGTCTGTGTGTGTGTGTGTGTGTGTGTGCGCGCGTTCGTTCCTTCGGAATAGCGTGTGATGCGATGTATTTCGTCACGGTATATTTCACGTTTTCTTTATTTATAAGCGTGAAAGAAAACATTGCAGCATGCGTTTTCCCGAGTACGAGTGATCGTGCTAGTGACGATCCTTAACACTTCAGATATCGCATCAAAGGATTCAGTGTTCACTACTATTAAGGCTTATCGTTTGCCTACTTTGGACCATTCATAAAGCCAGAGCACATATCAAAATTCGGTTGATGGCATGCCTGGGAATTTCACCCTGTACGTAATACTCTGTACATCCATTGAACATTAATGAAATATTTATTTTTGGATTGTATATGCGTGACTTCCTTTACGCTGATAAGGACCGCCATCAGCAGTTTTTCGATTTCGAAATACCTCTTGAAATTTGGCTTTTTCGCAATTGTGGACAGCCTTAGCTCTGAAACTGTACTTTTCGCCATAGGTACATATGAACTTTTTCTTACTTTGATCTAAGGAATCACCTCTTAAAGTTTGTTGGTATAGTTCATTAACATCCTGTATATTATATATTCGGAAAAACTGGAAGAAAGATATTCTCATATTTAGAACAGATTTCTATTTTACTCAATTTACTTTCTACATCTTGAGAATGGCATGTATAATATACATATATAAAATGGGAGAATAATCAGCAGAAGTCGATACCCATATAGAATTTCTTTGAATGATCGAAGTTTAACATATCTTTCCAGCACCAAGCCTATATGAAATATAGTCTACTGTGTAACACATGGGATGTGACACTTCTTGCGTTTGTATCTGAACCAATCACTCCCAATAAAAAGAGAACCCGGGACCAGGTGTACAGTAAGCACGCGTTCAGCCCTCTGAATACGAGAGAAGTCCTACATAATTTCTTGTTAATAGGCTTCACGTAGCTAAAACTACTGCTGAGCATTTATAGAGAAAAATGAAAGAGCAGATTTGTGATTTATAGGTAAAAATAGTGGAATTCCAAAGAGCAAAAATGAACTCGAAGTTTCCAGCTACTCTTCAAGTTACCTGAGTATATATACGTACAAACTGTAAGATTTTTTTCGGTAAGTTACAACAGACTACTCAAGTACGTTGAAATCGCTAACAAAACATTCAAATAATTTTCAATTTTAATAAATTATAAAAAATAATTCTGACAAATATGTCCTAGAAAGAGTACGATCTTTGTGGTGTCTTACAACATACGCCTGCTCATGCAACTTCAGTAAATATTTCAACTCAGAAACTCGATGTTCCCCTCCACAGAACAATACGAATGTTTATACTATCGATTAAAGATTAGCATATTATAAAGATAACCAATAAAGTAATGTCGTGTTTTCACCCACCACCTTCGAACATCGATATGTTACCTGGAAGATCAAAAATACTTCCCGTCAGCATCGACGACATTCTGCCAACGTTCTGGAAGATCATAGATTCCATCGCGGTAGAAATTGGTGGGCCGTGAAACAAAGAAGGTGTCAAGTGCATTTTGCACTTCTATTGGGATTTCAACTGGTATCCTCTAAGGTGATTCTCTAAGGAATAAGAGAGGTGATAATCGGATGGTGCAATGTCCGGGAAGTATGGCGGATGCATTAGTGTTTCCCATCCAAGGCGTAGGATGGTGTCCCGGGTCATCCTAGCCACGTCGGGCTTAGCGTTCTCCTGTAACAGTAGGACCCCTTTGCGATTCAGAAGTACTGGCTCCAGAGTTTTTTTCTTGAACACGGCTCAATTGCTGACAGTACACAGCTGCATTGCTGCTCTGACCAGCTGGTAGCAATTCCCGATGCACGATGCCGCGAGCAGTTCACTAAAAACACAGGAGGACCTTCTTCTAGTGCAGTGCTGGTTTTGGCTGTTTTGGAACCGGTTCATGATAACAGCTAACCAATGATAACAGCGAGGTGGAGCTTCGTACGGGACCACTTCTCATGACAAATCAACACCCTGTCCAGAAATGGTTCCTTCCTCAGACTAGAGAGCAAAGAAACACACTTGTCTACTCGCGTTACTATCGACCCAACTTGTAGTGTTTCTTAAGTTGATGGAAGTGCTGCCGAATGGTTTCTCCACTCACACTGAATTGGAGTCCCAGTTCCTCACATGTCTGGCCTCTGTTCGCCTCAATTGCTGCCTGAAGATCTTCATTTAGTACATGTGTTGGTCTTCCAGCACGTGGTCCGTCTTCGAGTGTTTCGTTACCGACCTTAAACGTGTTAAACTACCGCCGCACCGTCCACCTCACGACATCCTCACCAAAGGCCTGGCATATCTTCAGTACCGCTGCAGCGGCGTTTGAACCCAATTTGAACTCATATAGCATATATGCCCATACTTTGTGGAGGTCCCATGTTCATTCTATCCTTACGCAAGTTCAGGGTGTAACTGAACTGCCATAACAAAGTAGTATGTTGAATATACCCACACCAGCAACTGATGTTCACCTTATCTCCATTCGCATTCAACTCATGATGTGAGGGCCAATTGAACACAGATCTCCACAAGAAGTGACAGAACTTTCTTGGTTACCTTTATATTAATTGTTGATTATATCGCAGAATAATTTTATATTAGTGAAATACGTGCGCAAATAAATCACATACCTTTCTACCACCATAAACACCAGGAGGGTTTTGTGTGGCGAACAACATAAAGTGAGGATGTGCTCTCACAGTTTCTTGCGTTTCAGGGATAAATAATTCTCTATTATCATCGAGAACTCTGTTCAATGCCTCAAGAACATCTACTGGCGCAAGGTTGAGCTCATCCAAGATGATCCAATGGCCTTTCTTCATTGCGTTCACTAATATACCTGTGATATCGACATGAAAGATCTTAAATATTACATACTGAGAAACTAAAACAATATATACATAAGGATTACATTTAAATACTAATCGACTTACTTCTGCCAGAAAATTCGTTATAACATTAAGATTTTATGTATTTTCATTGCATACTTAAATAAAATAT
This sequence comes from Thermobia domestica, assembly GCF_964235325.1. Lineage (NCBI taxonomy): Eukaryota > Metazoa > Arthropoda > Insecta > Zygentoma > Lepismatidae > Thermobia > Thermobia domestica. The sequence continues at coordinate 239,763,176 of NC_137458.1, read as the reverse complement.
TTATAATATTTTATTACAAAAAAAAAAAAAAAAAAAAAAAGGATTCTATACCATTTATTACCAATATTTATTGTATTTACTACCAATCATTCCACCTTGGTTTGAGATGACTCCATTGTCACCTAAAATAAATGTTATTGCATGATTTTGTTATTACCTTGATTTTCTCATCTTCAACCCGAAAGTTAGTATGTCCAGTAGCTTCTAGTAACTACAACTAACTAAATACAACACAATTTAAGTAAATATAACACAATAGCGACTTTTGTGTGTTCAAGTGGTGGTGATGGTGACTTCCACTTGGTTAAAAATTGCTAATCACCACTAAAACAGGAACACACGAAGACCACTATTGTGTTAATTCTGAAATGTGTTCTATACGTTCAATTAGTGAAATAATTCTTACTGGAATACTTCCATCCACAAACATCACAAAGTACGTTTTGATTCTTTTGAAATTTCATGTATTATACAGGGTGTTTCAAAACAACACCGACAACGTATGGGAGGTGATTCCTGACGCCATGATAAGACAAAAAAGTATAGACCAACTTGGGTGCACAAATGCTTCCGTTCGGAGTTACAGGCTGCCGACAACATGACAAAATGAACTTTGAAAGCCCCTAGCTCCAAAGCTATGAAACCTACCGTAGTCGGGTCAAGACTTCACTGAGGAACTAGTATGTGCCCTATGCAAATATCCAAGTTTCAGAATCCTGCGGTACTTCCGCAACATTTTTTATAGAGCTAGTTGGTAAATACTTCTAATTAAACGCCCGTAGCCAAAATAAAAATATATAAAAAAAATTGTTGTGTGAGTACCTTAGGATTCTGCAACATGTATTTTTGGGCAGGGCATTTATTTGGTAGATCTCGTAACTTTAGAGCTAGAGGCCTTTAAAGTTCAATTTTTCATGTTTTCGGCATTCTATAATTCCGAAAGGAAGCATTTATACACCCAGGTTGGTCTATACTTTTTGTCTTATCTAGGTGTCAGGAATCACATCCCAAACGTTGTCCGTGTTGTTTTGAAACACCCTGTATAATAAATATTTTTTTCTACTTTTTCTTCTAACCTCAACTTTCCTTTTTAAACCTGGTCTCTTTCGCTTTGATGATAACGGCTGTATAACACCATCGGAAAAATTGAGAGAAAAATTTTCCTTTTTTCATTCAAAGGAACTGGAACTCGGATCTTAATCATATTTTATTTTGTGGAGATCTGGCTTCTTGAAACTGTAAGAAGTCAGAAGTACTTTATATCAAAGAAATACTAACTGACGTGTGCAAGTGAATACCTCTTAAGGTACAAGATCTCTGTTCTTCTGTGCGTTGTATCCCTCATTCTAATTCTCCACCTATTCTTTAACTTAAATTTCTTAATTCCCATATTGAGAAATTAAAAAAAAAAATCTCCAATACAACTTTCACTGGTGAAAATTCAATGAAATGTGGTAAATGATTGAAAACTGACCTTCAATATCAAGATGTCTGAATGGTCTATAGACGACCTGGATAGTGTAGTGATTAGCGCACCAGCAAGAAAAGATGCAGGTTGGATTCGATTTCCGGACCAGTTGCGATTTTCCTTTTTTTTTTTTTTTTTATAATTACCAGTATTTTCCATACCGTTTTCAACCATACGGAAAAGAAACTTGCTGTTTTGTTAATGTTCTATTAGCTTAGTGATCCCACTAGCTGAAAGAGATAAGCTAAAACCTAACTTAAAGGGAGAATACTCAAGCAAGCCAAGCTAATAGATTTTAGTTTATTTTCTTTATATTTGAAAATGACTACGGATGGAAACAAATATTCGTGTAATTAACAGCATATCACCCTAGTAGACAACACAAAACCAGGGTAAGATTTCTTGCCACTGAATTTTGTTCCACAGATATTGATGGAAATGTTAAAATAAATATGTTGGATACTAAAAATCAATTTCTTTGGACATATAATTATTTGCATTACCTTATGAAAAGCCGTGGTGGATACCTTCTTTCTATTCTTTACACGCTAAAAACGTAAATCAAACTTAAACTAGCTTACGAAATATTTAATATACAGTCATACAAGAAAAAAAATAGAATCTTCTATATACAGAATATATTTCAAAAAGCTGATAATTTCTTTCTATGCAGACTGCACACTATAAATGGAAGGTTTTATTTTTTATTAAATTATTTTGTTTTCTTGTAACTGAAAAGAAAAGAATTATTTCGTATTTACGCAAGTAACTAAATAAGAATAAAACAGATTAAAATTTATTCACACTACATCCTGTTCGTGCAACAAATCGAACTTATATGACACGCTAAACATTCTACAAAAAAATACAGACTTTTTACTTAAATTTTGACGCATGTGTAGTTTAAAACTTTGAAGAATAAACACAACAAACTTGACTTGCCTTCTCTAAAAACCAACTTTCCAGTTTCATCTGCCATGTAAGTTCCAATGTACTCTTGAAGGTCGGTATGTTCATGGTTGTTAATACGAACACAATGATTACCAGAAGCCTGGGCAAGATAAGTAATCAAGCTCGTTTTTCCAACCGATGTTTCACCCTGAATTAATACAGGGTGTTTACCAAGAGATACTATGCGCACAAGATCATGAAGATTTCTTCTCACAGACGAAGTCAAGATGTACTAAAAGAAAGAAGACGACAAATTATTAGTGTATTATGAATACTTATAACCAACAACGGTTGCCAGGTTCAATTCAGACAAAGTTACATTGTGATAGACAACACTGAGTCCATGAGTTTCCACGGGGTCTCTCATTTCCTCCCACATTCTCATTCCACCAATTCTTTCATTAATCATTCGTCTCCTTTAGGCTACATAAAGGCAGGACGGAAAATTGAAAGATTCAAGTTTGTTAAACTGGATAGGTCGTTTTTGAATGTACGTTCAGCTTCCCACCAAACCCCTGTATGATTATTGTAATAATAATAATAATAATAATAATAATAAAGATAGGTAGGCACAGGGAAACAATGCAATAGAAAAATCTGGAAGCTTTATTGTTGCTAATTGCATACAAGATGATTTTGTGATTGCATGTACACAGTCAACTAAATTATTAGTCAAGTTCACTCGACTAAATTATTCATCAGAAGCTGGATCTAAATAGAGATCTAAGGTGATAAAGCACCCCAACCATAACCTTCAAATCACGCCATGAATTTGCAATAGTGTTTAAGTCGGCGAGTTGCCGGGTCAAAGAAATCACATAACATACCGTAAGCACAGAATATAATCTTTTATACGGTAACTCTGGCACGGAGACGGGTAGAATAGTCTTGAAAAACAAAGGGTTCGCCGTTGAATAAATCTTTTCCCAAAGATATCATTTTAGTCTGGAGAAAAGTTTTGAATGTTTGTGCATTAACAACACAATTATAAGAAAAACTGGCACAAAATAGAAAAATCAACCAGCTAGCAACTGAACAGTCGGAGATTCGAATCTCCGAGGTTATGTTCAGGTCTCTACTGTATTCCATCGTTATTCTGCGTCTACTGAAATAAACGCATATAAAATAATTTAAACAATCATATTTACAAAACGCCAAAGCTTGTGAAATATCCATGTTATACGGTATTACTTCTATAAAAGGTATTACTTCTATAAAATGTTAGCAGATGGCTTGTCAGTAGGAATTTGAGAAATAGAGTCCCAAAATCAAGAAATATATGTCTTGTCGCTGGTCGCTCAATTGGTATAACAAGCGTTCAGATAGCAGGAGATTCAAATTGAACTGTAGATCTATACACATAATATCGGAAATATTAATAACGACTCCGTCAGTGGTATATTTACGATAATGTTTTGGGGGGCTTTGCTAACTTTATTCCTGGAAACGTGGCAAGACATTTCATTTACTTTAAAATAGTAAATAAAATTTCGGGGAACCTTAAGCCCGGAAGCCCCCCCCCCCCTAAATACGTCAATGAACTCCATGTAATTTTATAAGGTTTAGTAAGAACGTAACTAACCATAAGCATACAATGAAATCTACATCGATTTAATGCATAGATTTTACCTAGCAACAGTGGTTGATACTTTACAAAATTTGACAGCTATTGTTAACGGAAGTTAAATTAAGGTTTGTACAAACATGACTGACTTAATTGGATATTCATGCGATTTGATAATTAGACTGCACTGTTTTGGCAAGGAGTTCACTAAGTTTTGCAGTCTCTCTACTTAAATGAAATGTTGCCAGCTGTCGTACATTAACTGATTTCTTGTTGTAGGTGTCCTTGCACGAACCATAACCTTCAAATCACGCCATGAATTTACAATAGGGTTTAAGTCCGGCAAATTGCCGGGCCTATTAAGTTATGTAACATGCCATAACGATAAAATATAACCTTTTGTAACGCTGGCACGGTAGCAAAGGACAGAATTGTCTTGAAAAACCGAGTTCGCCGTTGAATAAATCTCTACACAAAGGTATTATTTTAGTTTGAAGCATCATTTTGTATGTTTGTGCATTGGAGAAATGGATTCTACTGCAGGAAAAACAACCCTAAATCAAAACCTTTAGGATACTTCGTAGTTTTAACAGTACACGCAGAACTAAGTGCTTCCTTCACCAGGCACGGATACACCCTGGCATTTTTTGTCTCATCACTGAATAGTACTTTGCGCCATTCTTTACTAGTCCAATCCTTGTGAGTTTTAGTCTACTGCATACGCATTGTATGTTGTTTTCCTTTAAGGCAACGTTTCTTGACAATCCTGTGTAAACGCAAACCCATGATTTCAGCTTGTTTCTCACTGTACGTGTACAAGCATTGGCATCAGATGGTTCTGCCAACTCATTGTAAGATATTGTGATGACTCAAACTGCAAGGCAACCGCCGCAATGCACTGTTCTGTCTAGGAAAGGATTTCACTTGTAGATCACATCTGTCAATTCTTCCACTTTTTATGCACCCCGCTTCCCAAATCTTTCACAACTACCTACCTATTGCGCTTTTATGCAACTTACATTCATAATGTATTTTAATACATAGAAATACAATGAACACTTGGAAAAAAACTATTTCTTGTCAGATGTAAATGGCATGGTGCGATGCACAAGTGTCTAAGTTTATATAAAACTGATAGAATGGGACAGATATGACTGCCTGATATGTACTGCTTGGGCTTTAATCAGAATATTCAACCCTCTTACAACAATTTCGAGATGAAACATTCAAAAGACTTGAAACAATCTTACAAAAACTAAGAATAATAACTCTTAAATTGACAAAAGAAGTTAAATTTCACAATATCAGTGTACCGTTAATAAACTCGAAGTTAATCTGACTAAAATTGAGTGCTTTTTTAAATTGTCTTTGAACCTTGAATACATTTCATACAAATTTACTAACAAACCATTTCTTTTCTCGAACTTTCTTATTTTGATATTTTCTTTCTTCTGAAAATTAAGTAACACTGTATAGACTATTTAACAAGTTGGTAAACTACGATTGAAGTATTATTTCTGTTGACGCTCAAAATTATTAATGAGTGTAAGTACTTCCCCTACTAATACGACTAGCATTGAATGAACTTTGAACCCTTAAAAATAATCTATTAATTAATCTCATTACAAGAACTGTTCGTGTATCTATACAATTCTGTGATGAAATGGCAAACAGTGATTTTTAAAAATATAATTTCACTAAAATTTAATTTTCAACTAATTTGTATTAACGCAATTAACTTATTAAACACAAATGTGAAAAGAATTTCTATTTGCAAAACTTTCGTGATCTTTTTAAAACTCAGCTAACTATAAAATCATTACCACATAAATTTAAAAAAAAAAAAAAAAACTTAATATTCATTGACATTTTACATTATATACACTTGCCTTTGGCTAACTGGAGGCTCCGCCCCCAGACCCCTAAGTCTGCTCGGCCTCTGGCCTCGCATCTCTTATCTATCAGCCTTTGCATCAACAGTGAATTTCGTGAGTTGCTCTTCATATTTCCTGAATCTGCCCATTCGGGGACTTCACCCCCACACACTGTCTTTGCTCGGCTTACGGCCTCACACCTCTTCAACTCACAATTATATCGTTTCTTTTCCTATATCATCTATCTAAAAGATAAGATTTTGTATCCCCCCCCCCCAAAAAAAAGTCCATTTATATAGCATATCAATTTCTTCATTCCCCTTTGGACCCCTAAAAAATTAAAAATATTCACTTTTGGCAATTTTCCTGTGGGTTAGTCTCGAAAGGCACAATCATGCCAAATTTCATCATTCTAATCCTACCGGAAGTGCCTAATCGTTTTGGGGTGTAGAAGACGTCCCATATAAATAACATGGGAAAGATTTTTCAGTTCCCTATAAAACCACTCTACGGTTGGAAATTTTTATTTCTGATGATTCGCTTAGGTAACACTAACGAAAACGTACAAGTATACGGAATTTCAAGTTTTTATTTCAATTCTAAGTACCTAAAACATGAGATTATAGGTCCAAAAAGAGATCCATTTAAATAACATGGGGAAATTCTTCATTCCCTCTTTAGACCCCCTAAAAATTAAAAATATTCACTTTTGGCAATTTTTCTGTGCGTTTGTTCCGAAAAGCTACAATCATGCCAAATTTAATCATTGTAGCCCTATAGGAAGTGCTCAATAATTTGGGGGTGTAAAAGGTGTTCCATATAAACAACATCCGGGAAAGATTTTTCAGTTCCCTATAAAACCACTTTAAAGCTGGAATTTTTTATTATTACTGATTTACTTAGGTACTATTAACGAAAACGTACAAGCATACCAAATTTCAAGTTTTTATTCCAATTCTAAGTACCTAAAACACGAGGATATATAGTCAACGAAGGTGAGAGCAAATTTATTGTGATAATTAATGATATGAAGTGAAGACACTAATCTGTAGATACTAATCTATTATTCTTACATTTTCGGGAACTTTCGGTATAAGAGATCCTTTTGGCACCCAATACCCTTCAAAATTAATATGATCTTCTCCGGGTGGTTGTGGTATTTTCTGTTTCAGAGCAGCTGAAACGTCCTTTTCTTTACTTCCAAATACCGCTCTGTAATGAAATTAATTGTAAATTAAAAATAAATACTTATAAAAATTCTACAAATGTAGTAGTTTAAGTCCTTTGGTTTTATTGGCTTTAAGCGTATGTGATCTGAATTCCGTATTTCATGTAACTATTTTCTTAAAATACTTAAATCATAACATTCTTATACCCTATGAGTATAGCCAATTTCTCTCGGTTTATTATTTGTTCTAGCAGCTCACTTGGTAACGCTATTGAGAAGTTCCTCCAAACCTTAGGTTTCACTTCGAAAGGTTGCGCTATTTTACGATGAAGGGTATGAAATATAATTCTCTTGTGGAACTCCTGTATATTTTTATTACAAATATGGTACTTTATCTTCAGATGATGTAGTCCAAAAACTTAATTTATTCCTTTCCTTTTTCTACTAAGAGAGTGACTGTATTTATTTATTTTATTTTTTAAATGATTCAACTGAAGTCTTTTACTACAGAAAAATTATTATCTATACTGAAAACATCTGGAAAACATACTAGAAGTTTGAATTCTGGTAATGCCAATATTTTTGTTACGAAATGGTTTTAATGTTATCCTACAGAGGTAATGATGGGATACCCATAAAAGATTAAATCAATACATACAAACACAGAACTTGTATACATTCCTTACATTCCACCACATATACTGAGCTGCTTCAAATACTAAAACACGTATTGTATGAACGTGTTTAATAAAATTATATGACTAAATGAATATATTACCTAATAGGCACAAAGTTTAGCTACATGCATAATTTTATTAAATATGCTACTACAATTACATAATTTGCCTCTAATTCCTTTTCCCGTTGAGTACTTAAAAACTTCGCCTTCCTTCTCCCCCAAAGTAAGAAAAGGGGGGAAAAAAAAACTTACAGCAATTTTCTGAAAATGCACCGCAAGTTAAATATAAATGTTGGTTTCACAGCCCATGGGTAGATTCTACTAACCAAATGTCCCACGTTTTACTAAATAATGCATGATAAACGCCTTCGACCCTAAACAATTATTTATGGCTTCTATCATCATAGTTTATTATTTCTTCTCTCAGATAGTTACTCACTTGTCATCTGTATGTAGCTTTAAATGTCTAAGAATCATGAACTCTTAACAGGAATCCAGTCAGAAAACAAATACACTAAAGATGGCTGAGGAAGCCATTAGGCCACGAGGAGTACGCTTACCTATCTATCTATATACATATTTAGAAATGGAAAATATATTTGCTGAAATATTGTTACCATAATTAAAACATGTTCAGCAATAAAACCTGTAATCAGAATTATTTTTATGTTAAGTTTTTGTTATTGTAGGTTTCCTTTAATGTTTCACGATAATTCCTTAATAAATGAGTAAATTCTTGAACAATTACATTAAGTAGTACTTTTTACAAAGTAATTATCATTATCTTACTTGGCGATCATTTGTTCCACCACAGGATGTGAACTGCGATCTAGCTGCGTCAGGAAGCTTAAACATAGCGCTTCGTATATAGACCGTGGAACTGACCCACATGGATTCTTCGCAGCAACACATAGTGCTCGACACAACGTTCGTAAGCTGTAAAATATTTAAAAGTCAAATATTTGAATTGGACATTTAAACGTTCTTTACATTCATTCACCACCAACTTCAATGTAATATTATTAGCACTGTATTTTCGCAAGAAAGATGGTTTCTATACGTTTATTAATAATGTGGTTTCCCACTGAAAAAACTAGTAACAGAAAAAAAATATATATTTAAATGTTTATTTTTCAAGCTAGCTTAATGTTAAAAAGAAAATGGATTCATTTCTATGTTCTTCAAATTATCACAAGACTAAGTACGCCGAAACGATTAATTGATGTAGCTTAACTCTCCTACTTAATTAACTCTTACTGCCTACCCATAGTTCAACAACGATGAGTTCGCATGTAATTCCCTTCCAGAATGATATGAATTATCTTTCTTCGTTGATTTCAGCATTCCAGTTTAAATTCCAAAATAAAATATATTTCTCTACAGATAAAACGCTGGTAAAAACGTGACGAGACTTCTACAGCAAAAAATTTAATAGGTATGTACATTTTTATATAGATCATGATTCGAATACAGCTGCGGTTAAGCAACGCTACATAGGAACAGCCACAAATACAAGCACCAATACAAACTGTCATTATACAAGTCAGAGCACAAGGCAGTGGCTATGGCGAAATGTTTACGAAGATGATGGATGAACTAAAGCAAATACAATTTTTGCAATACATCCTTTCTTGAAGCATTACTAAACTTAGTCGGATGGAGAATTAGTATATGTGATAAATGGATGTGTATAATAAATAGCAACTTAGATGGCTGATTGTTGGTTGTCTTGGAGTTTAGCGTTATTTTTTACCATCGCGGCCATAAGAGACGTGAAGCTAAAGCTTAAATGGGATAAATCGCATGAGCTTCCACAGAAAATCAAAACGTCTACCTCACAGGACGTAACGCTAGCCATTTAGCCACGAGGGAGTCCTATGAAATTCAGTATTATTGGCATTTGCATGCAATATCAAACAACTGAAACTAAGGAAAGAATCAGCACATGAAAATAAATTTACAAATGCAATTTATCATGAGTAAAATAAATGAAAATTCATTTTAATTTAATGTCCCCGGTTATGCCCTTCAAGCTAAAGGAGATGCATAATGAAAGTAAATGATTGTGGCATTCATTTTTTTTGTGCTCTCAAACCGGGAATCGAACCCGAGAACGTACACCAAAAGTACATTTGATGCCCAATAAACCTGCCTAAAGGGCATTATCATGAGTAAGGCGCGAAGATCTATGACACATGTATCTTAATCCTATCATCTTATTACATTTCTAATTAAATATAAACACATTTATGACTTCTGTAAACATGAAAAAAGGGTCTTTTATTAGAAATACGAACGATAGAGTATGTCAAAATGAACATCGGTGTTGTAAGGCTTTGTAGCATTTATTACAATTAACTTACAATTATAAAGGTAACAAAGAAAGTTCTGTCGCTTTTTTGGAGGTCTGTGTTCCACTGGCCCTCACATTGTGAGTTGAATGCGAATGGAGAAAGGGAAAAGGTCAGTTGTTGGTGTGGGTATATCCAACATACTACCTGGTTGTGGCAGTTCAGTTACACTAAGAACTTGCGTAAGCACAGAGTGAACATGGGACCTCTACAGAGCGTCATAAGGGCGTGTATGCTGTACGAGTTCAAACCGGGGTCAAACGCCGCTGCAGCAGGGCAGAAGATAAGCCAGGCCTTTAGTGAGGGTGTCGTGACTACACGGACAGTGCAGCGGTGGTTTAACAAGTTTAAGAACGGTGATGCTCGAAGATGCACCACGTACCGGAAGACCAACACATGTATAAAATGAAGATCTTCAGGCAGTAATTGAGGCGAACAGTAGCCAGATATGTGAGAAACTGGGACTACAATTCAGTGTGAGTGGAGAAACCATTCGGCAGCACCTCCATCAACTTGGGAAGCACTACAAGTTGAGTCGATGGGTTCCATATGATTTGACTCCAGACCAGACGGCAACCCGAGCAGACATCTGTGTTTCTTTGCTGTCTCGTCTAAGGAAGGAGCCTTTTCTAGATAAGGTGTTAACATGTGACGAGGAGTGGGTCCTGTACGAAGCTCCACGCCGCCGTCATCATTGGTTAGCATTCCATGAACCGGTTGCAAAACAGCCGAAATCAGTACTGAACTAGAAGACGGTCCTTTTGTGTGTTTAGTGGATTGCTCGTGGCATTGTGCATCAGAAATTGCTACCAGTTGGTCAGATCATAAACGCAACTGTGTATTGTCAGCAGTTGAGCCGTGTTGAAGAAAAACTTAAAACTCTGGAGCCAGCATTTCTGAATCGCAAAGGGGCCCTCCTGTTACAGGACAGCGCTAAGCCCTACGTGGCTAGAATGACCTTGGGCACCGTCTGATTATCACCTGTTCCATTCCTTGGACAATCACCTTAGAGAACGCCACATCAAATCCTTAGTAGAGGTGCAAAATGCATTTGATACCTTCTTCACTTCACGACTCACGAAGTTCTACCGCGATGGAATCCATTGCCTTGTAGAACGTTGGCAGAAGGTCGTCGATGCTGATGAGGACCATTTTTGACCTTCTATGTACGCCTTAGGTGTCATATCGATGTTCGAAGGTGGTGGATAAAAAAGCGACAGAACTTTCTTGGTTACCTTATATAAAGAATACATTAAATAAAAGAGCAACTCAAGCAGTTTTGTATGCACATATGCACATACACTGTTTTCTCTGTCTGCCGTTAGAAAAGATTGATTAAACAACGTTATACCCGACCACTGGATTGGCCACAAGGAGTCGAATAACAGAGCTTGTTTCGCATAGCCTCCAGGTTCACCAGATCCGACACGATGTGATTTTTACCTTTGGGGATTCATAAAGGATCATGTATATGTGCCTCCGCTACCAAGAAAGAGGACTGAAATAGTTGATGCAACAATTACTCCAAACACACTGATCCAGGTTTGGAAAGAACTCGCCTATCGATTTGATGTATGCCATGTAACGAATGGTGCTCACATTGAACACTTTTAGCAAAAACTGTTTGAGTTGTTCTTTCATTTGATGTATCATTTATAATTATACGTTAAATGTAATAAATAGTAGGTCGTCTTAAATCCCCGATATTCATTTTGAAATACCATGTATTTTAACTATATTTTAGCTTTAAGTTCATATTTAGGTCCGAAGTTATATAATAAAAACATATTTTTGGTAATATTTCAGTCAGGTTTCATTTAGTGCTCAGAAATATATTTGCCAATATTTGTAACGAGATTATTTGGAGTACTTCCTAAGAAATACGAAGGACAAAAAAAAAAAAAAAAAAAAAAAAGTTTACAAAGCATAAAACTTGTACGTTATTCAGTGTAACTTAACGAAAAAGTATCTGTAGATTAATAACGTCTGTCTTGGTGCAGATTTAAAGACTTGGGATTCTGATCATGTATGCCCGAGAAGCGGACATTAAAAACGATGATTCGTCTGGAAAATTGGTTAAGACTAGAAGTAAGGTCAGTGGTGCGGTTTCTGTGGGCCCAAAACAATACACCTGCTGACATTCATAGGCAGATCGTAGAGGTGTATGGGGAGGGCTAAATTTCAAAGCAACAATGTAGGGAAGTGGTGTCATGCCTTAGAAAAACGGATCAATATTGTTAAAGACAATTCCCCTGGACAAATTTATCACTGTCGGAAAGTAAACAGGATAACTAAGTGGGATTCGACATTCCCATTTAAATACTAGTTCTACAACCTTATCCTTTTTTATCGTTAACCTAAAATCCACCAAAAACTATATCAATTTTCAGCTACGAAACTCACGTTGAACGTGGTCCATTAAAAAATACAGCAGTAACTGTAAGATTAAAAACAGACATTGGTCATAGGTAATTTATAATTATTAAGTTTAACAGAATTTATACCTATACACTTAATTATAGATTAACAAATATAGTTTCTTCAACTCACCTGTAATGAGGCTTCTGTCCAGTCCCATCAGTCAAATTAAAAATACTTTCCTTCCTCACATTCAAATAAAACTTCACGATGTTTTCTATTTTGGATGAGGGAAGGGACAAGTTGTTGAGGTACGTTGATACTAGCTGAATGAGATCACTTTTATCTGTTAATTCATCCACAAAGAACTCCGTAAATCTAAAAAATTTAAAACACAAGAAAGTAAGAATTATTGCAAGTATATTTTAATGATCGAGTCGTTTCTGTTCCTAACCTACCACCTTCTCAAAATAGTAAGAATTTTCTGTAAATTAATTAATTAATTACACACACACTCTCTCTCTCATGTGCAATAGCTTATTTTTACAAAATAATCTTCGATGAAAGCGTTTGTAAACAATAATATACACACTGAATGTATTCTTAAAAGCGTTTGAATTAATCTTTTTATTTTATGTAATCATGTTATGAATCTTATAACAATAGAAATCTTAATAATTAAGATGACTGTATTACATTGCCATAAAATGATCTGCTATATAGCAAATGACGTATTTTGCAAAAACCTTAAGTAAATCTGCATTATACGATGAACTCACAAAATTTCATAAACAAAAAAATTGTAATGTCCTTTAGTCGAAGCACCGTTTATTATGTTGATCAATGAACACTTTGCACATTTTGTGGCAATGCATCTATTAGAAAAAATATACTATCTTGTGAAGCATCTTGTAAAAACTCTAACTTCCAACCTTGTAAACTATTAAAATTATTACAAGAATGTAAATAATAATGTGTATATTCAAATGTATTTTTTATGCTAGCTTTATTTGATAGTCCATGTACTGATTAAAGATATTATTTAATTACATGAATAGAGCTTCAATGAAGACTATTTTTATACAAGGTAAGTAAACTTCCATATTTTTCATTTTTTTATTACATACAATAACACGTCACTCAATACATGTGAAAATGTAGGAAAAAATATAACATTTATTTGAAAAACGTTTAAATATGCAATATACACAAAAATTTTACATATACATGTGCATTTTTTTAATGATTTAATTTCTTGTTTCACTCTTTGCTTTTTGTACACTCCTACTTTACTTTCTTTTCGTTTACTTCTTACTTCCTGTTTGGCACACTAAACTGCCAGTCCTGTTCACATCGCAGCTCCTGCTGAACAGCAACTATACTCTTCTCGCGAACAAAGGCTTCCACTGCTTGAACACCTACTGCACTGGCCAACGACTTATGGTAAACTAAATGGCAAACCTCTGTGATACAGACGGCACGGCAACTAGCGCAACCATGCGCTTCAGTTTGGCACTGTTGCCATTTTCAAGTATCCCATTTCCCGTGGATCATCCTGTAGTTTAGGGTCACTGATCTTAAATTTAAGAGAAGGTCATACCAGATATATTAACGTAACACTCCACTTATAAGTATAGCCACTTAAATACTTAACACTTTATATAAAGCACTATATAAATAAACTCACTACATGCTACACACATTGCAGAAACAAATATTACTGTATTGTTTCTTTACACCATTACCTATTTCTCAGCCCTGGAGGTAGGTCTCGCTTCCCAACATCAGTAGCAGGATTCATGCACGCAAACAAGCGAAATTCAGGATGTCGCTTAATAGGCTCATCATCACCTCGCTCCAGAAGATAAAGGGAACCCGCGCTATCTTCCAACAAACCTGATAAGCACTCCAATGTCTCTGCAGCTGCTAAGTTTATTTCATCTAATAGTACCCAATAGCCTGCGAAAGTATATTATTTTAGTTGTTTGTTTCAATGAACACATTCTCCCAAATATATTTATATAATCTAGTTGTGAAAGTTACGGCATTTAACAAACCAGTGTTTTTAAAACTGAATTTAGTTTACCTCCCATGTTTTTGGGCTTCAGGTTAAAGGAGTCACATGATAAATAATATTGATGCTAATAAATTAATGGAATGAAAAAGAGGAAATGGTAGACGATGTTCACAGAACGTTGACAAAACGAACGTGATGATGTTCACTAACAGCACATACGGCCTCTGACCGAGCATACGACTGCTCACACCAGAAACGCTTTACTACTACAACACCTGGCTGAATCAACTGCTGGACGAATTGCTTTTAATAAAGAGAAATTGAGGTGTAAAATATTTTAAAGGCTCCCACACTGACACAGTTGGATGGGACAGGAGCTTTTGGACTAAGCCTATGAGTGGAATATCGTATCCTCGGAACGCGTACAACAGTCTGATGCAGTGAGAAATATGACGTCATGGAACGATCCCTACCAGTGGCCATCATTTCAAGCATGTTCGATGATGATGGGGTGGAATATCTTAAGTAATCGACAATTTAAATTTGTTTAGATGAAAACGGATCAGCCTCCGTACTAATCACTACACCAGAAATTAAACAGCAGTCAAAACAATGGAATCTTCCTGATTCTCCAGCTCCAAAGTGGGATGTGTGTGCAAACTCTGTTGGAAAGATCATTACTTCAGTTTTACTGGATGCAAGAGGTATTCTTTAGGCCATGTGTGTGTGAATTCTGTTTGACTATCTTCCACCTGGTAAAACCATCACAACTGATTACTATGCAAAGTTTTTGAAACAACTACAAGAGAAGATAACGAAAGATGGCCAGTTTTATCAAAGAAGAAACTAATCTTGCATTGTAACAATGTTTACCTTAGGCGTTCTTGAAATGACCAAAGTCAATTAGTTGAAGCTACTACCACTTCTTCCTAAAGTTTTTTTTTTTTTTAACTTGGGCTTCGTTTTTTTTTTTTTTTTTTTTTTTTTTTTTTTTTTTTTCCGAAGAAGGAATATTTTGCAGGCCTAGGAAAATATGGTTTCGGCGATCGTATACAAGCCCCAAAACATATTAGACCAAGTGTATTAGTATAAAGTGAACCTTTACTGAAAAATAAACACACGATAGACGGAAATCAATGTATCGCACGTCATTTTAAGAACTTTTCGGATGACCCTCGTATATTTCATAGATGTAATATTTGTCCTGCAGGCAAAGACGATGAGGAATTCTATGAATAATAAGAATAGTAACGAAACAGCTGAAGTCATAATATGGATGTAAAAAGGAAACGTTCAAATAACTATATAAAACTTAGCATGCTATGTCAAGTTTGTTTAATGCATTCTACTTTTCTTGCTGAACACACACAAAAAATCCATACTACATAAAACAATTCTGAGTAAGGAATAAGTACTTTGTACAGTGGAAACAAGCGAAGTCTTTTCTTCGTAAGTAAAAGATGAATTCTTGCCGGATTCAAAACAAACAAACAACAAAAAACTTATTTCACAAAATTTGAATTTTTTCTTCGTACAACATGTTTTGCAAATTTAGGAAGAGGGTAAATTCATTCCCAGTGCTTGACAGATTTCAATCCCAAGCAATAGAAAAATTCTTCAGTTTCAAATAAAGTACATGCCACGCTTAATCAAAATCGAAAACAATTGCAAAAGTTAATATGGAGCAGATATACACATACGTAATCACAAATGCATTTTTGTTCAATATATTGAAAACAGAAATCTTCTTTCGCTTGTTTCAACACATTTACAAAGGAATGTAGCACTGCATGCACGCATACCTTCCTTCAGTGCTCTGACTAAACTTCCTTCAACAAATGAAAAGGCCAAGGCACTGTCAGAATACTTTAACTGCATCTCCAGGCGCTGCAACCGCAGATCTAATTGCTGCCATGCTTCCAGGTCACTACCTTTACATCTCTTCAAGGCCGCATTAAGACTGTGCTTCATTAAACTCAATAATGTTGTCCATTTCTGATAGTTGAAACATGTCTGAAAAGCAATTTATTTAAATATAGAAGTCATGAGAGTATACTGCTGTGAATAAGAATAAAAATAATAATAAGAAGAATGGATAGTTGGATGGATGGATCTGTATCTAATTCGCAGGTATTTACTTCAGGAGAAAGAAAAATATCACTGCTATGAACTCCGTCAAGATTTAACAATGATGTAAGTTCATAGTATGTACTGTCTTATTTCAAATCTTCCACCTCTATGTTTTCATTAATGTTATCTTCCAACACAGATTATATGAGACGTGGTTGCACAATTTATTCTACTCTCATTACCGGGATCGAATTCATTATGTCACATATTCTACACGAACGACACCGAGATTGAATCCTTAATCTCGCATATTCTACATCAATAACAATCACATAGCTCCACATGAGTGAATGTATGGAGTACCAAGAATAACGATAAATAATAATACATTTCATTTATTATGCAATAAACAGTCTGATTCTTTACAGTTTGATAGTCTCTTATAAGAATCAGAAGAACAGAAGAAACTACCAAAAGTATCATTGGATCGATCTTTGATTATTAAATACTGGGGAATACATTCCACGGTCTGTTCCTCGATATGTTAACTTCCAGAGGAGATGCGTATCGAGACTGATAAAATAACCCAAATCATCTCCAGTTTCTCGTCACGGTTCTCGGGAGCTGCGAAGCAACCAGTGGCTCTGGATCACCCAATCTCAGCTAGCTAAGTCATGGCTCAAAGCAAAAGGACAAATAATTGCAATGCGACAGGACCACATACATTCCTGCCAAGTACTGATTGAGGAGACCGCTGTCCCACCAACTAAGGGGAGGAATCAAGTTTCATAATGAACATTGACAAGGCCCAGCTTTCTCTTTCAGAGCATCACACCGTTCAGTATGGTTGGGTGCTATCAGAGTTCTCATTCGCAGTCACCCTACTCCAGGTCGGAAGGTCAATGCTAAACACAGTACAGCAAAGCTGTACCATTAGTCGTGAGACAAACAAAACAAAACAAACGAAGAGATGAACAAAACAAAAAAAGAAAAAAAGAAAAAGAAGAAAAAATCGTCAAATCCCGAAGCTCTATTTGTCACATGCTCAATTTGATGATGCAAGATGCAGCTTTGCCGTGACTGGAGACCAATCCAACACAATCCCAAAACCTGGAAGACCAGAGGCTACTGCAGCATAACGGAAGCGTCACTCTTCTAACGCCGGAACACGGGAATCAAGTGCAAGACCTCACGCACTAAAGGTGCGCGTGCTAGGAAATAACGCAGGGCTCAACTGTAGTCGCATCGACAGCAGTGACACCATACGGCAAAGCTATAAAGCTTTTGCTGTCGATGATGAAATGTTCAGCCCTTACCCATAGTATTAAGATCGCCCGAACAAGGAAGAAAACCGAATTTAAAGGTGTGCACTAAATACTGGGGAATTCTATCTGGAGCAGTCATTTCTAACACCTGAATGTATGACGTAGGAGCTGGCTTTTATGATCAAAGACAGGATATAGAAAACAGACTGAGCAAAAAAAGAGGAATTAACGAGGTAGTGGAATGGGATAAAACAAGATTGACAGTGTTCGATTAGTCATGACTCCACGAATCAGAATCAAACACACCTTGTTTGACACTGCCTTTTATTGACAATTGGTTTTCTGCCTTCTAGCTCTGTGAGAGGAGCTTACTGAGTACCCGAGCAAAGTATCAGGTCACGCAGACGGTTGGAAATGGCTGATCTAATGCGTTATGTAATAAAATTACGATACCTAGCTTAACTTTGATCTTATCTTTATAAAATTGCACAAAGCCACTGGCTTAATTTAATATTATGGTATATACGAACAGAAAATCATTTTACATATACATTTTAATATTTGTCCTTACATTTTCAAAATTGTGTAATACTAGATATTTCCTTAAAATAATGCGTAGTCAGAAATAATTCCGAATTTCTTCTGGTTGATGATGATACACAGTGCACACCGCACGCATTCAGTCTGTGGTAGCTTATTTTTGCAGAGTGGTGATCAATCAGATTGATTTATGTTATATGCTCTTCGCTTATATTCTGCATTATTTCATTACTTTTATATAGATAAAAATTGTTACAAATTACTCTCTTTCATTTAACCTTATCTATTTTCCACATTAATCAATATAATGTTGTAAATATTTGTAAAATGCACGAGATTTCTGAAATCCTTATATTACGAGCTTACACTGTCACACACATATATGAATTAAACTTACCATTATGTGTTCCAAGAATTTCAAGTTTTGATTTCTCGAGAACGTTTTGCAAAATAAGGACTCATAATCCTCTCTTAATGGAGATACTATGTGCTTCAAATTCATTGGTTTAAACCTTAAAAATAAATAAATAAATGTACACATGTATTAATAGAATACATTGTTTAATTAATATTATCCTTTTATGTATCTGAAAAGTTCCACTAAAAGGGTGTGATTCCGTTAATTTTTTTTTAAAATCTTAGCCTGTGTTCAACAGCAAGGCTATATGCGACGTGGACCTATAGCTTAACATGGGATCTGAACTACGTGAACTCCCACTGGAAAGCGAATCTGCTCTCTGGGCTATACCCCTAGATCATCAGGGCTACAAGGATAGGTTAGGAAATGATCAATTTTGGTGTTTCAAACAGTATATGACGTAAACCTTGTCTAAAGTAGTCCAAACAATTCATAAAATTTTTGTGTCTTAGCAGTGAATATATGTACCAAATAGTACATCATAATTTCCAACTTCTGAATTTACTGAGGTACGAGAATAAAGAGAAATCTTCATATTAAATTTTATTACTAGAATTGCCAATAATGACGATCTAAGATTTGTTCAAGTTATCCTCATTAAAGAGAACTGCTGGTATATGAAATTATCCAAAGATGTTTCTTTCAATCCTTGACTTTAACGGTCATTTTCGATCATAAGTCCCAGGCCCGAATCTTATCTATGTTGAAAATTTGATCGAGATCGGTTGAGTAGTTCAAGAGTTATGTTACAAATATAGTGACTTTCATTACATATATATACATTTTCTGTCTGCAAGATAGCTCTTCATCCATCAAACATACCATGGAGATAGGGCTATGCTTGTCAATTTATGAACTATAAGTCAATACTCTATAGAATCAAAAGTCCTTGACATATCAATATATATTATATATATCCACAATCTATTCTTAAGCGCTAAATACATATCTATTCATTAGTGCTAAATATGTAAAACCAGTGAAATGTACAAAATTTGTAACCATTTATTTCCCTTTTAAAAACCCGTGCTGAAATTCACTTTATTTTTTTACAATAAATATAAATGTTTATGTATTACGACTTCAAATATCTTGCAAATGCATTGACTAATATTATTGACCTAAAACTTTGTATGTCTCTTCGATCACTTGATTTGTGTAATTGGTACAATGTATATCTATTTCCATACTGAAGGGAACTCACCACATCTCAGAGATGCACTTTTAAATGTATTTGCTTATACATTTCACAATTCAGTACTACTGGCTTAACTACGGGTCAATCTATCTGAAGAGATCCAAAAATGGCGAAAATAGTTGCTCGACCATCCCCGAAAATTATAAAAATTGGAGTGTGATGAACCGTGTGTATGAGAAGGTCAATAACATCATTCACGCTGTCGTATGTACAAGTGTTCCTGAATGGCGGCCATCGTTCTTGTCGGTGGAATGCCTTTTTTTGCGCATTTACAAGTGTTTACGAAAACTACAATTGCTCAGGATGTACGAATCAGACGAACACCAAACAAAAACGAATGTTTAGAGAGACTAAGGTACACGGAGAATATACACTCTTGCTTCTAAATAAATATACAGGATTGCAAACCAATACATGAAATCACTAGAAAAAGTACAGAAAATTACACATTTGAACGGGGTGTAATTTGGAATGGTATAAAGTGGGGGTGTTTATAAGTATTGTGCTGAATACTATTGCATGTAAAGAGTCTGCAGAAATATCCACACCTATGATACTACTGGCACCATAGATTTATGGGGATCCGAAACTTGAAATTTGTGATTTTGATGCCATGTTAGGGGCGTAATATCTCAGGAGGGCAAAGTGCTAAAAATTGCTGCTTAGGCCACAAGTAATTCCATATGTGAATAAACTATTTCTTTAAAAAAATCAGGATTACATGATACTGACATTACATGGAGAAAAAAAGTTAGGACATGATAAAAACGTGAAAAAAGCACGCGCGTGACGATGGTCGTAGCCCGGAAAAAATTAAATGTTTTGATATGTTTCATGCTGGATTTCAAAAACTATCCATGGTTCAGCAATCAGGCTCGCTTTTGTTTGTGTTCTGTTGTGCAAAAGCTTGCGAGTGGCCTTTGCTCCGTATTTCTAGCTCCATGATCATTGCCATGTCTATATGGTATGGAGATTAACTCTTCTTGCACCCATGACACCCATTGTCGAACTGGACCGCGGTATTAAGGCACTTATGCCCGGTTGCACCAACCGAAGATTAAGATCGGATAAGACAATCCACTGATTATTTATATCTTCGGATAAGAATCTTACATCGTTGCACCAACAGTTTGTGACAAAGGATTAACTTATCCACGAGTAATCGGAAGCTGTATAAAACTATGACGGTTATAACATGAAATCATGCAATATCATGCATTTGATTGGCTAAAACAGTGCAGTAACAATTAAAAACTAATTCGCGTAGCATGTGGTAACTTTTGTGCTAGATATGGGAAGAAAGCGGGTTAAGTTGACTGCTCGGGAAGGCAAATATGTTTGAATGCTTTTGGACAAACATATCCTTTAACAAAAATATAACAAAAGTCATATCAAATACTAAAAAAGAAGCTGTTTCTGATATTCCAATATATATATATATATATATATATATAAGCAGGATGGAGTGGAAGATCCGCCGGCGAGAGTTCATGTAGTTCGGATCTTACATTAAGCTGTAGGACCGCATCTTATATAGCTTCGCTGTTGAAAGCGATGCTAAACTCCAAACCAAATCAAATATAGATATCTATGGTCCAAATACTAAATTGAAAAAAAAAAAAAAAAAAATAGAACAGCTCTGTTCTAGCAGATCAAACTCCCTTATCTGCCTGTTAAGATATTTTCAAGTAAGGGTGGGTAATCCATTTTTCTTAAATAATGTTTGACTACAAACTACGCTAAGCTTCACACAAATACCGTCTTGTCTAAAATCCAACGTTCGGTTTTTTGCACTGAAGTATAGGGTAGGATAGGGAAAAGTAGAGAATATTAGGGTAGAATGCGGTAGCGTAGGTTAGGTTACGTTAGCTCAATGTTTAACCATTATTTTCAAACGTAGGTTAGAAAAATGAAATGGAATCTTTAAGTTTAACGTCCCACATTTATGCCATTTAAGCTAAGGGAGACAAGTGAATGATAGAAGAATTGGTGGAATGAAAATGTTGGAGGAAAGGGAGTACCCTGAGAAAACCCACGGACACGATCTTGTCCAAAACAAATTTACTTGGCCTGCAAGCCAACAAGGGACCCCACGCACCGGAAGTAAGCGCTCCAAATGCAGGGTAGAGTAAGTTAGGTTACGTTACGTTAGGTTACCTTACGATCAATATTTAGGCCACTATTTTGAAGTGTAGGGCAAAGTAGGAAAGGTTAGGTTATGTTAACTCATCATATTGCCATGTCTCACCATCACACTGTATTTAACAGTTATATGAGTACGAGTGGGGGAATAATGGGGACGTCAACAACGAGGTTACATGTCCCCGTCTCGCCCCCCACGACTCTGTTCGGACAACCTTTTTAAAACTCAAATTTTGACATAGATTTACATATACATCGCTGCGCCAGTTCCGCTGAAAAAAATAGCAATAGTTTAGGTTTACATTTGCGTCGCCAGTTGGTTATACTTCATTCCAGAAAGTAGCACTGGTGTACGTAAATATGGTCATCTTAATTAAGTAAAGTTTATTTTAGTAGTTGACTGTTGGGTTTGCATAATGTTACCAATTGGCGATGCGGTGCAGATTTACGTACGGATCCAGCACAAATTCCTTGCATATATACTTCTTTTTCAGTAAATCGACTTTCTGTATCTTAAATAATCATCCTTAGAGTGAGGACTTGCATTCCTTTGTACAGATTCATTTTAGGGGAACTTCAGTGTATGTATACGATAAGAACTATTGCGCAAAAGACACTAACCAACTCTTGTTAGATTGTCACTAAAAGCATGAATGCTATCTAAGCAAGTTGCGGTAGGAGCGCAGAGGAGTGACCCGATCGGCAGCGAGGGTGTGCGTCAGCGAAGGTGGGTATAGTTATAAACGAGGATAGTGCAAACACTATATATGGCATCAAATTATCTTACATGTTGAATAATGTATTTGTACGTTACTAAAAACGTTATAGGTAATATTCCGGTTTTTTATTTGTATATTTGTGTCCCAAATTAAGGGTTAAGTGCTGTATCGCCGGACCAGTTTTAGGAAATTTACCGGGTAAATTGGTTAATTTATTTTCATTTCTGATGAAGAATGATTGAAAGTCATGTGATGGGAAAAGTTGAAGTTAAGGAAGTGTCTATTGTTGGTTGTTTTCGATGTAAGCGGCATTGCATATGGAGGAGGAAGGGACTATTTAGCAGAGAGGTACACTTGTTATGACTTAGTGGCAGATAAGGCAGTGTGGAAATGGCGCGTATGTGTCAAAGTTCAGACACTCGTATTTGTGAACCAACCTAACCTGCTTAGTGGCCACTATGACAATGTGTTTCTGCAAACAGTGCCGACAGTGTATTTTATGTTACTAGTGAATAGTTATTAGTATGAATCCATGACAAGTGCTATTGAAACTCGTATCATTACCAAATTCCACATATTTTCACTAGCCACTAAAAACTAAATTTCTTCAATTCACGAACTATAATAAATAAGTCAATGAATAAAATAAATAATATAATGAATTAGTGCAAGTATGCTACTTTAATCGGTCCATTGTAGTAATGACAGATATTTATTGATACAAATATCACTTTCTTGCTTTAGGAACAATTGAAATAAGCACAGTAACACTATTTATATCCACATAACCACATAAACAGCCAAATTATTGATATAACCTTCTGCAAGCAATCTTGCAACAAAACGCTGTAAGATATCCAAAACAATACTTCGACAGGCAAAAACGATTACAAAATGCATCATCCTGAAGTACTCAAAAGGATTTTCCCTGTCTCATTATTCTTCTAGGTCGGATAGCATATTCTATCTGTTCAAGCACTTCAGGTTCATCTAAAATAGCCAAATCTTTTGCAAGCATATTCACTCTACTCTCAGCTGATCACGACGTTCGCAAGGATTAATCTCCCGTTTTCGATGGCTAATCTTAATTCGACGATTTGGCGACATAATCTTCAGATCAGTATTGGTGCAACACATTATCCTCACTTCGATGATTAACTTTAGTCTAATCCCTATCCATGGATTAATCCTCGGTTGGTGCAAATGGGCATTAATGTATCAGCAAAGTATCATTGAAATCCGATCCCAGTTACGGATGTAAATGTGTTCACAAGGTTGCGTTACACCTATTTATCCTATCTTGCTGAAAATGGCGTAATTGTGAAAAACATTTATAATGATCGTTGTTTTCCTTCTCTTCTATGGCATTACAGAAATAGCTTTTAGTAGCTGTAATTACAACAAGTTCTCGGAATTACACGATTTAAGCAGTGTTGCAAACTTTAGCAATGTTTATCATATCTCCGTAATGGTTTGAGGTATCGAAATGCTGTAAACGGCAAAACAATTTACACACCTATTACAAACCATACAAGTAACTGGATATGATATTTATCTCAGCATTTTTCGAAATAAAGGCTTTCAAAAAAATTAAAATTTCCAAGCCCTGGTAACTTCGTTCCTATTCATTCGACCAACGACAGTGGTATCATACACTAAACTACTTTTGATGTGCATTATCCTGTGCATTTCCGTTATGCTGTATTTGCGTTAGAGGCTTCCGAACTTTGGATGTGTGAGATATTATAACATCCTTAGTTTGCAACACTGAATATTTTAAGTTTACGTTTGACACGTTGATTTGAAATATGTAATAAACTATCGTAGTTCCATTTGAAAAAATATAACTTTATTATGAGTTGGCAACACTGTAGTTGGGTGATTCTGTGTAATACATACATAGATGTCCCCCTCCTTATACTTGCTTCGTGCAAAGTTTCGCTTTTCTCTCTTTTGGTTTGTCCGTTATAGCGGATAGTCATGAAAAATTGACCACCCTGTAAACGTGACAATGATCATGGAGCTAGAAACACGGAACAAAGGCCACTCGCAAGCTTTGGCATAACTGAACACAAACAAAAGCGGACCTAACTGCTGAACCATGCGTAGTTTTTGAGATCTAGCATGAAACATATCAAAACATTTACATTTTTCCGGGCTACAACCATTGTCACGAGCGTGCTTTCTTTTTACCATGTTAATACTTTTTTCTACATGTAATAGTCATGATTTTTTTTTTTAATAGTTTATTCACATACAGAATTACTTTGTGGTCTAAGCAGCAATTTTTAGCACTTTGCCCTCCTGGGATATTACGCCCCAAACATGGCATCAAAATGACAAACTTCAACTTTCGGACCCCCATAAATCTACGGTGCCAGTAGTATCATACGTAGAGACGCGATTTTTTGGTGCCACGCAAAAACGCAAAATGTATGTTTTGTATCAAAACCTTCTGTACCTAAAATACATATTTTTTCACTATTTGTTACGATATATAACGTTCGCGATTAAACGCAAAATTCTGTCGAATTAGCGAAATTTGCAACAAGTCTCAATATTCCACGAAACGTACGCAAAAGTGACAATTTTTGGACGCTTTTACGATTTACTCATTATCATTATTTCTCCCTTCTACATACTTGACCGTAAGTAAACGCTACTAGTTCGTCATTTGTCTACCACAATGAAATATGGGACTGCGGATGTCTGGAGCCAGCCCTCCCTCTGTTTTCTTGGCTGCAACGAGTGTGGTCCCAGATTTGCCTCGTGTATTTCTGAATGGCAAAGCAACCGGTACCAAGCCGAAAATCACAACATATTTCGATAAAGCACACGAATTTAAAGATCATAGTACTGTGTTTTTTGATGCACGTCAAAAAAATAGAAATGTATAAATTTTGTAATATTAGACTAGACTGGAAGCGACGCGATTCGTGTGAGAAGCACAACGAAAGTGAAAATCACAAAAAGAAGTTGTTTTGTGAAAATCGTGCGAAAAAATAAATATCAGTGGAGGAGTTCCTGAACATTGCAAAAAAGGCAAAGCAGAATACTGTGAACAATAAAGTTATATTTTTCTATTAATACTCTCTCTGTGTTCTTTTCTTTAAATGATACTTTTATTCAATGAGGATGCTTAGTGTTGTTTTTAAAAAACTCAAATATTGTTTAATACAGTTCTGCATGAGCTCATGTTATGATGATTTGATGAGTGGTGGAAATTAAGGTAAATCAACAGGTAACTAATTGTAATTACCCAGGAAAATAGTGTTCTTACATTGAATTTTTAATCACCAATTTTATCCCGCTTTACGCATATTTTTATAACGAAATTACGAATTTTTACCACAAAATTGTGTCTAACCATAGGTGTAGATATTTCTGCAGACTATTTACATGCAATAGTATTCAATACAAAACTTATGAACTCTCCACTTTATGCCATTCCAAATTATAGCCCCTTTAAAAGTGTAATTTTCTGTACTTTTTCTAGTAATTTCATTTATTGGTTTGCAACCCTGTATATTCATTTAGAAGCAAGAGTATATTTTCCGTGTACCTCGGTTTCTCCTCTAAACTTTTTTTGTTGTTGTTGTTGTTGTGGGTTTGTCTGACACGTACATCCTGAGCAACTGCAGTTTTCGTAGTCTTGCAAATGCAAAAAAAAAAAAAAAAAAAAAAAAAAAAAAAATGGCACTCCACCAACAACAAAGATGGCCGCCATTCAAGAACACTTCTACACTCATGTCCAAAATAATTGTCGCATATCTATAACTGTCTTCTTGTAAGATTATTATTTGATAATGATTTTGCAGGGTACTTTTAATACTAATACTAGTTGTATCATCGGGAAATGTATATTTGTTGTAAATTTCATAGGAAAAGAATTATAAATACGAAAATTACAATGCGTAAAACAAAATGTTGCTAAATGGACAAGAAAGTTTTATAGTTCTTATTTACTGCTCTTTTGACATGAAATTTTCCACATGCATGTCTTTGCCGATTATACACATACTAACATTTTAAGAAATACCGAGCGATTTCGATACCAAATTATATTCCTACAACAACATATTTATAGACATGCGTCAATAAATTTGGACATGAGTGTACGTACGACAACGTGAACCGTGTTATTGACCTTCTCATACACAAGGTTCGTCACACTTTTTTTTTAATAATAATAATAATAATAATAATAATAATAATAATAATAATAATAATAATAATAATAATAATAATAATAACTTTCGGGGATGGTCGAGCAACCACCTCTAGACCACTTCATATGGATTGATCCCTATATAGTAAGGGATATTGTCTGAGCCAGTAGTAGTGCTTCCCTTAATCATCTTAATTGTTTGAAATACATCAGATTCGGTAGTATTAGTATATAGACTAAATCACACTTCCTAGGAGATGAAGAATTCATATCGTGACTGTTTGTATAATTACTTAAGTGTAAATAAAAATTACTGCTAAAAACATCTTTAACCAGTTGCACGACATATGTAACTAATTTGTCATATTTAATTTCAGTTACTATTTGTTTGCCATCAGAATTTTATTTTATTTTATTTTTCAGAAATACTACTGATATTGATAACACTGTTCTCCAGATTGAAATAGTAGAATTTCCTCTCTTCTAAACATTTCTTTTCGACAATTTTTCCTAGAATTGAGTACTATTAATCCCCTATATTGTTTTTCGCTTGACTTGCTTTGGCAAAATATTTAGTTTCTAAATAATAATAATAATAAATAATGAAGTGAAGTGAAATACACAGTTAACTTTTTTCTTTTGCAAAACACTTTTAAAACAATCAACAAAATGTTCTACTACGACTAATTAAATAAATTGATACGTACCCTCCCAGTAAGTCAGTACTGTCACTTTGTTGGTTCATATTAATAACTATTAACCGGTGGCCTGTTTCTTCGGCTAAATATTGAACAGTTGAAGTCTTGCCAGTTCCTGTTTCACCAACCAGAAGCACCGGTTCTTTCCTCCATACACAACATGCTATTCTCTCCAGAAGTTGAGCTGCTGGTCGTGTAAAAGAATATGTCGATTTTGACTTTCTGAAAAATAATACCAGTGTTATCAGGTACTTTCAAAGAAGAAAATAGTTTTAACTATAAAGACATATACCATATATATATACTTGTGTGTGATATACGGAAATGTTTTTCTGAAGTTATTATTTCATGTTCATTTAAAACACCAATGAAGAAATAATAACTGAAGAGTAAATTTGATTTTTATTCAAAATATGCTTTATTAAGCAAATGAAAATGAAATGAAATCTTGGAGTTTTACGTCCCACGGTTATGCCGGTTAGGCTAAAGGAGACGGTGATTATGAGAGATGAGTGAAATGGTGGAATGAAGAAAGGGGGAGGAAACGGGAGAACCCCGAGAAAACCCACGAGCACGGTGTTTGTCCACCACAAAGTTCACTTGGCGGAGGCTGGGATCGAACCCGGGACCCCAAGCACCAGAGGTGAACGCTCTACCACTGAGCCACCGCGCCCCCTATTAAGCAAATGAATAAGTTTGTGTTGAACTGATATCTACTTAAAGCTTATCAAACTATGTCGTATAGTTTGTTAAGCTTTGAGTAGACATCAATTCAACACAAACTGTCATTTGCTGAATAAAGCACATTTTGTACACAAAAAAAGCCTTATTCAAATTAACTCTTCAATTATTATTTATTTATTTATTTGTGTTTTAAATGAACATGAAATAATAACTTTAGAAAAACATTTCCGTATATCGCACACAAGTATAACAGTAATGACAATCATGTATTTTTTAAACTTGAACAAATTGTCTAAGCTGGTGGTGTTTTTTGAATATATAAGGAGCTTTATCAGGGTTTCCACAGATTTTTGTAAAGTGCTTTCCGTCATCTTTCCTGATTTTGTCTAACGAAAGTTCAATTTTTCCACTTTTTCGTAATCCCATTAGTTTAGTAAGATACCGTCCTGTAACTTAACTTTTACATAAATCTCAAATGTGATAATTGCACAGCGGTATAATACACGATAGTGGGCTTACCTGTGAAAATTTCAGATTTTTAAACATTATCCCAACAAACATAGTGCACTTCTTTTTTTCGTTTTTCAAACATCGCAACTGATAAAGGAAGCAACTCCCAGCGTTAACTTTTTGTTTTCAATATAGCACAGTAAGTAGCTACACATCCCCAAACAATTAAACCTAAGATTACATTCCTTCTTGGGCCATATACCTTCAAACAATGCAAATTTGTCATTTTCGATATCAACTGCTTAGGTGGATTTGGACTATACTGTATACAAATTTCATTAAATATGTACTGGACATAAGATTGAATGTTCATTGTTGAATAAAATTGTTTTTGTTTCATCAATTTAGGGTTCACCAACTCTAAGTAATATCAGTTAACGCAAATTCCTCTAAACGAAAAACTCAGTGCGTATTTTCAAATAAAAATGACTGTCCATCAGAGCTGGGACCACGAAAATAATAATAACAATAATAATAATAATAATAATAATAATAATAATAATAATAATAATAATAATAATAATAATAAATAAAAATGAAACAATATTTGTTATAGGATGGTCAACTAACCAATTATTTTTTTCTCTGCTACACATGACATGAACAGATTCAGGAATTAGTAGATTAAGGTAGTTGTTTTACGTTAAAATTGAATAAAATGAATTACGAATACAAATTGTGTAAATAAATGTATATTCTCACAACAATACACCGTCACGGATGAAAACTTGCACTCCAGTTGGATAGAGAATAGTGCTCCTTACATACTTCCCTGAACTTATTTATTTCTGTCCAAACTAGCAGTAACTTCCGACTGTATGATTAATTGAAGCAACAGGTAAGATATTAGGTTCATAGCCAAATTTTGCTATGTATATTTCTAAATTCAAGATGATGTTTTTTGTCCCACTTTCATGCCCGAAACTTAAGATTGTCTTACGCGACATTTGATGAAGAGGGATTTTTCTTTTTACCACTTTAGCCTTGAACGTTCCCAGATTCAGTGGACCTTTCTAGGGAGGAAGGCTAAGGAAGGAGAGTTTGTATCTGATTTGAATTTTAGTGTAGTTTTGCAGTAAGTTCTTAACATATATCCAGTATGTGCTGTAGATGTATTTTTTGTAATCTTTTATTTTAAAAAATTGGGGGTCGTCTGGGATTCAGAGTCGTCTTAGATTAAAAAAAAAAATACACCACTTATTTTTAAGTAAGTATTTAAAAATACTTAATATGATGAAAAAAAAGTGTTATTTGGTCTATCTGTATTGTGAAACTTACAAAAGCAATTCTGAATACTAGCCACATTGTACTTTCCTACTGCTTGTGTTAAGCATGTCTATTCCAAGGTCTTATCTTGATTCGTAATTTATCATAGTTCCACAATTTTAAATACTTACCTTTGGAATTTGACTACACTCTCTTGTTGACGAGGAATGCTAACTCTACCCACTGTGAACGATGTTGCAGAAGCAGAAACAACTGGTTTGTGCGAATTGCAGAAGAAATCAGCTTTTGTTCTGACAATTCCCAAACACGCACTAATCGCAGATGCTAACCGTAGTTGTGATGCTGAAATAAAAGAATTGTGTTTAATTTCAGAGACGAATTGTGTTTTCTTTCTCCATTCTCTCCAAACGTCATGAAAAATAAAGCATTGCTCAATCTTTTAATAATATGAGTAGTCAACTCTGTAGGCAATATACATACAGGAAAAAAAAAAACTTTCTATAGTAATATTTTTGATAGATTTTGTAATATTTCAGACACTTCGAACATAATCTTAATTTCTAAACTGTGCATTTCCTTCTATTCTTTAACATTTCCCTATCTTAAGCGACCACTTCTTGCCTTCAGCTATGAAGCAGCAGCACAGAATTTTGATTTTTTACTAAAATAAAGAATTATGTCAGTAATGACAAAAACTATCACATTTGAACAGTAGGAATATAAAGTAAAACAACAATCTTTAATTACCCCAAAGGGTACCAAAGTCCGATATACAAAGATAGAATTAACGGCAACGATAGCCGAGATCACATATCACCGATGTAAAAGTCACCTGATTGGCCACAGTCCTTCGTCACGGAGTTTGGTTCAGGAAGGTAAACAAGACTGTTTACTTTCTAAACTGAACACACTAAATACAATAAACCAAAAAGCATTAGCAAGTCTTAATATTCGGCCTAAGCATGAGTCGGCTCTAACTGTTAAACAGGTACACGCAAAAGAGAAGATGAAAACTATTTATAGAATATGTTAGTAACTCATCTAGTACATAAATATTTATTAAAATACATAAATAAATGTTACCACGATGGCTACAAATCTTGAGGTAAAAAAAAAATCACTGACTTTTCTCGCTTTTCCAGAACATTTTTTGAACCTTTACTTGATAAGTAATTAGCCACACAGACTTTGCCATGTTCATGGAGAAAACAAGACCACGAAAACATATCAATGATGACACATAAGCAATATGGTTTTCCCTAATCAACTAGAATACCGAATAATACAAAAACAATTCCTGGAATGAAATTTTAGAACAATGACCTAATGTAAATTCCTACACAAAAGCAAGAAATTAAATATCATCCTTGAAATTTTGGTCTTCATAGCTTTAAGCTCGTTCAGAATTATTTTTCTTTTTCTTTCTTCAGCTTTCTTCTGTTTCTTTTCCTCTTCCACTTGTCGTTGATTTATTACTTCTGCAAAATGAGTAAGAGCATTTCGTGCATAATGAATCATGGATAGTTTCTCAAGGCCACCGAAGAAACTACTGGATTGTACACAAGTCTCTGTTCTTCTAGTTTCTTCTTTAAAATTACCTGCTGCATATTCCGAACTGATTAAATACTCTTTCTAGATTTGAATTTTCATTAGGCAAAATCAAGACCATTTTAACATCTTTTAAATTATTATACTCTGAAAAGTATCCAAATTCTTTAGACAAAATTATACAAACACTAGTCAGTTCTAGAATGCTAACTCATAATTGTTTTACAATTTGAATTCGAACCAAATTCTCTGAACTGCGTCACAACTCTGTTTGCCTTATTGCTATCTAACAATTTATTTTCAACTACTTTAACAAAAAGAAACTTCATGCGATTCACTCCAACACCAAATCATGCAGAAACATTACGATCCAAACACGAAAGAGCTCTACTTAATTTAACTTGAAGGTGGCTTCTTCAGAACAAATTTCAGTAGACACTTCCTGCTATTTTGACAAAATCTAAAATGTCCAAATCCGTTATCGGTTGACATTTCTTAAAGGCTATATGTGTAGCAAAACCAATGTCAACATTTTCTTTATCAACCGATAAAGCGTTGTAAAGAAATGGACAGAAGAGTGCCAGTCTGAAATGCAGTAACATTTTCTCTCTTCCAACACACTTGACACAATCTGATAGCTCGAAGAGCTGGAAACTTTCTTATCCTTCCTGACACCTTCAATACACAACAGAAGATACGAATAAATGTCAATAGCTGGCTCACTAAGCAACACTACTATTTTTCAGCTGGAAATTTTTCTGAGCCTCTATAGTGAGTGTACTTGGCACAGCGTGCTGCAAATCCTAAAATAACTTATACAGAACTCTTAAGAATTTCCACGATTCTCCAATCCGTTACTCAAATGTAGCCTTCAATGCTCCATACAAAGTAAGCCACAGCTCCTTATATCAAGTATTTAGCTGAAATGCCCGTTCTCCGCACGGGGAAGACAAAGTTTATGCAGTAAATCATATTTGAAGGTAAAGAAACGAGTGAGGTAAATATATAAGGAAGAGCTAATAACAAAGATTCAATATTAGTGAAATTTATAAATAACAAGGATGCGAATTACTTTTGAGGTCAAAATTACTGATTTTACTAATTTTAAATCAGAAAATACTGACCAAATACTGAAAATACTAAATACATATATTAAATTGGCCACCCTACTCCCCACTAAATAGCTGGAAGCATATGTTAACTCAGTTATTAACACATTTTGCAATATAATATGACAATAAGTATATTAAATTAAAGAGATGAAAAAAATACTAAGATTGTCTGTAAAACTGTCTAAGCAAAGCAAGTACATAGAAAACTGAATTGCAGTAAACTCATTTTCACAAGATGAAAAATAATTACAACTGCCCAGGCCACTTTTTTTCCTTGCCTCCTTTTACTCATACAAACTCAAGAATATGATTATGATGTTCACTCCTTTTTGGATTTTTTCTTGAAAAAGGTAGTAATTAATCAAGACTTACGTTTTACAATATTTTTCTGAATTTTATCAGCCTTTTGTTTCTTTTCATCAGCTTCTTTCTTCATCTTTGTGAAACTGTCAACCGTTACCTGTGCTACATCGGCTCCAACAAACTCCTTGTTCTTAATGGCCTCTCTCAACCGTTCATTTGCTTCCTTCAGTAACCTACCAGATGTTCGTCTCTTCTCATTTTCTTCATCCCTTACACGTTTTAAAGTACATTCTTTTCCTTCAATTGTTTCTCTCTCAAGTTTCTATTTTTTTTTTTAATTCTGAATATATACATATATTCTGAATATATATATACAAGATGTGGATTCTGAATTCTGAATATATATATACAAGATGTGCCTCCTCTTCATGCATCTCATGTAGAGCTCCCTTAATGTGCAAATGAGCATTGAGAACCCTTTCTAACATGTTAATCACTCTTGTTTATTTTATTTTATTCATTTGTTTATTTTTCTAAAATACATAATCAAGAAATTAACAGTGTGTAATTTTGTTCTCCAATGACGGAATACAAAAATGCTGAACACACAAAGAAAGAGTATGACTCCCCATCAATTATCTTTGCTCTTGTCGAATTTTCACTACCTATATGGTCTTTAACTTTTGCTAATCGTTAACAATATATTACTCTTATTACTAATCATGCAAATTATTTACGACTTATTTGTAGAATTTACATACCTCATTTACTTTAGTAAAACAAAATGTAGAAAATATAAATATGAAAATCTTACCTGAACCACTAACACTACAGCAGAATACATCAATGGCGTCTTGGAATACTTTCAATGCTGAAGCTATTGACGACACATCATAATCTTCGACAGCTCGAGAACACCACTTGATGAGATCTCTGAAATAATTTTAATAAAATTAAATTTAAAATAACATGAACTATACAAAATGAAATTGTTAGTTTCATGTTCCCCAGTAATGCTCTACTGATTAAATACAGGGTGTTTCAAAACAACACCGACAACGTCTGGGAGGTGATTCCTGACACCAAAAAAAGACGAAAAGTATAGACCAACCTGGGTGCACAAGTGCTTCCTTTCTGAGTTATAGGCTGCCAAAAACATGAAAAAATGAACTTTAAAAGTTTATAGCTCCGAAACTATGGTATCTACCGTAGTCGGGTCAAGACTTTACCTAGGAACTAATATGTGCTCTATCCAAAAATACATGTTTCAGAATCCTAAAGTACTCACGCAACAATTTTTGTACAGGCAGTTTGGTTACGGGCATATAATCTGAAGTACTACAAGATTCTGAAGCATGTATTTTTGGATAGAGCACATATTAGCTCCTTAGTAAAGTTTTGACTCGACTACGGTAGGTCCCATAGTTTTGGGGCCATGGACCTTTAAAGTTCATTTCTTCACGTTTTTGGCAGCCTATAACTCCGAAAGGAAGCATTTGTGCACCCAGGTTGGTCTATACTTTTTGTCTTATCTTGGTGTCAGGAATCACCTCCCAAACGTTGTCGGTGTTGATTTGAAATACCCTGTATAATTTATACCAAATAAAAGTAAGATGCAGTTGTATTCACACAAACGCAAATGAAAACTGATAGTGGAAAACTTGTAAAACGAAAACAACAAAAGGAAATGCAAAAATTTAGAAAAAACTTTCACTCACACAGCTGTTTACCAGAAACTGTGAGCAATATATATTTCTACATGAGAAAGCAAGAAAAATTCAACAGTTTTTTAAAAGGAAGTATTTTATGTCTAGTACCACAGTAAATTTCACGGGTTTGTGGTTAGGTCAACTGCACCAGCTTCATAGACAATTGTTCATATAATGGGAGTTAAATTTCGAAGACTTCCTATGATTAAAATAGTTTATTCTGTGTTTTTGTTTTTCTCTTTACTGTGCCCTAATAATCATGGACGTCAGCATAAAAGTTAGGCTAAGTCCAGTCTTTATAGTAAATTGCTTTTCATGAGAATCAGTGAATGATTATCTTGGAAACTTAATTCAATTAAAATATACATCTCGCAAGTTAACACATTCTGGAAATTTCACTTCATAAATTCTTAACAATATTGAAAGAAGAAAAATGTCAAACATGAAAACTAGTCCATATTCGATAAATGTCGATTGTGAGCTATGGAACTGGTAAGTAAATTGGAGCATAATATAAATTCCTTGGCTCCAATACTACACAAACGGAGATATAGACTGTTACAATTACAATGTATAAATCAAGAGAAGAATGCATGTGTAATATAGTCATCAAAGTAACTGAAACACCGATATACTGCAACATGTAATCTTCGTGAATTAGTAACATGAGTTACGTATTGCGACTGTTCTGACTTAGTGCCACTGTGAAATAGGCACCTGTAGAAACCTAGGGAGTAAAGGTGACCGGATCATCGTGCTGACATCATCTTGTATTTGCTGAAGTCTAATGAAATATGATTCCTTAGTTTCATCCTGCTCCTAAGCCTTCAATGGTCTGTCTCAAATGAGAGACACCTTTTACCTTTAGGAGTAATTGATTGATACGTATTTTATGTAACAAATTAAAAGAAACCCATTTTTAAAAGTAAGGAATGGTTTGGATTTCTATTAACGTTAACACCGTGATTCCTTTATTATTTTCTTACAGTGCGTAATTATGAAACAAAGGAAAATATATCAGGATTACTGGCTATAAAATGACTTAACCCACTCAATGAGGCAAACTTAGTACATTTTTTTTTTTTTTTTTTTAATCCTACAGTGTGTCCCAAAAGCCTGGAATTAAGAGTAAAATATAACAATTTCATTTTTTTTCGAGGATTTGCGGCAGCTGATATCTAGAATCAGCATGCTTGACCACATTGATCTCATTATCAACATATACATAATAGAATAGTAACATCTACTGATCTATAATAAGTCCTTTCTAACATGACCTATAAAATATACTATTGCTCCAGACATTTGGTGCACCCTGTATTTTAAGAAACAGTTTTTTTTTTTCCCCACTATGTTTGACTAACCTTGTTGAAATTAAACGGCCGCTTGTGATGGACAGAATATCACTTGTATCATCCTTTTCAGAACTACCAGAACCTACTACTGCTTGTAACGATGACTCATGTTGTCCCAAAGAAAATAGAAGAAATACGTCCAATACTTTGTTCGCTATAGTACGTAGCACTGGAAACTAAGAAAAAAAAAAAAAAAAATATGGAGTTCTACAAGAATAAAGTACTTACATGAAGTTAAAACAGGTTATTCAATGCAAGTATTCAAATCATTGTTACAACGTATTAATACAGTATTTTTGCTATATTGGCCAACTACTACACTGGTGGAAATGCAATCAAAGGACACCCCGTATACGTCGATTAGGATGAAGTTCACAGCACAAAATGAGTGTAGAGGGTAGTTTGAAGGCCTTCAAAAAACATGACGAGTTTGGTTATGCAAATTTGTTGTGTATGGATACCAGTTTGTGTCAAACGCCAAGACGACGCCAGCGAATGCCCATTGTGCAATTAAATGACTTCGATCGTTGTCATATAAGACAAGGCGGCAATAGTCCGCCTTTCCAGAGAACCGTCGCTCGTGTGACTTGTAATATGTCAATGGTCTAGTGGTATACACAATGATACGAAGTTTTATATAGTTGACGTGCCATCCAGTACTACCTAGATTCACCGGAAAGCGCCTGGACCGACAGCCAAGCGCAGTCACATCTACTGCAGCTATTCATGAGTGAGTCACATCTACTGCAGCTATTCATGTGAGTGTACTAACATTACACACTCGATTGCTGAAGGCAGGTCTACGTTCCCGTGTGCAGTAACGAAGTAAAGAGAGGGCAGTGATATTTAGCGTTGACAGTGATTTCTGTTTTGAACACAGTGACGGTCGTGTGTGCGTGTCTGTAGACTAACAGGTAACAAGAAAAACCGAAAGTATGATCACACCCGTCATACAGGACCTACATCAGGTATTCTAGTATGGAGGCAAAAATCTGCATGCACTGGTCTTCATTCAGAGATGTACCACTTGTGCGTCGTATATTCATGACATCTGTACTCCAATCTTATCTAGAACCTTGGGGAACCCTAACAGGATAACGTGGACCTAATACTACCACGGCAAATTATCGTCCTCTACTCGACATACGTCTTCAACCCTGATCTGCTACATCTCCGGAAGACCTATCAAGCGTGTGTGTAGTGCCTAACCGTCAGTAGGACTGGCAACAACTATCGCCTGGTTACATAATATCTACAGTGAGACTGCGATATTATACCCAGAGAGACATTCAGCATTAGTACAACCGGCTACCTGACCTGCTTGCATGATTCGTTGCTCGGAGTGTTTACGTACTGTGATGATGACGGCATGTCTCCCGGATACTTTGTTGGGATCATCATCACTACCCATCAGCTTCTTGTGTATTAACTTTGGGTTAGATCTTTGAATTTCTTCAGGGTATTCTTACAAGTGTTTCCACCAGTGTATAAGCGACGTTTAAAAAAAGAAACCACGGCAGCCATTTTAAGAGCAAAATACTTAGATAATTAGTGGTACAGCTGCGTCGAACAAACCTAACGGCTTCAAATTACTTTTCACAAAATCAAATATCTTTAAAATTTATAAAATTCAATATACAACAAAGATTTTGCAATAACGTTATTTATTTGAACATAATTCCATTGATATTTTTCTATGTTGTACCCTTGACCATCGATGCAATTCTGCTAACCACCACTAAATAGACGTCCTTTTGTGAAACAAAAAAGTTATATAATTCGTTTTCCATGCATGCTTCCGTACGTCTGTATTTTAGCTAAATACAAGATTTCTATATTGCTTGTTTCTGTCTGCCTAGTGGGCTTTGTGGTGGGCAAACATTATGTCCTGGCTTTTCTCAGGGTTCTCCCGTTTTCTTCCACTTTCGTCATTCCACTATTTTCACACTTTTCGTCTTACTATCTCCTTTAGCCTTGTTGCCTAATCTTGGAACGTTAAACTGAAAAAGGAAAAAGTAGTTTCTGCCTCTACAATGCACTTACTTCTTGTTACCTATTTCTTACTTCAAGTAATACAAAAGTTACTGAAATTGATTTTAGTTTTAGAACTAGCGATAAAAAAGAAGAAAAAAAGAACCAGTTCTGGAATAACGAAAATCTGGGATTCGAAGCCCAATCTTTCCTTTGTGAGTAGGCATGTACCTTCTCACGAAACTCACCATTGTCTGTATAACCTCAATCAGTTCTTCTCTTGACAAGGGTTCTACATCAACTTTTAACCAATACTTATCCAAAAGACTGGAAGGACCAATGCGTTGCTTATGTAAACCACTCGAGGATCCCACTAATCTGCAAATAAGAAAAATGTTTACATCTTTCATAATGTACAATGCGAGACACACATATATAGAGTCATTGTCAAAAGTCTGAGAACATAACTGATTTTTTTCTGTTTTAATATATATATATCCATACAAAACTCAGTTTGTTGGACTTGTTCTGTAAAATAAACATTATTGTTCATATAAAGAAATTAAAACATATGGTCCTGTTTCCAATTAGACAAATTTATTGAGTATATCTGCGTTCAACAAAATGCTTTGATAAGAGCTTTACACATTTCAGGCATTTGTTTGATTAATTTATTGAACTTTTGCGAACCTATCCGATTCCAGTAGCACTGAAGAGACTTCCAAAGACCTTCAGTATTCATTGGCATCTATTTACAGACTCTTCTGTCAAGTTCATCTTACAAGAGATCGTTGGGTAACAAATCCGGTAACTGTGACGACTACTCCATCTATTAGTGATGTAAGCGTCTTCTTCGCATTGCAGACAATTACTGCATAGCTTGGAAGATTGTTTGGGATGGTAATCCTCTTGTAGTACAAACTTACTTACTGTCCCAAATCCGCATTCTGATTAAATTCCATGCCTCACTTAAACGTTTTGAAACATGTTTTTGTCCATTATTCCATTAATTCGAACTAAATTATCAGTTTGGTAGTCTATAAAACACTACCTTCTCCGTGCCATGCTGTAGGTATTACACGGGCGGAATATAAGCGCTCTTGAGAACGACGATGCACAGATTTCTAGCATTGGAAAGCGAAAAGTTGGAATTTAGATTCGTCAGTCCAGAGTGTCCTCTTCCATTGTTTCTCGAAAGTGCCTTCTATTATGAAAGTTTTTGAGGAAACATGCTTTGTTTTGTACATGGAACTCCCTCTGAAAGCCTGTCAGATTTTGACAGGCATTATACAGGCGCCTGTTTCGGCGAAAACACATGTAAAGAAAATATTACAGGCACATTGTCTTCAGGTGATATGCATGTCGAAAAAGTATTAAACTTCTGTTGGAAATTTTGCACGGAAACACGCGTTGTACAGAGCCTGTACATTAAAATGAGAACATGCAATGTACACGTAGTCACTCACATGCAAGTAAATGGAGGGATTATGAGCATGTAAAGTACCTTGAATGGATTGTTGATAACATTCGCAATACAGTAAGAATGAAAAGTACAAGGAAGGTGCCTGTTTATCAACATGTAATATACATGTGAGACATTCGCATTATATGTAAATACCATGTATTAGCGTATAGCATGGAAAACGCATGATGTAGAATATGTTATTTTACATTTATCATTTTCGTGTACATGAGAAGTGTGTAACTCCCCTACGTGCAGTGTACTGGCAATGTACAGGTGAATGGGGTCATACAATGATCATGACTGCCAATAAATTGATTAAACAGATACGTGTGGTGAACAAGATGGATTGGAGCTAAACATTCATGTTATAGGCATAGGAAACATGCAATATTCAGGCACAAGTCTCCAATTCGACATTCGCTATGCAAGGTCCTGACTCATGTATAATACATGGGATTACACTTCGTGTATATGCGAAGTGTGAACCCACCTATGTATAATGTGAAGGTAAACGGAAAATGCATGATCATGATTGCCAATAAATGGGTTAAACTGGTGCATGCAATGAACAAGGTTGATTGGAGTGAATCAATAATATTACAGGTGTAGAAAACATGTAATATTCAGGCACCAAGTCTCCAGCTTGTCATGCACATATGCAAGGTCCTGACACATGTATAATACTTAATGCGATGTACCTTCCATGTATATTCCGCTAACACGCCCACTAATTCGCTAACACCTATATTTCACATGTATTTAAAATGTCAATTACATTTTTATCAAATGAAAAGCAGCTCTTGTCAGATACTCATGAGGTAACGTATATGTCAACTACCTGGAATATGCCGGTTACGTACATGTCTTTCCACTTTCTACGTGTTTTTTACACGCCTTTGCACGTTGCAAGGTTGCAACCCTATCAACATAAAAACTACCTGTTTCCGTGAAATGAATATGCAATGATCGTGAAAAAATCGATACCTGTCTCATGCGTTTAAAAGTGTTCCATTTTCAGGCACATGTACAGGCGCCTGTAAAAATATGCCTGTTTCACAGGCGCCTGTAAACCACCTGCATTTTCTGTCTGGGTTGTAATGTTTCCTGCTTGAATGAATGGTTTCTTTACCGCGATCCTATCCCCAAGACCATAGATCGGAAGACAAGTCATTAGTCCACCGTCCTGTTTGATACAGATTGAAAATGCTCTTCCATAGTTCTATTGGTTCTTCCACAGCAGCTAACGTCTACTCCATTTGATTGTTTACATAGTGAACTTGTTCTTAAGAAAAGTTTTCTTTTGGCCGATCAGTACCCGTGTAATATTTACACCACTTTTGCCTATCTTTCAAGAGTCTGACGTACTGCTCCGCACGATCACCAAGTGATTTTTCGCAGAGAATGACTTTTTTCTCAACGTCTTCTTGAACACGTGCTTCGACTATGAGTTAACAGTTTCTCTTTCACATTCAAACTATTCAACTGCTTCGCGCCAATGAAAATGGTTAAGATGGCATATCACAGATTTGCATCCAGTTTTGCTCATATTACGACACGATAAAATAACGCATGCACAACTGTTCATTGAAGCAAAGAGATAACTACTGACTAGGGTTCATACACATACCACTAGATGTCGTTGAAACAATTCATCATCAAACAAAACGTGACGTTAGCTGTCTGTTCATTAGTTATTTATTTATTGCACACCAGCTTTTCCCAATAGATTTGTCTAGATGTCAACAAGACCATTTTCATATCATTATACGAACAACATTGCTTATTTGCAAAAACGAGTCTAATAAACATTGTTTTGTATGGACATAGTGTCTTTTATTTAGAAAATTCTCAAAAATCAATAGTGTGGCCAGAGTTTTGACAATGACTGTACATTTATAAACACAGTAAAATATAATAAAATGCATACTGTAAATATAAAGTTCTAAGACCTTTATAATCAATCATCACGAAAGAATGTTCAATCCTTTTCACACTTCTTCATAAAATTTTATATATATACACACTAGACTTTTTACTGAATTACGTAAAGTGTTCTTTAAAAATTACTTCAGTTCCTTTATAAATCATCAGCTGATATTCAGCAGTAGAAATACGGCCCATCCGTTCCAAAGAATTGACCTTTCTCCTTTCAATGAGTTTGAGCGCTGACTAAGCATACACAAAGCGCACCTGGAATTCATTAGCTACTAGGCAGCGGTGAAATACTGTCGGCATGGATAACATGTATAAGAATCGCAGGAAGTGCTGTCAGACTGCCGGATTTATCTGGTGGAATTTCATTCTCATAGGTCAGCGCAGTGGCTCCATCTCTAGAACACCAGTTTCTAGAGATGACAATGACAAACATCTTCGTTTATTTCGCTTTTTCTTCCAGTTTCTTCATCAAACTCAACTGGAATCCTACTACCCATATTCTACAACAATTATGATTTATAATGTTTACTTTAAGAACAATCACCTGCGGTTGAAGGATCACAATAAAATTTGATACGAAATTCCATATTAACTATATCCATATAAACTTTACTTCTGTATTAGTAACGTCAAAAATTTCGTGTTTCTTATCTCTCTGAAGACATGAACCCCAGAATGACATGGTGCATTCGTAAAGTTGAAATTCCTCTTGAACGAGAATTCTTGGGGAAAAAATTACTGTGTGTTTTCTTCTACTTTCGATATCTAGAGATGTTATATTATTATTATTATTATTATTATTATTATTATTATTATTATTATTATTATTATTATTATTATTATTGGCCGAGAGA
The DNA here is from genome assembly GCF_964235325.1 of Thermobia domestica. Taxonomy (NCBI): domain Eukaryota; kingdom Metazoa; phylum Arthropoda; class Insecta; order Zygentoma; family Lepismatidae; genus Thermobia; species Thermobia domestica. The sequence continues at coordinate 239,720,855 of NC_137458.1, read as the reverse complement.
TGATCACTCTTTCTTTGAAATTTTCAACATTTTTATCTGGCTTCTTACATCTGAGGGTAGCTGTTCCTTCCTCTTAGTCGGAGGGGCTAGTAACACTGCGAGCATCAGTCAACAAGTTGCTGTTTCTATAACAGTGATTGTGTGTTGCTGAAGGGCTCGTGGTGGCTAATCAGAGACACTTTCCATCTTGTCCTGGCTCTGTTTTATTTGGAAGGGTCGTGTCTCTTCATGATTTTAATGATCCTGCGAAATTTTACTATATTTCTGGACACTTTGGGAAATAGGAGTTTAGCCTTCCTCTCAGCAGTGAGGCTATATTACGGTGAACAGTCACTCCTTTGCGTGCGATTGTTCCTTTTTTGAAACAGTCGTCCGGTGTCCCGAGAAAAATGCAAACTAGACGCAAAATGTCTTTTTTATTATTTTTTTCTTTAATGTCCCGTTTTTGACTCGTAGTTGCGTAATATACTAGTAATTTCTTCTATGGACTTCAAACAGTGTTCGAAGGAAAGATCAACCATTCTATAAGGAATTCAATTAAAAAAAAAAAAAAAATCAAGAGACAATCGATGCCCTTAATTTTGGTTCATCTTAAGCGTCAAAAGATAACATAAAAATTAAAATTGGAATAAGGTTAAATAAATAAAAATTGGTTATTTCAGAAAGCTAGAGTATTTTTCCTCATTGGAATGAATAACGACTCGGTAAAGCTTGTATCTAAGAAGACTGTCAAATTATGCCAGTTCACCGAGTGCTCTGTCTTTCTATTTCCTAAAACTGGTTCCCCTGCGCTATATGAGACTTAGACCTACAGCTTACCGTGAGATCAGAACAGCATAAGCTACAAGCGCAAATTCTGGGCACTTCACATCTGAGTGAATTGCTATTCAAACAACAGTCATTATTTCATCTACTTCATTCATTAATAGATCGTACGGTATCTTATAGCTAGATTCATCTTTTACCTTTGGGTAACAAAAAGTTGAAATCCAGGAGCTGCCTTTACATCATCCCGATAGCCAGGAACACTCAGAGATCCTGTGTCCAATAATGAAGCCAGAACTGACACAACATCCATAGGTGCTGAATCAATGTCTTCCAATAAGATCCAATGACCTTCCATCACAGCCTGAAAATGAAATTTAATAATGCACCATTTTATATTGGTATACATGTCATAAAAGTGGAATAATAATTATTTCCTACCCGTAGCACATATTTTGTAATCAATGTACTGAGCGATCCGAACTTTGCGACCGGCAGAGATTTTCAGTTTGTTCATATGTGAGAGGATGAACCTTTGTTTTTCTAAATGTTACTACAAAAATTATCATCAGATCAGGTTTACCACAGACAATGTGATTCTCAAAGAAAAGGTTACATCGATGGTGAGTGAAAATAAAAGTTGGCAACCCTGGATATGGGGGATATACGCCTTCATCTTTGAAATGGAAGATATTACAGGCCGTCGATAAGATTCATCCAATGTTACGAGGTAATTATTTGCGATCGTTCTGAATGTTTTGAACAGTGGAAGCGACGCTAAAAGAAGCGTGAGATCTCCAACTGTTTAGTTTGGAAGTGACTACAGCATTCTTGTTCACATAAAATGTTTATTGCATCGCGTAACTTCTTTACTAAATATATGGATTTTTTACTATTATATGAATAATATTTTCTGGATACACCATTATGTGTGTATATACATTCCAAACGATTCATCTTTCGTTCTGTCAAAAAGAAAGAAAAAAAATGGAAGATAACGTGTTAGTCAGTTCTTCCTCTTGTAAACGGTTGGTTGTGGTTCTCTAGTTAAATGGAAACCATTGGGGTTCCAAACAGTTTTAATGAGCAGAAAGTACAATTGTAGTTTAATATATTTAAGAATGGCAATGACAACGAGACACTCAAGGTGTCTGTTGGGGTAGATAATAGCTAAATATAGTGTATCCGTCAAATTTCGGTAAAGTTTCAGAACTTTTCATTATTGTAACTGAGCATTTCACATACACTGTACATGTTAAAGCAACTTTTACTGGTTTCCTATCATATTTAGTGTAGTTTGCAACTTGCTCCATATGGCTTTAGTTCGTTACCCTACGCACATTTAATCGATACTTCAAATCTTGGCACACACGACACAGTGCATTTGGTAACAAGATCTTGACACACACGACACAGTGCATGTGGTAATAAAATGGATAGCTTCAATGATTCTTGTTTTAAAATGCTTAATATCGCTGATACGAACACTGGTAACTAGTTCTACAAGTAAAAGGCTAAATGTATTAAGTATGGTAAACGTAGTGACCACGCCAGCCATTTATCTTTTCTTATCCTCCGCCACTGCCATTCGCCATCGCGTAATATATAGTCTGCGGAAATTTAATATCTCCAAACGAAGGGAGTCGATTTCTTATATCAAATTAAAGAAAAAAGTTCGAATAAACATGAGAAACGCTTCCTTTCAGGGTTATTAATTGTCGAAAAGTATGAAAAATCATGTTTCAAAACACACCAGATTCAAAATTATAGAACCTATCGCAGGCGGTTCATGGAATTGCACAGAAATTAATATAAGCTATCCATGTTTCACAATCCTCTGGTACTCACGCACCGAGTACTCACTTAATACTTAAAAGTGTATCAACGTACCCCAATTACTATATACAATTTGTTATGCCTATATCGGAAGATTCTGAGACATGGGTATTTAGATGGAGTGCATACTAGTTCCCCTGTATTTTCATGAAGCGTTTGCGACAGATTATACGGTTTTCAAATTGACATGTTTTATAATATGATTTCCGCATTTGCGGTAGAAACTCTAAGAGGAGGAGTTTCTCGACCCATGTTTGTCAGAACTTACATTACACGATTATGCCCTTTACGCTCAAGGAGAGGATGGCTATTAAAAATGAGAGATTACGAAAGAATTGGTGGAACGAGATTGTGGAAAGGAACGAGAGAACCTAGACAAAATCTATGGATACAAGGTTATCGTGTAAAAGAGTGGCCTCTGCACTTCCTGTTCAAATTGTAACACTGCATATAATTGCAACATGTAAAGAGAGTTGTCAGAGATCACACTCTGCTCGATAAAGAAAAATGCACATACAGATTCATCATGTTCCAGGGCTCAGCATGTGTTCTCTTTAGTGTCGTAACGTTCAAACTGTCTATGAATACGATCACATGGAATGTAGCTCCATCATCGTACACGATTGTGTACAAATTGTTCACGTTATCAAGTTGAACCTTTTGTGCGGACTGCAAGTAAGAGTCGCAATTTGCAAACCGTAAAACAGAGAGACATTTCTTCAACACTTTGTGTACTGTGGTGTTCCTAAGGCCTAGACTCCAAGCACACCTATGCACCCATTTTCTTAGGCTTCGTAGGTAACTATTACGTACAGCCTCAATTAACTTTCACTAACAGATGTACAACAATAACGTTGTATACTGTTCTTTTTCGATTATAATCAGGGCAGCAGTGCTCAAGCATTTGTTATAAAGTAGTAGAAGAAGAAAATATTTAGTAGATTGATATAGATATTTTGTCTTTTTCGTTGCTATGGTAATGTTAGTCGCTGTCAAGGAGATGTTTATAAGTATAATTGTGAGTGTCGCCATAGTTGTTAGATGTATAATTTTGAATAGTGCGTTAAAATCAGTTATTCTCGTCAAATATAGATTTATGTGCATTCTAAACTGGTGTATGTTTCTTCAAGCTATCTTTAATTTACGTAATAACTATATATATATATATATATATATATATATATATATATATATATATATACGAACTGAGGTGTAATAAAATAAGTGGTTAGATTATCTTTCGGGATGTGCTGCCTCCAACAAACTGCCTGTTTCCTACAGCAGGCAATCCCATTGCCGGATATTATTTTCATGAACTGGATCATAATAGAGGACGCTACTATATTAATGATGAAGACGTTGTCTCGGATGAGAATTTCGTAGGCCAAAAGATGCATTGAATCCTCCTCTGCACTGATCATATCTCAACTGACGGAATGGTGTGATATGATTCGCTTGCTCGCCACTGTCACGTAGATATACTCTGTTCACTATCCTCTTATACAGTTTCAGAAACTCAAAGGCATGGTCCCTTTCCCCCAAAAACCGCAAAACAGCACTCAAATAACGTCAGCGGACAACTCTCCCGCTGGCAAAACCGATCCATCAATGCTTGTACGACGTTGCCTTATGTCTTTTCAAATTGTCAAGAAAGGGATGGTCAGTGACTATTTTTCCTTCTTCCTTTTTTTCCTTTTTCTCGGTCATTTTTTTTTTTTTTTTTTTTTTTAAATCACAACACACTTTTCTTTTACTTTCCCGTAACTCAGATAAAGTAAACATTTTCCTGGAAACTAGAGCAATGTAACACAATAAGCATAAACGTCCACCTTGAGCACTGATTAAATACTATAGCAATAGAATATAAGCGTTATATAAATTGTAACTATTAACTGTAGCAAAACCTAAAGAACGTACTGTAATAGACGCACTCTCCAATTTTGATAAACACTGAAGCCTATTGTATAACACAGTTCGAATACTATTACCAATATAATAATAAATACGTCTGATATAGTGGTGTTCACGAGTCGACCGAGAAATAGGGTTTCCTTATCTAAATTTTGAAAGTCACATCTCGTCTCTCTTTTCGAAGATTTTTTTTTTTTCTCTAGTTTCGATTATCGAAAAAGATGTCCTCGTCTCGTTTCATTTTGTAAATTCACATACAAAATTTATGACCTGATTTTTTTAGATTTTCAAACTATGCTATGCATAAGTGTCGGAAGTCTTAAAGAACGGGTTTGTCCGTCCGTTCGTCTGTCGTCAGTTATCACAGCCAAAACAATAGGAGATATCGAGATGCGGATTTTGCAATCGATTCAGCACCCCAGAAACAGGTCGTCTTCTCCATTAACCCTCTATTCAAACCAGAAGTAATTAAAAGTAATTATTTCGGGTTTCAATGTTTATCGCCATAGAACAAAAATAGTAATAGACAGCGAGGAACATTTTTCTGCAATCGATTCATGGTCTCAGGAGTATTATATATCTATATTATATATATATATATATATATAATCACAACCTGCAATCTATCGAAACCGGAAGTAGTTCAATCTATAGTACTTCTGGTTTAAATACTGATTTTCATAGAGAACTGGAAAAGATATTGAGAAGCACTTCTTTTGCAATCTATTCAGCGTCCCAAGAATAGTTCTACAGTATACCCTTCCTTAATCCTGTATTCAAACTGGAAATGATCGAAATTAACGATTTTTGGTTTCAACATTTCGCCACTGATCAGAAACAGTACGGAATAGCGAGAACTGTTTTATATATATGGACTCAGGAACAGGTTCTTTCTTTGATATTATTCCTCTATTATATCCAGTAGTTGTAGATGTAGCAGACTACTTCGAAGTTTTAAGTACTGTATTCGGATGGTTTGGAAGTATTACATAGTTTCAACTGTGAAACAATATTCACTTGTCTTAATTTCATCTAGAAGTTACCAAAATCCTTAAGCGTAACGAGAGGTTCATGAAGGGAATGAAAAAACTCAAACCATATTTATCATTGGAGTATAGGCTTAAGACTTGCGTATCTTTATAAAAATGATAAATGTTCTACACTGTGTTCGTACAATCATTCTATCAACTTATGATTTTATGTTATGATTCATGTATCAATAAAACAGAGTTTGAGAGCTAAGACTGGGATAAACTAGAGTTGCCCGCCAGACTCGTGGAACTTATCGATTCGTCTCGATTCTAGTCTCGAAAATGAGCCTAGAATGGTCATTTTTCTAATCTCGTCTCGAATTTAAAAGATATTTCTCATCTCGGGAAAAACACTAGTCTAATACTACGTATCCTAACAATAAATTACGCTTAATTAGCCGTGTAGGAAAGACGTAGAATTAAAGCAACACTAGGAAAAACTCTAGGAACTAGTGAAAAATATAAAATTAAAAAAAAAAAAATCCAGTAGCATTTGGTTGAAATATAAATTAGAAATGAACATCTGCGTGATTTCATGTTATTGTGTTTTTGTTATAATTATGAAGGTTTATTTCCTGGTCTGCACAATTCCAATTGCTTGTTTGTTAAAGTCATTATGGATTCATTGGTTAATAAAAGAATCATATGTGCTCATTTAAAACCTACTTAGGGAATCTGTAGGACAAACGTAATACTTAAATATGGATAATAATTATTATTATCAATTGCTAACTATTTCTCTCTATATATTAGCAGTTTTGCAACCGTTTCCTCGTATACAAAATTCTTAGGTATTATGTTTTAATGTAGTTTTTTTTCTTTTAAATAAAGAAAAAGACCTCTAGAAATAACACAAAAGGGAAAATGTGGCAACAACAGACCTGTCACCCTCACTGACTTTCCTTCGACCAGCCATAAATAAGCCCCCATACTGAGTTTGGTGACATCCTACACCACCCGCGGTGTGTCGGCATCGGACAGCAACTGTATACCAGGATAGCGGACGTACTATACCTGGGCGCGCAAGTTGTGTAGATGTTTTTAATGCGGTGCAGGATCACGACCTTATTTTGTTTTCTGTGGAAAGCGCAGGAGTTTGGAATTCTATCACGACTGCGGACACTCTATGTGAACACTGGAAGAAACACTCCACTGCAGTGCAGAATCCATTCGTGAATGTCTCCAGAAACTTGGGAAACAGTGAAAGAAAAAAGAAAGAAAGAAAAGAGAGAAAGAAACAAAGAAAAAAATGGGGATTGAGTTCCACAGGAGTTGACTTCATCTTATCAAGTGATACGAGCAACTGCCTACTTCCTTTTACTGTCTCCTCAAGGGAAGAATCCGCTCTCAAAGTATGATCAGAAGTAGCTTCTTTACGATATTCCATGATGTCATCATTGCCTTAATAGAATGTTATGCGCTTGTATTTCGTGGACAGTTTGGGGATATTGCGTGCACCGAACTGCTGCCATCTGGCCAGATGATCAATGTAACGGTGTACTTGGGCGCTGGAACTGGAACATGTGCATGAAAAATCGAAAATCGTACATCTCAGAGATGCTACGAGTATTATGCTTTAGAACAACTGATACCACATGTTACTACGATTTTCCTTGACACCATTGTTCAACTTGATTGAAAAACGCTAATAAATTCTCCATACTCGCCAGGCATTCCACTGTCAGCGTTTCTTGCATTTGTTTGATATCCATCTGCAGGTACTTTGGTTCCGAGCCCTCGATAAGATGATTCACTCACTGAACGACTTCTTGTATTCACGTTCCGCTGACTTGTATCACAGAAACTGCACTGTTATATGCGCAAAAACAAGTATTACCAGATTAGTAAATTTTATCCTGTAAAAGTTCACAGCAGGCAGTTCATATAATCTAGCAACACTAGATATTTCTTAATACCAGTGCAATGTGCCAGATACGATGATACGTTAACTGTATCAATATATATATATATATATATATATATATATATATATATATATATATATATATATATATATATATATATATATATATATATATATATATAATTGCAAAACAAAATTATTTTTACACAAATTTCTTAGCTAAAAATAAGAAGTCCTAATCTACTTCTCCCTAACCAAGCCTCGAATTGTCCTTAATGAATGTAAGAAGTTACTGAAAATTTCTTTCGTATGTGTATAAAACTGTGTACGTATGTTTTGCTAGATGAATGCTTGATTTTCATAGAATTCACATGACTACATTATTACGTCAGAAATTAATAAATAGAATTTTTAGAAAATTAAAAAATAAAATTTCATTGGATTGAAAAATCGCAATTTAGTTTCATCCTTAATTTGCATCACAAATTTTTATCACTTAGCTACAAACCATTACCACAAATTACAATTATATTTTTATTACTACATAGTTTTAAAAACAATGAAGTATTTTACCTGCGTTAAAACACCCGGCTGCCATACAAATTCTCCTGGTATGTCTGTGCACCTGTATGTTCCTAATAACATTTTACTGTCGGTTTGATCTCCAAGTTGAACTTTTATAAGGTGCGGAGGTTTACCACGACCTGTCACATAATATGAAATATACATTAATTTAACTCTTGAAAAAGCACTTGAATAGAGAATATTACTTTTATTCACGGTAACTGAAGTTCATCAATATCACACTATTCTCTAACCACACCTTCTGCTATTTAGTCTATCAAACTTTTCGTTTAGAAATATAAATGATTCTACTCTCTTCATCTAATTACAAACACATTATCATTTAAAACAATATCTGCTATTAAAGCTTTGTAGTACGTAAATTTCACACATAGTTTCGTATGCTCTTACTTCAGATCGGGTCCATCGTAAAACTATTCAATCGTATGCTACCTATTCAATGAATGACACACGGCTCACACAATGTGTGTACTCTTTTCAAAATGAATTGGAATGAATGAAAAAGCCATAAAACAGACAAACCATAAATTAGCAAATAAATAAAGTTTGTTTACTCTCTTAATATTTCAATTATAGAACATCTGCTCTAGTGTATTATTTATATTTTCGGTTTACAGATTAAGGTGTTTTTGAGGTGAGGTTACTAAGGGCCACACTGTCAATACTCAACCCCCTTATTTCTCCAGTATCATCTGCGCGTACATTGTGGTGGAAACGGCCCCCTCTGTTGGTAATGCCACAGTCCTAAATAGTAAAGACGACGAATGGAAGATGCAAGGTTAGGATGTGCTATCAGTTTCATTTCCTTTTCAGAAGTTCACTATTCAACTGGGGGACTCGTATAAAAATAACAGTCTGTTGTGTGGTTCGTGGGTTCCCTTCAAACCATAGGTACTGTAAAAAACATATAGCTTTTTTTTTCTCTCTCGTTTATCCAATTTCTTAGATTGCTGGCATAAGAACTACAAACATATGGCGACCAAGTTAAATCCTGATCACCGAATCTGCATCCAAATTAACTGGTAGGCTGTTTTCAGTAATGATATTACACTACTTTAGAGAATAAAATGTTACTTCTTCACACACGTAACTGCAGTGTTTGGCACTGTCCACACAATGCCGTGAAATATTTGTATATTAAAACAAATCACCACGTTTGTGACACTCCCTCGCCCCTCCTTACATATTTTCCTGAATATGTTTACAGTCTTCACATACCTGTACTACGTGTCCACAACATAACACAACTGACATTATTGTTTAGAAAAGCTAAAGATCGATGTTATCACGGCTGCTACCCTAGGACAACGAGTTTTCATAAATTCGTTCAAACTTACCAATATGTTAAGATACGTGTAAAATGAAAACTAGAACTAACTTCCAATTTTTATCTTCATTGTTGAACAGTGTTATCTTGTGGAACGAAATGCGTATTGTGTTTGTTTTAGATTCTAAGCGCCCATATCACAACTGTAGTTATATAAATAAGATACTGCAATTATTTCTCAAATGAAAATAACGGACTACTTCCTAATCCACCAGATGAATTAAAGTCCTCTCAAAATTTCAGATTATGCGAGGCTTGTCGCGATATGAGATCTTTCAAACATAAGTTCTGTCATTTCCACACTTACTTTAATTAGGTAAATGTACACCCCATTCGGGACAGAATATAGCCCATGAGTGGCATGAAGGTTAAGTTCCCTACTTTCATGACAGGTAAGAACTATGCCTATTAACATCTTCGGGAAGTGACAAAATTAGTGCTCGAAGTACAAAAAAATGCCTTTTGTTGCAATGTAATATGTAGTAACCAATTAGACAGATATCATTTTCCTAGATTTAAAATTAACTTTCTCCATTTTCCTAAATTTAAAATTAATATCTTCCTAAATTAATTTCTTTCTTTCTCTGTTGCTTCACTTAATGATGCTGAATACCTGCTCCATCTTTGCTATATTTTAGTCCACTGACTTACAAAGAGAATTATTTTTTTTCCTTCCTTTGAAATAATCTGGAATTTTCATAATTTGATTTTACTGGTTTCTACTTGGAAGTAATAGTACTAGGATAGCCAAAATTTTCCGAAATCCCGATTCCGGCAGAAATCTCACTTTTCGGGCTTCGGAAAAATTACGCAATTCAGAAAAATTCTGGAATTTTTCTGAATTTCGGAATTTTCTAAATTCAGGAATTTTTGAATTCCGGATTTTCACCTAAATCCGAAATTTTTCCGATTTTACTTTCCGGATTCCGGAAAGTAAAAATTCCGAGATTTGCCACCCCTATATAGTACATTTATGTAATATTATATTTATATGATACAAATTTAATATAATATTAATATATACGTAATTGTATATTTATGTATAACAAATTCGTTTTGAGAAAGCAAGAAACATTTAATTAGACCTGAAGAAGGAACCAGTAAAATATCGTCGTCAGATCTCCAGTTCATTTTAAAGAAAACAGACAAATAATGCAACATATAAAACAGGCTGAAAAAAAAATGACATAGATACTCAAAGCTGTTAATTTCAGCTCTTCATCTTCAGCATAATATATAATCGCAAACGAGCTATTACGTACTGCAAAATATGAAAATTTCAGTGTTTAAGAGAATATAGAAGTAAGACAATCCCAAATTTTTGAAAGAAAGTAAATAAACTGTCCAAATTATAAATATTAAGTTCACAATAGTAACATAAGATGTAAAATTCATTTCAAATAGTTATAATTCGTGTTTAACTTTTGTAGTAAATAAATAAAATTAAGAGAAAAGTTCAATAGTACTCAGTCATTTCACTTTACTTAATCTGGATGAACACTAACCAGTAACAGCAGCTAAATATTCCACAAGTGCTGTTTTGCCACTTCCTACTGGTCCTTGAAGACAAACAGCTTTTCCTCCAGCCACTGCCAAGGCCAGACTTCTCAAATTCGTAAGAGTTGAAGGTACCAGAACTAAATTGCTTCCTTGTGGCTGTAAAACAACATTTATACAGAAAATTACACTCATTATATTCTAATTTACTAACATGCAAGATATTCGTATAATCATCATATATTCTGGTTTGAACTATATATCTAAGATAGAATTTTCAACTATCCTTTCTCAATGGTAGATAGGATTATTTCATCTTACATACATATATATAAACTGATTACATGCTAAGATGCTGCAACTGCTGTGGAACGAATTAAATCAAAATGGTTTTCGATAAAGATACCACATAACACTTCTTATAAGAGGAAGAGATCACGTGAACACACACAAAAGAGATACTTTTCAATTATTAACGTGTATCTCAAACTACTTCTTCACAAACCAAGCAAACACTCGTTAGAAATTAAATAAGCGCCATAATTAGTTGAATTCTAGGGAGTATACGCTATTTTTGGACAAATTTTCAAGAATTTAACATTGAAGAAATTCAGCTTTCAGAAGTGATCTTCCCGTTATAAGAAGAGTTTTTGTTTCTAATGCTACGTAGTGATATCTTACACTAGAGTCGCAAAACCTTAGCATGTGATCAACTGTTCTTCCAAGATGAAATAAACCTACTCATTACTGGGGAAGGTGAATTCATCCGAAATATACAGTTCAAACCAGAATTTGATGATGATTACAGGAAGTGTCGCAGGTTAGTAAATTAGAATATACCGTTAACAAATGTTCCTTAAGCTCTATAAACAAGAATAAAATTACTGCATATCGAATTTTAATAAATAAAACATTTTAGTGTTTCTTTAATATATCAAAAAAATAAAAAAATAAGTAAAAAGAAAGTGTTAGTCAGAAAAACAAAAGATCCAAACAAAAATCTTACGAGAAAAAAAGAGAATGAAGAGAGAAATTATGAAACAAAAAAATTGATATAATTACAAATAAAAAAAAAGACTTGATCATGATCAGATACTGTAATATATGACTGAGTTGAGGGCACAGTGGCTCAATAGTAGAATGCTCCTCTAGGGGAAGGGATCCCTGTTTTAATTCTCGGCTACAAGAGTTTGTGGTGAAAAGCATTGTGTCTGTGGGTTATCGCGGAGTTCTCATCATTTTTCATTCTACCAATTATTTCACTATTATTCGCTTTGATGATAGTGAATGATAGTCCGTCCATCCGAATGATAGAATTATATCCATCCATCTACTTTACGTTCTATGGGAAGTTAAACCAGAAATTTCATTTCATTTGATTTGATGTGACTGAATTACATAAACTAGGGTCAACAAGGACAGGGAAGAGGTAAAGATAGATGGCGAAATTTTTATCCAACAATGTAGCAATACTAACTACTGCATATTATTACGAGGGGTATGTAAGAGAACAGATAGAGGAAAAACATTATTATTTCAATATATCAGATGTTTTTCTCAAAGATGCAGTGGTTACTCTCTAAATTTGAAAGATATTAAAAATTAACATTTTATATAACAAAATCTATGGCATTAAATATAAACAAACTAATTCGTTTTGCATTCTGAAACTATAATACCGTACACTTCGAAACTGTCAGGGCTGGAAAATACTGAAACCGGATTGATTGACTCTGAGTTTAGCGTCCCTTTAAAGCATCGAGGCTACATGAGACGTGGATCTACAGTTCAAAGTGGAATCTGAAGCAGCATAATGAATTCCCATTTGTGATAACTGCAATAGAAGTCATTGATTAAAGTGTCAGCGAACACTGACACTGATAGAATTTCAAATTTCCCGGAAACATGATAAGATCTTTTATGTTTGAAGTTTAATGTCTGGATACAGTATACTTAAATCCCTATAACACACGCTGAGTACAGGGAACTTCATTCTACTAGTCTACTTCGAATTTCTTATACTTTATTTTAATAACATAATTGGGTATAGTATAGAGCAATTTCATTTCCTTATTTATAAACTTACCTACTACCTTTTCCTAAACATTATAGAAGTTCACAGATCAGTATGTAAACGCAATACTGTCTCAAAAGACAAACTCAGAATCCAGGTAAATATAATAAATATGCATCTGAATTTTTATACTTACCAGAAAACAGGGTGTACTGCTTTCGCTAAATATTTCATCAGGCGGAGGTAGACAAATTAGTACGGAGAAAAGTTAACGAACAGAGGAAAACGTTGTGAAGCTTCCAGGTAGACGCCATGTCGGAATATTTATCTAGTAGTCATTTCGAACTGATCGATGTATGACGTAAGTAGAACCAGGCTTTTACCATTACGAGCAGGACACAAAACAGGTTGAAATGAAGTTAAATATATCAGTTTAAGGTCCGACGATTGTGCCCTTTAGGTTAAGGCAGACAATGATTAAAGCAAGTGAATGATGATGGAAGAATTCGTGGAATAAGAAAGTGGGAGGAAACGGGACTACCCCGAGAAAACCCACGGACACGATGTTGTCCACCACAAACTTACCTGGCCGGGGATCGAACCAGGGACCTCACGCACCAGAGGTAAGCCCTCTACCGCTGAGCCATCATGCCCCCCAGAACAAGTTGAGTAAAGAGGGGGAGAAAACGAGATAGATAGAATAAACTATGACAAGTGTTGGCTGTGTACAATTGGTCATATATCCACAAGTACGCCTAGTTTGTCTGTCACCACTGTCTTTTATCAACACTAGGTTTGCTACTTTCTTGTTCTCCCTCCGTGATTTACTTAGAATACGAACAGTAAGCTGTGACGTCATAGAATATCCAGTTGGAAACGACTAATCTAGTTCTTACAGTACTGCACCCCAAATATATTAATCTAAACGCTTCTTATCCTTACCTTTGTTACTTCCTCGGTGATATTAATAGGAAGAAAAACATCTGCAACGGATACGACCTTGCTCAATTGTATTCCCTTCATATGAGCATTACTAGATTTCGGAAGATCTAGAAAGAGAAAATATAGTTATATCTGATTAATTTATAGAAACCACTAGTTAATTCAGTAATTAATAAATTTTATGGAGACTTCTTACGTACTCTTTATATTTTAAAAAAGACTTAGTAGGGACTTTGAATGATCTGAATTAAACAGGGAAAACAGGGGGAACCTAAGTTAAAGAATTTCAGAGATTAAAATATCGCTAAAACAAACTGGCGACTTCCTTCAAACTGAAAAGTGTAACTCTTTTCCTTCATTGTTCTGACAAGATGCCAGTTGCTACCAGGTGTTTCCGAAACTTTCTACCCTTACTTTACTTTTTCTTTGGTAACATTCAAAACTTGGGAAGGAAAAACTGGATTTTTACTTATAATTCTCGTGTATATTTCTCAAATTTTGTTACTTCCAACACTGATATCAACATTATGATATAGAACGTAAAAAAAGAAAAACAAAGAGAAAATTACGTCATTAGCATTCAACGAAAACCTAATCATAGTTTTTACAAAGATGAGTAATACGTCTCAGAATGCTCTGGTACACAACATACTTATATTTATTATAATATGAAAGCAAATTAACATTTGAAGTGTAGTTCCTTGTGTTGGGCTATCTGCAGCCAGTTTCTCGATTCCACGTCAATACCAGGTCTCGTCCTTAGAGGCCAAAAAAAAAAAAAAAAAAAGTCAGTCCTTGCTGTTTCCTCCTCCTGCTGGCTGATAAAACATCGTTCAGGAAGTGTGTAGTGGATTGAAACGGGCAGTAATCCGAAAGGGAAAGGTCAAGATTACATGTGGAATCAGTTCGATAGCATAAGTTCTCGCATTTTATTGAGTTTTTCGAGTTGCGAATGTTTTTGAGTAATCTTGTTGCTGCAAGGCGCGTTTTCGGTTTACAAATGCAGGATATTTTTGGCGTAGAATAGTGGCAGAACACATCCGCTACAACTATTCGAAAAAAAATTTGACATTAACAGTACAATCGTTAGGAGCAAATTCGAAGTGAACTTACTCCCTCATAGTTCCACCACACAGAGCATAATTTTCTGCTAAAAACGGTTGTTTGCCGACCGGTTCTGGAAGTTGAAGTTGCTCAACCACTCATTTTGCACATTCGGATCTCGAGAAAGTACCCTTTTTTGTCGCATGTAACAATCCGTTTCAGGAAACACATATAACGCGGATTTTTCAGCAGTTGTCTGCATATATCTACTCTCATCTGGACCTAAGTTGAAGTAAACTCATGTGGTACAATTCGGCACTTCCTGATTGTTTTGCCGAGTTCGTGAAGGTGACGCACCACAGTGGAATTGGAACATACCGAGTTGGTTTGACAATCGTCGTGCACTGGTGGATGAATTTTCTTCAATGGCACGCTGTATGACCTCAAAATCTGTTACCTGGGGCGGACAGACCTCGGCTGATCTTCGACATTTTTAAACATGCACGATATTTTTCGAGCCAACGAGTTGGTTTACTGCATCTTCCCCACTCGCATGACAAATGTTTTGGGTTGCTGCTTCAATGTTATGTCCGAGTTCGACCTCATACAGTACTAGTTAACATATCAGAGGTTGTTGAGCACTTTTCGTCATTGCCCTTAAAACCTGACTGAAGATACTGACAGAGTGGCGGCCTCCGTGTTAAACAGTCCGCCTGCCACACTATTTCTTGAGTTAATTTGACCTTGTGTTTATGGCGTATACACCCAAGTACCTGCTGTTTGAATTGTTAAAATATTGCAGGACTTTTGACTCACCTTTGTGATTTAGGCAATACGGGTCTTACAATCTCGTCTGGCTGGTTAAACAACATTCAATTATTGTTTAAACCTCCTATAAAAAGAAGTATAGTTGTTGGTTAGGGTTTACTAGGCCACGTAAGACGTAAACCTACAGCTTGATGTGCGACCCGAACAGGCTTTCACACGAGGAATTCAAGCCGAGTCTTCCGCACTAACAGCCCATATGCTAACTACATAGTCACGAGAATTGTATGTAAAGTACCATGTAATATTTTAACAATTCTACACACTGAGAACGTTATTTTTTTTCAGTTGTCTCTCATTATTAGTAAGCATACTGATTTCTGGGCAAGACCCTAACACAAAAATCTGTCTTGTTTTACCGTATCATTCACGTCATGTGTTATTTCTTTTATGTTCTTATGATCAAAGGTCCATAAGTTAGCAAAAGTTTACTATTCATACCTTGGTCGCTGTGCTGTAGCTTTACTTCACTTTGGCACTTTAATATACTATTGTATTGTACTGCACATTTTCTTGCATTTTCAGCACTCAAATGCCTGTCGATAAGAGACTGTCTTTGGAAATCTGACATGCAGGTTACAGTCGCTACACACTGACAAGCTGTCCTGAAAAAGAGAAGTTTGTTTTAATGACTACTCGCAATCAAATTAAGTCTACTATTTGGTCTAGGAATTAATTCGTGCGGTTGGTACGCACACATTGAAGCTGTAGTACAAACACAAAATACATAAATACCTTAAGAAAAATATTGTCCATCGCTAGCCACCACTTTCGCCCATCTGTCAGGCAATGTACGGATTCCGTGGCGAAAGAAGTCCTCATCCTTGGAAGCGATCCAGTCAGAGACCCATGTTTCGATATCTTCTGAAGAAGTAAACCGCTGTCCAATCAAATCGTTGTTCATGCAATCGAACAAGTAGTAGTCCGAAGGAGCAACGTCTGGTGAATACGGCGGGTGGGGTAAAACTTCCCATCCGACATTTTCTAAATAGGTTTTGACCGGTTTTGCGACATGTGGGCGAGCGTTATCATGTTGAACAATAAGTTTATCATGTCTGTTCTCCCATTCTGGTCGTGTTCTCGCCAGAGCTTGCTTCAAACGCATTACTTGTCGTCGATAACGTTCTCCATTCATAGTTTCACCCGGTTGCAGCAGCTCATAGTACACCACACCTTTCATATCCCACCATATGCACAGCATAACCTTTGCACAGTGAATATCTCGTTTTGGTTGTGATGGACCTGGTTCACCTGGTTTCACCCAGGCCTTTTTTCGTTTAGGGTTCTCGTAATGGATCCACTTCTCATCACCCGTAATAATTCGATGCAGAAACCGCTTTCTGCTCTGTCGTTGAAGCAGCAATTCGCAAATGGTTTTTCGTCTTTCAACGTCTCTGTCTTTCAATTCATGTGGAACCTAATGTGACATCTTTTGAATCATTCCCATGGCTTTCAAGCGTTTGGAGACTGTTGTTTGATCAACGCCTAATGCTGCTGCAAGTTGTTCCTGCGTTTGACACGAATCCTGCTCGAGCAATGCTGTCAATTCTTCGTCTTGAAATTTTTTGGCTGTCCAGCTCGCTCTTGGTCTGCCAAGCCGAAATCACCACTTCTAAACCGTGCAAACCACTTCTGACACGTTCGCTCAGCTAGAGCATGGTCACCATACACTTCCACAAAAATACGATGACTTTCAGTCGCACCTTTCTGCATGTTAAAGTAATGCAGCAGGACACCCCGCAAAAACACTTTATCAGGCACAAATTGCGCCATGTTCACTTAACTACAAACTGGTGTTGTTGACGCTTTAATCCACTGCCCTATACTACAAACGATACGCGATGACAGGGGTTTGCAACATATGTGTGGATACACGGAACTGTGGGACGCTCCGTTCGTTGCGCCACCTCTTGTCCACCCGCACGAATTAATTCCTAGACCAAATATTATTGGGATAGTTCTATATAAATTTTAATTTTGCGAACTTCTATACAATATTTCAAAAATATGGGATTGAACCCATGTTACCTTTAGAGTGTATATAGCAGTAGCGTATGTATCTTCCTTTATCTCTTCTTTCACACGCGTTTAAAAAGCAATGAAGATGACATGGGAGGAACAGTACGCAGCAATAAAATTTGTTTCCCTTCGAAGCATACAATGACCTAAACACGTGAAAAGCTGCAGGAAGTATATGGAAAACATGTATTACCTTGATCTTCTGTATTCAGATGGTTTAATGAGTTGTTCACAGAAAAACGGCTACTACCGGTGAAACAAGGCAGAGCTTTAGCAAGTGTAAACACAAACGTTAACATCAACACAACTGCTTCGATTGTTCGTGAAGATGGGCAAAAGTAACAGTTTACGAAAGCTCAGTAACGCCCTATAATTTCAATTGAGAAGAGGGGCCGCGGTGGCTCAGTGGTAGAGCGTCCATTTCTGGTGCATGGGGTCCTTAGTTCGATCCCAGCCCGCGCCAATGAACTTTGTGGTGGACAAACACCGTGTGCGTGTGTTTTCTCGGGGTTCTCCAGTTTCCTCCACTTTCTTCGTTGCAGCATTTTCCTTCATTTCTTATCACCACCTCCTTTAGCCTAGCCGGCTTAAGCATGTGATGTAAAAAATTATTATGTAATTTTCATCAAAATGTGCATCCTACGAGGTAGGGGGAAGTGAAACTCACTATATAAACTCCTCACTGAAAATAAGCTGACATGTTCTTTAAAAACTGTTACAATGTTTAAAATGACTGTTAATAACATAATTCGCACTTGAGTTAACCTGGGTGTTTTTCATTAATCCTACACTTTGACTGCAATGCGTTTTCTAAGAGTAGAAGGGATGCGGTCAATTTTTCGTAAACAAAAATAACTGCACCATCTGAAATGTTTTTTGAAGATAATTAACACTTGGGTCTGGGTTTTCACTATTTCATTTCGATTTAACCCTTAACGAGTTTTCGTTACCATTTGGCTACACATTTATGATCTTGCCTATTGCATTTGAAGACTACTGTTTTCACGTATTTTTCCTTGTGGTTATTTGGGTACATGCCTTCCGCGATCCAAAGAAGCTATTGCCTCCTGGTGACAACTCTGGTAAATTTTACGGGGAAGGTAGTCTGTGGATATATTGTTTTGCAAGCAGTGCCGGAAACAGACAGAAAAGATAGTGAACCGTTAAGGGTTAAATGTGCATCCCAAATGTGTGCGTAAGGAGATTCAAATATACTTTTTATATATTTCTCCTATTAACTATTCTTCCCGTTTATCTACGGACATCTCAGCTAGTTGTTAAAGAGGAAAATGAAAAATACTTTAAAAAAAATAATTATCCTTGATTAGGGATACCTTACTAGTAAAATATTTAACATAGTATGCACACACAGTAGTCTTTGTCATACTGAATGTAAATAACTTGAAATATATATTTATATTCATGTACAATTCATGCTGATATGCAAGTTTATCTAGAAAAGTTTGGCAATTTTAAAGGCAAAAAATAGTAATTCACGATGAGACAGTTATGATGAAAGCAGTACAAAAAATGGTATTCAACTTATAAACAAAACACTTTAAAAACGCCATATACTCGCTTTGAAGTGTAAATTTTTTGCAGTTTACAGAATGGTAAGAAATTTTACACTGCATGCTATACATTGGTTGTTTATTGATTAAGGTGTTTACGAAAAATGAAGTTTACCATACATTATCTTTCTTTCGTTTATTATTGTGAACTGAATTAACAAGAACGTAGTGCACGTGCCCATTCTTTGATGTTGGTTAGGTGAACACGATTGAACAGCTACTTAGTAATTGTCACGTGCTAGAAACGCTTTGCAGAAAACAATATATAGGAAAATTCCTAATTTCGTTTTTATTCTAGCATCGCTTAATACAGAAACCTAACCCCACCCATTCCTTCCCGTTGTGTAACACTTAAGACAAGGAACAGCCTTTATATTTTATTGATTTTTTTTAAACAAGTGATTTAAATAAAAAATCTTATTTAAGTTGAAAAATATCAACAAAATGGACTTCGGCAAAAATCTGTTTAACATTGAACCATAGTAAAAACATTTGTGAAAGGACAACATGTTCTGCTTGAACAACTGGTGGACAGCATCGTGCCCGTGAACTTTCTTACAAGGATGTTTTCTCCTACACTTTCATTCCACCAATTATTCCATAATGTCTCTCTCTCACTATCATTAATCATTTGTTTTCTTTAGCCTTTAGCGTAAAACTAAAAATTTCATTTCAGTTCTTAAGCAGTTTTCCTATGTTACACTATGAATTACTATTGTATATATAACGAAGAAAATTAATTATTAGAAGTACCTTGTGTGTTTTATCACGATATTGGTGCTTCCTTATATTTCACTTACTTTTATTCTGTGAGCTTCTTTGGAGGAAACATGCAAGGTACGTAAAATAATTTATTTTTCTCATTATACATAATTTGCTTGAACAATATCAAAACATTAACACATTGTATTGTATGTATGTCGAGCACTCTAAGAACACGGATTCCAGAAAATTTGTCAACGAAGCTAGGCGGAGCCACTAGGTCAGCTAACCAGAAAGAAAGTTAGCTACTTCCGTTTCCTATGAACGACTGAATTAATAGAATTACATTACTGTATTTATGAACTATGAATTTATAGTGGGTGTACGCAAATAGGTTTTTTTGCGTAACGCGCAACTACAATGAAATAAAAGAAATTTATCGTTCTTAGGTTAAATAATCTCTTGAAACATGTCTATTATAAGCTTGTATAGCAGTCAATCAAACATGGAACTTTTCACACTTCAGGCTTTTCTACAAAACATTTGTATTTTAAATTACGGGAAACGGTCTAAAATTGAGTTAACAAGATATTACTTGTTGGACACACAACTGCGACATGCATCGTCAAAATTAAACGTAATATATTTTCGAACATACAACAAAATTTTTAGAACGACTACAAAATGTTACATTCTTTTAAAATCATTAATTATTGATACTTACAAAGCAATATGGAAAGTAACCAAATCTCTGAAGGAGGCAACACTTACCAGCTAATTAACTCATTTTCACTATTCAAATATCTGAAAAAAGCTGTCCAATCCCAACATTTTCGGAAGTAACCTGAAGCTACTCTGAGAAAACTATCACAGGCGCAAACTAACTGAATATCAGAAATCTCATCAGGATCATCCCTTCGAAGACAAGTCTTCTTAGAAGGTGGTTCTGACTGATCTTCCATTGTGATAAGCCGAGCAAAAGGAGAGAGATTATGCTGAAAATACTGCATCGAAAATCTAAAAAGACAGAATAATCTCTGTTAATACAAAAACAGCAAGATTGTTCAACCTGTGACATACTGATGAATCACTTCTTTAACAGAAATTTAATTTGTATGTGATGTTTCTAACATTTTGTGTCTTTCAGATATATGTGCCATATAAAATATTCACTTCTTGTTCTATCAATAATAAGTAAGAGCGTGATCTGCACACCTACCTTTTATGCCATCGTCCTCATTATCATATGAAAATCACTCTTTGGTGCTGTTTTAACATTAATGCAGATTCAATTTAGAAATGAAGTCAGAATTTTGGGTTCCAAACATACGCTGTAACTGACAGTTTTGATCTAGCTCTCATCATCTTCATACACCATTACTGTGTTTTTATCGTCATAGTTTATCAGCAAAAAGAGTTTGCAACCATTATTTAAAATTTTGTCCAAAAGAAAGAAAAAAACCACAATTCTCAATTGAAGCAGCTCTCAATACTAGTCTTTGATGCCAAACATGAGATTATTACACCCAAGTATTGGAACTAGAAAACAGGCAGAATTCAGTTTTTTTGTCACGACGTCGTTCTATAAATAACATGCACAATCCTATAATATGGGTATACAGCACTTTTACAAATAAATGAAAAACAAAAGACAAGAAGTGTGTGAATCGCGAAGGTTTTTCATAGCAATTTCTTTATATTAGTTTACCGACTGCACTTCTAGAAGTCTACTCTCGTAAACTAATGGTGTCTCCTATCTAGAATAAAATAATAAACAGCTTGTACAAAAAGTTTGTTGCTATTTTAATTTATTTTCATTAATACGTATTGTAACACGGGCAACTTGTAAGTGGCACCAATGACGACGACAAAGACTAATAGATAAATCTAAAGTCGACGATTTTGTGTGTTTAGCGATCAAAAAACTAACTAATAAAAAAATTAAAAACTGGCAGTTCAGATACATTTTCATTCGAATCAGTTTTGGAAGTAACACTAAAGTATGATTACTTATTATTTCCATTTGTCTACTTTCTTAACACAAAACTAGTTGGACTTGAATTGGAAGGACATCTTTAAATCTAGGGTTCCTTGCTTGAAACTTCACTTCTCCATCTTACCGGTGGAACTGTTTCTGTTAACTAAAGTACTGTATAATGTAATACATTTATTTATTTTTATCAAATCATACTTCAAGCTGACAAGTTTGCAAAGAGGAAATCAGTTACCTGTACATTTCATCTCAACGTAAAATAATTTGTTCATTGAGAACACCGTTTAGAAAATCGATTACAGATCACACTGTCGGAAGTTGGAAGATACCCTTCTTCATCTTAAAGCAAAGCAACAGAACTTGACTTCAATAATGGAAGCAAAGTTGCTAAACGTGCAATTTTATTCCTAAAGACAAACTTATTTTTGTCGATTTTTTATTTAACACAAACAATTGCAACGAGGATTATTGTGTTAGATACGAACTACGATAAACCCGAAGGTTGATTAGAGCTCTTTCGTTGCTATATAGATTGAGTACACGTCTTTAACGTAGGAGGGACGACTTCCGATTACCGGCGGGAGCTCATGAGGTTCGCATACCACGTTAAGCTGTAGGTTCACGTCTCATATGGCCTTGCTGCTGATAGGGACGTTAAATTCAAATTCAACCAACCACTGAATGCTTATTATTGTGTGAGTGTAATTCGCATGTTTCTTGTATAATAAATCAGTAAACAAATTAAAAGACCATAAAATCATTGATACATCGAAAATAATCGCGAAGTATTATTTGGTCTCAGGGCTAAAGTATAATTTAAAAGTTACTAAAATTTTGTATTACAAAATTAATAATAACTGGTCACTCCTTAGAATCAAGCAACAGAAAGAGCAGCTCCATACTAAAGAGAGATCTGAAAATAACTTCAGTAGCTTTTGAAGTTTTATTTGTCTCAACTTCCACATATCGTGAATTAGTTCATAACAAACAGGACAATAAGAACTGTGAAAGATAAGTTAACCAATTGATAACACTGCTATTTACATTTAGTAACAAAACCGGCTGCAAGCATTTCTAAGTTAGCCATACGGGGGCACTTCGTTTTAGAGAATACAATGCCCCTCGCTAGCAAGAATCCAATCTGGAAAACGCAAACGGAGGAGCACCAAATACTTCTCTGGAGGACCAAACGGTGAGAGCACCAAATCTTGTCCGCAGTAACACGCGGAAATTTCTTCGTTTTAAACCAGCGACATAACAATAATTATGCGGGCCTGCTTACAAAAGCACTTGTGACTTTCGGGATCCCTAAAAATATAACAAAAATGAAAATTAACCTTCCCCTAGTACAGTGCATTGTGATGCCACAGACGGTATAGTTGGGTCGGATTTGACTCCATTCGTTTCAGATTAAAACTATTTCATGTCTTTTTGTGAAATATACGAAGTACTTCTCCAACTAGGGGTATCTTTTATATACAGTCTTTGTAGAAAACAAATGTAAAATTGCAATCAACAGTTTTGATTTTTTGTCATTCACAAACTTTTTACAAACCATCACGCAAAAAATGTAACCTTTGCCGTGGATCCGAGGTTTATTAATACTTGGTTCTAGTGAATACGTATGTCAACAGTAGGAGAAAGGAAAGCAGCATGCGCGCGAGAGCTGATTATATCGGTGATACTAGTCAGTCTTTTAGACAGTAAGAATTTTTAACAACTACCGACCTCAACACAAAATTATTTGATACCTGAAAACCCTCTGTTCTAACCATACTAAAAAACTTAGGACTAACCTACAAAACTGTGATAATACACAATCTAGCCTTTCTCATTCAGAAGAGTCTGCGTTACCTAGAGTCTGCGTTCAGAATCATGAAGGCCCGCCTGTACTGTATAACCCTATGTTACGTCCCTGAAATGTCACTTCGGAAATTGTTTTAGGTTTTTCCCGTGTATACTCAATTTTGAATTCACTTGCTTATACACAAATCGTTTGAATGATAAAACTGCTATACTCCTTGAAAAGAAAGCAAACTGACTTACAAACTGAATAAAAAGAACGAAAACACGTTCTTTTCTTCTATACTTATATATAAAATACTATTTTCGCATAGAAAAGGGTGATCTACAGCCATCAAATTTGGTATACACATAGATCTTCACCAGATCTAATTCTATACGGAGCCCTTTTTTTTTTTTTTTTTTTCGATTTTCGGGAAGCGGATTTGGGTAGAGGGATCTTGAAAATGTGTGCAAAACATTTCTAGCTGTTTCTAAGAACGCTTGGTGTATGCAACTCACTTGACATCATCGTTGTATGGGCTTACATAACAGCAAGGAATAAACACAAGGGAAAAGAATAAAAAAAAATTTCCCCTCTCTTTTAATCGACGTTCTAAAATAAAAGTAAGCAAATAAATGCATACTTCTCCAAAATACTTTCTTATTTTTCTTTTCCTTCTTTGTCCAGGTCAAAAAATAAGCGGCATGTTTCCTTAAAAGCTTTCTACTAACACTCAGGCACGATATGTGAATATGAAGTTTGAATTACATATTTCTACAGTTCATGAATATCTTGCATTTCGACTAAAAACTAATCTTATTTGCCTCTCAATGACCAATTAGAACGCTTTTAGAAAAGAATAAGAAGTTATTCTCTTATTTAATGATGATTGTTCATTTTTTATTACGATAATTTATTACCAAATTCAAAAAAAAACATTACAGTTTATACTTACCGCTTAAAAAATCGTATTTATATACTCTTATGTGGAATTTTCAGAAATGGGCAGCGATATCTATTGGTCTATAAAAACGTGATAAGACAAAATTCCATTTTCATAATTCCTAAAGCTTTGTTAAAAAGGCAAACTACGCATTTTCCAGCGTGACTAAGTTCAACATTTAATTGCAATAAAATTACATACCTCAGAGCATCAGGGTGAACCAGAACGAGTTTCCCTAAGGCTACACATATCTGTTCATGTCTTGTAATATCCTCAATTCTTGTTCCAGGTTTCACTGCCATTGTTAACATCACTAATACGAATTTTGGGAAGCATTCTGCAATTTGTACTGTCAACTGTGGATGTAAAACCAGTTTAGCTAAAAGTTGGAGGATGTTCTCAATGTCATATTTCGCCCAAGTCTGAAAAATGAATAAACACAATTATAGTGTAATAATACTTTCTCGAAAAAAATATTTATGTTATAGATTAATAATATAGTTTACACAAGGAATATTTTTTTCTGTACACACTACACTAAATAATTTACACTACACTAATAATATACACTAAAATGTGTCTGTAAACAAAAATGTTAATAGCATACAATACGAGAACCAGTTTTCCGTGTGAAGCCTACAATATTCCTGTTTTATACAGCTGAGTACCTACACTTATTCCCTTCAAGGAGCCAAATTCACTTTCAGTTCTCATTCATCTTTCATATTAGGTTGGTGATGCAACTGAAATGACCGCTTTCACGTTTGGTGGGAAACTCACTTTAGCAACCCAACACAGGATAAGCTAAGATCACGCGTCTAACGTCATAAACTCACTACACATCAGCAAACAGGATGGGTTACCCAGACAATTAGTAGGCATTGTGTAGTTGACAAAATTCGTAGGAAAGAGCATCATGGAGAACATAAACTTGCGAGTGATTTTTTTTTATGAATTCAAATTGGAATATTCTAAACAGCAAGCCGGAAAAAACATTGACAGTGCATTTAGACCAGGAATGGCAAATCTGCAGTTGATATGCCAAATTTCGATCCAGTTACACAGCACTAAAATGAACCCCGCAGGCACCGGCTAATGTCATGCCTGGATGAGCTTCTCTGGAACACTATGTAAACAAATGCTCCGAAAATTTTCGTGGCATTGCAGAAGAGCCACACATACATCAAATCACTGTGGTTCGGTGGCTCCGTGCATACGGTACGGTGAAAAATTTGAACTCATGGACGTCAGATTAGTCGCCACTGGTCAACAAGAATCATCGTCTGGATATAAGGTATTGGAAAATATATAGGGTTTTCAGTTTCTTAAGGATCACTTGATATGAATGCTAATAATATTTATTTCAACCTTACTACTTCAGTTTCCGATATGTCTGTCGCCTTTAAAATTAAGTTCCTTAGGCATTAATAAAATCAAAAAGAAAAACGTCATTAAAAAAGGACTTTACAACAAATCTCTCTACTTTCTATGTGGAGGACTGTCCGAATTTAAAGGGTTTGTCACAATGGTGCCGATGACTCATGTCGAAAACTGAAACGTAGTGTAATTTAATGCGTGCAGACCAGCAATGTGGGAGCCACCACACCATAACTATTTGATATTCTTACATAAAATCGACTCAGGGCGCACAGTGACTCAGAGGAAGAGCGCTCACTTCTTGTCCTTGGTTCGATCCCTGACCTAGTAAGTTTGTGGTGGACAACATTGTGTCCGTGGATCTTCTCGAAGTACTCCCGTTTCCTCCCATATTCTCATTTCACCGATTCTTACATCATCATTTACTTGCCTTAATTATCCATTTCCCTTAGCCTAAAGGATATATCGTGGGACATTAACTGAAATATGTTTCATAGAATTCACTCTTATTAACTTTCCATTTTACTACACATGCTTGCAAGGGATTTCTTTCGAAACTCTCTACGAAGTGTGGAAAGAAATAACTTATAAGGTTAGGGCGCCGAAGATTCAGGGGCGGGCATATTTTAAGTCACCATAGTGTATAACTACCCATCTATCAAACAGTTACATCGATTCTTTCCAGAAAACAGTTAAAGTCCATAGACGTTGACACCAGCACCACGTATTAGCGCAACAATCGGCGTAACTGCTTGATGGATTCGTACAGCAATGCTAATGGTTACAAATTAATCTGCAACGTTGCCACATAGTAAAACTTTTGATTCCTCATAGCGGCTTAAGGCGGCTCCGGAGGGTACACTATTATACTGCATTTACGCTTTATTTTGACTTGAAGAATAGCGCTCTGTTGTCCGTGAGCGCCATTTTCAGAACACTATATTATATACATATATTCAGGGGGTAGACAAAAAATCTAAAAACACTTCATACAGGACACGTAAGTTTGGTCCTCCACTGTACAACACGTGTTGCGGTTCCATTCGCTTTTTGCCTTCAATGTGTCATGTGGACCTTCCTCTTCCGTCAGCAATAACCAGTTCAACTGTGAGTGTCATGGTGTGAAAGTGGTGCGGCAAAATGGGCGACCTGACAGACTTCCAAAGAGGTATGATCGTTGGTGCTCGTCTGGTTGGAGCTTCAGTGGCAACAGTGGCGAACATTGTGGGGATATCGAAAGGCACTGTGTCCAATGTCACGAAGGCATACACAATTCATGGGCAAACGACGTCTTCAAAGCACAACAGTGGTCGAAAGACAATCCTGTCAGATAGGGATCGGAGGGCATTAAAACGGATTGTAGCAGCTAAAAAAGAAGACCACTGCAATAAAAATTACGTCTGAACTCAATTCCGCCCTACAGAACCCGATTTCATCGAAAACAGTGAGACGGGAACTTCATAAAATGAAAATTCATGGCAGGGCTGCTATCGCCAAACCCCTGGTCACAGCAGTAAATGCGAAGAGGCGTATCCAGTGGTGCAAGGACCACAAGGCGTGGATTCATGAGCAGTGGAAACACGTAATGTGGTCCGAAGAATTGACCTACACCTTGTTTCCAACAACCGGTCGTGTTTACGTATGGAGAATACCGTCGGAGGCTTATGATACAGACTGTCTGCTCCCAACTGTAAAGCATGGGGCTGGTTCTGTTACAGTATGGGCAGTGATATCGTGGTTTTCTGAAGGTCCCATCATAGCCCTGCATGAATGCGTATGAGGCCATTTTGGGGGACCGGGTTCTACCCATGGCCCAAATATTGTTCCCTGATGGTGATGGCATCTACCAAGATGATTTGGCACCTGTCACGCTGCAAAAACGTTGAAATCATGGATTAAGGAGCATGACCAGGAGCTATCACACCTCCCCTGGATCCCACAATCACCAGATCTGAACATCACTGAGCCATTGTGGTCTGAGTTAGAAAAAAGTGTTCGGTCTCATTACCCTCCACCAGCATCCCTTAAGGAACTGGAGCATGTTTTGGGGATCATAAAAACTGAATTAATGAAAGCCCCACTCTTATCTCCATTTAAGCCCGGGAGACCGTTAAGACTATGTACTGATGGTTGTCAGAAATCGAATGGTAGTGTACTTTTACAACAACAGGAAAACGGAAAGTGGGCACCATTAGGATATTATAGTAGATTATTAACACCTAGTGGAAGTACAAGGCAGATTTGTGGGATAGAGTTATTAGCAATTTTGGCGTCTTGTAAAGCATTTAATTTCTATCTTTACGGGAATGAGTTTGAGTTACACACAGACTGTAAGGCACTTTTGTATTTACAGACCGCACCAAAGTTATCGACTAAACTGATTAGATGGGCTTTACAGCTTCATTATAAATATATTCCTATACACATAAAAGGGAAAGATAACCCTTCAGATTTTTTTAAGTAGAAATACTAACATAAAACCGGAGAGTGGTGATGAATTTGACGAATTTAAAACGCTAATATCAATCGAGGAACCGGTTAATATTGCGGATTTGCAGTCAAAAGACAAATGAGAGAAGAAGGAAAGTTGCCTAGGATGAAAGGATTTCCAAAAATCCACAAAGAAGTAGTGAAGTTGAGGCCCGTGCTCAACTGCAGGAATAATATGTTAGAACTGTTGGAGAAAAAGCTTAAGAAGATGACCGAGGCAGTGAGAGAAGGACAAGAAAGTAGGAAAGTAGAGAATGCGCAAGAGGTTAAGAGGATAAGATAAATTAGGAAGAAGAAATGAGAGTACAGTGCTATTTAGCCTGGATGTTAAGAGTATGTTCCCGAGCCTTAAGAGAGAAGAAATATTGAGAGTAATAGAAGAGGAAATGGGTGAAAAGAGAATAGAAAATTGGGACAGAAAGAAAAGGATTAGAGGCAATGTGGGAAAATGGATACTGTGTAATCAGAGACAGGATTGTTAAAATGAAGGAAGGACTTAATATAAGATCTTATTTGAGTCCAGTACTATCAGATATAATAATGAATCGATGGGAGAAGAAGACGATAGAAACAGGAGGAGAAAGACTGTTTCTTTTTTGCCGTTATGTGGAAGACTGCTTAGGAATATGGAAGGGACCGAATAGGTAGCTGGAGAAATTCATAAGAGACGTGGAAGATGAAAAGAAAGGGACTAGAAAATGAAATAGAAGTAGACAAGGAAATAAACTATTTAGATGTGAAAATAAAGAAGTCGGAAGGAGGAGAGTTTATTACATCCTGGTACCAAAAAGAGTGTGCAGCGGGAGTGTATTGTCACAAACGAAGTGATGTGGATGAGGGTACAAAGAAGAATTTCTTAAAAAGCATGGAAGAAAGAATAGGAGACCTAAACACAAATGAAGAACAGAGGAAAACAGATTTAAAGAAGTTCTGGACACAACTAAGGAGAAATGGATACAACAAAGAAGATAGGGTCACAAGAAACATAGCAAGAGAGAGAAAGAGGAAGAAGACAAGAACAAAAAAATGGTCTGGAATAGAAAGCCTAGGCAAAGAAGCAGAGAACATAAAAAGAATGCTTCGGAAAGCAGGAATTAGGACGTACAGGAAAGGAGGAAGCAGAATAATTGAACTAGTCAGAAGAACCAAGAGAAAAGCAATAACGGACCAAGATCAAAGGGGAGTAATATATAGAGTAGGATGCATGGAGTGTACCAAATTTACATAGGAGAAACAAAAAAGAAAATCCAAGAAAGGATAAAACAGCACCAGGATTATGTAAGATTGGAAAGGGACAACAATGCGATATACAAGCATCAGAAAGAAACAAATTACAGGATAGGGTGGGAAGGAGCACAGGTCATAGAAGTAGAGAATAGAACTTTGGTGAGAAAATGGAAGGAAGCCAGGGAGATTATGAAGGCAGGAGACAAGGTGATGAATTGGAATGCAGGATTCTCCATAAACAAAGAGTGGGAGAAGATTCTGCTTAAAGAAGAAGAAATGAAAAGGAAGAAGAAAGAGAAAAAATAATAAGGAAAATAAGGGCAATTAAAGTACAGAATGTATCCAGCGAAAAAAGTAAACTTTTAATTGGACACGGGTGCAGCTAAGAAGTGAAAGTGAAAACCACACAAGTGTTACTTTTTAACGAAGGGGCGGAGCCTAATTAAAAGTTGATCTCCGGAGAGTATATAAGTGATGAAATAACTCCCAAGCAGCCAGGAGTAGAAGTCTGATGAAGACACAGTTATTGTGTTGAAACTGTTACGTGATAGTGTTTTTTTACATATTATCACATAGCCTTGCTCAGTGTATTATTGTGCATTAGTACAAAATGGAAACAAGGCCTGATAGAATAGCTATCTTTTTCATTATGTTATGAAAATTTTATTTCGTCCCTCTCCCCCACCTCCGTTCTACATTTTCTTAAAAACTTTACACCCTAGCATAGGTTGTATGAAGGGACCAGACGAGAAAGCGCAAGGTATAGCACTCACCGCATAACTAACCATTAAAGCGTGATACTTATTGTCACATTCATTGTCGAACGTCTGTGAGGTTTCCTGGGACGACTTGATCTACATTTGTTCGTTTGTCACGGCACATGGACCACGCTACAGGGCACAAGTTTCGGTCTTTTAACATCAAATTTTGAGGGCGGACGTCCGGAATTTGCTGTATAGACTTTGACTGCGATCCGACGTAAAATTTCAAAATTAGTTTTTCGGATCCCACTTCAAACAATAAGCCCTGTCTCATATAGCCTTGCTACTGATACAAAACTGCAATCAATCAAACTAAACAAACTAATTTTATACGTTTCTAACAAACTTGAGTTGCAGGATAAATTTGACTCCAACTTAGTTTATTTAAAACTCTTTTAGACATGGGGCGTTCATAGCACAAAGGATCCAAGTCCATTTATGCTCAAGCAAACGTAGTATCTTCGTAGCCAAGAGTTTCACAGGAACAAGGGTGATGAAGGAACGGTGGAAGCTAATTTTTCCTTCCTTGCTCATAAATTTAAAACATTAACATTTTATTAGGTACGCTGTAGTGTGGGAATGACTAACAGGCCAAGCTACGAATGCCATAGTCAATGATGCATAATTACGTTAAATAAATGTAGTGTGTATCAAAAACAATACACGACGAAAAACGCCATATCTTCGCAACTACTAACCCGAAATGAAAGAGAGAAAAACTACGTGACAAGATGCAATCTAGAGTTTTATATGATTGCTACTAGAGAGGGATGTCCGTTTAGAGGTCATCCGCCCCTACTCTGAATTTCAGACTTTGGAGGCAGTAACGGAGATTTAGAAACGTTTTACTAACCAAAATTAAACAGAAAAAATTGAAGTCCTTACACCTAATAAATACGGATTTTGATCTGTTATAATCCATTTTCATTGGCCGTAAGGAGCTATAGACCTATATTGCTCTCTTGTATATTTTTTTGGCCCAAGGATTCCAAAGCTGACTCTACTTTCGAGTTCGGGCCTGTTGAAAATTCTGGAAACTGGGCCTACGCAACTTTCCAGTTTTGATCATCTTTATTTCCTCAGTGTCTATTCGGTTTAAGGACACCAAGCTTGTTTTGTTGGACTTTCCTGCTTAGCAGCTGTCATATGAAACTAGCCCACGCCCTTTCACCTGGTTTTAGTTACACTTCGAACTCTTGCCTGCGAAGATATTACGTTTTGAAATAGAATTAATTTGCTTAGCAAAACTGAACTTTAATTGAAAGTGAACCTGGATCCACTGTGCTTTGAACGCCCCAAACATTACATTACTTCAATAAATTATTGACTTAAAAACAATCAATTACATAGGCTTACAGAAAATATTCTAAAGTTAACACAACATAAAGTATGTTTCAAACAATACTTCTCGAAAATTTATTATTTTAAAATAATTTTATTAGCATCAGTGTTCTGAAATAGTAATCAGACTTGCAACTAAAGCTCACCTGCTTGCACGAAACGCGAACTTAGCCCCTAAGGCCTTTATTAGGAAACTTTCACAAGAAGTAACTCCAAAATGACTTGTTTTGAGGCTAAAATAACCGCACACGCGCATTTCTGGTAAAATTCTTGCCTTAAAACATACATGACCTCTGCATCTGAAATTTCAAATGGCAATCAAAGATGTCCGCCATGATGCCTGATAGCACAATCTGATGTGTCAGACCACTTCCAAGTGTCATCATTCTCCTTCAACTCGTTTTCAACAAACAAGGATGATGAGGACTTTTATTTCACAATGTATATTGATAGATGGTGTGAAATCTCCATAGTACATAAATTTCAAAATCTATCTAAAAAGCCTATTACAAGCAAGAAAGTACTTATGAGAGTCACTGGCAAGAGGGTGTAATAAAAGGGGGTCGTGATTATGAAGTAAGTGAAAATTACTGATATATACTAAAATATTCTGTACCCAACACAATACAGTCTTAACTAGGATAAAATAAATGGAACGGGCGGTTGCAAGTAAAGAGCAAAAAGTCTTATCAAATAAGTTATTACACGATTTTGAAATATATGTTTAAAATCATGTTTTAAACTGTTTAAAATGTTTTAAAAAAACGCTTTTTTTAAAAAAAAAAAATTCGAACATCTTTTTCATGTTTTAAACATGTTTTGTTCTTTAAAAAAAAAAAAGACTGTTTTTTAAATCCTGCTTTGAAGCTTATGAAAATTGCTTTCAAATGGTATATAAAAATATAGAATTTTTCCCCCCCCCCCCCAATATAGGGCATTTCCAGGTGTTCCGGACTGACAGACTGGAACACATGTTGCACTTCCAATTAATATATTCGCTGAAATAAAAGCTCCAGGATGCTATAAATTTGTTTAGCTATCAGGCATTTCAAGACTTTCATTCTGACTAGAATACAATTTCTACAATTACAGTACTTAAAAAGAAATTAATTATTGAAGTTGCTATTCCGGACCGACAGTATTGCAACCTTAGTTTCAATATGAAAAACTCATCATTTTAATTCTCTGAAAGTGCTGATAATCAGATAGGGTTTCATATCACAAATTACGGTAGACAAGTGTAGTATTGCACTATATATATATTAAATTTTGTATGAAGGTAATTTATAATAAAAGAGATATTAAATTTATAAGCCATTCTCCGGAGTGAAGAGCGTAATGAGCAATAGTATTGTGCACAAGCTAATAAGCATTTACGCTTATAAAACTGGCCACAAAAGTTTAAAAAGAAAGAAACTTACACTGTAGGACGATATTGACTACAAATATATAATATTGTAATTCTTGCACTTTAAATGGATCATCACCACTTAATTATAATAGACCATAAAACACAAACTGCCGAGCTACATTTTCGACTTTTTTTTTCTCTGTCCCATCTGCTTCCAAGAATTTAATTGTAACATTACTGTCATCTTTACAGCAATGGAGAGCCCTGCCGATGTAGAACTTCTGATCGTAAAGCACGACGTAATAAAGATGCTCTTGAAGGGATACTTCCTTAGATGTTGCTGAAGTGTCTTGTGATGGCATGAGGCGTAAAAAACTTGTGCCTTATCTGGTTTCCTGATACATGATATCTGGTGTATTAATTCTAGCAATATTCTATTACCTTGAAGGAGTGGTTCTCAGGCTTGGAATGGCCCCCACATCTTTCCAAAATTCATCAGTATTCTCTTTCTCAGCTTCAATGTCATCCACTGGCACTTCAAAAACATTGATATGCTTAACCTTGTTTTCAACTTGTTTCACGAGATCATGCGCATTTTTAATTTAATCGAGGTTCCACTTAACATGGCCCTTTTTACAATCCCCTTTATATTACCTCCTATATCATCTACAGTTCCTTTCCTGTGGGAGGTTGAAAAAAGAAAAAAAAAAAGTTCCATTCCACGACACAAAATGTTTCAGTTATATTTGCCAACACTCTTTCACGGAATACTTCCTGAATCTAAAGAGCAGGTACACATTCACCGCATATTTTCCGTGTCTCAAAGAATCCGAAACAAAAGCAAAATTCATTTGCTGTCGCTGACCCTTCAACATCCAGGAACCACAACAGAGCTGTCAAGACTGACACTTGTTTGTTAACCCAGTGAGCTGACTGGATTTCATTCTGCTCTTTACAGGTGAATTTTCAGCAAAGTTATTTGTACAACAATGGTTCCGTGAGGAATGTCTGCTTTGCTGTTAGCAAAATATATTGCTTGTTGACGTTTTATGAAAGCATGGCTCAAAAAATCAGGAACATCACCAGTCAGTTCATCCAGCAGGTCTTGAATTGTAAAATGCTTGTGTAATTGTAAATTGTCAAAATATAAATAAGAAGCTGTGAAGTACAATCCAGATGTTTACCCAGCAGAATTTCTGATGAGATTGGAGGGCAAAAACAAGTCCAGATAGAAAAAAGAAAACATCTGTCAGTCTGGAGCACAATCTTGGTCAGTCGGGAACACAGTTTACTCGGTTATAGGACAAGCTACAATAAAGTCCTGTGGCTCATTTGAAAGGTTGTTTAAAGAAGACACAAAATATGAAATATTTTTTAAATTCACAAACATACAGGCAAGCTACATAAAATTAAAAATGGAAAACATTCCGGACTGACACAAATGTATATAGTACTTATTGAAGATAATTATATTTACACACACTATATTAATTCTACTACTTGATTTATGAAATACTGATCACCCTACATCAGTGAAATACATTTTGGTCAAAATCTTGCTGTCGATGCTTCTGTATATCAGTTTATAACTCAATATACAACTTTTAATCACCTGGACAATCTATTATTTAATTAGCATTATTTAACAGTGAAATATAAATCATTTAATTAATCTGTTCTGATCTGGATTCTATATGAAATTAACTTTCAAATGATGTATTGCACATGTGCATGCTAGCAGTTTCATTTTTCCCATAACAGGTTGACATTTGTCTGGAAATGCCCTATATACAAACATTTTTCAAAACATTCAAAAATTTGATTTTCTTATAGAATCATATTTTGAAAATTTTCAGAAAAAATATATAGCCTAAACAATATTCAGACTGTTATAAATGTATCCTTAAAATCTTATTTTGGGATTAACATTGCACAGGGATGCAAATAACCACTCGCCCGGGGCGAGTGGTTCATCGGTGTGGGCGAGTATTTAATATCATACTGAAGATAGGTAAATGATTTCTATTGTAGGATGTAGGCTAGTAGCTTTTTTCTTGGCCTATAAATTTTTTTTTGCTTATTCGCATCCCTGACAAATATATGTATGTATGTATGTTTCTGTCCACATTTGAAAGTTCAAGACTTCTGTGGATACTGCGAACAACTTAGTGTGAAATAAACTTGATTTTTTTTTTTCACTACACCTCTGCCAAAAATACTCTATTTTAACACAATATAGTGTATATGTTGCTTAAGGTAACTCTGATTCGGCTTAATGTCAGTCAAGAATGGGGTGAATTATTATTTACATTGGATTTCTGAGCAATATGCCGAGTTGAAAACAAGGCTGACAGATATTATAGACATTTTTTTTTTGAAGGAAAAAATACTGCTGTTGGTTGGGGTGACAATTGGTGAACGATAAAGCGATATAAACATCAACCACTGAGTCAACCAAATAAATAAATTAATTAAAAACTTGCTCGCTAACAATGTACATTATCACTAATAATTAAAACAGCAGTTTTTTTTTTTTTTTTGTTATAAAACTTCTGAATGAGGAAAAATAATGGAGCAATGCTCCGCTTACAGCTGCATTAGATGGCAGTCGTTGTAGTATATATGACTATGGTAACAGTATAAAAAATCCATCAACATTTCCACAAAATGTGCCTTGTTTGGTCTTGAAATTAATTTCCGGTACTCACTAAGTGGCAGTCAATTTTCCAATGTAATGAAGTAAAACAAAATATGATGGCATGAGCTATATATTGTAGGAGTTCTCCTTGTGCAGGTATCGGGAGAGCACAGGTAGAGTAAATTACAGTTTGGAATAGTTTTCTCCCACTACCAATTTTACTACAAAATTCTACTAGAATACAAAATAGACACAGATTCTCTAATGTTTGGATAAAAGTAGGCGTCCCTTCGAGGAATCGGGAGAACACCGAGG
Organism: Thermobia domestica; assembly: GCF_964235325.1. Taxonomy (NCBI): domain Eukaryota; kingdom Metazoa; phylum Arthropoda; class Insecta; order Zygentoma; family Lepismatidae; genus Thermobia; species Thermobia domestica. Next base: position 239,684,700 of record NC_137458.1, on the reverse strand, counting down.
AAATCCACACGCACACACATTTGTCCACCACAAAGTTCAGGTGGGAGCAGGGTTTGAACCCGGGACCCCATGCACCAGAGGTGAACGCTCTACCACTGAGTCACCGCGGCCCGACATTTCGATTGAGTTTTATAACTTATGTCGGTGAAGAAAGTTACAACGGCATGGATTAACGAAACTAAACAGAAAGTGTGTGAAATATAGGACGGCACTGAAAATAAAGAAATGCAAAAACAGAATCATTTTCAAATGCGAACATGTTTTATCGTGTGAAATGGCACTGGCAGAAGTCTGCAGTGCAAGATATTTATTTTTCGAAGACACAAAGTTATCGATAGAAAGGACACCTGACTTTTTTTTTTTTTTTGCGACATCCAAGTTTACGCCCATACCCACCATCGATGACGCGCCTGCTTTATACAAACTCTCACCCTCCTATCGCTCGGGCCCCATGCCACATTCCAGCCTAATTCGGTTAGAAACGACTCGTACTTTTTAGTGGCCACCTTGCACAGGTTTGTTTATAGTTAAAACTACTCTTTAAGATCTATTTCCGGACACAGTATTGAGCTACATCCGAAACCTAAAGCTCTCTTGAAAAGTGGGTGTCCACCTAGAAATTCTTAAGAAACACTTTCCAAGGTAATGATAACTTTTCTTCACACACACGACAAAAATTTAAAGTTTTTCAGGCAAAATACCGAACCTACTCTGCGGCACGAAGTTCTTCGTGGTCACTTATCACAAGTTGGTTCATATTTTCTGCACTTTATTTTGTAGTATACACGTGTCCAGACTTTGTATTTATACTGATAACTGTTCCACTCTCCTACAGTGAATAGCACCTAGGGCAGCGAGGAACAGAGCTGCCACACGAAACAATTCATAAGTTACTACGAATACATTTCCTGATAAAAGATCTACATATTATATGATTTCATTTCCTCTATGTATCTGTACATTAGGACAGCACGAAAGTTGGTAATCTATGTTCAGTAGAATCAATTATGTTCACCTAGGTAATTTCATATTGAGAAAACACTGAAAACATTGATGGCAGGAGATAACTTTGACATGTAAACAATAAATTTATAACAAATGTGTGCTCATTCTGCTAATTGAAATGTTATACTCTGCTTTCCAAACGAAATTTGTTGAAAGATCAAAACACTTTATGATTTCACTCAACATATTCAATGCACCCTGATATTCGTGCACATACCTGCTTCTGCAAATATTTTGCACGTGCTTTCTCCACCACTTCCAGACCGGCTTCATTTCGCAAATTCTTTAAGCCTTCCCTGAGCAGTGTTACATTAATATTGCACATTGACTCCATACTTGTCAATGCCATTACAATTAATATATGTCACATACACATAAAAAAATTAAACGTTCATTTTTCTCGTTGGCAATATTCACCTCTTTCAATGCACATGCAGACTAGTTTATGCTTGCACCACAACAGTGTAGCACATACAACAGATTTAAAATGTACCAGCCTTGTGTCAACACTGCTACATGTCCAATAGATTACTGAGGCTGATTTTAATTCATATATTTTCGTTCCGCTCCGTTCTTAAATTGTGAAAAATAAAGAGCTATTGTTAACATTGTATACATTGTTAACATTGTAATAAAGAAATTGTAATGCGGTATTTTCAAGTGATAGAAATTGTGTGTTGTTTGTTCTTTTTTGTGTGGAGGTATGTAGACGTCAGACATTATAGTGCAATGACGTAATTAATTTCCATCATTCAAAGATGGTAGTTGCATGTGACGGATGTGGCATTTCAATTGTGAGTTTTATCTCCTTCACGGCCAGGAACATAAGATGGGAGAATAGTGAAGTGAAGTGAAGCATGGTAGAGTGGAAGTAACAACAAGATGTCAACAACCTGTGGTCTGCGGAACAGGGACTGCGCTACAGGGGCGCTATAGCCCTTCCAAAAGTTCCTTCAGCCCCCCAGTAGCCTCCAAATTTAAACTTATTCTCCAAATACTTTATATAACTATTTCCGGATAATGAATTTTGGCCATATTACCATATTCCAGCCAAGAAGAAAAACTTTATGCTAATTATAGACTGTGGATATCATATTTCGATAATATGTAAAGTCAGTTTATTATTAATTTTATTTTCATTAGATGAGAACCTGCCAGCCATGGGCGGCGATTAGGGGGGCAAAGGGGGGCAGTTGCCCCCGCACTTTTTTTAAGTAACCAATTAATGTATATAGTTTCATTTGGAAATGTAACGATTTTGTATGTGTTACTGATTAATAGGAAAAAATGCTGCCATATAATATTTGCTGTTGCGTGAATTCGTATTGGTTGTCTTCCCGTGGAGTAAAGAAAGCTACAGTAATTGCGTTTTAATCGCCACAGACAATAACCCCAAAAAATAACCTATTGGAGCACAATTTCAGCATACTTTCATTTCTTCTTACAAGGGCTCGATATGTTAGTGAGCCGCTTTGAAGCTAATCGAAAGAACATTATGCAAAAAAGTAGGGCCTATTTCACAAGTTATTCTTTAATTGCACAAAAATTGACAGTTCCTAAAATGTCTTTTCTTCTTTCTAAAGTAAGGAATATCGATTAAAAAGAGCGTGATAAGAAACAACTTCTACCTTTTCCATTGTTTTGTAGTGTAATATACGAGTGAAGTGTTGTGTTTAAGGATGTACGAGTGTATATACAATAAAATTTAGTAAATTGAACATAATTCTAGGTTTTAAGTTTATTTTGTATAACTGAAGTGTGGATTGTTGTTTTTGATGTGTTCCAAGAAAGTGAAATCTGCACCTAATGGCAACGGACATATTTCAAGAAGTTGCAAAAGCAAATATTTCTTTAAATGTCGTAGCATATGCTTGTAGTATTTACTGTCTTTCATTTTCTAAGAGTAATAACTAGAGACCGGATGTTAGGCAAAATGCCTATTTTTTAATATTAAAGATATGATCAAAAATAACGTTTTAGAGTTTATATGGGGGGTTATATTTTTGATTTAAGCCAATTTTATTTTGCCTATTTTGCCTATTTCGACCTTTACTGCCTAAATAATTGCTTTAGTGCCTAATGTTGCCTATTCTGTGCATTTTCTTCAAAATAAGCATTCATTGGGAAAATATATAACTTACATAATATAAAAATACGCACATATATACGTATACTAGGAGTTTGTAAACACAAGCACGTGGTACGTTACAATATATATATATATATATATATATATATATATATATATATATATATATATATATATATATATATATATATATATATATATATATATATATATACAGGGTGAACTTCAAAGATGTGCACATACTTCGGGAGGTGATAAGTGATATCAAAAGAAGACAAACAGTCCTCTTGTATTTTGTCGAATTCCGCGTCGTGTACAAATGACAGAGGTGCAAACTTGGGATCGAAAATCGAATCCTGACAATTGGAACGGAACCGAAAGATGTGCACGTACTTCGAGAGGTGATTCGTGACATGAAAAGAAGACAAAAAGTCCTCTTGAATGTCACGAATCACTTCCCGAAGTATGTGCACATCTTTCAGATTCACCCAGTATATATGGAATGCATAATAAGCTTCGTTTTTATGTATACAATAAAAGAAGATATTAACAAACAAGTATGTTTCTATATTCTTTGAACATTATTTATAACTTGAATCTATTTTTAATGGTATTGAGTGTTTATCTTCAGTATTTCGAATTACACTTTAGTGCCTATTTTGCTGCCTATTTTTTAAAATTTTAGTGCCTATTTGCCTGCCTATTTTCCAGGTTTTTAGTGCCTGAACATCCGGTCTCTAGTAATAACATACATTTAATAGCATGTGTGGAATTAAATATTAAGTTTTTCATTAATCCTCAGTTTCAATATAACTTTTGCAAAACAAGCATCATTATTCATTACTATGATTAATATTATCCTTTCTATTTATTTGTTTTGCAAATTTATTAAATAATCTGATCACACAATTTTCCAGACAGAATTTTAAGATGTTCATGAGCAAGGAATCAAATCTCTTCTTACACTTTCGTTGTTTAAGAGTACAAAGGGCTAGTATCTACTTGCGTTGTTCTTCTCAGTTTATTTAATAAACTATTATATACGATATACGGTATTTTAACTGAAAATATAGTATCCTATTAGTTATACAACCTTTCGTCAAACAAAATGTTAGAAACAACCAGGAAAACTAACATTTATATACAAATATTCAGATCATGTCTTGCCCCCTCACTTTTAACGTCCAACCGCCGCCACTGCTGCCAGCCACTAGGTTATATAACAACTAATAAATATACTTCAGCGTCTGCCTCTGTTTTGTCGTAGAGTAGAAAGAAAACAATGAAACCCTTTGCGGTGTGATGCCAATCTTTTAAAAAAAATGTAAACTCAATAATTTGAAAATAATTTTACAATGAGCAGAGTGTTGTGGCTATTCAGGTGACCACCAAAACTTTCGTCTTGCTTGTTGCGAAAAAACAAATAAGTGGAACTGCATCAGAGGCCTTCATTTGTATTGGAACTACCAAAGTATTTGTCACGTCGAATTCCATAATGTCAAAAAGAAAAACAATACATTCATTCTGTCAGAGTCAGCCTAAAGAGAAATGAAAACGTAGTAATGAAGCAGAAAGAATGTAATATAGCATATTTTGTCAATGAAGGTAAGCCACACGAGTTTTTGATTTAGCCTACTTTTGTTCCTTGTGGCCAGAACAATTAGCATTATTTGAGCAACTCAAATTTTTACGTATGTCCCCTGCCTACTAACCTCTGATAGAGCATGCTGTTACCTTATACCTTGGTATAATGTAACATGGTCCGAGAAATTTTTGAACATCCTGTTTATATATATATAGATAGATAGATAGATAGATAGATAGATAGATAGATAGATAGATAGATAGATAGATAGATAGATAGATAGATAGATAGATAGATATATTGTCTAGTAGAGATTTTCGAAAACATGTAGAAATTTATTGTGGTACCATAGGAGTAAGTCGCAAAATTTTCATAATTTCGTCAAAACGATAGTATTCAAGTATAGATTCTCTGACAAATATATGTAATAATATTATATTCGGAATTTTGCTTATTTAATTGAAAATATTGAATTATTTTAGGAAATAAGAGTATATTTCGTAGTTTTCAGTGGGTTTTAGTTTCTTTCCAATGGAATTTCGACGTAGGAAGTCTTCTTAAGAAAACCTCAAAATTTTATTTCGTAATTTCTTTAAACTTCTTAACTTTAGAAATTAAAGCCATAATGTCTTCTTGATGCATCTCTTTGTTTCGGTGAAAATTGTCTCCTATTGGATCATCAGCAATCACAGCTTCGTTTGAGATTTGCGGCGTCTTTGATGTTCAGTAGAGAAAATCTCGTCCTATAGTTACGTCATCAATAATAGCCAATTAGGGATCTTCTTCCCATTATATTTTGTCTTTTACCAGAAATTAGCATAGAGGACCAGGACCACACACAGAAAAATCTAGTGTTATACAATTTTGGAAAAGTGTAGAAACCAGTTTAATATTCCAGTCAACTAAACTGAAAATTAGTGAGGAATGGTCACTTCTTTCTGTGAACGAGGAAGTTCAATCATGCAATGTGCTGTTCAGCGGACAGAAAAAGTTGAATGCTGAAATTGTCATCTATAGTGGTTTTCAAAGCTAAACCTACTTGTCTTATCAGCAGTAAAATTGTCATATGGTTTTTAGCGGCCACGTGCGGTTTGTCAACCAGTTGGATGTTGCCGGTACTACAAAAGCCTAGCCGCTGTCCCTGTCGCCAGGGTAAACAATGAAATCTCGAACTATTCTTTCTGAGTGTTGCAAACCAATAAGCAGATAAATAAAACAAGAATAACCATTTAAAATAGGAATAAAATACATACAAGTCATTCAACAAGTAATTTTCTCTCCTTTTAATAATAATAATAATAATAATAATAATAATAATAATAATAATAATAATAATAATAATAATAATAATAATATGAGAGACGTTTCGAGCTACTGTGCATTTTCGGTAATGCTCGGAAAATAGAATCGATCCTGGACCGCCCGTTGGACCGATATTGCATTGTTACCCGAATGAATTGGTTGAGTTGACTTTGAGTTTTACGTCCCGTTCAGCAGCGAGGCTATATGAGACGTGGACCTACTGATTAACGTGGAATCCGAACCACATGAGCTCCCGCCGGGAATCGAACCCGGGTCTCCCACCCGAATGAATTGGGTTTGCCCGATTGAACCATATGAATAGGGTTGACCTGATAACCTCGTTTTTATGAAAACAAGCTTAGTCTGTCATGGTTGTAAATAGTGTGTTGTTTCACTTTATTATCGTAACACAAATTGTTCTAATTATCAATGTGCGAACTCATAACGAATCTATCAGATCAAATGGTCCAAACAGGCGAAACACAGGTCAAACGGGTTTATCAGGTCTAAGGATCGAGTAAACCAAACATACTTAAGAGCTCTAACTGTTTGTATTCCTTTTTTTTTTTTTTTTTTGTTTTGTTTTGTTTTGTTTTGTTTTTTAGTTAGCCGACCAACGAACTTGCGGATACATAAATATAAATACTCAAATCTAAATTATTGCATTATATTATTGCAATGAGCATCAACGTGATTTACTATTAGGAGTTAGCGTGATGCACTAATGTTAGTCTTTTATAAATAGCATTATTATTATTATTATTATTATTATTATTATTATTATTATTATTATTATTATTATTATTATTATTATTATTGTTTATGCCCTTCATGCAACTTAGAATCAATCTCACATAAAGCACTATATCAGACCTGATTGAATATTATTTTGAAAATTCTCACATAAAGAGACAAAATAAACAATTGGAACTTGATACTTGAAGAGTTTAAAACATGTCCTCGTTTTCCTCACTTTCTGAGGACACTCGATGACAATATGATCCTTGTCTTCATCAAATACATTTTGCAAGACACGATAACTTTGTTCAATGTCCTGGGAAAACATTATTATTATTATTATTATTATTATTATTATTATTATTATTATTATTATTATTATTATTATTATTATTATTCGATAGGCCACCTGTCTATAATGATTATTTAAAAACTTTTTTCTTTTAAAAAAATGATTAAAAAGCATTCTATGAAGTACCTAGTAGACCCTCATATTTATTAATGTACGAAGGTTAATATCTGAGTAATAAAGCTATCATTATTAATTTCCTGTGTATAGTATCCTAATTTGTAGTTTGTCCAGTTTTTATCGTCAAGTAACGTGACGAATCACATTAGAAAGAAACTGATCAATTATTGACCTGTCTAACTATATCATAAAGTCAGAAATAATGTACTTACAGGTTTACTTACTTGAAAATTTGAAGAGGATTTTTGTTTCTCTTTACCCAATTCGTTGTAGATTAGTTGTGCAGGAACCTTGAAAAGATTCCATCACTACACTCTCAAAATACTACACTACACTTACACTCTCAAAATACATCACTACACTTACTCTGTGTATTTAACTGACAAAGTTAAGATCTTACTCAGTTTGATAATTGATTCTTATAGTTATAGTTATAGAGTTCAAGGAGTTATCCTTTAAAAGCAGCTGTCTGTAAGGTAGCATAGCAAATTTAAACTCAGTAATACCAATGGGTTGTAGGGGGCGCCATATGGATTCTTTGCCCGGGTGATATTTTCCCCTTCCGCCGGCCCTGAATATAGATAAGTACTAAACTGACTCCCTGGAGCTACGGTCTATAAGGGGCTGTGCCTGCCAAATATCGCAATACAACAAGCATCAGCTACGCACTGAAAATATTCAAGATACTAAGATCTCGGATTTTAAACTGTGTTGCTATTCCTTTATGCAGTGCTCGAAGTGGAAGATCTAAGAAAGTATACCCCGCATACTACCCCTCTTTTATTTAGAGCATTGCCTTTACGTCATTTATGGAAAAAACATAATGCAAAGGCTTGGATCGGGAGTAAAGAAGATTTACTCTATTCGATAACATTTACATACTTCCCGACATAATAAACATCAAAGTAATTTGTGTTTTAAGCTGAACAAAGTAGAATAAAATTGTTTTAAAAAATTGTCACATGATGTGGGCTGATTGCAAAGCCTAGCTACCGAAATATACGTTCTTCAATCACGCTGCAAAAGCTGTAGATGCCAGACGGAACAAACGCTGTACGATGCTACTATGATAACTGAATGGAGTTAGCCATACTGAGAGCTTTATACAGTTCTACCTGAATTGGAGCGGCATGCCGAAATCTAGTTACAATGAAGGATTTATGGTAGAGACAAGTAAACCCTTAGATCTTGACCTTCGAGGAAAAAATTGGTTATGTTTTGTCGCGTACTATAATAGTTGTGAACTGGGCTTTCAGCCATCTTCGGATGTGGACGCCAGCCGTAGGCAATGGTATTTTGAGAGTGTAGTGATGGAATCTTTTCAAGGTTTCTGCACAACTAATCTACAACGAATTGGGTAAAGAGAAACAAAAATCCTCTTCAAATTTTCAAGTAAGTAAACCTGTTTTGAATATGATCCAGTGCTATGTCTCAAGTTAGGAAGTGAACCGACTTTATTGGCAACTAAAAACCTCGAAATTAGATTAACATTTGGTTATAATAGTGGAATCTATTGTGGATATATAGCTTTGAGATGCAGTGCTAAAGGTTTCAGAGTTTTCCCTAGAAATTACACATATATATTTTCACAATGTGAAATGTAAGAATTACTCAATGGGGGGAAATCAGGTTAGAAATTATGGTTGTCAAAAATGATCACGAATGTATGTACTACACGTACATAGGTTTACCCCAAAATTTGAACGTTGTCTTTAGACTATGTATTTATAGAAATTGTTGTTTGGGAGATTCAAAGTACTGCTCGTTATTTAAAATTTCATCTCTTTTCTTTGCTTGCTTTTTAAAAAGGGTTCAGTTATAAGACATATTTTGGAAATAATTAGAACTTATGTAAATGAAATCCCATTGGATAAATTTCTATACCCCGCTTAAATAAGGTATATGGGTGCATTAGTTTAATTACCGGTAAGGTGAGATTCTTGTCTACAGCTCGTACCTCGACTATTATATTTTAATGCTTCATCATAGTTCATAGTATTAATGGAACAATTTGAAATATTTAAATCTGAATTCTTTAATGGCAATAAGACAGCGGGTCTGATAGCGAAACGTTCTTGGATAAAGATGTGGTAGCTAGGAAAGAGATTATTTACTTTACAGTGAAAAAAATGTCGATGTATGTATTGCGTCTTTAGGATAAGTAAGTTTAGTTAGCTAGGTTAGTGTAGTTTAGGAATCTTAGGTTAAGAATAATTAGTATTTTACTTGGATGTTGTGGCTGTGTCTGAAAAAAAGTTAGTAAAGTAACCCTGGTAGAACGAAAGTACCGTGCTACATGTGTGAGGTCGCTAAGACTGCGTAAACCCTCTAGCCAGTCATCACCAGGTTAAACTGACATTGAAGCACAGCAGAAAAATAAGAAAGGTAAATAAATAAAAGAAGAAATGAATTTAGCTTACCACATATGAAATAAAGAAAATTAATGTAAGCTGATTATTTTTATTTGTTAACTAAATGGATATTGGAATTTTTTTAAATATTAGAGAGGCAAACAGTAAATATGTTAAATAAGATGGATCGAGCTAGAGAAATCTTTACACAAAATTCTTGTGACATTGGATCAAAATTTTCATTTTTTTAAAAAAATTTCTTCAGCAAAGTATGTCAAGATTAAAGTTCTGTAAATAAAGTGTACAAGCCGTGAGTTGAATGTTTTCTTTCAAAACAGAAAATGAAAAATACCACTTTAGTTTTAAATCATTAAGAATATAGTTTGATGTTTACAGTGTGTACGATATATTGATGAGGTGTAAAGCAGTACATGAAAATGTTTCTCATTGTCAGAATGATGATCACATGTGTGAAGGAAACCAAAATCTTTTCTGAGTGTGACCGGAAATGGGAACAACCGAATTCTGAGATTCATTCTTTCAGTTCTTTCAAAATTTTCAGTTTGGATTTTTTCGTTGCACTAAATCTTGTTTTTGGAAGTTATTGTGGATTTTTTTCTGTTAGGGCCATTACAGACAAAACATCATATTTTTCCGTAGTCCTCATTGCCAACATAACTGGGAGGTCGACATCCTGTGTCGGTAGTTTGTTGTTCGCAATCTTTTTCACGAGGGTTTGCGGATGACGGACTTCAGGCCTGGATGCTGGGCTGTGAGTTGTAATTGAAGAGGCTCTGGAATTACTTCTTTGGACAAAATTTGAGTTTCATTTTCCAGGGACAATTGGTTTGGTGAATAGATCGGTGATTGTTGGTGGCATGCCTGCACGGGGCCCAGTAGGTTCGCGACCACCAGTCAGTGAGATTTACACAATCCATAGTCCTAAGGAAAGTGAACATCATACACAACTACTTTACAAACAATTTTACATACTAAATTTATTTTTTTTTATTTTGTAAAATTGGCTTTCCACAGCCAAGATTTCTGTTGTTTCCGTTTCACGCGAGTGCTAAGAAAGGTAAACAATCACAGTAGAGAATGTAATGGGAATTATTATGACAACCGACTCATTGAGTGATACATGGTCACTTGTGGTTGTGTATATGTGTAATTTCGGGGAAACAATCTCATGAATACTGAAGATGTCTGCCGGTAGAAAGTCGAGTAATGATTCTCGTAACCCAGACGAGTATGTGTGCTGCAACAGTGAATTATCGGGTTACAGTGTGTACTGTGGTGGCTGCCATTTGTGTGTGCATGTTCAGTGTTATGGTTTGTCTGATGAGCAAGTGCAAGAGCTAAACAAAAGTGACGAACCTTGGTTATGTAGGCCTTGTTTGGCAAAACAAGTCATGGTATTACCACTTCCAGTGTCTTCGGGTAATGAAACCGAGAGGGAAGATAACAATGACATACCTCATGACCAAGATAGACCAAAAGATAACCAGGAAACAGTTGAGAGTATATCTGTAGGTTCTGATATAACCTCGACTCCGGTTGACTTAGCCGCGACGTTAGAGCGCTTTAGTCAGGCACTAACTATAACACTGAATATTATGCGGTGGTGCAGCATCCAGATGAGACCGAATTGATAGAAATCGTTTAAGATTTCCTACCAGCGGGTGATGCAAAACTGTTGAGAGCTGTTGATCCTAAGAATATACAACACTTGATCGTTAAAATTGCGGAAATTTAAGGACATCCTGAGCAAGCTGTACCGGTAACAGACAAGAAGCTCAAACGTTTCCATGTGCGTCAGACCGAAGTAGCGAAAAAGCCTGAGAAGACGGCTAAACAACAGACCAAAGACACTTCGTCACAAACTGAGGAAGACGAAGGGAAAAGGAACAATGGAGAAATAACTGGAAAGGGAGAGAAGAATGAGAGATTCTCTAGGAACAGAGGTCGTAGAAGAAATCACCAAACACGAACTTGGCACAATAACGGAAACCAAAATTGGAAAAGAGAAAACCATGGAAATAGCTTTGTTCCGTACGGTTCAAACCAATCGTTTCAACCGGGATAGATGAACTTCCCGGTATGGAAGAAGAAAATGTAATACTATGCCAATGCTCTTCTAGTCTGATGAGGAAAAATCAATGAAACAAAATTAATTAGGAGGACATTTGTTCTGGTGTAGAATTTTATAAAAATAATCTATGTAAAATGTAATGTAATTATGTAATAAAATAATTTAGTATAATATAATAAAATGTAAAATATAATTAAAATACACTATTCATAAATCTTTCATTTCTTGCTGCTTATTATTTGATTAGAATTCAAAAGTATTTTGTAAAGATTAAAATCCGTAGTTTTTTTTCAATAGATGTATTCATGTTTATACCTTTAAAAATGCACACTCCAAAATAGAAAAGGGAAAAATAAACGTACTGACTTCCTGCATATGGTTCGTTCCTCCTCGCTGGAAGAAGAAAGATTTTCTGTTAAAAAGTATCAAATAACAAAACAACACGAAGCATTAAGAGTTTCCGGGCTATTTTTTTCTTCGTCAAAACATTCAAGACATTCCGTTCGTTACTCGAGTGACAGAGATCGGTTTTCTCATTCCTCATTATGGCCAAAAACTGCCGCACAGTTCGAATTCGTTGGCAACACCGGATTTCGGAGAAAATATCTATTTCACTACCATGCAGTGAACGGAAGCTAATAGTTCAATTTTCTAGACTATACAATGAGGACGTAAAGAAATTGCAAGACCTCTACTCAGTACCGGACTGGCCATGTTGGCTACTTGGCAATCGCCAAGAGCCCGAGGGGGACCCGCAGGCATCACGAGGCGCAGAACCTGTAGGCCTTGGTAGAATTTTGGCGATCGAAAATGCTTTCTTGTGTTTTTCTACCAAAAAGGTTGCGGATGCCTAAGTTCGTCTTTCCAAAAGAAGTCTTCTCGGCCCCCCGCCTGCTCATTTCAATACGGCCCCGTGAGCCAGTAAAACTTTGTACTATTGTTAGCAAAGACACCCTCTAGTCCGTAACGGCCCTCTTGCGCTTATTCGTTTTCACCTATTGTCTCATGCGTACACCATTTAGTATTTTGTACACTGCTTTCAGGGTGATTTATTTAGTAATTTGTACACCGCTTTCAAATTTTTTACCTTTCCATGTACTCAAGTCACAAGTGAAAGGGAATTTTCTAAATTGAAAATTGTTAAAACTAGACTAATATTTACGATAAGTGAAAACCATTTGTCTCCTTCCAGAATGTAGACAAAGAAAAAGTAATTGATTTGATTGCTTCATCAAATGAAGAATTGTCAAAGTAACTGAAGTAACTTCGATTATGTTTCATTGTCTCAGCATTAACTATTGTAACTTTTTTTTTTTTTTTTGTTTTGTTTTTGCAATCTGTTGTGTACTACTTATTTATTCAATACAGGAATTATGGTTTTGTCACTTATCATGTTTTGCAACTGACGTGTTAAGTTTATGTATATATATAGAGAGAGAGAGGGGCCTTTAAGAACCCGCGCCAAGCGCCCTCAACTTGGCCAGTCCGACACTTGCTCTATTGAATATGTTGAATGTGACATTTCGATTCTGAGTTTTATAAAAACCTATGTCAGTGAAAAAAGAGTTATTAGTTGTGTGGAGCGGCATGGATTATTGAAATTGAGCAGAAAGTATGGCCAATGTAGGAAAGTACTGAAAATAAAAAAAAATGGAGGAACAGTGACAGTTTCAAATATGAACATCATCTTGATGGTGTAAAATGTCATTGGCAGAAGTCGGCAGTAGAAGATACTTTTTTCGAGGAGACACAGTTATCGATAGAGAAGGTGTTTAATTTAGTGTTTTAGCGATATCCTAGTTCATGCGCATATATTCACTATCGCTCACTCACCTTCTCCCTATGAACGCACCCCAATCTTTCGTCCATATTCCCTGCTGCGTTAAGGGTTACCCACTTTTGAAAATGGAAATACCGGACACCCTCCTGGAGAACATATCTGCATTCTTAAGCTTGTGACAACATAACTCGTCAAAAATGTGAACAACCTGCAAGTAGTTACTTCACATAAAATTAATCAATTCGGAGTTCGAATTTAATAACTTTAGATACTTTTGAAGCATTTATTAAACTTACTTCTTCCAGTTTTCCTTGAGTCGGCATATGTAACTTTTGTAGTCTAGCATCAATACTTCGTATTTAAAACAGAAAAACTAATATAATGGAGAACATGGAGAATTATGTATGACATGCACAAAATATACTTGAAAAATAAGTCTTATCAGCTTCGTTGGGGCTAGTAATGTCTCATAATACCTACATACTTTTACTGAATCTGGATGCATTATTTAATTGGAAGATGTAGTTGAGGATGAAACTGTGTTAGCTGCGCTCTTGAAAATGTATTTTAGTTGAACTTTACCAGTTTTGATAAGTTGATTAAATTTTCCTGCTTTCAACTCTCCAGCAAATTCTGCGCACGACAAGTCGAATTTATAAGCTCTGTTTTAACTGTTAACTCTATTTTAACAAACGATTCCTTTTGACACTTGAAAGTTTCTTCATGACACTGTTGCATGTTCGACATAACAATTACTTGAAGGTACAGTGTAAACATGTTTTATAATATTTAACAGTTTTGGAGCCTGCACTTTCGAAAAGAAGTCAACCCACTTTAAATCAGATCTTGCTGAAGCACATTCACCCAAGTTTGAACTTAATTTTTGTGGGATTCACTACTCCTGTTTGCAACTTATCTCCATCGAATGGTATTCCAATTGATCATCTAGTTTGCAAACATAATCGAATTGAGCAGGATGGTCAAATCCAGTACGCTGGCCATCTTTGTAAAAATATGTTTCTGAAAAGTCTAAACACTTCTTTAGGTAAGATACAGTTCTGTCATACATTTTCAAAGCATTCTTCACAAACTTCTCTTCCTCTGAGGATTTCAGTTCTCTGAACAGCTGGATAACAGCAAAACCGAAAAACTTGTTTCCCTTCCTAGACCTCACTTCTTCCCTTAGTCAATCTAAAACACTATGCACTTCTGTTGACTGAAGTTGATCACATTCAACAAGTTTCAACATGGTGAACATTAAGCTGTGGACGAAATTAAGGTACACTTTTCCAAGTAAGAAATCTTCGCAGAAAAATGAAATCAGTTCCTGTGTTTCTTCTCCTTGGCTTAGAAAGTAAGACTGCAATGTGACCAATTTTTCAGTACACGATCAACAGCAAGAAACAAAGATAAAAATCTTGTTGGATATGATGAAGCAATGTACTGTACTCGCAATCAATTTCTTTAGATTAGCTAGCTGGTTCGCACTGGACGAAAATTTGGCAAATACTTTCATAACAAACTATTCTACATCCCAGGAGAGCAATTTCAAACCGTGTTAAGCAACATAATGGAGAATATGGGCGCAGCAGTGGGCTCCAATCATGTTTAGAAGCTTCAGAGTTTTGTTGAGATTGATGTATACAGATTTGTGCTTGCCATAATTCACGGAAGCGCTGTCCTCACAATACGCTACAATTTTTGAAGGATCTAAGCCTGCTACTTTCAGGGACGATGTTAATTTATTTGCAGTTACTTCAGATGTTTCGTCTGAATCTCATAAAAATCTTTCAATACAGTAGAAATTCCATTTTTTTCGTCAAAATAACGCCAAACTAATTAGGAACATATTCTGATTTCCTTTGTTGGAAGCGTCAGTTGCTACTGCAAATGAGGAATGTCCCACTTCTGAAATAACGTTCTTCATAGCAAACAGAGTTAACAAATTTTGGGCTAATGCTTTGCTTTTGTACAACCACACTGTATTGTTGACGCGACTCTCAAATCACTGCAAATTCGTTTTATTAACTTATTGCCACAGTCTTGCGAAACATAAGTATGATGATGATGATGAACACAATGATAAGTTAACTAAATCTCTCTTTTAACTGTCCATCCTTTAGTGCATGAAGCTGATTTTTCAACAGAAATTTCGAAAGACTTACCGTTTGTCGCGGTTTCGAAATTGCGTGCCACAGCGTTAAGCAGATTTCGTTGTTTCGTTGTCAACTTTCCGTAGCCACTTTTGTATTCTTTAATTGACAACTACTCATCACTAAAAGAGCACTTCCTTCGGTTTAGTTTGGGGAATTTAGGTGGCGTTTTAGTTCTGTTGTCCTCATCACTGTGCTGAATGGATCCAGCGCTCATTTTCTTCACGAAAGACAGTAACTCGGTAACAGTTAACACGCCGTAATTCCGAAATTCGAAAAAGAACGAAGTTATCCAGTATATTCCGCTGTTACTTACACCAGTCCGAAAGCTGTCAGAGAACGAAGAATCACGTGACTTCATTGTTGTTAACAGAATTTATAGAAAATAAAATTTACGTTGAATTTTCATTTCCAAGTGGAAAAACAATATAGTGGCATAGTATAAATCCTTTGAAGTCATGAACTAAAATTTAGATCTCCTATTTGTTTCCTTTGTCTCCTCTTCATGGCTTGAAGAACCGAAAAATTACTACATTTGTATTAGAAAACTCCAAGAGACATAGTCTCGTTCTCCCAATGAAATGATTAAAAAGTAACAATTGGGGCAGCTATGGGAGCGACATTAAAATTCTTATCTCAGTTGACAAGTATTGTTGAGTAGCTCTAAATCTGTGGGGGGAGAAAAAGAATTTAAAAAAACAAGGGTTTGTTGCGTAATAAAACATCCTCTGTCTTGAGAAATCAGTTAATACGATTGGATGTAATGATAGGCTTATTTTTCAAATTTACACTTCATTTTCAAAGAAAAAAAGTATTTTTAGAAATCATTTAGTAGCTAATAAAAAGGCCAAAAATGGCAACAGTTACACAAAATAAGCTATATTTAAGGCTATAAGCATTCGTATTTTGTATGGCTAAGTGCCTCTCCAAATATGCTAATTTAGCCAAAAATTGGCATCACTGCCATCTTGTAAACGATAACATTATTGCGACGGAATAACAAAATTTGTTGGGAATGGAATCGCGCTATGGCCGTGATTAGCTGGTTGTCAAATGCCGTTCATTTTAGAATCCAGATTCAACAACATCGACTTACCACGGAATTAAAAACAATCTGAATGGAACAGAGAATAGGACTAGTGAAAAATGCCGGACATTTAACGTTTCGGTTTTGAGATCGTACCGTGCACTGGACAATGAGGTCAAAAATCGAACTGTCCTGTAACATATTGGACGGTTAGCAACCCTAGCTGCGCTCCTGATTTGACTCGGTTAGATACCATTCCTGGTTTTTAGTGCCCAGCTAGTTAGGTTGTTTTTTGTTTATTTTTTTCTACTTTTTTGGCTCGTTTCCGGTAGCAGTATTTTAATTTATTTGCTGTTTCAAAGACACAAACTTCTATTGAATCAATAATCACCGCTAAATATCCTTCAATTTCGAGATTACCATCTGACGAATATATTGATTTTTTATTCCTGGTAAAACGTAAATTTATTCACATTGTACACATAATTATTAATCTTTATGTTAAATGCAAAATCACAAAACCTGATTGTACATAACTATGTACACCCTGATGTTATTGCATCTACGAGTAATTTCTTACAGATATTATTTAGTCAAATTGATATTTCATTAAATGATCAATTCCTTATTAGAATTTTATCTTTACCGTGCATACCTTCAAACATTTAAATTATTCCCGTAATGCTACTAATACACTTTTAAAATTAGGGATGTGGTGTAAAGAGACCGCAAATCAATTTGATATATTAGATGCAAATGATGATGGTCTTCAAAAACTTTCTAATTATATTATAAATATTAAATCCTTTTAAATGTGTGGACGTTTGTAAATAGATATCGCCGGATTACCACAGGCAGTTGTATAAAAGAGCATGCTTGTAAAATTACATCGTACTAAAATTGCATTTTTTCTAATGTCTACTGCAAAAATTCTAATAAATATACTCCATAGTTCTGGATAATCACAATAACATTTTAAAACATTTTTCTGACCAGAACAAAATGTATTATTTAATAACTATACGATTTTTGTTACAGTTTCAAGGACCTAACGTCCTCTTCATCAGACATTGAGAAAAGACAGATGATAGGACTAGCTCGGGAGAGTAATGCTCCCTGAAGTAGAAACGAGAAACACAGTTCTGATTGGTTGGCGTTATCCACTTCTTGCCACGTTACAGTAAAATAACAGAAATCAAACGCTTGCTGCCGTCGGCCTTCGTGGCCGAGTGGGCTAGCGCTCTATGCTAGTGATAAACGTCTCTTTTGGCGCGAGTTCAAACCCGGCCCGAGGAAAGTTTTTTTAAATATTTTTTTACATCTTTATAACACTTACTAAATTAAAATAATATGAAAATAATACTTAAAAATTGATTTATTTACTTTTTTGCAAATAAGTAGTTGTAGTACTTATGCCCTTGTACTCCATGATATACGGCTCGTTTTGTTCCCCTGGGGCCGCGGTGGCTCAGTGGTAGAGCGTTCACCTCTGGTGCTTGGGGTCCCGGGTTCGATCCCAAACCCCGCCAAGTGAACTTTGTGGTGGACAAACACCGTGTGCGTGGGTTTTCTCGGGGTTCTCCCGTTTCCTCCCACTTTCTTCATTCCACCATTTCATTCATTACTCATCATCACCGTCTCCTTTAGCCTAACCGGCATAACCGTGGGACGTAAAACTCAAAGATTTCATTTCGTTTTGTTCCCCTTGTACTTCATTATATAAATTTTGTGACCAACTTAAAACTGGCTAGGATAGCGCGTAAGCTGGCTAGAGTAGCACGCGGGAAAACGTACTTCCGGGAGTATTACTCTCCCGAGCGGGTCGTCAGATGATAGCAAATCTTATATCTTCCTCAGCCGTTAGTTAGCATTTTCATTTATATAATTTTAATTGTTGTTTTTATATATATAAAATTTTAAATTTGTAATATGTAACAATATCATATAATTACATTGTTAATACATGTTATTTGTCAATGCAATTTTACAATTCTATTGATCTTTATATAAAATAAAATAAAATAAAATTACAGAAATTTGAAAGATCGTCGAGAAACATGGCGCTAAGTGTTTACAAGGCAATGAGTGTGAGAGTGTAAAATAATCATTGGATATGAGTTGAAAGTGTCATTTCTGTTTAATTATAGAAACAAAGATCATTAGTGACATACCGTAAATCACTTTATATATTAAGTGTTTCTTAAGGACAAGTGCACTAGTGAGTTAGTGAAGACACAGTGAAACGTTCTAGTGGGATCTCCAAATCTGTTCTTAGGCCTAACGAACAAGATACTATAAAAGTTGGTTGAGTAACAGATTGGGTGCGATCAAAGATTTTGGTGCATGAACCTTTTGCATTTAGTGTAAATAGTATTAGAGGTTAATATTGTAGTGTTAAGGTGGTTTATTTATTGTGTGAATTTAGGTTAGATGTTCTTTTTAAGCTATTTAATTATACAACAATTCAATAACAATATGGCGGAAAGCAGTCAGTTCAATAAAGAATCATTAGATATATGCAGCTCACAGGTAGAAAATGAGACTAATGAAGTTTCGGATATGGAAATTCAAGCAGATGCAAATAATCAAACCCATGCAAATAATGTACCGGTAGAAAAAGACAGAATTACAGTAAATAAGCTAGTTAAATTACCCAATACAAGTGAAAGCAAAGATGTAAACCCAGCACTTGAAAACCGATATAGCGAGAATCACACAGCTCCATATTATGTATTTCTTAAATCTAACAAAGAAGAGCTCGGCTCAAAACACCTAATGTCAGTAAGCAGAAAATTATATTTAGCAGACATTGCAGGTATTACTAATTTCAAAACAATTGGTAAGAATCTTATAAAAATAAACTTTGATACCGGTAAAGCAGCAAATGCTTTCCTAACGCATCCAATTTTAAAAAGTCAAAATTGGATTGCATTCATTCCAAATTTTGCTGTTAACACGACAGGGATAATAAAAAAAGTTGACCCAGAAGTTCCCGTAGAGGAACTCCTTCAAGAAATAGACAGTGAAATTCCTATAGTGTCAATAAAAAGGATTTATCGTATACATGAAGGGAAAAAAATACCTACTTCCACTATTATAGTAACTTTCAATGGACAGCAACTTCCAATTCATATAAAGATTTTTTACTTAAGACTTCCGGTTGAAACATACATACTTGCTATAAGGCAATGTAATATATGCCTACGATACGGACACACACACAGCGCACTTGCAAAACTAAAACGTCAATATGTAAAAAGTGTGCCTTGTCACATAATAATACGCAATGCACCAACACAATTAAATGCTTTAATTGCGGTATGGGTCACGAAGCAGACTATAAAGACTGTCCAGAAAGAGCCAGGCAAAGAAAAATAATGTCAGTCATGGCTAGAGAACATTTGTCCTTTAATGAAGCAAACATGCAGGTGGGAAAATTACATTCTCAAAATAATAAATGGGAAGTGCTCAATAGTACATCAAATGCAGCAGAAAATAAGCTTTCTCAATCGCAAAACAAAATAAGTACTACTTTGCACACTTTTAAAACAAATGAAAACATTAACGGTGAAATTAATCGAAAAAAGATGACTCAATTAGAACAAGAATCACCACCTTGGAAAAGAAGAAGAAATACGGATAGTTTCCATTCTAACATAAAGGATAGTGTTCGTAATTAAAATAATAATGGATTTGAATTCAACTTTCCTAGCACTAGCACTAGCTTTCAACAATCGAAGGACAGGTCCATAAACAGGATAACCTTCCAAGAACAAAATAGTAAAGGATATAATTATAATAAAGTCTTCTCAAGTAATAAAACCGTATTCAATCTAGAAAGTAAAAAAGGTTATAGCAACAAACAAGAAGAAACCATGACTAGTGTAGAACAACCTCTACAACAAAAGAATACAGCAACTTTTAGTGATAGTAATTCATACAATAATTCTGAAATAGATAAAAATACCATTGATAATGAAAGAGGAATGTCAGTGACAAAAAGTATGGGATATAGTATACGTAAGACCGTCTGAGTTCCAGAAGAAGCTGGACGCTCATACTTTTAGGGATTATTCATTGAGTATCTACGAACTTAGAAAGGGGGTAACAAACCCACTTTCATTTACTTATCCACTGATACGAAAATAAAAAAGAACGTACCTATTTGCCCTTGTACTTTATATGCTATAGCGCATTACATTATATGCAACAAGGATTTTGGTCTGCATCATGATATAAATTTAAAAATATTTAACATTTTTGGAATCGAAATTAACAAAATTTATTCTAGAAAGTAAAAATAGAATGTTAAGAACATATAATGAAGACAACGCAGTGATTTAATTTGGTAACGTATAAATATATAATATGAAGTATCCTCGCACACGGAAGACAGGGGGTTCTCATGTATACAATTACCAAAGTATGTTTGCAATCAAACAACTACTTGGTAGCATATTAATCTCTTTAAATTGTAATGTTACTTCTGAATACATCGAGAAAATTTCCAAACAATTTTACATTATATTCACTTCCGTATAAGATATACACCAATAGAAAAAAAATCTTTTTTTTCTTCTTTTGATTTTTCTTATTAACGCTTTATTGATGATGGATAAGAAGTATAGTTTAAGGATATTACAATGGAACTGTCAAAGTTATTATACAAAAAAGTATGCCATATTCAGTGTTGGGCAAAATCAATTGAAATCAATTGCAATTGATCAATCAATTGAAAGTAATTGCTCTGAAAATCAATTGCAATTGATTTCAATTGCAATTGATTTCAATTTGTAATTGACAATTAATTTCAATTGCAATTGAATTCAATCATAAAATTTGCAATTAAATTTTCGTCAATTGTTAATTGTTAATTGGTCACCAGGCAATTGAAACTTTT
Source organism: Thermobia domestica (assembly GCF_964235325.1). Lineage (NCBI taxonomy): Eukaryota > Metazoa > Arthropoda > Insecta > Zygentoma > Lepismatidae > Thermobia > Thermobia domestica. The sequence goes on along the minus strand of NC_137458.1, from coordinate 239,663,209 downwards.
AATTGTTAATTGTCAATTGCAAAGGGTGCAATTGAAACATTCAATTGTTAATTGCAATTGACAATTGAAACTTGTAATTGTTATTTGTAATTGTTAATTGCAATTGAAATCAGCAATTAAAACTGAAGATAAGAAGATGTGTGTATATTGTATTATCCACTTGTTACTGTTTTACATATTTCAAATAAGGTACTTATAAGAAATGCTGGATACCTACCATCCCTTTCCCCCCTGGGAAGAAAGCCGTGAAACTAAGTATTTTTTAAATATATTATGTTTATGGTTCTATCCCCCTCGAAAGAACTCTATATGCCCGTCATGCCTACAAGAGGAATGAGCACGAGCGAATTCGAGCGAGTTTTCTTGAAAACTCGACTCGACTCGAAGCAGACATCTTTGAGTTCGACTCGAGATCTCGGCTCGAAAAATTTTCCCCAACTCGACTCGAATTCGGATCGAGTTTCCAGTCGAGTCGAGCCAATTCGAGCTAAATCCTTTGTATAGTTCCAAGTACTACTATCTTCAAGTATCCTACATAAACAATATAATTATCAATGATACTACTACTACTACTACTATAACTAATTATTATTATAACACCGTGTACGTACATGTATAAACATGGAATATAGGCGGTTTGTATCGGAATACTAAAAATTAGTTAACTGTCGATCTCGGTAGTCAAGAAATCTTCAGGAGGCAAGGACATCGGTCACGAGGTTCTTGGTTTGAGTTCAGGAGGAGCAAGTATTCGGGCTCGAGCCAAAAATTCTTAGAAGTTATGGGACTCCAGCCAAACATGTTTAAAACTGCTCGCCCCGGGTTTAGGGTTGTCAACGACTCAAGCAGCTCGCTCACAGCTCATTCACTTATCGAGCCGAACCGAGAAGTGAGCCGAGCCAACAGCTCATCCAACCGAGCCAGCTCGAGCCGAACCGAACCGAGCTGATTGCTTACCCCAACCGAGCCGGTTCGAGCCATTGGCTTAGTTAAGCTAACTCGAACCCAGCCTATGGACTCGTTTCAACGGAGCTGGTTCGAGCCATTGGCTTCAATCGAACCAAGTCGATAACTCGTCTTTACCGAGCCGATTCAAGCCATTGGCTCAATTGAGCCCAAGGGGCCGCGATGGCTCAGTGGTAGAGCGTTCACCTCTGGTGCTTGGGGTCCCGGTTCGATCCCAGCCCCCGCCAAGTGAACTTTGTGGTGGACAAACACCGTGTGCGTGGGTTTCCTCGGGGTTCTCCCGTTTCCTCCCACTTTCTTCATTCCACCATTTCATTCATTTCTCATAATCACCGTCTAACCGGCCTAACCGAGGGATGTAAAACTCAAAGATTTCATTTTTTTTCAATTGAGCCCAGTCGATGGGTAATCCCAACTAAGCCAGCTCAAGCTGTACGCTCAGTTGAACCGAGCCGGGCCGGTTGACATCATCACTATTCCGGTTGGGCTTCTACTTTGGCTAAAAAATTGGACCGTGCAGTTCTCAGCCTTGATGGTAAGAACTACAAAAAAATATATGAAATCTTTAGTTTTACGTCCCACGATTATGCCGGTTAGGCTAAAAGAGACGGTTATGATGGGAAATGAATGAAATGAAGAAAGTGGGAGGAAACGGGAGAACCCCGAGAAAATCCACGAACACGGTGTTTGTCCACCACAAAGTCCAAACTGCGCGAGCTGGGATCGAACCAGGGACCTCAAGCACCGGAGGTGAACGCTCTACCACTGACCCACCGCGCCCCCTGGTAAGAACTACAGTATATACTTATATTGGTGCTCACGGCGTCATTAACTTGTTCCACCACCAACGAATTTCGAAGTACTTTGTTTTGCATCTTTTGTGCGTGTTTTCTGTCGCTTTGTGCGCCTATTCCCACATTTTGTGCATCACCGGAAGTGGGTCAAAATGGGCCTACAAATATGGCGGAACAAATTATTGCTCTTCCGCCACCAATGAATTTCGAGTCGTTTTCTTCACATCTTTTTGTGCCGTTTTGTGCGTCATGGGAAGTGGGTTATAATGAGTCCCCAAGGTGGGACGAAAATGACCAAGAGTTCCGCCACTATTAAATCTCGAGGTCGTTAATTTCACATCGCATACCCTTTTGTGCGTCTATTTCGACGTTTTGTGCGTCACTGGAAGACGGTCAAAATGGGTTTCAAAGGTGGGACGAAATTGACCCACTGCTCCGCCACTACCGGATTTTAAGGTTCTTCCTTTCGCATCGACTAGTGAATGTGTCGTGCCGTTTCGTGCCCTTATTTCCACGTTTTGTGCGTCACCGGAAGTGGGTCAAAATGGGCTTCCAAGATGTGACGAAAATTACCAAGAGTTCCGCTACTATCGAATTTCGAGGTCGTTAATTTCACACCGCGTACCCTTTTGTGCGCCTATTTCAACGTTTTGTGCGTCACTGGAAGACGGTCAAAATGGCCTCGAAGGTGGGACGAAAATGACCCACTGCTCCGCCACTACCGAATTTCGAGGTCCTTCCTTTTGCATCGACTACTCGACTACTGAATTTTCGTGCTGTTTCGTGCCCCCATTTCCACGTTTTGTGCGTCACCAAAAGTGGGTCAAAATGGGCTACTAAGATGGGACGAAAATGACCCACTGTTCCGCCACTATCGAATTTCGAGGTCGTTAATTTCACATCTCGTACCCTTTTGTGCGCTTATTTCGACGTTTTGTGCGCCACTGGAAGACGGTCAAAATGGGCCTCGAATGTGGGACGAAAATGACCCACTGCTCCGCCACTACCGAATTTCGAGGTCCTTCCTTTTGCATCGACTACTCGACTACTGAATTTTCGTGCTGTTTCGTGCCCCCATTTCCACGTTTTGTGCGTCACCAGAAGTGGGTCAAAATGGGCTTCTAAGATGGGACGAAAATGACCCACTGTTCCGCCACTATCGAATTTCGACTTCGTTACTTTCACATCGCGTACCCTTTTGTGCGCGTATTTCGACGTTTTGTGCGCCACTGGAAGACGGTCAAAATGGGCCTCGAATGTGGGACGAAAATGACCCACTGCTCCGCCACTACCAAATTTCGTGGTCCTTCCTTTCACATCGACTAGTGAATGTTTCGTGCCGTTTCGTGCTTTTATTTCCACGTTTTGCGCGTCACCAGAAGTGTGTCAAAATGGGCCTCCAAAGTGTGACCAAAATGACCCATTGTTCCGACACTATCGAATTTCTAGGTCGTTTCTTTCGCATCGTTTAGTGCATATTTTTTAAAAAGTTTTCTGTACCTACTTCCTCGTCTTGTGCGTCACCGGAAGTGAGTTAATCAGGCCTTTAAAGTGGGAGTTAAATGGCTCACTGTTCCGCCACTATCGAATTTCGGGGTCGGTTCTTTCGCATCGTTTAGTGCCTGTTTTGTACGTTTTGTGTGTCACCAGAAGTGTGTCAAAATGGGCTTCCAAAGTGTGACGAAAATGACCCACTTCTCCGTCAATACCGAATTTCGTGGTCCTTCCTTTCGCATCGACTAGTGAATGTTTCGTGCCGTTTCGTGCTTTTATTTCCACGTTTTGCGCGTCACCAGAAGTGTGTCAAAAGGGGCCTCCAAAGTGTGACGAAAATGACTCACTCCTCCGCCACTACCGAATTTCGAGGTCCTTCCTTTCGCATTGACTAGTGCCTGTTTTGTTACGTTTTGTGCCCCTATTTCCACGTTTTGTTCGTCACCAGAAGTGTGTCAAGATGAGCCTCCAAGGTGTGACGAAAATGACCCACTGTTCCGACACTATCGAATTTCTAGATCGTTACTTTCGCATCGTTTAGTGCCCCTTTTTTTTAAGTTTTCTGAGCCTATTTCTCGTCTTGTGCATCACCCGAGGTGAGTTAAACGGGGCTTTAAAGTGGGAGTTAAATGGCTCACTGTTCCGCCACTATCGAATTTCGGGGTTGGTTCTTTCGCATCGTTTAGTGTGTATTTTGTACCGTTCTGTTCGCCGACTTCCACGTTTTCAGCATCACCAGAAATGCGTCAAAATGGTCCATCAATGTGTGAGGAAATAGAGCCATTGTTCCGCCACTATCGAATTTGGAGGTCGTTTCTTTCGCATCGTATAGTGCCTGCTTTGTACTGTTTTGTGCTCCTATTTCCACTTTAGTGCGACAACGAAAATGGGTCAAAAGGGCATACAAGTATAGCGGAATAACATAATGCTGTTCCGTCACCATCGAATGTCGAGGTCGTTTTCTTCACATTTTTATGCATGATTTGTGTCGCTTTGTGCATCAGTGGGAGAGGGTCAAAATGGACTTTGAAAGGGAAATGAATATGTCTTTTTCTGCCATATTTGTAGGTAGTCTTTGACCCACTTTCGTTGGCCTACAAAACGTGAAAATATGCGCAGAAACGGTAAAAACATGCACTAAACAATGCGAAAAAGCGACCTTGAAATTCGATACTGGTGGGAGAGTGGATCATTTTTCTTCCCACTTTGAATGCCCATTTTGACCCACTATCATTAATTCACAAAACGTGGAAATAGGCTTACAAAACGGTAGAAAACACGCACAAGATGATGTGAAGGAAACGACCTCGAAATCGTTCCTGACGGAACAGCATTAACTTGTTCCGCCATATTTGTAGGATAACATTGACCCATTTCCGGTGACGCAGAAAACGAGGAAATAGGCGCACAAAACGACACAAAAAAATTACATGCAATTAAGCTAAATTTCCTTTAAGTTTGTAAGCTTAATTATATGGAAAATTTTATACATTTTTCCTTTACGTTGGTCTACTTTACTTTGATTTGGGACTTTTAAATTTTATTCAGTTTTCCACTGAAAAGTATCTATAATTCAACAAGGAAATAATTATTAATTATAATTATTATCTATATAATTGAATTCATTGTAATTTGTTCCATAACAAACACTTTACAATTTCGTACTAGCTGTTATGCCCGTTCTTCGCATGGATCAGATAAAATATCAATGTAAACGAACTGAACAGCGGAAGAACAATTAAAAAACATTTCTAAAATTGGATATATTTTGTGTGAATATATATCCAACAACGTACATGTGTTTTCATTGGGAAGGCCGATGGGGGCTGAAATTGAACGTATACACTATCGGGGGTGTCACTATACGTCTGAGCAACCCCAATAAATATGGATTCGATACAAATTCTACTACTTCTACGTGTCCCGGTGAACCACCCCTCAGACCCCCTTGGTTCGTATTGTGAAAAAATCTCCTCTGGCCCCCACCAACCCCCAACCAATACCGCGAAAACTATGAATGTGACACTAACATCTGCCATTTTCTACTACTTTTTACATATGCCTGTAAAAGTCCCTATAATACTCTGGTTCCAATTTTGAAAAAAACAATGCCTCTGGCCCACAGCCGATGGGGGCTGTATTTGAAAGTCAACGAATGTGGAAGTATCACCATTCATCTCAGCGACAGCGAAAACTATGGATTCGACACTAATATTGGTCACTTTCCATTATTTTTACATGTCTCGCAATTCTCCACCCCCGGTGACTCCCGGCCCGCATACAATGGTGGCTAAATTTGAAAATCATCGCTAATGAAAGTGAAAAAAAATGAAATCTTTGATTTTTACGTCCCACGGTTATGCCGGTTAGGCTAAAGGAGACGGTGATGATGAATAATGAATGAATTGGTGGAATGAAGAAAGTGGGAGGAAACGGGAGGACCCTGAGAAAACCCACGCACTCGGTGCGCTAATGAAAGTATCACCATTGATCTCAGCCACCGCGAAAACTACGGATTTGACATCGGTAATTGTGGATTATTTTTACATGTCTCGTGACCCCTTTATAATGCCACCTTTCTTAGCTGATGGGGGCTAAATATGAAAGTAAACGCGGTCTTGAGTTTTACCATTGAGCTCAACTATCCCGAAAACTATGGATTTGACATTAATATCGGTCATTTTCGATTATTTTTACATGTCTCGGAATTCCCCCCTCTGGTGACCCAAGGCCCGCATACAACGGTGGATGAATTTGAAAGTCATCGCTAATGGTAGTGTCGCCATTGATATCAGCAACCGCGAAAACCATGGATTTGACACTAATATCGGTCATTTTGGATTACTTTACGTTTCGGTATCCCCCCCCCCCCGTTGACCCACGGCCTGCAGCCGAATACGGTGAATTTCGAAGTTAATGCGATCGGAGTTTCACCATTGATCTCAGCGACCGTGAAAACTATGAAATCGACACTGATATCGTTCTACATTTACATGTCCCGGTAAACGCCCCCCTGAGACCCCCTGGTTCGAATTTTGTTGAAAACGCTTTGCCTTGGTGTGGGACCTTGACCAAGGTATCTTTGACCAAAATTTGGTAACTCTCGGTCGACTTTTCTGGTCCCCAGGCCGGTCCTGGTAAACGTCCCCTGGAGACCCCCTAGTAAGGAATTTAAAAAAATTCTTGTCTTGTTCTTGTCTTGCCTAGACCAAGCTACCCGTGACCAAATTTTGAAAAGTTTCGGTCCACTCGTCTCGTCCACAGGCCGCACAAAGATAGACAGACAGACACACGAACAAACTCTATTTTATTTATGTTAGAAAGGTCAGATCCGCCGTTATTGTATTAGTGCGGTGCTTGAGCGATTGATCGTAGAAATTCAAACTCCGATGAGTGATAATTTTATAGGCTTGTTTTATTACAAGTTTAAACTCTTTAGTCAGTAGAGAAGAGGGCTTGAATCATGGGTCAGAGTTGATGACAATGGGTTTTGGTGGGTCTGTGGGTCACAGTGGGTAAGAGTGGTTTATGATGGGTGGTGGGTCAGAGTGGGTCACGGTGGGTCGTGGGTCACGACGGGTGGTGAGTCAATTGGTCGTGGCTAAAGTTTTCATTGCCCCACGCCCTCTCTGAACTACAGTGTTGAAAATTAATCAGTGAAAATCAATTGCAATTGATCAATCAATTGAAAGTAATTGCTGTGGAAATCAATTGCAATTGAATCAATTGCCAATTAATTTCAATTGCAATTGAATTACAGAATTCAATTGCAATTACTTTCCACTGCAATTACTTTCAATCAATTGATCAATTGCAATTGATTCTCCTTTTTCAATGGCCAACTGCAATTAACAATTAACCATTACTTATTTCAATTGTTAATTGCAATTAACAATTAAATTTACAGATTAATTGTTAATTGTTAATTCAATTGAAATTTGCCCAACACTGGCCATATTACATTTAATGAACATTTTTTCACCAGATGTGATCGTACTTCAGGAAACATGGAGGAAAATAAGATTTCCACTAAAATTAAATAACTATAATATTATAGAACACCTAAGAGAGGATGGATACGGAGGATTAGCCACTTGTATTAAAAAGAATATAAATTTTAAACCACTAAATCTCAACATTAACCATAATTACACAGACATACAACTATATGGCTTTGAAATAAATGATACCAAATTTGTAAATATTTATATTCCGCCATCTACTGTGCCAGACCGTCGGTTTTGGTCTCAATTATAATAACATTGGAAAATTATATAGTTTATATTATGGGAGATTGTAATACTCAATCAGCGGCTTGGGGAGCGACATATAACAATAAGGCTGGAAACATACTAAACAATACTTTACTAGAATCATCATATCAAACATTTGAGAGGGTCCCTTTTTCCGCTCATGTATAATTGTTTATATTAGTATGAGATCGTTGGGATCTGAGGACCCAAAATGGCGCCCTTTTTCGAGTTCGATCCAAAGCCACATCAAGGGTTCGTTTATAGTCCTCGCTGTGCGTGAATATGCTGCCACCAAGTGAGAAAAGTCAAAATCAAAACAAGAAAATATCAATTATTATTATTATTTTTTTTTTTTGTTAAGAAGAAAAATTAAAATTTAAACTAGACTCATTCAAGTAAGTAGTTATAATTTAGATATTTTCACTTTAATCGTAATTATTTTAACACATTTAATAGGTGGATAAGTGTGTTAAAATTTCAAATATCTTCCGGTATTAAACCTACCAGTTGGAAAATAAGGGGGGCGAAGTGAAGCTATTCTGTGCCGGGAATAAAGTAAGCGTCCTTTTTCCGCGTGACTATTGCGTAGTGATAACATCTCAGGCAACTGACAAGTAAACCTTACGTTTGGGTGAATCGAGTTGCTGACTGAGACACATGTGAGAAAGTAGTACTATATGTGGTCAGTATTTCAGTGAAGTTGTAGGTGCGAAGCTCCAGGGGTTTAGGAGATACAGCTACCAGAACATCACATGGAAGTACAGAATAGTCTTCCTACAGTTGGAGGTAAAAGCTCTGTAAGACTTCTTGTAACGACAAAAAGTGAATAACAAATATATGAGTACATATTAGGACTAGGGGGAAGTCATATAGTAAGGGTATACCTGACGGCGGCCATCTTGAAATCCGCCATTTTGAATTAAGGTTAAGTTTTTAAAATAGGAATAGGGTCATGTGATATATGATATAAGGCGTAAATTTAATCAGAAGAACAATGGTGACGTTAATTTTGATTTATGCGCAATTGGTAAAAAGTTACAGGGAAATTAAATATTGTTGCAGCATATGTATTAGTCCTTTACCCCACCTTGTAAATTTTGTGTTAATGATAATAATTAAATAAAAAGCAGGTGGATAAATATTAGGTCTATGGTAAGAGTTGCCTTGATGGCGGTCATGTTCAAATCTGCCATTTTGAATCAGACAGAAGTTTTAAACAAAACGCATAACAGTGACACCTTATTAATAACAAATTTTACCATAACTCCAACGGTATAACCATTTTTGCTTTATCATTAACCAGCACAAAATTAAATGGATCGCACCTTACGACTACAGCTTTGACGGAATTGTTAACGACAAATGTGTCAAGTGTAACTCCATTGCCTTTGTCAGGTGTGCTCACTGTGAGCAGAGCATTTGTCCAAGTCAAGCACTCTTTTCTGAACTACATATTGATTGTACTAATTGAGGACTTTTTCTGGAAGAAAGACCCAACTTCAATTATGACTCAATTCCACTTTGGTCATTTTTCCTTAAATTAGCAACTTGTTTATGCGATAACAAATGCTGGTTAATGATAAAGCAAAAATGGTTATACCACAACACAAAATTTACAAGGTGGGGTAAAGGACTAATACATAATTTATGCTGCAACAATATTTAATTTCCCTGTAACTTTTTACCAATTGCGCATAAATCAAAATTAAGGTCACCATTGTTCTTCTGATTAAATTTGCTCTTTAAATCATGTATCACATGACCCTATTCCTATTTAAAAAATTTAACCTTAATTCAAAATGGCGGATTTCAAGATGGCCGCCGTCAGGTATACCCTTACTATATGACTTCCCCCTAGTCCTAATATGTACCCACATATTTGTTATTCACCTTTTGTCGTTACAAGAGGTCTTACAGAGCTTTTACCTCCAACTGTATGAAGATATTCTGTACTTCCATGTGACGTTCTGTTAGCTGTATCTCCTAAACCCCTGGAGCTTCGCACCTACAACTTCACTGAAATACTGACCACATTTAGTACTACTTCCTCATATGTGTCTCAGTCAGCAACTCGATTCACCCAAACGTAAGGTTTACTTGTGAGATGTAATAAATTTTGACAAAACACCCAAGATTAAATAGTTATGTACAGTTAAGTTCTGATGGCTAAGAAATTATACTATATAATATTGCAAATTTGTAAGTGAATTCATTTAAATTGCAGTTTGTGGTAATAAAGAAATTATCATTAGAAGACGTTATTGTAAAAAGTAAGCTTTATTTCTTCATCCATCGCAAGTCTTAGGGGCCCCCTATACCTCGCCCTCTTCCAATATCAATAACGAAAATTCAGGATGATAAATTAATGTCGATATATTTGCGATATCGAATGTTGATATATAAAAATATCGATATCTGTATATTGACATATTGCACAGGCCTAGATCCGAGAAATGATTTTTGAAATATACTGGAATCAACAATCAAACTCTAATTATGCTCTTCCATTTCTGGGTTGAGGGGGAAGGGTGTGAAACCGAATAAAAATTTGAAGCGAAAAATGTGTTAAAATAAGAGTAGTTATACTTCTCCGTTAATTAGAATACTATTAATAGAAAACTATTACTGTAATTTACCTGTTACTTCTGTTTTTGATTGTTGTCACAAGTCAGCGGTAGTATAGGCACGTAGTCAAGGGAGGGTGGGTCCGGGGATCCGGACCCCTCCTTCTTCGAAACCAGAAATTAAAAAAATAAGGAATGATGAAACAAAAAGGAACGTGAAAGTGAAGAATCAGCGTTAAGAAGTTACTGACGAGTGTTTTACTGTCTGTTTCAAATGATAAGTTACATAATCAGTAGCCAATGATACACAAACTTGAGCATAACGTTGTCGACATGTGTCCTCATTCTTTCCTCACCACTCAAGCCTTATGAGGAACGCATTACCCGAATTACTTGCAATACATGGTGATGAATGAGTGGGATATCCTGAAAAAATCAGGGAGTTTGAGATTTTTAGAAAAGTTACAGAATTTTCAGAATTTCTGCTATTATCAAAGACGTTTCAAGCTTTCGAAAACATAATGCCGTTCTGTAATAGTGTGGAAATTTTTTATCATAATTTTTCGTCATCGCTTCTCTGCAGTATCAAACATGTTATTTCAGGAACAGATTCCTACTACTCCTTTAACTCGTCATTTTTAATAGACAGAAGTTGACAGAAAGAAATTTCTGTAAACGTTTGATTCAACAGAGAAAGGAATGCAGAGATCGTAAAATATTTTATATGGCATTATTGGATATGTACTTTTTATAATAGTGGATATACTTTTTTATAATTGAGGTCATAATGAAAGGAGAATTGTTATATTAGAATGAACAGAGTAAGGAACGTAGATATTCTAAAATCTTTTTCAATAGTTTTTTATATTCTTTTACTCGAGATTTCTTAATAGTTTTTTATTAGAATACTTACCGTCATATCCTCATTTTATTGTCCTAGCAAATCTATATATGTTACCAGTAAAACAGTTTAGGTTGATCGAGTCCCTAGTGTGATAACCACAGTCATGCCCAGTCCGAAATCCTGGCTAAACGAACCAATATATGTTGCCACTAAAATAGTTTAGAATGATAGAGCCCCTGGTCTGACAACCACAGTATTTAATGTCACGCATCCCCCCATTACAAAATCGTGGCTACGTGCCTGCGACAGTACACATACTTTACATAGTAGAGCAATATACTCTATAAATTTTCGCAATCAAGCAAACCGGAAGATGAATTTCCTGTAATATTAAAGTGGAATGTTCTACAAAATAATCATTATTTATTGTCCATATTTTTATCAGTACTTTTGCCATGGACTATGAACTACGAGACTAATAGAACTAGAAATTAGAGATTTCATTCCGTTTTATTTTAAACTTGACTCAAAAAATTTTCTTACTACACAAATTGGTCACTACAGGGTTACTTTCTTGAAAACAACCCAGTATAACGATGTTCTGGATTTCGGTAGTATTGAGTAAAACTGAGATAAGTTGATCTCAGCATGAGGAAAAAACTTAATAGACAAAAACCATCGAATTATAACCGTTTGGTTACTACAAGTGTAGATTTTTTAAACTGTCGTGTATAACGATATTTTTTATTTCGGTGTAAATGAATGAAAGTGTGATATGTTGTAGATATCGTAATCCTGAGAGAAATTGTCTTGAGTTCCCACGGCTTTCCCTTGTCCCGTATGATGAACATATGAATTTTGACTATGCTTAAATGATGTTGGCCGCTACGCTCCTCATCCCTTTTCAGGTTTGTAGGATATGCTTTCCAGGGTTTCATACAATTCTACCAAAATTCCAGAGTATCCTTACCTTCTGCTGTTTTAAAAATGTGGACCCGTAGTTGTCAAATGATCACTGATTGGAGGTTGTGTGCATTGCAACTTTCTCTCAGAATCACAATATATACAACATATCACGATTTCAAGAAGGGATTGGCAAAAATCGGTTTAAAAAACAGAAACCGGTTTCTAGAAGAACCGAAATCCGAAAAACCGACATTTAGGTTAGGTTAGGTTAGGTTAGGTTCAGTTTTCCAAAAACCGGTTCAGTTTTCTCCAAAATCGGTTTCAGTTTTCTAAAAACAGAAACCGGTTTCTAGAAAAACCGAAATCCGAAAAACCGACATTTAGGTTAGGTTAGGTTAGGTTCAGTTCAGTTCTCCAAAAACCGGTTCAGTTTTCTCCAAAACCGGTTTCAGTTTTCTAAAAATGGTTTGGTTTTTCGCCGAAACCTATCAAACCTAAGGACCTAAAAGACTTTCCGGTTTTTAGTTGAGAGGTGACAGCAGGTACAGGCCGATCTTTCTTACGAAATTTGCAACGATGATTGGATATGTATAGATTGTCTGATGGCGAAAAACTTTTAATAGTATCGAAGTGTTTGATGCGGGGGGCCTAAGCGTGGCTGCAATCAGTGGCACGCGATATTAAAAGTTATGAAGATTTTGTAAAACTTTTTAAGAAACAGAATATTTCTGCCAGTATGGAAACATACTAAACAATACTTTACTAGAATCATCATATCAAACATTTGAGACGGTCCCTTTTTCCGCTCATGTATAATTGTTTATATTAGTATGAGATCGTTGGGATCTGAGGACCCAAAATGGCGCCCTTTTTCGAGTTCGATCCAAAGCCACATCAAGGGTTCGTTTATAATCCTCGCTGTGCGTGAATGTGCTGCCACCAAGTGAGAAAAGTCAAAATCAAAACAAGAAAATATCAATTAATTTTTTTTGTTAAGAAGAAAAATTAAAATTTAAACTAGACTCATTCAAGTAAGTAGTTATAATGTAGATATTTTCACTTTAATCGTAATTATTTTAACACATTTAATAGGTGAGGGGCCGCGGTGGCTCAGTGGTACAGCGTTCACCTCTGGTGCTTGGGGTTCTGGGTTCAAACCCTGCTCTCGCCAAGTGAACTTTGTGGTGGACAAACACCGTGTTCGTGGGTTTTCTCGGGGTTCTCCCGTTACCTCCACTTTCTTCATTCCACCATTTCATTCATTTCTAATAATCACTGTCTCATTTAGCCTAACCGGCATAAGCGTGGGACGTAAAACTCAAAGATTTCATTTCATTTTTACATTTAATAGGTGGATAAGTATGTTAAAATTTCAAATATCTTCCGGTATTAAACCTACCAATTGGAAAATAAGGGGGCGAAGTGAAGCTATTCTGTGCCGGGAAGTAAAGTAAGCGTCCTTTTTCCGCGTGACTATTGCGTAGTGATAACATCTCAGGCAACTGAGATGTAATAAATTTTGACAAAACACCCAAGATTAAATAGTTAGGTAAGTTTTCAGTAGTGAAATTTCAGGAGTGGACGAAGGGTGAGAAATGAAGGCCGACTAACTACTATAAACAGATTAAGAACATGTAATGTGAAATAACAGAACTTTCCTTCCGTATCAATATGCACGAGTACCGGCTATGATGGCGTTTGCTGTCCGGAGGAACGGTAATATCCAGGACTGAAAAGCACTTCAAGACTTTTCAGGTAACAATAGCCTCTTACTTTAAATTGGGATGCAGCTACTTTAGATATTTTGAGAAGCAGGCCTTGAAATTTAGAAGACCATGTGACTAGAAAGGTTCCAGGTGTAGGAAGTTTTTTTTGAGAAGATGGTTGCTATGGTTGGTTAAATTTTTGTTTCAATCCGGATCAATTGGTGGCTAAATTCTATAAACTATCATAAATTCCATCAAAATTTGAACTATGAACTAATTTCTCGGTTTTCGAAATTTTTTTTCTTTTTTTATATTTAATGTAATATTACCTACCATGATTAATGTAATATTAGATAAGTTTCTTCTGAGTAATGAAAGCTGAAAAATTATGATCGCTTAAAGTAACTGTTTCCAGTCAAGCATGGGTCCTCAGTCGCCTGGGTGATAGAATTCGTCCTTCCTCTCCCTTCACTTCCACTTCCACTTGCCTCGGTCGGAACCTCAAATGTCAAAAGTCTACGCATAGGTTAGCACCTCTTCATATCAAATCTGCATTTAGAATCTCTCGTGTTGTATGAAGTTATTTCTTTGTTTGTTAGTTATAGTGGTTAGGTTAGTTTTAGTATCGTTAACTATTAGGTACAAAGTTTAAAATGTGCTCTGTTGTTTGTGGTTCTTAGGACCCTCCTAGTAAACTTTACATATAAAAGGATAAACCTGGGGTGATGTTTAGAACGTTCACTGCTCTCTCTCTATATCCTGCTGACATGTTATTAATATGAATGCTTGTGATAATGGAATTACCTGAAGCTTGTCCGTTCACCCTGTAGTTTAAAGAAATATTATTTGTCAGATACGATCGGTAGTTGAAAATTTGTGCTAAACAAAAGTGAGACTAGAGAAGTTGCGATTTAATGAGCCATGGGCAAAGAATATATGAAGAAAGTGTGTATTTAGAGACGTGTTGCACCTGAGATAGACAGGTTGCCCGCTCGAAGGAAGATAATATTTTATTTCTTCAGTGTGTTTATGTAGGCCCGGCCATTCTCTATCTCCACCGCTGCCGCTTTCATAGGGTGCTCAGCCATTAGGAAAGCTGTTGGGTGAAAATTGTATTCAGATTGTGAACCGATTTAATAAGTATGCCGTAAACCCTTGTAATAGTTGTTTCTTGTATTCCTAATGTATGTCAGCAGGTCAAAGAAATGTTACCACCCCCTTCTTTTCGAATAATGTAATAGTGTTAAAAAAACAATTGTAAAAATTAATACTAAATTGTGACGAAGTTGAATTCAGGCAACATAACATTTTTTTTGGTCAACCCGATATAACCAGAACTTGTATTTTTGTTCGATGTAATTCTAAATGTTCAAAATTCTAAAATGTACTTGTACTAAGAATTGGATTGACGAAACAGAGTTTATATTGTACGAAACTAACTATAACCTGAACTATTTTTTTTGGGGGGGGGGAATTAAGAGGTGCATTAAAAGAAATTGTTCTGTTCGCGTAGAAATTGTTGTAAAGATAGGTTTGGTGAAGACAAAATTTGGAATTAAGAACATCATTTGGGACTAAATTTTCAAACCTAATTATACTTTTTTTTTTCCACTTGCAATGTGTGCTTCAGTCTTTTCCTCCCCGTGCGAGAAGGGGAGCTCTGTCATGTAGTTCTCTTTTTTTTCCTGTTCTAACAATAAATTTAGTTTGTACTGTATGAAGTAGTAGTCATTGTGTTATGAAATCTAAATATCCCTTAGTTATAAGCTGGATTAACAATATTTGGCAATTGGTCTTTAGAACGAAAGAATTAAAAACTTTATTGATATTATCAACAGTTACAGTGCTTCTCGCAGTGGTCTCAACAGGAGAAAAGATCCTGATTCGAAGTATAGTTAAATTTTATTTTTTTTTCAAGTCTTCCTTTCTTCATTATTGCAGATGGTATTTTATTTTTTCTTTCATATTTTAATTAAGTTTTTTTTTCGTTGCGTCAATACAATTTAAGTTACGGTTGGATAGCCTGGAGTACCTTCAGTACCCAGGAGAGTATTCAACCTAGGCCAAATTCTGAGGAAAGGAAGAAAGAGAATTAAACCCGTTACACATTGAATAACGGAACGGCCACTAGAATCACCTTAGAAGGCAATAGTGTACCTGATATTACTTTATGCAAAATTCAATATCTCATTCAAGCAGACTGGACAGTTTATTTTGATCCATTTGGTAGTGATCACAAACCTATTTTAATTAAAACGCATCCATTTATATCCAACGCTCCTTCTGAACATATAAAATTTACTTCTGAATTTTCTTCTAAAACTAATAAAATAGCAGGTGAACTTAACTGGCAAAACTACCAACAGGAAATTTCGAAAAATATACAGCTTTTAAGTTATAATCAGTGGAAGATTAACACATTCAATCATATGTTAACACAGGCTGCAGCTAAGACGAAAGAAAATAACGTTAAAAATGCTAAAGAAAAAATAAAAGATTTGAAATCAAAAAATTTAGTCCAAAAGAAACTACAATTAACGCAAAAACCAATCTGGTGGAATAAAGAAGCACAAAAAGCAATTAATAAAAGACGTCTAGCTTTCCAAACATTTATGAAATCGAAGAGTTTGGTAGATTTTTTAACATATAAAAATATCAAATCACATACTAAAATTATATTAAATAAAATCAAAAGAAATAACTGGGAAAAATTTTGTAATAACTTATCATTCCAAACACCAAAAAGAGCAATCTGGAAATTTTTACATCAACAACTAAATAAAAACCCTAGAACGTCAATATCTGATAATCTAAACACTACGGACATTGATTGGATATTACAATTTCAGAAGAACCTTACACCGGACAATGTAAATACTAAAAACATATTAGAATCTGAAGTAGCAGGCAATAAACTCATACAGACGGAATCGTCTTTTTCCAAAGTGGAACTAGAAGTAGTCCTCAAAAACATTAATAAAAATACCTCGCCTGGAATGGAGTCCAGTATATTCATTATATTAACCTTCCTAAAGAAGGAAAAAAATTATTTCTGTCACTTGTGAATCACATCTGGGAAACAGGACAGATTCCAGAAATATGGAAAAAATCCTTAATAGTGCCGATATTAAAACCAAATAAACCTTGTAATGATGCAAATAATTATAGACCTATAGCCCTTCTACCTTGTGGGCTTAAAATCTTCGAACAGTTAATTTTAAATCGTCTCCAGTAACATATCGAACATAACATGATTCTAACAAATAATATCACAGGTTTCAGAAAAAATAGCTCCACATATGATGCAATAGGACCTCTCATTTTAAATATATGGAAAACGTTCCAACAAAGAAAATACTTAATTCTGGTGAGCATAGATTTTCAAAAAGCATACGACTCAATCAATTTGGACATCCTAATTAGAAAACTCATAAATTTGAAAATTCCAAAACAATACATACGCATCATATACAATGTATTATATGACAGGCAAGTTTATATAAAAATTAATAATGCATATTCCAAACCAAGAAGAACTTCGATGGGTCTATTACAAGGCAGCAAACTTAGTCCAATACTATTTAATTTATTCGTACTGGAATTAGCTCAAGTATTGCATAAGAATTCAAATTTATATATATATATATATATATATATATATATATATGCTGATGACGTAATTAACTATGAAATAGTGGAAGATCTAAGAACAGGAATAAGCAAAATTAAACATAATATTGAAATCATACAGAAATGGAGTCATGATAACGGTCTAGACATTAATTGGACAAAATCCACTTATATTATATTTACGAAGAAACAAATAAACAACATTCCTCAGATACAATTGAGAGAAGCTCAACTGAAATTCTCGAAACAAATAAAATATTTAGGATTAATATTAGATTCAAAGTTAAAGTGGCGAGCGCATTTATCTTACCTATCCAACGAAGCAGACAAATATAATAACATCTTAAAAGGTGTTAGTGCTAAAAAAATGGGGAATCCATCCACATGTCACTAATTTAATAAATCAACAAACACCAATGGCAAAAATTTTATATGGTGCGATGTTCTTTAATACGAATGATACAACCTTTTATAACAAACTACAATCAATCCAATATAATGCAGCTAAAATTATCTTATCACAACCTGGATTTTGTCCAAAAAATGCAATCTTAGAAGCTACAAAAAATTTCCATTAAACATAACTATATCTAAATTAACATCGAATTTTATATTATCCAGAATGGCAAAATCATCATCAGACATAATTAATAAATTAATAAACTTGAATATTCTGAATCAAAACAAAAAACTACCATATAATAAATATTTACCTTGGATATATATATAATACACAATGAACTTAAGGAACTACAAACAAGAATTACTAAAGCACCTACAATACCGGCTTTTATATGCCAATATGAAGCAAATTTAATAAAAATTCCAACAATCATTCCTAATTACATACAATATCATAAATCAGAAATTATACCAAATTTATATAGAAATATTTGGCAATCACACATTGATATGTTACCTCAAGAATGTCAATTAATCTTCACAGATGCCTCAAAACAACAGAACAAAAATGTAGGTGCGGCTATACTAATTCCAAATATGAACGTCATACAAAAATATAAATTACCTACTGCAATGTCTATTTTTGAAGGTGAAGCATTTGCAATAAGGCAAGCACTATTATACATAAAAAACTTAACATCAGATGTGCATGTATTTGTTCTGATGCGTTAAGTGTTATAAAAGCAGTGAATAATCCGAAGTGGCACATACAAAACTCTTGGAACATAATGTTAATTAAAAAGCTATATCTCATCCTAAAAAAACAATAATTAGAAAATAACATTAATATACACAAAGGCGCTTGTACATATAAAATGGAATGAAGAAGTGGATAAATTATCCAAGAATGCAGTTGACACAGGAATGAAAACGAATATAAAAATTCCTTATTACAATTTTAAATATCTGATAAGAAATAAAATGGAGGAAAATATCAATTCATGGAAAAGGAAAATAAGAGAAGGACCTGGCATCCATTACACTAGTTAACAAATTTAAACTTTTTGTTTGTTACATGAGAAAAATCACCTGATCTTAAAGGAACTTTTTGCGCTGAATTCGAATATGCACTCGGTTTCTCTCCATCACGTACAGTTTTCCCGTAACAGAGGAATTTTCGGGAAATTCCCTCAAAAATTTCCCTTTTTCAGATATTTTATTCCCCTAGCTCCTGTCCCCTTACATATAGTAACATAGAAATTATACCTAAGTATACCTTGATTTATATTTAATAAACCCTAAAAGTTTCGTAAAAATCGCTTTGTTCTTTCTAGAGAAATAAATATATTTGTACAGTCGCGGCCACCGTTAAGCGACCCTTACCCATACCCTTCGTAAGAAACAGCTCCTTCCACAAGCATGACCACAAGTGACCACAAAAGTGTTTTCTGCACGTGCTGAGGGACAAGGTTGTCACATTTTTTTCTTGAAAATGTCTGGACACCATATGTTCTTTCTTCTAGAGAGAGCCATTGAGAAAACCGTAGTAGAAACGTATTGACTCGTGAATTGTGTAATAAAAAGTGATCTAAGAAAAATGTTATGATCGAGTGCTAACAAAATTCAAATAGGGCGAAAATACCAAAACTGAACACGAATTATTTATGAGTTTTTAAAAAGATATATATACTATTATATTTAAAAAAATTAAAAAAAGATTATATCAAAGTGACTTACTCATCAATACCTTACTCAAACTATTATAGATAGAAACATGGATTTGTACAGAATATTCCTTTGTCAAAAGGCAAGGGCTAATAAAACAATTTTAAAAATATATGTCCTATAAGAGACAAAGAGAGTTCATTTTTTTTAAAACAAAAATAGAATATATCATAAATTCTTGAGGTTAAGAAGATGGAACTAAGGGATAAATTCTTCATTAAAATGAACAGAAAACACGTTTCAATGATTGCGAAAACTTCGCTCCTATAGGAGAAAAGAGGGGGTTTGTATTAATAATCAAATTACCGATTATTTGTTTAGAAAATGCCGAATGTGAGGATTCGCTTAAGAAGGCGTAAAATTCAGCACATACACTTCTCATTAAAAAAAAATTACAGACCGCGACCTTCGGATTTTCTTTCTTTTTTTTTTTTAATTCTGTTCCTGAGAAGGGGAAATGGGGTCAATTTCTATATTATTATAATTTTAGTTTTACTAAAGAAATATCCTCAGGTAATTAGAAACAAAGATTAGTGCAAAATGTCAGTAAAATTGCAAATTTGATTAGCACTCGGTTGATAAATCTGTCAGTACCGAAACTTAAAATAAAATTGAAAACAAGCTGTTGAGAATTATATCTGTAAATACTTTATTTTTGTATTGAAATCAATGTAATTCAATTGAGTGCAAGTATCTTACATGAAAACTTATCCTAAGGTTAGTGACGTGGGCTGGCTGTATGGTTTCATCATTGAAGCCAATAAACTGGTGATATGAAATAAATGTTGTTTAGAATTATTTTATATTATTCCGATATGTGATCTCCTCTGATTAAAGTAAGGTCACTGGTTTTGGAACGCGGAAAAACGATTTAACTCAGCCTTGACTAGTGTTGTCCACGAAAGGAGATGTCTTGTTAAGGTTGAAGAAGTCTCGTTTTGTCTCGATTCTCAAATAATCTTTACCTCTCTCTTTCAAAAATGTTCTCGGGTTTTTTTTTTTTTTTTTTTTTTAAGTAATTTTATATCCTTGACTTTTGAGAGTAATGTACGTCAATTTTTGCACTTAGTAATAAGAAAATTAAATGCTTTGTGGGGATAAGTGTTGAATAATTAGCATTAATTAAAAAAGATACATATCGCCCGGATTTCTTAACCAATATTTATATCGAAACCAGATCCTAGCTAGAAGTAGCTAGTGTTTGAGCCCCTTTCGACTACCTTCAGCCCCCTGAAACTTTCATGTTTTGCTTCCTCTGCTTTGCTTCACTTCCAAGTACACGATTCTTTCATTTGTTACTTAGACTTTTCTGGCCAGAAGGACCAGGTTGCTTATCATCTGGTACCGCCGAAAGAAATTAGATATTTCCAAACAGCGAAAAAATACGTAGACACCACCAGCATAGTACAATCTCTTCGAACAAAATCTCAAGGGAAAGTAGAAAACCAAAACTTACCAACTGACAACTGTGAAAAACATTGGTCATCAACAATAAATTGAAGCGTTCTATAAGGAATGAATTTTTTTGAGAAAACATTCCAAGCTAAGATTTTCACTTCCTTCTCTTCGTTTCTTTAATTTTCAGAACAGTACCAAAAAAAAGTTTTAACTTTTAAACTTCTTTTTGTGTTGTTACTCAATCGTGGATGAAGACGTCGTAAGACATACTGTCTTTCTTTTCTTTATATATATATATATATATATATATATATATATATATATATATATATATATATATATATATATATATATATATATATATATATATATATATATATATATATATAAACTTCAAAAAATTATGCTTAAATTTACAAACATATGATTCATTTTATTATGCCTTGCAAAAATCGGAAAACTATAAAGGGAAGAAAGGAAAATCACCCTACTACCTGCCTTTAGTTGTAAACTATAGCGCCAAAAGTTAGGTTCTTGCAGAAATTGAGAACAAATATTTACCTTTTAAGTGCGTAAATTTTTCCCTTTCCATACTTTTTTTTTTCCTTTAAAAAAATGTCATCCTGAAGAAAATAGAATTCGTTTTAAAAAAACTGAGATACTTCGTTAGTTCATTTTCCCTACAGATCTTTTATGGGCAATAAATAAACATATCACTTTATCGAAAACTTTCGAATACTACATAATGCAAGTTGGGTCTAGGTTGAACTAAAAAATAAGTTTTTTCTTCTGCTGTTCCCATATGACAATCTGGAATGGAAACCTTCAAAACAGAAAGAAGCCAGTTCATTCAGTTTAGAAATCTGGCATCATTGAGTCCTTCGCGACCTCCAGTGCAGTTTGCGGTTGCTAAGCCACAGGGGGTAGAAGAAAGTCTTCCTTCTTCCAGGAAAAATAGTCGCTTATCCATGGCCCCGACTTTATGTATACTGTGTGCACTGTTTATTGCACCTTATAGTAATGCTTTCAGATCTCCTGAGTTGGGGTAAAAACGATTTGCTTTATTACTACAAACACAGACATAAAAATGAATATTTACAATAGTCAACAACACACTTGTATTGCTCCCTGTAAATTAGAAACGTGTATAAAAATAGAATGTACTTCACATGTATATTTTTTTAAAACGTACAGTATATGTATATCTTAATACATATATATACAATTCTCCAAGTTTTTTCGTTTTGTTCATGAAATGGTTATCAATATTTGTTATCAAATGTAACAGAATGCAAAAGAACTTCCACTTCCCGAGCCCCCTACCAACTGGGAAGAGATATGGCCAAAAGACTCTGATGATGATCATGACCTTGATGAACCATCGACATCAACATGTACATCCAAGGATCCAACGATCATCCCTGACTGTGTTCGTGAGCCACATTTCATCCGGCAATGTGAACTTAATTACCTAGTCCGTGATTTGCACCTGACAAAACAAGAGGCGGAACTTCTGGGATCAAGGCTCCAGCAGTGGAACTTATTGGATGCAGAAACGAACATATCAGTGTACAGGAAAAGGCATGTTCAATTTTCAAGCTATTTCTCAATGCAAGATAATGTGTGCGTATGTACGGATATAAATGGGTTGATGGCGGAGCTAGGAATTCCTTACGTTCCAGAAGAATGGAGGTTATTTATCGACGCGTCAAAGGTCAGCCTTAAAGCTGTCCTTTTACATAATGGAAATAAAAAACCTTCTATACCACTTGCGCACTCAGTGAAGATTAAGGAATCCTATGACACCATGTCAACTTTGCTAAATCTTATAAATTACAAGGACCATTGTTGGCAAATATGTTGTGATCTCAAGGTAGTTGGTATTTTATTAGGACTGCAGTGCAGTTACACGAAGTACCAATGTTTTTTATGTTTATGGGATAGCCGAGCTGATGACAAACATTATGAAGTGAAGGAATGGGAACCTAGAGTGAATTACGTACCTGGAGAATGCAACGTCAAATACGCTCCTTTGGTAGATCCTAATAAGATATTACTACCGCCACTTCATATCAAGTTAGGACTTATGAAAAACTTTGTCAAAGCCATGGACACATCTGGTGAAGGTTTCAAGTATTTGCGAGATAAGTTCCCTAACCTGAGTGATGCTAAGATTTCAGCGGGAGTGTTTATTGGTCCCCAAATTAGGAAATTAATGCTTGATGATAGCTTTGACAGCAAGTTAAACAGGGCTGAGCTAGCTGCCTGGACAGCATTTAAGTGTGTTGTGCGCAACTTTCTGGGCAATAACAAAGCTGAGAGTTACACAGAAATCGTACAGGACATGAT
The DNA here is from genome assembly GCF_964235325.1 of Thermobia domestica. Lineage (NCBI taxonomy): Eukaryota > Metazoa > Arthropoda > Insecta > Zygentoma > Lepismatidae > Thermobia > Thermobia domestica. The sequence goes on along the minus strand of NC_137458.1, from coordinate 239,640,178 downwards.
ACAGAAATACAAAGAGTTGGGTTGTAGGATGTCTTTAAAAATCCACTTTTTGCACTCCCACCTCAGCTTCTTTCCTGCTAACCTAGGTGCTCTCAGCGACGAACAGGGGGAAATATTCCACCAAGATATAATGGCAATGGAGAAAAGGTACCAGGGACGATGGGATCCTTCAATGATGGGGGACTATTGTTGGGGTCTTGTTAGAGAATGCAACATTTCTTACAAAAGAAGGAAGTAGTGTACGTTTTTGTAACCCAATGGAAGTTTCATATATTGTGATAGTTTTGATTGTCTTTTCATGACCTTTTGGTACATTTGTATTATTGTTTATTGTAAATTGTCACACTTGTAAATTATATTTTATATATGTGTTTGTGGTAATAAAGCAAAACGTTTTACCTCAACTTAAGAGATCTGAAAGCATTACTATAAGGTGCAATAAACAGTACACACAGTATACATACAAACATATTTATTTCTCTAGAAAAAATAAAGCGATTATTACGAAACTTGGAGAGTTTGTTAAATATGAATCAAAGTATACTTAGGTATAATTTCTGTTAGTATATGCAAGGGGACAAGATCGTGGGGTGTAAAATAAACGAAAAGGGAAATGTTTGAGGGATTTTCCCGAAAATCCCTCTGTTACGGGAAAATCGTACGTGATGGAGAAAAACCGAGTGCATATTCGAATTCAGCGCAAAAAGTTCCTTTAAGAACAGGTATTTCCTTTTATGTAACAAAACCTTTGTTTACTAGTGTTATTGGAACCTAATAGACATAACAAAGGAGTATACTTGGGATTCTCTCAAAATCTGGCCTAGATCAAAAATAATTTTATATTACCGTTTACTATTTAATACTGCTTTAACGCCCTATAAGTTGAATATAATAAAAAAAGAGAAACAAACAAATGCTGGTGTGCAAAAGAAGTAGGAAACATCAACCACCTAATATTCCAATGTGAACTGTTACAACATAAAAGAAATATTTTTAATAAACATATTCTCAATTACTTCTATACATTTCCAGTCTCTACAAATATGATTATATACACAAAAAAATTGGGAATTAATTAAAAAATTATTACAATTCATACAAGACAACAACTTAAATTTATATAAAAAAGTACATTTGCAAGAATTTTAGATAATAAACCACCTTAAAAAAGAATAGCTGGGAAATTACTATTTACACTAAAACAAACTCATTGTAACAAGTTAGTGCTATTAACAACTTTATTTAATACAATTTTTCAAATCTATAGAAATTAACCCATTGAATCCCGGCAATTCTAAAGATCAAAGATTCATGTGAAACACTAATTCGTATGTTACCATTTTACAGTTATATTTATTACATAAATAGGAAGAAGGCATCTGGATCTGAACGGTCGTGCCTATGAAGAAGGTATCCAATTGGAGGCCGAAATGAATGAATGAAATTTGAAAATATTCAAATTGCACTAATAGTCTTATGCATTTTTCTTTTCTATCACTTCTAATAATTTCTCCCATTGCTCATGTATATTTATACCACTTGTCCAGTTCATTAAGTTCTCCTCTTGTTCTTTCTTTATTCTTCTCGCTTCCTTCCACTTCCTAATAATCTTTCTTTTTTCTCTTTCTAAACCTCTAGCCCCTTCCCAATCTATCCTATGTCCCGTTTCTTTCACATGTTTGTAAATAGCATTATTTTCTCTTTTCATTCGAACATCATCTTTATGTTGTTTCAATCTGTCCATGAGCCATTTTCCCGTCTCCCCTATGTATTTCACGTTACACTCACTACATTTCACTTCATAGGTAACTCCTTCTTCTTCCTCCTCTATATTGCTTTCCCTCCTTTTCTTTTTCTTCCTTATACACCTCAACAACGTTTCTCCTCCTTTTCTATATGTCTTAATACCTCCTTCTCTTAATAACCTCTTTAGCACTTCCGTCTTTTCTCCTATGCTCTGAATTAGAAGTAGAAGAAAATAAATCCATCAATTTTATGGATATGAAGATAGAGAAGCAAGGTGAGAAAGTAATTACCACTTGGTATCAAAAAACGTGTTGGGCAGGTATTTATTGTCACTGGAGAAGTGACGTAGACAAAGCAACGAAAAATAAATTCATTAGGAACATGGAAAGGAGGATAGAAAACATCAATAGTGAAGAAGAGCGTAAGAAGAAAGATTTGAAAAATTTCTATAAACATCTTAAAAATAATGGATATAGGATAGAATAGATAAAAGGAAAGAAAAAAGAAAATATAAAAAAGAAAGAAGAGGAAGAAAATAAAAAGTGGTATGGAGTCCGGAACTTAATGAACTGGACAAGTGGTATAAATATACATGAGCAATGGGAGAAATTATTAGAAGTGATGCGCTGATACATACGCTCATTCAAGTCTCCCTCTGTCAGTAATGAACGCTGGAGCTGTTGCTAATCGCAGAGAAGCTGAAAAGCAAAGTAAATACAACAACCTTGTCGAAAAGTTTGTTTTCACTCCAATCGCTATTGAAACAAGTGGTGCTTGGGCTGCAAGAAGTCTAGAATTCATTAGGGAGGTAGGAAGACGCATTTCTTGTGTCTCCGGCGAAGTTCGCTCCACATCCTATCTAATACAGCGCATATCCGTTTCTATCAAACGTGGTAACGTCTCGTCGGTTCTTGGCACTTTACCACCTGGCAAGGAACTGGATGAGGTGTTTATACTCTGAGAAGAATTGTCTTTGTAGAAGAACGTAATCAGAATCTAATTGCTTGATATTGTAAAGATCATAGCCAGCAAATATATATATATATATATATATACAAACTGTGAGAGAGAGAGAGATGAAACACGGCATAAAAGATACCTCAAATTTGCGTGGTTGCTTGTGGGCAACGTTTCATATATCATTTACAGATAATTCTTTTCATTATATAAAATTGCTCATATAATTAGTAAGAGTATTAACATTTTATATATATAAAAACAACAATTAAAATTATATAAATGAAAATGCTAACTAACGGCTGAGGAAGATATAAGATTTGCTATCATCTGTCTTTATTCAATGTCTGATGAAGAGGACGTTAGGTCCTCGAAACTGTAACGAAAATCGTATAGTTATTAAATAATTCATTTTGTTCTGGTCAGAAAAATGTTTTAAAATGTTATTTCAAAAATTCATATAAAATAAAACTTGAAGATGTTACTTCACATATATGTCGCATAGATGTATTACCACATTTAGCAATAGAAATATGTAGTAATATGGTGCAGAATCAAATATACTCTCACAAAAGTTCAAAGAAGATCTTATAAAATTCCTGCAAACGGTATTTCACACGTTCTTGCTAGTATTTTGGGAAGGCAATGTTCTTAAAGATGTGGTAATTAGCTTCGTTTCGAAAGCAGCTTTTAATGAAAAATCCTAACTTAATTCGTTTAATTTACGTCACTTTAACAGTAATAAGCTGTAACTATAAATTGTTCAAAATCTCCTCCTCCAAATCCTCTCACCAATGTTAAAAATGATTTGCACCTTTTAAGTTACCATTCCCTTCTCCCGGGTATTTGATTATATTATAAATATAATACATATACTATTAATCCTGAAGATTATCCGTACGAGTATCTCATACAGCTAACATTAGACGATTGTACATGGAATCTTGTCCGAGATGCATCTGTAAACTTAACGTATCATTTTTTGAAAATTTAGATCAACCTATACTAGGGATTATCTGTGCACATTTGATTATCTAAATCAAATTGATAAGGAACGAAACATGTATACGGACAACAGAATTTAAAATGTCTTCAGTTGAGTACGATGAGGATTCTAGTACTTCTCTGCATTTCATGTTGGTGAAGAACACTTACTTTATTTTAATAGAATTAGCGACAATTAACATTGATTTTTTTTCGTACGAAGCTGGATATTCAAACCCCCAAATGGAATAGAAGAATTAGGTGAGCCATTGATACATTTTTTATCACCTAACAGACAAGTCATATGGTATAAGCTGGTATTAAAGTGACGTGAAATATTCTAATTTCTATGATGTACTTGCAGTGATTGTACTTATAATGGTCCTACTGCCATTTATACTTGCGGCAAGACTCGCCAAAATATTCTCCAATTAATTTTGCAATGGGATGTTACAAATCTCGAGGATTTGCAGTGCCCAAAATATTAATCATTAGGCCTTTATATGTCTAAGTTTACCCAACATACACATCGTTGTGGAAAATATCGCTCCATAGTGCAAGAAGGATTACTGATGCGGAATATTTAAAAGTTTATCTTCTGTGTTATTCAAAAACAAAAACACTCGTACCTACTCCCATTAAAATCATGTTTACTAATGAAATACTAAAAGTTTTATTTATGTTAGGGATAAACTGAGTAGTACAAATTTGAGTGGAATATATTCCATTGACAAATTACTAACAACTGGCTGGGTTAAAAAAACTTGGACATTTCTGATTCTAATTTATCACATTAGACGCGAACTTATTTTGATAAAAGTACGCGTGGCGATTAATTTAATTTTCTCGCATTACCGAAATCAAAAGAAGTAAAACGCTGTAAAATAAAATCTCTAAAATATATTCTACAAGTAGTGAAGCATATCAACGTGACGAATATATATTACGTGAATATCTTCTTATATCACATTGTATGTGAAAAACTTAATTTTTTAGTAAGAAAAAGTTTCTTTTTAAATAATGATAAGATTGTCAAAAAACAAGTAGGTAATAATAATAATAATTTTTCATTTTTCCTTTGGAAAAAATCTGTTTCCAGTTAGAATCAACGGCGCCAACTTTCCAAAATTTATATGGGTGCATATCAATGGCGGGACATGTTAGTCTGTATGTTTTCAGGGAAATCTCGAATGCTATCCATATGAGTGAGAACTGTTCCGTCCTTTCTTGAATATATAAGCACAAGTTTGATAGCGTTTATTAAATTCGTTGATCCCCTTATACATGTCCCGAATGTTTTAATTTTTACTATTATCTTCAAGTTTCTTAATTTTAGCTTTCAAAAAATCGCGTTTCTTTGTTCTAAAAGTTTCGGAAGTTTCACGCTTGATGTCTTCGAAATTTTGTGTAATTATTTCATTCGGATTTTGTAGCCAACGTAATTTTGCCTGTTTCTCTCCTTTGTTAGTTTCATGCATTCGTAGTCGAACCATCGTTTGTTCCCAGTGTGCGAATTGAAAAATTTTACCAGGGGGGGATTAATTTCACCCATATGCGCACCCAGTCCTCCCACACACACACACACACACACACGCACACACACACACACACACACACACACACACACACACATATATATATATATATATATATATATATATATATACACTAACAAGTACAAAACAGTTGAGATGTGAGATCTTTCATCAATTTTCACTCAAGTAATATTTAGGTTAGCTACGCAAAGTAAGAATTGTTCCCTTTTTCTATCTTATCTTTATGTCCATTTAAAAATACTCCAGAGGGGGAAAAAGTTATCCCTGCCAGGGATAAAATTTTTCTTCTCCAGGGTGGGAAAGATTTTTGTCAGGGGGGGAAATCCCTGGCATCCCCCCCGCCAATTCGCACCCTGTTTGTTCCTATGTATTTCCGCATGTCCCAAATTTTCTTTTGCTGAAATTTTAATACTCTCTCTAATTTCAGTCCAAGTATCCTCAACACTAGTATACTCCGAATCTTCTAAAGCCGAGAATCTATTCGAAACTTCAATCTGGTATTCCTCTCTTACCTGACTCTCTTCTATTAAAAAAAAAAAAAATTAAATCTCTCCGTTTTCGGACATTGAATATTTCCTTTATTGAACGATAATATCTCTCTTACTATCGCTGCTACCAGATAGTGATCAGTGTAACAATCAGCCCCTGTAAACACCGGACATCAATTATGCTAGATTGTCTTCTTCTATCTACTAAAACGTGATCAATTTGATTGTGTGGTTTTCCATCTGGTGGGGTCCAAGTGTATTTATGAACGTCGCGATGTGGGAATTTTGTACTTTTCACGATTAGGTTTTTGGACGTTGCAAAGTTCACCAGTCTAACACCGTTGTCATTACTTTCCTTATGCAGACTTTCGTTCTCTATAATCGGTTTGAAAATATTCTCTCTCGTCCTACCTTCGCATTAAAATCCCCTAATAGAATTTTCAATGGTATCGCGAGAGTTGGTCAAATATCCGTTCCAACTCTCGCGATACTGTCTTTTATATCGTCATCCTTATCTTCTGTTGGGACATGTATACACAACTCCAAAAGTGCATTACCACCTGCAATTCTCCCTTTCCTGCAATAGTAGGTAACCCAAAAAAACTGGGGCGTTGAGGTGGTTGATCATTATAAAGGCGTTGGACCAAACCTCAATTTTGTTACAAATATATCAGTGTGGCAAACTGCAAATAAGAGAATAAAATAAATTGTTAAGAATGACGATTTCATTATTGTGAAGGCAATGGATTACATAAGAAGTTACAAAATAATCTTACTTAAGAAGTTCGAAGAAGATGAATGAGGAAAGCATTTCTCTCCTTTTTTCCAAAAAAGAAGAAGAAGAAGAAGAATCTCGTAGAGAAACAAACATGTTACATAAAATACAGGTTAAATATAAAAGACTAACAGCACAAAAACAAACATCCACATGAAACGGAAAGAGAGACAAACACAGAATAAGGGACACCAGTGGCGAAGCAGACTGCCCGGCCTCCCATGCAAGATAAAGCGAAAGAACCATAGTTGTTAACACAATTGTTATAATAATAATAATAATAATAATAATAATAATAACAATAATAATAATAATAATAATAATAATAATAATAATAATAATAATAGTTATTATTATTATTATTATTATTATTATTATCATTATTAATATTAATATTATTGTGAAATTCGTTTCCTTTTCAAAATCTCTGACTCTGCCTAAGAGCATGTCTGCATATAGCGGTCATGTGTGCACTTTTTTTCAATGAGCGGTCCCAAAGGCCAAAAGGGATGGAAATCTCCCAGAGAGAGGAATAGAAAAACTTTCTTATGATAAATTCTAGGTCAGAATTCAAAGCAGTTGCTTTAGACAGGTGCTGTTTTGTTTCTTTTTTCGGAAACAGAAAAGTTCTGATGGCTAAGAAATTATACTATATAATATTGCAAATTTGTAAGTGAATTCATTTAAATTGCAGTTTGTGGTAATAAAGAAATTATCATTAGAAGACGTTATTGTAAAAAGTAAGCTTTATTTCTTCATCCATCGCAAGTCTTAGGGGCCCCCTATACCTCGCCCTCTTCCAATATCGATAACGAAAATTCAGGATGATATATTAATGTCGATATATTTGCGATATCGAATGTTGATATATAAAAATATCGATATCTGTATATTGACATATTGCACAGGCCTAGATCCGAGAAATGATTTTTGAAATATACTGGAATCAACAATCAAACTCTAAATATGCTCTTCCATTTCTGGGTTGAGGGGGAAGGGTGTGAAACCGAATAAAAATTTGAAGCGAAAAATGTGTTAAAATAAGAGTATTTATACATTTCCGTTTATTAGAATCTATTAATAGAAAACTATTACTGTAATTTACCTGTTACTTCTGTTTCTGATTGTTGTCACAAGTCAGCGGTAGTATAGGCATGTAGTCAAGGGAGGGTGGGTCCGGGGATCCGGACCCCTCCTTCTTCGAAACCAGAAATTAAAAAAATAAGGAATGATGAAACAAAAAGGAACGTGAAAGTGAAGAATCAGCGTTAAGAAGTTACTGACGAGTGTTTTACTGTCTGTTTCAAATGATAAGTTACATAATCAGTAGCCAATGATACACAAACTTGAGCATAACGTTGTCGACATGTGTCCTTCTCATTCTTTCCTCACCACTCAAGTCTTATGAGGAACGCATTACCCGAATTACTTGCAATACATAGTGATGAATAAGTGGGATATCCTGGAAAAATCAGGGAGTTTGAGATTTTTAGAAAAGTTACAGAATTTTGAGAATTTCTGCTATTATCAAAGACGTTTCAAGCTTTCGAAAACATAATGCCGTTCTGTAATAGTGTGGAAATTTTTTATCATAATTTTTCGTCATCGCTTCTCTGCAGTATCAAACATGTTATTTCAGGAACAGAATCCTACTGCTCCTTTAACTCGTCATTTTTAATAGACAGAAGTTGACAGAAAGAAATTTCTGTAAACGTTTGATTCAACAGAGAAAGGAATGCAGAGATCGTAAAATATTTTATATGGCATTATTGGATATGTACTTTTTTATAATAGTGGATATACTTTTTATAATAATTGAGGTCATAATGAAAGGGGAATTGTTATATTTGAATGAACATAGTAAGGAACGTAGATATTCTAAAATCTTTTTCAATAGTTTTGTATATTCTTTTACTCGAGATTTCTTCATAGTTTTTTTTTATTAGAATACTTACCGTCATATCCTCATTTTATTGTCCTAGCAAATCTATATATGTTACTAGTAAAACAGTTTAGGTTGATCGAGTCCCTAGTGTGATAACCACAGTCATGCCCAGTCCGAAATCCTGGCTAAACGAACCAATATATGTTGCCACTAAAATAGTTTAGAATGATAGAGCCCCTGGTCTGACAACCACAGTATTTAATGTCACGCATCCCCCCATTACAAAATCGTGGCTACGTGCCTGCGACAGTACACATACTTTACATAGTAGAGCAATATACTCTATAAATTTTCGCAATCAAGCAAACCGGAAGATGAATTTCCTGTGATATTAAAGTGGAATGTTCTACAAAATAATCATTATTTATTTTCCATATTTCTATCAGTACTTTTGCCATGGACTATGAGCTACGAGACTAATAGAACTAGAAATTAGAGATTTCATTCCTTTTTTCTCTCAGACTAAAATACTTCTGCATTTTGCTAAGATTGTCATTTCTTTTAAATATAAGTGTCCTATCCCCGTACTATTTCTGGCTGGGATCCTGCTTTTTAGGGATGAGCATAGGCAAGTTTGAGAGAGTTTTATTTTAAACTTGACTCAAAAAATTTTCTTACTACACAAATTGGTCACTACAGGGTTACTTTCTTGAAAACAACCCAGTATAACGATGTTCTGGATTTCGGTAGTATTGAGTAAAACTGAGATAAGTTGATCTCAGCATGAGGAAAAAGCTTAATAGACAAAAACCATCGAATTATAACCGTTTGGTTACTACAAGTGTAGATTTTTTAAACTGTCGTGTATAACGATATTTTTTATTTCGGTGTAAATGAATGAAAGTGTGATATGTTGTAGATATCGTAATCCTGAGAGAAATTGTCTTGAGTTCCCACGGCTTTCCCTTGTCCCGTATGATGAACATATGAATTTTGACTATGCTTAAATGATGTTGGCCGCTACGCTCCTCATCCCTTTTCAGGTTTGTAGGATATGCTTTCCAGGGTTTCATACAATTCTACCAAAATTCCAGAGTATCCTTACCTTCTGCTGTTTTAAAAATGTGGACCCGTAGTTGTTAAATGGTCACTGATTGGAGGTTGTGTGCATTGCGACTTTCTCTCAGAATCACAATATCTACAAAATATCACGATTTCAAGAAGGGATGGGCAAAATCGGTTTAAAAAACAGAAACCGGTTTCTAGAAAAACCGAAATCCAAAAAACCGACATTTCGGATTTTTCACTAAAACCGGTTTCGGTTTTCTCCAAAAACCGGTTCAGTTTTCTCCAAAACCGGTTTCAGTTTTCTAAAAAATGGTTTGGTTTTTCGCCGAAACCGGTTTCGGTTTTCTCCAAAACCGATTTCGGTGAAAACTTTAGAAAAACACATTAAACTATTTCTGTAGAAACGGAATCGGATTCGGGAGAACAAGAAAACACTATTCTGGTTAGAAATAGAACCAGTTTTGAAAAAACCGGAGGCGGTTTTAACAACCGAAACCGGACCCGGTAAAAAGCTGAACCGGTTTTGGATAAAACTGATATCCGGTTTAGGTGAAAAACCGAGCGGGTTGTTGGAGAAAACCGAAACCGGTTTCGGTGAAAAAACAAACCGGTTTTGGAGAAACACTGTTTTTTTTAATTTTCAAAAACCTTTTACGGTTTTGTTAAATATCAAAACCGAAAAAGCGGTTTTTGTACCCAGCACTACTTTCAAGCAATTTCATCGAAATCCAGAATACCGTTACTTTCTGTTCTTTCTATTTTTTTTAAAGAAAAACGTGGCACTGTAGTGGCCAAACGGTCATTGGTTGGTGGCTGCGTCTGTTAAGACTTTTTTCAAGATTATATCTACAACATATCAAGGTTTCAAGCAATTCTACCAAAATTCAGAATAGCGTTGCCTTCAGCTTTTCATTTTTTAAAGTGCTTCAGTAGTTGCCAAAGGGTCAGTCATTAATGATTGTGCCCATTAATACCTTTTGTCAGGATCACAATATCTACAACATATGACGGTTTCAAGCAATTCCACCGTAATCCAGAGTACTGTTACCTTCTGTTTCCAAAAAAGCGACTCTGTAGTGGCCAAACTGTCAGTGATTGGTGGTTGTTCCTATTGAGACATTTTATCAGGATCACAACATATCACAGTTTCAGCCATTTTCATCAAAATCCAGGATATCACTATCTTCTGCTGTTTTCAAAAAGTGGCTCTTTAGTGGCCAAATGATCAGTGATTGGTAGTTATGCCCATTGAGACATTTTCTCAAGATCGCAATATCTACAGCATATCACGGTTTTAGTCATTTTACCGAAATCCAGAATGTCGTTATGTTCGGCTATTTTCATAAAAGTGCCCCTGTAGTGTCCAACGGTCAGTGGTTTGTGGTTGTGCCCGTTGAGATTTTTTCTTAGGAACACAATATGTACAATATATCACGGTTTCAAGCAATTCCACAGAAATCCAATTTCCGTAAGGATTGTGCGGAGTCCTTTGTCATTTCGAAGGGGCCCATTGCTCCTGCAGCACTTTTCTCGAGAAAAAGACAAAACACGTATTTCCAAGTTTGAAGCCATTGCATCAGCAGAGTTTCGTTTCTTTAATGTGGCTTTTAATCAAGGGGATCCTTTTTTGAAAAGGGGTTCTTTGCCTTCCTTAACCTATTTTTCGAAAGAAACAAAAAACGTGTCGATTTATTTTCGGTCTAGTATATATGTGCCAAGTTTGAAGAAAATCGGATGAAGAGAGTCCCTTATGAAGCTACCTCTTTACATTTTCACTTTTTGGACTTGAAAGGTTTTTGCCCCTAAGTCTTCAATTGCAGATTGCATACTCAGAACATCTGAAACCAGTAAGAATCAGAACGAGTCGAATAAGAGGTAATTTACCCGATTCGAGTTGCGAATCAATTCATTGTTTTTCAGGTTAAGTTTTGAGTCGAATCGAGTTTAGTATTTAACTCGTCCGTGCAGCTCGTTTTCACCAGTTTGAAATCAGTGATCACCTGATTATTTGGAAAACGAAAGCTATAAGAAACGTAAGCAGTAATATGGAATAGTTTTAATGTTGTTCACAAGAGGGGACAATTTTAGCATCTGAACTTGTTTTGATAACGAGAGGAGACATTTTTTATGAGAAGACAGCCTCGTAAAAACTGTCTTGTGTGCATGAATATTAATATTTACTTACTATCAAATGAAACAAAAGAAACAAAAAAGCACCTGTCAAAAGCAAGTGTTTCGAACTTTGACCTAGAATTTATCATAAAGATTTTTGTTCCTCTTTCTCGGAGATTTCCATCCTTTTTGGCCTCTGGGACCACTCATTATAAAAAGTTCCCACATTACCGCTATATGCATACATGCTCTTAGGCAGAGTCAGAGATTTTGAAAAGGAAACGAGTTTTTAATAATAATAATAATAATAATAATAATAATAATTATTATTATTATTATTATTATTATTATTATTATTATTATTATTATTATTATTATTATTATAACAATTGAGTTCACAACTAGGGATCCCTCTCTTTATCTTGCACGGAAGGCCCTTAAGTCTGCTACGCCACTGGTGCCCCTTATTCTGTGTTTGTCTCTCTTTCCGTTTCGTGCCGAAGTTTGTTTTTGTGCTGTTAGACTTTTTAATTACATAGCCTTTTTCTGTTCTTGCGATTTTTTTTTGAAGAGGAAGGAGATAAACTGCTTTCCTCTGATGTCTATTTCTTACCATTCATCTTGTTTAAACTACTTAAGTACGATCATTTTGTAACTTTTTTATGTCATCACGATAAGAAAACCGTTATTCTTAACAATTTATTTTATTTTTTTATTTGCAGTTTTCCACACTGATATATTTGTAACGAAATTCAGGTTTGGTCCAACGCCTTTCTAATTCTTAACCAACCCAACGACTAAGTTGTTTGGGTTGCCTACTATTGCAGGAAAGAGAGATTTGCAAGTGGCAATGTACTTTTGGAGTTGCTCATACATTTACCTCTCACCTTATTTTTCTCTGGGGCCATGAGCACCATATATGATGCTCATGCTTGATATCACAAATTACAAACTTAACCAGGTTCTTGAGCATTATATATGATGCTCATTGTCACAAATTATTGTCAGACAATGAGAATCACATAGGGTGCACGGCTCCCATTGGTACATTTTCGGGACAAACAAAATATCGCGACAAAAATGTGATATAACTATCCATAATCGAGCCAAAGGTAAGATGAAATTTATGGCTTCCTGGGACCAGTACCCTCAAATCACCTTGACAGTCAATTAAGAGTAATAAAAGAAAGTCTGTCAGTAAAAAAATCAACCCGCTTAATTGCTGGTAATATTCGTTTGTGAACGAAAAACCCTGTTCCTAATTGGTGATTTTTATTTCCTTCCCCATAAAAGAATGTAAAATTTCCGGAATTCACAGTTCCATTTCCTTCCCACCTAAATTCCTGAACTCCTACTAGGTCCATCCTGTATTTCTCTAACTCACTCGTTACGGATTTTAACGCACCTTCTCTATAAAGACTTCTGACATCCCATGTTCTAAATCTTACGTCCATTTTACTTTGCCGAGGTCGTGCTAAGTTATCAGTTCGTGTCCGAGGCTTTTGTGAATGTCTCTGAACAGGCGTTTTTTTTTTTTTTTTTTTTTAACAGAATGTGGTTGTTAGTATATTCGCAGCTAACTTCTATATCTAGAGGCCTTCTCCTCGATCCGCAACCTGAGGACGCGCCATGACGTAGTGATAGGAACCCACGTTACATGGCAAGATATGCTGTATCGTCGGCAAATTGCAAGGCATGAACTTGTGGCGTGGTGATCGTGCCCGATTGATTTGTATAAAATCAAGGCGACGATAGAGAAAATTAGTAATCAAGCGGACGTATGGAAGTGGTTACAGACTCTTCAATTAATATAGCAATCCCTCATGTCAGACAGGGTCAAAGACACGCTAGATATCGAAGGAAATCAATACTGATGTAAGATGCTTGTCATAATGATTTACTATGAGTGATGAAAGTTTTAATAGTTGCTCTGCTGTTGCAGAGCGAAAGCGAAAGAATGGGCAAAGAATGGGTGCTTGAGTGAGCGGGAGGATGTTGTGTTGTTGTAGATAAACATGTAGCCGTTTGACTATTCTTTCTAAGGTTTTGCTGAAAACGGTTGTGAGACTTATATGTCTGTATGAAATAACTTGTATGGGATCTTCCTGCGGTTTTAAGAAGACTATGTTCTTCGCTAGTTTCGAAGCAGTAGGAAAAGAGCCCGTGGAAAGAGTGGTGGTGTATAGCCTAAAAGAGCAAGCAACATATAGAATATAGGCAACACTTGTGACAGCTGACGGTAACTGATAGAGTCCACACCAAGTGACGTTGCGTATATTATAAAGAGCACCATGTATATTATGGTACAGTAGAGCGTCGATTATCCGAACGTCGGTCAACCGAACGACCGCTTAACCGAACTGTGTACTCGCTCGCACCTGTTACTCTCCCACCCTACCGTCCATCATCCCCCTCACTCCCAAACCAAGTTTTCCACAGTAGTCGCCGCACTGAGCCACCGCTGGCGGAACATTGCTTCTAATGGGGCCTTCATAAGGCACTGCTGACCTGCCAAGCCGCCAGTCGCTGTGTTTCAACAATCAGCACACTTCTTTTTATGAATAAATTTACTGTACAGTACTTCTTTTTGGCAAATAAACATGTACAGTTCGATTATCCGAACAAACCAGTTTTCCGAACACCCATGTCCCCCAATTACTTCGGATAATCGACGCTCTACTGTATCTTAAAAATCAAATTTTATCTTTAAGGTGTATAATATTGTAGCTATTTTGGTAGTAAATAAAAGAAACTTTTTATATCGAACTAGAATTGTAGAAACAATGTTATGTATGTATGACGAAAAGACTGGAATATCTGGATTAAAATACTAATACCAATAATAGGGATAATATATTTATGTTTATATTATTACGCCAATATATAGTACCTTTGTATTAATTCCATTTTAAAAGTTTTATTACATTTGAGAAGAGGTTCAACAAGATAGATGTATGATAGTATAAGTTGATGGAAGAACAGATATCTCTGTACACATAATGTTGTGAGACAGTATAATTTTCTCGTCTTTGGATATCCACGAGACTGCACTATACAGGGATGCCAACCTGAGACGTTAAAAAATCCCAATCAAGAAAAAAGAAATTCCCATTTTGCTCTCGAATTACTATTAAAAATCCACTTTCTTCAGTATATGAGTGAACCATTCGTAAATTAAATCTGAATTTATCAGTTTTCCTTAATTGAAAATTTTGACGAAACACGTAGACTAATATTTTGTCAGCACTTAGTATTTACATCATACCTTTGTGAGATTATCTTTTTTAATGAACGTAACACGATATTAGAGGAACTCCACTATTCAGTCAGTTTGTGTGCTACATTTTGTGAGCACAATTTACGTTTCATGGAGTTCTTTTTTTTGGGGGGGAGGGGGGATAATCACAAGTTACTTCTGCTTTAGTATGCATCTTCCGGTATCAAAATTTAAGAATTAACACTGATTTCAAGCTTATTGAAGCTCATTAGTTTTCTTCCCACTCATACAGAATTTAGCTGCTGATGATAAATATAAAAAATCTCATGTATGTTTAAAATTTCCTTTATCCCTTTTCGAGAAAAAAATGTCAAAAAATCCCACAGAATCGGATTTTCCCCTGAAGTTAGGATCACTGAGCACTAATTTGTATCACGTGACCAGGTTCACAGAGATTTATAATGTCTGGATAATTATCAACACAGAACAGATATCACCCCTATTTGGTACGTTTAAAAGCGATCCGTATTCATAAAACTGTCACAGAGTACGTATTGCATATCCTACATTATTAGCAATTAACGAAAAAATATTTCCATTGATGAAAAATATAACAATCGATAGATGTCATCTCCGACTGTTCTCAGTAACCTCATTTCAGATTTTGACAGATGGAGACAAGATTGTCCAACGACAGAGTAAGTGGTTCACTTAAAAAAAAAAAAAAATGTAGGGCCTATTTCTTAAACTCAGAGAGGAAAATTGCTCCACCTGCCAGGAGTGTCATTTAGGGGACAGGGAGGGACAATTGTTCCCCCTGAGTTTAGAGAGTTATATAGATTTTATCCATAGAATAGTAGTAAGTCAGTGAAAACACGAAATTTTACTTATATCAAGGGGTTTTACCCTACCCCAAGCAAAATCTTATATATAAAAGAGAACGCACAAATCCTTTGTTCCCTCATCACGCTAATACGGCTGAACCAATTTCTTTCATTTTTGGGGGGTTATTAGGATTTGGACCCTAGATGGTTTTTATCATATCACTTTAATTTTTAATTACCAGTGTCTTGAGATAATTGACCATTCAAGTGTCCATAACGTACAAATCCTTTGTTAGTTCATCATAGGTAAAAATAAACGTATTTATATGCAACCCGCATGACCGTGTCACTCGGCGGGTTAACATAAATGACAGGCGATATAATGTTAACATTTACTGCAATCTTCTATGGTTTTTATATCACTTGAAAGCGAAAAAGTAAAAATTATCTAAGTAACAAAGTTTATTGCGTTCCGGGGTGACCGCAGCGAAGCGGGGTGAACGCTGCTAGTCTGAAATGAAGCTCCTGTGCACCTACCCTCACCAAATGACGCCCCTAACGTGTTTTCTTCTCTAAATTGAATTGCTATGCTGTTCGTATTTAGTGGAAGCAAAGCTGATAATTGAACATAACACGAACACCATAATTTTCCGACAAATAAGTTCCAACTCTGCACTCCGCATTGGAGCGAACATTTTGTATTGATTAGTGGAACAGCGACGAAAATGCTGGATGATAATTCAAAACATACAGCGTACTCTTGATGTACTATCCAAAGAAGACAATACTATAAAGAATAATGAGTTAAATAGAAGATACCGTAAAGGTTGACATTTAATATCAATACTACGAGCCAACCCAATGCACATCTTTAACTGAAGAAATGGTTTCAGAATCTTTGCTTTTCTTGTTTTCATTAGTGGATACCGGTCTTCTGTTGTTTTTGCTCGTGTATTTTGTTATAACGCTTTCTGATTTAGAGTGTGATTATCTCAATGCTCAAGAGTGCTGTGAAAAACTAAACGTATGGGTTATTCCTAAAATTATAGCACACGGGTTCCTCGTGTTTCTTTTTGTTTTCAACAGCCATTGGATATTGGTGTTAATAAACCTACCAGCAGTTTTTTGGTTATTGTACGAGTTATTTGTTGTACCCAAAGGGAACATGGGTGTGTATGATCCAACAGAAATTCATAACGGTGGGCAATTAAAGAAACATATGCGAGACTGTGTGATTCAGATAGGATTTTATTTAATAATATTTTTCGTGTACTTTTATTGTCTAATCATATCGTTTTTGAAAGGGAATCCAATACCAAATAATGACCAGGAGCATGCTGAGTTTTGAGATGCCACCGTCTTGTAAATATGTATGTGAAATGATTCAAAAAAAAAAAAAAAAAAAGTAAAGGAAAGAAAAGAAAAAGAAAAAACTACTTAATATATTTGGATATAGAGCAAAGTAAGTAAGTGATGTGTATTTTGCTAATTTATTACTATGTTATGAAATATGGGTTTTTTGTTACAATTCAATTTTTAATCTTTTTCTAACCTCAGTAAGCTCAAAACGCACAGAACAAAGCTCTGTCTATATAATACACTTTCCAGTTTTTCTAATGCAGTTTATTTAACATGCTCTTCCCGCGGCTCTGTATTCTGAATAAAATTATTTAAATATTGATCATGACATGAAAGTGAAACGCTAAAGTTCATTAATATACAAGTTCATTAATATACAATAATATACAACTTTATTAATAAGTTTACAAAAAAAATCAAATCATGACTGCTATCTAAATGCATTTTTATGTTTCAGTTTAATAATTTCCTGTCATATGCTAAAAGAAATGGAGGTAGGGTTCACCGCAATACATTTGTTCAAATTAACCAATAAAGTAATATTTTTTATTTATGCTTTCATATCAGAATTAACATTCAATAATATTCACATATTCAAGACTCGGAGACATGTTTTCAAGATTTTTTTTTTTTATATTGGTTTATAAGTGAACTACTCTAAGTTAAGTAAGATTGAGGCAATATGCAAAATATGATGTTATGAGTAATTCTTTTTTTTTTTTTTTTTTTAAGGTAATTGATTTTATATCTGTTAAATGTTGGGTTAACCAAGTCGTTCGAAATTAAAAAGCAATTACGTTGTTTCGTACAACTACATCAATTAAACGCGCACCATGCATATTCGAATAGGGTGAATATATATAGGGTGATTTTTAAATTGAAGGAATTCATTTGGGTCTAGAATTTGTAATTGAAGTCCGATTTTCATGTGGTTTGTGGCAAATGATCAAGGAAGGACGGGAGATTTATGGAAGGATGGAACTATGTTTTTTGGTTACATTCATCTCGGGTAATATCGGCAACGCCTCAAGAAAAACAGCAAATATTCGCCAGTATACCTCACAATTGGAATGACGACAACCTTACCAAGGACAGCAGGAAACTTGGCCGTTGTTTTGGGAATTGTAGTGCTGTGTAGTTGTGTGCTATTGTGTGATTGTGATCAGGACACAATAATAATGGTGTACTCTTTGGAGCAACATATGTTTATCGTTAACAGTGTTTGGAGAACGGAATCTGTTGTTGCTATGCAAAGGGCATTTAGGAAGAAATTTGCCTCACGTTCTACCCCAAACAACACAATATTGTTGCTAGTGAATAAATTGGAAGAAGCAGGATCGCTTCTGAATGAAACAGGGAAGCATCGGATCCCACAGGTGGATGTTGTGGAAGATGTCAGTTATTGACTCCTTAGATCTCCCAAGAAATCTCTCCGTCACCCAAGAAATACTTTTTTACGTTTATAATTTGTGTTCTCACTAACACTTAATTTGTATTCTTCAATTCCGCTTCAAAAATCCAAAACCTCATTCCAATTGTAAGGTACACTGATGAATACTTGCTGTCTTTCATGAGGCGTAGTCGGTATTATCAGCGATGAATTTAAACTATAGTCCCATAAATATCCCATCCTTACTTGATCATTTGCCACAAACCGTATGAGAATCGGAGTTCAGTTAGAAATTCTAGACCCAAATTAAATCCGTGAGTTTAAAAGAATCACCCTACATCGGATGTTCTAAAAATGGTGCTCACGGACTACATAACCTTATTGTATATACAAGTCAAAATAAAGCATAAAAAATAGAGCCTATATAATTTTCCGGTTCTCGTCTATAAACACGAATTGAACTATGTGTCAACATCGTAGATAAAAAAACATAAAGTAGATTTACCAATACATCAAATAGTTACATCGATTCTTTGCACGTAGCAGTTGAAGTCGATACAAGTTGACGTAGCACCAATTATTAGCGTAACAATCGATGTAACAATTGGATGGATTTGTAGTGTAATGCTAATGTTTCTAAGTTAATATGCAACGTTGCCACATAGTGAAACTTTTGATTCCCTATAGCCGTTACTTTCGATTCCCTAAGAGACCCTGGAGGGCATACCAATAAACAATATTTTCACTTCATTTTGACTTGAAGAATGGTACTATGTTGTTTGTGGGCGCCAATTTTAGAACACCCGGTGTGTGTGTGCGGCTCTGGCGGCCATAATAGTAAGCACCATTTCGACGAAATTAAGTTATCAGGTGGAATGGGTTGAGATCCGACCACGAAACAGTATGTAGGTAGTTTAACTCCAGAATTGAGTTGAGTTGATTTTAAGTTTAACGTCCCGTTCAGGAGCGAGGCTATATGAGATGTTGACATACTGGTTAACGTGGAATCCGAATCACACGAGCTCCCTCCGGGAATCGAACCCGGGTCCAACACGCCAAAGGCGCGTATGCTAACCGCTTAACTACGAAGGAGCTTAACTCCGGAATTGTACGTGCATACGACAGAGGGAGCTTGTTCAGTTTATGTCATTGTTATGTCATTGCATTGCATTGCAAGGGAATGTTAAACTTTATTTTTCAGTTTATTCGAAAGTTAGAAAATTACCATTGTCTCCCCCCAAGCCGTTCGTATATAGAGTGTTTCAAAACAATACCGACAACGTTTAGGTGGTGATTCCTGACACCAAGATAAGACAAAATGTAAAGACCAAAATGGGTGCACAAATACATCCTTTCCGAGTTAATAGGCTGCCGAAAACATGAAAAGTGAAGTTTAAAGGTCCATCGCTCCAAAACTATGGGACATACCTTAGTCGGGTCAAGTCTCCACTTAGGAACTAATATGTGAGCTATCCAAAAATCCATGTTGCAAAATCCGAAGATACTCATGTAACAATTTTTATGGAGGCAGTTTGGCTACTGATATACAATTTGAAGTACTCACCAACTACGTCTGTAAAAATTGTTACGGAAGGACCTCAAGATTCTGAAACATGGATATTTGGATAGGGTACATACTAGTTTCTAAATAAATTCTTGACTCGACTACGGTAGATCCAATAGTATTGGAGCTATGAACCCTTAAAATTCATGTTTTCGTGTTTTCGGCAGCCTGTAACTCCGAAAGGAAGCATTTGTGCACCCAAGTTGGTCTATACTTTTTGTCTTATCTTGGTGTCAGGAATCACTTCCTAAACGTTGTCGGTGTTGTTTTCAAAACACCCTGTATAATTGACCCACAGTTTACGATCCCCCCTCCGGTTTGAGAATAATTCAGTTTAGAAACAAGTTTTGTGAATAATTTTTCCCTCTACTTGCAACAGTATTTAGTGATACCAACGCAGACAGGTACCAGTATCAACAATTATACTTACCATATTTGACATTTACATTACCTGTCAGTGTTCTGTCTTCAGACTACTTTTTTGTTCTCATCCCCATTTTTTGTGTTTTGTAGTCATCATATGGTACTGTTTTGTTTCATTTAGTGTTACTCGTTTGCCTTTTAAAAGGATCATACATATACAGTGTCTATGGCTAGAACGGATTCATTGTATTTACATTTATTTCAATAATAAAAATGGTTTCGTTTTATTAATATTTCGGTTTGCGTACTGCATTACAGAACATACCAAATTCGTAACCCTTGGTTCACTATATGTTAACGGCTCGAGGAAGGACAAATTACTATTAGGTGGAATCAGGGTTAAAATGAAGGGGAACGCGGGGGAATGTCGTATCCCCGCTATCAGAAAATATCAGTGGCGTCCCACTACTTTTAAAAATTACAATGTGTAAAGGAGGCTCGTGGGACGGTATGACATCAAGCGTCCCCCTACCTTTTCAGGTCCACTTTTATCCATGCGTGAAACGGATTAGGAATTGTATCTGCAGGGAAAGCTTGTTTGGAATGTGTCGTTGCATTGCATTGCATCGTTATGTTGAACTTTCTTTTCTAGTTTGCTCGAAGGTTGGAAAATGAAACTTACCATTGCCTTTCCGAAAGCCGTTCATATGTGTGTCTGTCTGTGAGTGGGTGGGTCCAAACCTTATTTGAGTGGTAACAAATTTTACCGAACGTTCACATCGCCACACACTTGTTTGCATTTTTATTATTAATAATATAGATTATAACAGCATAAGCCTATAAGTTTCTATGAAGTAGTGACCCTGTAATACTGAACGTTTTTGCTGCCGCTGGATAGATGACAGTGAGTCTTAACATTGATTTGAACTACTATAAAGGAACCAAGAAAGTTCTGTCACTTTTTCACCCATTACCTTCAAACATCAATATGTCACCTAAGGCCCTTCGCAGACTACAACACTTCGTGTGTCGAAGACGCGCGACAGATTGTGTCGTCGCGTCCTGATATTCGACATACCAGCGACGCGACAAACGCTAGATCTTACTTCACATGTCGCGTAAATGTGACACTGTTTTAGCTAGAACAAAAGTATAATGCACTTTATATAGTTTGTAGTATGGAATTTTTAAATTGCCGTAATACTAAACAATCTGTTATATCCTTTAACGACAAAGTGCAAGCACATCCATAAGGAATACGTATGTAACCTGGAGTTGGCGGTTCCCCTTGAGCCGCGAACTAAATTCTTGGCCTAGTCAGTATATTGCTAAATCCGCCATTGACTACGTGAGATATTACTTTCATGCCTCGCGGCCTCTCCTTGTAAATTTCATTATGGAGTGCTACGAGGCATCAGCGTTATGCCTAAGTGCTTATAGATCATTATTTTTCATAATTTTATACAGTCTATATATATTAAATACACACAGTGTACAAAAATAATAAAATGATATAAAATGCATATTGGCTTTGGGGATCGCAGTTTGTAAATGTATAAAATATATTTGGGAATATCTGGTCATTTGTGCTATTTTTTAAAGTCTAATTTGAAATAATAAACTGAAGCGATAAACAATGTAGTTTTATGTTGCAATTTATACCAAACAGTTCACTTGCTTGGTACCGAATTTTGGAAAATGTAATAAAGAACAAAATGGAAATATTCGGTGTACTTACCAATGCGAGTCTTCTCTTTCGATGGCATATCTATGAATTCAATACGGAATGCAACAAACTTTTTCCCATGCTTTTGTCTTTCTAATGCTTTTGCTATAGGAACCACTGCTGGAGTTCCGTACACTAGCTTGTGCCTGAATTTCTGCAATGAAAGCGTTTGTATCGAAAGCTTCCATTGAGCTCATCTTTCAGAATGAATATCTGGTTGTTGAAAAGATAAATTGTGATTCTGTGGTGCGTCTTCGACACACGAAATCGCGTTGTATGCGAAGGGCTTACAAAAAACCCTAGGTATCTATCAGAACCCGATCTTAATGAAACTTTGTATACATATAGAGAGAGTGCCGCGGGAAACTAGCACAGCCAAAATTGTAGCTGCAGTGTCCAAGACGTTGGGACACTAGAGCTCGAGAAAGTTTAAAAATTGAACGTCAGTACATTAAGGACATGGTGAGAAAATGCACGTTTTTCTTTAAAGCTGGTCATTTTAACGACACCAAATGAGTATACATGTATCTTTGTTTATTTGTATTCAACCTAAAATAAAAAGAAATGCATCTCGTTACTTGTAACAATATTCCAAATAAATACAGAATCCTAAGGTACTCACGCAACAATCTTTGTACAGGCAGTTTGGTTACGGGCATATAATCTGAAGTACTCATTAACTACCTCTATAAAAATTGTTGCGGAAGTACTGTAGGATTATGAAGCATGTATTTTTGGATAGAACACATATTAGTTCCTTAGTAAAGTCTTGTCTCGACTACGGTTGGAACAATAGTTTTGGAACTATGGACCTTTAAAGTTCATTTTTTCACGTTTTCGGCACCTTATAACTCCGAAAGGAAGCATTTGTGCACCCAGGTTGGTCTATACTTTACTTTTTGTCTTATCTTGGTGTCTCGAATCACCACCCAAACGTTGTCGGTGTTGTTTTGAAACACCATATATATATATATATATATATATATATATATATATATATATAAGTGTATGTGTGTGTGTGTCTGTCTGTCTGTCTGTCTACCCAGTTTTTTACAGCACGCTTCGCCACTTCTCTGTACTGAGACAAGGTAGATCAATCGAACTTACATAATTCTGTTTTCGACTTCTAGTTTCAACGGTGTCCTTGTTCGTTGAAATATTGTAGGTCTACTTGATTGTTATTCATTTTCCTCATTCAACTTTTCCTTTGGGGTCACCCTTGTGCCCCTATTACACTATATTCAATTGTGCAACAATGAAATCTACGGTAAAAAAAAAAAAAAAAGACATACCCTTTTACCCGACCTTCATCTGAAATTTTGTTCTCAAATTATGGTTGTTCTTGTATTTTTTCCGACAAATTTTCGGGTGGTCATAGAGCCGAAAGAATCATTTCTTCACAAAGGTTTCTCTATACCTTTTGTCTCATTTTGGTGACGAATCCAATCCCAAGCGTTGTCAACCGTGCAGATTAACATCCTATAATATGTATACCTGTAACACACACACACACACACACACACACACACACACACACACACACACACACACACACACACACACACACACACCAGAGCCGTAGGTAGAGATTTCGGTGCCCGGTGCGAAGTACAATTCAATAAATTCCTTCAGATTGGACCCATTTCATATAGCAATGGAATAAAAAAAAATCAGTGGTGGTGATCAGTCTGAAAAAGATGAAATTCGCTGGGTTACGTTTCGACCTTTTAAGCTTTATTCTACAACTTATTCAAGGTCGAAAATGTTATTATTTCCTTGTTTACCTTCGTTTTTAATATTCCCACGCAAAGAGTAACTTGCATGCTTCTCTACAACACTCTCATTTTCATACATTCGTTCTCACCACAACGATTGAGTGGAAAAGCGGGATTAACTAACCCAACTCATCATCATCAAAACGTCTACATGTATTTCATACTTAAAACTTTTTTTGATTTTGAACATGCACCTGCGTACACTATAAAGGCCAACATACACTAGCGTATTTTCGGCGCGTAATTTCGGTCCGTAAGTTGGTCCATACACCTAGCGTAAAAATAGGCGCGTAAAAGAAGAAGAAAAAGAAGCGGTCATTTTTCGCTCTTCCTTTTGCCTGTTGTTTGAGTACGCGGTCGTTTTCCAGTTTGCTCAAGTTGTTTGAACAGAACAGATCTATCTTTTAAGTGCAGGTTCTATAAACATTATGCTATTAAGGAAACGAATAAAAAGAAAGAACAAAACAATAGAAAGATTTGGACTAGGAAGTGATATTCAAATGTAGGGATACTTTTCATTTCTTTTTCATAGTATCGGAATGTGAAAATTCCCATAGAATGTTTTAACAAAGTTAAATCAGACATATTTAAAAAAAAAAAAAAAAAAGAAAGAAAGAAAGAAAGAAAGAAAAACAAAAGCTAAATGCATGATTTTGCGAAAGCAGTAATTCAATTTAATAAATTTTCTCGCTAAATTTGTTAGATTTCTCGAATAAATAAATAAATCTACCCTATGTGGCGTAACATATCTCATAGAACCAGGGCCTACCATCCAGCTTGTGCCACTCGTGTCTTTAGGGCAGGGTATGAATCCCGGGGCGGAATTTCCTTCTATTTTGTTTTAATCCCTTCCAAAAGCAACAAACTGAAACATGATTCCTCACAAAGCAACCAACTATTTCCTGTTAGGAACTATTTTATCCCCCTTCAAATATACACAACCTAATTCGCGCACTGCTTTTGGGTAATATTTGCTCAGCACATCTGCTGCTCTAGTAGAATCTAATCCTTAATGAAAGGGCCAAGAAAAAGAAGGAAAGTTAACCGTTTCCAAGTACAAACAAACGAAGGTTTAATTTCGAAGTGTGGCTTGACAAGTTATTTAAAAGTTACAAAAGTATATCTAGAATAATTAAAATTTAATATATAGAAAACGAATTAACACTTGATCTGAAGTACAACATAGCCAAATGAAAACAATATCAATTGTATTGTTGTACTTTACTAATTCACTCTCTTGTTTTCTTTCCCGATCTTTCAAGCACAGTATTTGTTCTAACAGTTACGATATTAATGCACCATGCTACATTACATTGGATAGTACATTTGCTCATAACAATAAGTTCCTTGGAAGTTAAAGTATCTTTTTAAAATAAAAAATACTTCACCTTAAAAACTACTAATTTTTAAATATATAAGTGCTTGTGTTATCCCTTATCCGTTTAGCAACCGTAGTATAGATTGCTGTATATTTAGAATAGTTCTCATTAGAGCCGTAGCTAGGGTGGGGGCGATTGCCCCGGGCGCTGATAGCAAGAGGGTACCGAACGAGCAACAAGAAAGAAAAAGTATTGGAAATGAATAAACGATGCGTCGCACAGTGCGTCGACCAATGGACAAAAATGAGAAAATAAACAATTTTCTTCGGACTTGAAAATAGCAGGGAACGAAGCACAAATGATTCACAAAACAGAAATCCCTAGCCACAAACCGATGACACCCGGTCAGCCTACAGAGGGCATGCGCAAAGTTACCACATTAGACCGGGCAGAGTCGAGATGACACTCTTATAGGTAACAATTCGCATGCACAACTACTATATTTGACCGACTCAGTCAATATCTCCACAGCGATTGCACTGGTGTTTCATACCAAAGCGAAAGATGAGACTTTTTGTCACTAGTGGGCAGTTATAGCACAGGTATGTTCTTTCCTTTACAACGAACGATTGGTAATCAATTTTTACTATTATATTTTGAATATCTAAAAAAAAAAAAAAAAAAAAAAAAAAGCCTAAACATGTCTTGAGATCTCTGCAGGAATATCATTCTTTAATGATTTCCTTTGGATTCAGCAATAGTGTGCGTGCAAGTGTGCGCAATTGTGACTATAATTAGTGAAATTGCAAAAGAAGACGCCATGAAAAACAAGGACATTTTTGAAAGATTGATAGCAACCACCAGTGCTAGTCGGAAGAAAACGGAATCTATGCAGTCTATTTGTAGTCGTTATAAACTTGAAGACGCCACAGAAGATGTGTAAAATAGTTTAGAGAAATTTAGTAAGTTATTAATATGACCCTGAGCAATAAATGCAGGATGTCGCACAGAGTTCGGGCAGTTTTCCTAGCTAAAAGTAAAGAGTAGTTTGATCGTGCGTGTGCACTTCCGGACTATTTAACAACAGTGATAACTGCTCGGTATCACAACAACGTGAAAACCGATGTAGCCTGTTCTACTCGCGGTAGACCGTAGCTTGTTCTACTCGCGGTCCGCGGATTGTTCAGTAAAAACAAAGAAAAGGTGCTTAGATCCTCTTGTAGCAACTAAATCGGCAGCAGAGCTTGCCTTTCCTGCCAAAGAAGAAGCAGCGAAATTAAATACACCTAGAAATGACGAATAGTTCAAAAGTTTGTCGGTTATGCGAAAGAAGCTTTAGAAGTTCTCCACAAAGTCTTCCGTCACACTAGGCTACATTATATACATAAAACCTCTCTTCGATACTTATTTACACCTGATGACGCATATGTTTATTCTAACTGACCCTATTGTCTCCTCCAAGATAGATTTACGCAAAGAAAAGGAGGACAGATACGGATCTGGAAAGTTATTTCAAAACTGATGCTGCTGATACAGTCCAGCTCCACAATTCTGTCGCTATGGAATTTGATAATTTTGACAGTGATGGTACTGACTGACTGATCTGAAGAAAACTTTATAACTGTTTCAGTCATTTCATGCACTGCTTTTCATTATATTTTAGTGTTATGTAGTTTTGAGTCGGGTTCGTGTTTACGAGTCCTGTAAACAGTAAATGTCTAACATAGTTTTTTTTTTTACGTCCCTGAACGGAATATTATTTTCTATATAAGTACAGTTGTCAAGTTCGATAACTTCAAGAACAACTTTCCTTCAGTCTAAGTGACCAAAGAATGCCTTGCAACACAATAAACATATGATAAAAGCTTCAGTATAATTTGTTTTATTTTTGTCCATTACTCTCATATGCTCGATGCACTGTGCGTCGCCCCGAAAAAGTATTGGCACCCTATTAAAGCAATATTGTTGTTGGTATGGAAAGAAATAGATTTGTTAAAAATTTTCTTGCTTGCTACGCTCGCAATCCAAACGTTTCAATAAGTCACAAGTTTTTACTTATCACTTTTAAAAAAGCTATTATATATGATTTCTTAATGACGGTGTGACATACATGCTGCCAAGTAATGACTTACAGTGTACACAAAAGCGTTTTCAAAATCAAAAACGGTCACAGTCATAAATACGTACGTATTCGGCGTTTTGATGATGAGTTTGGTTAGTTAATCACGTTTTTCTACCCAATTGTTTTAATCAAGACGGTGAGAATAAAGG
Source organism: Thermobia domestica (assembly GCF_964235325.1). Lineage (NCBI taxonomy): Eukaryota > Metazoa > Arthropoda > Insecta > Zygentoma > Lepismatidae > Thermobia > Thermobia domestica. The sequence goes on along the minus strand of NC_137458.1, from coordinate 239,612,799 downwards.
TATGAAAAATGAAAGGAGTGAAGAGACACACACAAATTGCTCTTTGCTTGGGAATATTAAAAATGAAGGTAAACAAGGGGAATAATAACGTTCTTTAATTTGAAACAGTTGTAGAATAGTGGTTTAATGGGTCAGAACTTAACCCGACGAATTTCCTCTTTTTCAAAGACTGATCACTACCAGTGATTTTTTTTTATTTCATTGACATATGAAATGCTTTCAATTTAAAGGAATTTATTGGGATGATTCCTGCACTTTTCGCCTTTTCCCGTTTCGCCTTATGACCTCTAGCAATGGAATTTACATATAAAACCTATTATCACTTTCCATCTTCATGTAATGCGGAACGGGAAATCTCGATGTGAATTTTCCCGTTTCGCTTTACGAACTTTATGTTGGTATACTTGCAAGTGCATTCATAGATATAATTTAATTTGTTTATTCATATAACAAAATAAGTGCAGTAACTACAAGAAGTACAGAACACCTATACAAGATTGTATTTATCTTCGGTATATATGCAATGAGCAACAGCATAAGTATTGCATTAGAGAAATCTGTTCACTACTCATTCTACATTTCAAAGTACGCAGGCGAATGTGTAATTGTTTTCACTTCTACTTCTGGAGTCTTGCAGCATGCCCTGCTAAAAGCATGACCACCAAAGCTTCATTTTCTGATTACTCCTGCTTCAGTAACTCAATCAGCCTATATGTATACTGAGGTGATGATTCCCAGCACTTCTATTTAACTTTTAGTGCCAACCATCTATTCGATTTGTTGTCCTGTCCCCTTCATTGTCAAAATGGTTTCAAATATGTCCAAAATGGTTCCAAATAAATGATTATCAAAATGGTTCCAGAAATGAAGTAAATAAGTCGCTTAAAGAATTCTCAATTAAGCAATTACCAATAGAATAATTGAATTATAAACATAATGAGCTTAAGTAATGAAGACCATTGCGAATTGAATTTGATGATTGACAGCACATCGTCATACTATAAGGTATTTGAAACATCAGAAGCTGCTTTTTAAGAACGTAAAGCAGTGTATATTAACTCCCTAACAGCATAACAGCATAAAATAGATTTGAACCAAGCTTGCAAGGCAGAGGTCCAGACTTGTAAGAAGTCCCCCACCCTTATTACAAGGATATATTTGAAGTATCTTTTAGCCTACCCGCCATAACCATGGGACGTAAAATTTAAAGATCTCATTTCTTAGATTTATTAAACATTACAGCTTTGTGAATAAATAAATTAACAATAACATATAAAAAAACAGCGTTTTTGTACCTTATCTTTTCTCAGGGACCCCAAAGGCTTCTAGTATGTAAGATTTTTTTTTTTAATATGCCCTACCAAATATCAGTAACTTTTGTGAAAAAAAAATGCAATGTTGATAAACGTTGCTATGCTTTTTCCGTAATGCTTAAGAAACATTGTCTGCAATTGAAATAGGTTAACGATTGGGGATTATTTCAAAATTCAACTCCAATACTTTTACTTAAATGGCATAATTAACATTTAATACTAATTCCTAAGGTTTTTTTTTTTTTCAGTTTGCGACTTGTAGTATAGGAGAAACATTTGGTTTAAATAAAAAAAAAATAAATAAATCTACAAAAATATTTTTTTAAAAATCACGATTTTTTCCACCCTGCATAATTCACACGCATTTAGCATCTAGCATCTTGATTCTCCCTTCTGGAGAATAGACAAAAACGAAAATTTAGATAGTTCAACGACCGTCGGGAATTATCCTTTTTAGTTGAAGTGATGGTTGGAGCAATAAAACTTGTCAGTATTTCCGCTATTGTATTGTTGAATTCACAGAAACGTTCACAAATAAGCAGAACGTGATTCTACTGTCAACTGAAATCTGAGTGTGTGGTTATCTGGAGTGTTTCTGTCCTTTTTCAATTTACAACTTGAAAGGGTAGGGGGATTAGCGTCAGGGGACAGCCAGTAATACACCGCTAAAATGCCTCAGGGTTATATAGGAAGCGGCATGTTTTGTATATACAGTGAAACCTCTACTAACGGACACCTCTATAAAGCGGACACCTCCTTTAACGGACATATTTTGTAATCCCCAAACACTGTAATACGAAAAAACATATTGGGAAACCTCTCTAAAGCGGACACTCTCTAGTACGGATACGGACAGTCTCTTCTGTCTTTTATAGGTATTATTTACCTCCATATTACGGACACTTTCTCTAGAAATAAGTTGAAAAATATAGTAAAAATACATTTTTAGTAATTCATACATGTGTCACTAAGGAAGCATTGTGACAACATTTGCCCCCTCAACTGTCTGCTCAGCAACCCAGACGAAGCGTCTGTGTTTAACAACACTCTTATGTCTTTTGCTTGCATCCCACTCTCAACCAAGCTGTTTTAGACACAAAAGTGATAGACAGTTGCCCGCCGTTTGGGATGACACGTTACTCTACTGTCCCGTTGGAATCTCTAACCAACCAGAAGACAAGTTTAGTATTTTTCGCCCTCAGTTATGTATATTGTCTCAAAAAGAACACTTCAGGACTGCAATTACCTCACAAATTGAAGCGCCATACTGAAAACGTAGGAAGTACTGATAAGTGTAAAGTGCAGAGAAGTATAACATGTTATTTCCATGTTGTGCTTCGAACATAGAGTATTAGATGACAGAGAATAATGCAGATAATATTCGTAAATACGTGATTCATGCAAAAATATTTTTTTTTTTTTTTTTTTGTAATTCTATACTACTTTGTTCACTAATTTACATAAGAAAATATTGAAACCTCTTTAAGGCGGACACCTCTCTATAGCGGACAATTTTTGATTCCCCACTGCTGTCCGCTTTAGAGAGGTTTCACTGTACTTCTTAAAATGTTATCCATGCATAAAACATAAATTCGCCCTTCCTTCTTTCCAATGAAGAGAAACGAACCTTTTGCTGAAGAAAGATGTTCAGAGAAAAATGAAACGCTTGTTTCAAGTACGAAGTTCTTTATCAGTCTCAATGAACATAATTCTTTTAGTTTCTGAATGTGTTCAGCTTACAGGTTGTGATTAGTTCGAACCCTCCACGAAAATGCTAAAACCAATGACAAGTGCAAATATATATATGACAATTCTGTGGGTGAATCAAATAATGCAGACAAATGGGAAGATGATTGAGCTCCTTCGTGGTTAAGCGGTTAGCGTAAGCGCCTTTGGTGTAGGAGACCCGGGTTCGATTCCTGGCGGGAGCTCATGTGATTCGGATTTCAGATTCATCAGTAGGTCCATGTCTCATATAGCCTCGCTGCTGAACGGGATGTTAAACTCAAAATCAGCTCAGCTCAGCAAGTGGGAAAATAAGTTGAGTTGATTTTGAGTTTAACGTCCCGTTCAGCAGCGAGACTATATGAGACGTTAATGGGAAAATAAAGAAGTTTTGTTTGAAGATAACACTCTTGATGCAGCGCCGTCTACCACTTGTAAAATAGTCTTGAAGTGTTAATATTTGGTATGCGTGCGTGTGTATGTGTATGCACTTGTTTTGGAATATTTATATACACTCGTAAAACGGATGTGATGGCAGTCAAATTCACGTCGTCTTGGTAAGCCATTAAAAAAATTAGTAATATTAAATTAGATTATAGTTTAGTTTCCCTTTCAGAAGCAAAGCTGTATAAGACGTGAACTTACAGTTTAACCTGGGATATTGGTATTTATCAATTTATTTTATTATCTTTGTGACACAGCGTCATATTACCTTTGTACATGAATACAGTTAAAACACTTCATTAAAATAATGAAGATAAGTAGGGCAGGTCTTTAAAATTAGTTCAGGAATATAACTTGAAAATCTGGCATAATTCAATTCCAAGTTTGGCATCTTCGCAAGTCTCAAGTGTGGCAACCCTGCTCTTTTCTTTTCGCTTTTCTTTGAAATGCTGATGCCCATTTACATCTCTTGTAAAAACCAGCATACTATACTTGTAAGATTTCTCCTTGCGAGACGCCACAAAGCTAACTCAAAAAACATCCTGACCAAATGGGCTCTGTGTGTGTGTGTGTATGTTTGAAGAAAGAACAGCCAAGGCCTAATTGTGCAATTTGTCGCTGTGGTAAAACTCTTATTTCGCTAAACTTGACAAATAATATAATAAAATATAATGGTTTTCTAACAATGAGCACGGATTACAGAGAAAAGCTGTAAACTCTAAAATACCCCTATAGACTCTCCCGAAATTAAATGCATTAATCTTATTATTTTCAATTAGAAGTCATTTTCGCTTCTATGTTACTAGTGACGGAATTAGGTGCATTTCGCCAGCCCCCCCCCCCCACCTTGGAGTTTCGAAACAAAACCTATGCCAATCATTTGTGCTACGTTTGTGCCGGAATGTACCGCAAAAATTTTCGTTTGTACCACTTCCGATACAAAGTTATAATAGTTTTAAAGTGGGGGGCTGGGGAAACGGCAGCCCCCCCACCTTGGAATTTCAAAACGAAACCTATGGCAATCGTTTGTGCTACGTTTGTGCCGGAACGTACCGCAAAAATTTTCGTTTGTACCACTTCCGGTACGAAGTTATAAGAGTTTTCAAGTGGGGAGCTGGAGAACCGGAAACTCCTTACCTTGGAATTTCGAAACAAAACCTAAACCAATCGTTTGTGCTACGTTTGTGCCGAAATGTACCGCAAAATTTTTCGTTTGTACCACTTCCGGTACGAAGTTATAAGAGTTTTAAAGTGGGGAGCTGGAGAAACGGAAACTCCTTACCTTGGAATTTCGAAACAAAACCTATGCCAATCGTTTGTGCTACGTTTGTGCCGGGATGTACCGCAAAAATTTTCGTTTGTACCACTTCCGGTACGAAGTTATAAGGGTTTTAAAGTGGGGGGGCTGGAGAAACGGCAGCCCTCCCCACCTAGGAATTTTAAAACAAAACTTATGTAAATTGTTTGTGCTAGGTTTGTGCCTGAATGTACCGCAAAATTTTTCGTTTGTACCACTTCCGGTACGAAGTTATAAGGGTTTTAAAGTGGGGGCTGGAGAAACGGCAGCCACCCACCGAGGAATTTCAAAACAAAACCTATGCCAATCGTTTGTGCTACGTTTGTGCCGGAATGTACCGCAAAAATTTTCGTTTGTACCACTTCCGGTATGAAGTTATAAGGGTTTTAAAGTGGGGGGGCTGGAGAAACGGCAGACCCCCACCTAGGAATTTCAAAACAAAACCTATGCCAATCGTTTGTGCTACGTGTGTGCCGGAATGTACCGCAAAAATTTTCGTTTGTACCATTTCCGGTAGGAAGTTATAAGGGTTTTAAAGTGGGGGGCTTGGGAAACGGCAGCCCCCCACCTAGGAATTTCAAAACCAAACTTATGTCAATCGTCTGTGCTACGTTTGTGCCGGAATGTACCGCAAAAATTTTCGTTTGTACCACTTCGGGTACGAAGTTATAAGGGTTTTAAAGTGGGGGGCTGGAGAAACGGCAGCCCTCCCCACCTAGGAATTTCAAAACAAAACTTATGTAAATCGTTTGTGCTAGGTTTGTGCCTTAATGTACCGCAAAAATTTTCGTTTGTACCACTTCCGGTACGAAGTTATAAGGGTTTTTAAGTGGGGGGCTGGAGAAAGGGCAGCCACCCACCGAGAAATTTCAAAACAAAACCTATGCCAATCGTTTGTGCTACGTTTGTGCCGGAATGTGCCGCAAAAATTTTCGTTTGTACTACTTCCGGTTTGAAGTTATAAGAGTTTTAAAGTGGGCTTGGGAAAACGGCAGCCTCCTACTATTGAATTTCGAAACAAAACTTATGCCAATCGTTTGTGCGGGAATGTACCGCAAAAATTTTCGTTTGTACCGCTTCCGGTACGAAGTTATAAGGGTTTTAAAGTGGGGGGCCTGGAGAAACGGCAGCCTCCAAACTTGGAATTTCAAAACAAAACCTATGACAATCGTTTGTGCTACGTTTGTGCCGGAATTTACCGCAAAAATTTTCGTTTGTACCACTTCCTGTACGAAGTTATAAATGATTTAAAGTGGAGGCTGGAGAAACGGCAGCCTCCAACCTTGGAATTTCGAAACAAAACCTATGCCAATCGTTTGTTCTACGTGTGTGCCGGAATGTACCGCAAAAATTTTCGTTTGTACCACTTCCGGTAGGAAGTTATAAGGGTTTTAAAGTGGGGGGCTTGGGAAACGGCAGCCCCCCACCTAGGAATTTCAAAACAAAACTTATGTCAATTGTTTGTGCTACGTTTGTGCCGGAAGGTACCGCAAAAATTTTCGTTTATATCACTTCCGGTACGAAGTTATAAAGGTTTTAAAGTGGGGGGCTGGAGAAACGCCAGCCCTCCCCACCTAGGAATTTCAAAACAAAACTCATGTAAATCGTTTGTGCTAGGTTTGTGCCTGAATGTACAGCAAAAATTTTCGTTTGTACCACTTCCGGTACGAAGTTATAAGGGTTTTAAAGTGGGGGCTGGAGAAACGCCAGCCCCCCGACCTAGGAATTTCAAAACAAAACCTATGCCAATCGTTTGTGCTACGTTTGTGCCGGAATGAACCGCAAAAATTTTTGTTTGTTCCATTTCCGGTATGAAGTTATAAGAGTTTTAAAGTGGGGGCTGGGGAAACGGCAGCCCCCAACCTTTGAATTTCGTAACAAAACCTATGCCAATCGTTTGTGCCGGAATGTAACGCAAAAATTTATGTTTTTTTTTCATTTCCGGTATGAAGTTATAAGGCTTTTAAGTGGTGGCTGGGGAAACGGCAGCTCCCCCACCTAGGAATTTCAAAAGAAAACCTATGGCAATCGTTTGTGCTACGTTTGTGCCGGAATGTACCGCAAAAATTTTCGTTTGTGCCACTTCCGGTACGAAGTTATAAGGGTTTTAAAGTGGGGGGCTGGAGAAACGGCAGTCTCCAACCTTGGAATTTCGAAACAAAACCTATGCCAATCGTTTGTGCTACGTTTGTGCTGGAATGTACAGCAAAAATTTTCGTTTGTAACATTTCCGGTAGGAAGTTATAAGGGTTTTAAAGTGGGGGGCTTGGGAAACGGCAGCCCCCACCTAGGAATTTCAAAACAAAAGTTATGTCAATCGTTTGTGCAGAAAGGTACGGCAAAAATTTTCGTTTGTACCACTTCCGGTACGAAGTTATAAATGTTTTAAAATGGGGGGGCTGGAGAAACGCCAGCCCTCCCCACCTAGGAATTTCAAAAGAAAACCTATGCCAATCGTTTGTGCTACGTTTGTGCCTGGATGTACCGCAAAAATTTTCGTTTGTGCCACTTCCGGTACGAAGTTATAAGGGTTTTAAAGTGGGGGGCTGGAGAAACGGCAGTCTCCAACCTTGGAATTTCGAAACAAAACCTATGGCCAGGGGTGTAGCCAAGGGGGGGCCCATCGGGGCCGGGCCCCCCAAATGGTTTCCTGCCCCCCCCAAATGACCAGCATTTAAAACATCGTAGTAAAATTATCTCGCTTCATTCATTTAAAAGTAACAAAGTTTATTGACAATTAATAATTTATGGTAAAATAGTAAGGAGAAATATTGTTCTTTTCCATACCGATCGAAAAATAGTATAGTATCTCTTCCTTATACCGATCGAAAAATAGGATACTTTTTTTTGTGACAACAGATTACACAATTTACTGCGATTTATATTTGACAGTTTGAAGACAAACGTTTTAACAAGGTACCACAAATACAGCCATAAAACAAAGGTATTAAACTGATTTGTAACTACAGTATATTTTTATATGCTTTAACAAGTGTTTTAAAAGACATAGAGGATGGAAAATTTGGTGAGAAACAATGTTTTTATTCAATTTGGATTTCATTCGCTCTCTCTCTTATTTCTACTCAGTGTAATAAAATAATTGTGTTTTTTAGTCACGAATAATAAATATTTTTGTCAGGAAACCGTAAAGAAATTAAGTGAAATTTCAAAGAAAATCAATTTTGTGTAGATAGGTTCTGTATTCAAGGTCTTAAATTTAAATATAAAGGTAACCAAGAAAAGTTTTGTTGCTTTTTCACCCACCACCTTCGAACATTGATATGTCACCTAACCTGGAAGATCAAAAATAGTCCTCATCAGCATCGACGACCTTCTGAAAACGTTCTGGAAGGCCATGGAATCCATCGCGGTAGATCTTGCTGGGCCGTGAAACGAAGAAAGAATCACGTGCATTTTGGACTTTTACTAGGGATTTGAACTGGCGTCCTCTAAGGTGATTGTTCAAAGAATGGAACAGTTGATAATCGGACGGTGCAATACGCGGGGAATATAGTGGTTGCAATATTGTTTCCCATCCAAGCTGGAAAATGGTGTCCTGAGTCATCTTAGCCACGTGGGACTAAGCGCTGTCCCGTAAACGAGGACCCATTTGCAATTCAGAACCGATGCCTCCAGAGTTTTGAGTTTTTTCTTGAGCACAGCTCAACTACTGACACTATACAGTTGCATTGATACTCTTACCAGCTGGTAGCAGTTTCAGATGCACGATGCACCAAACACACAGAAGGACCTTATTCTGGTGCAGTGCTGGTTTCGGCTGTTTTGAAATCGGTTCATGGAATGCTAACCAATGATGAGGGCGCCGTGGAGCTTCGCATAGGACACTTTTTATTACATGTCAACGACTCCGAAATCACAGAAATGGCTCCGAAACAGTAAATAAACACAGGCGACTGCCGCGTTGCCTTCTGGCCCGGAGTCAAAATATGTGAGACCCATTGACCCAACTTGTAGTGCTTCACAAGTTGATGGATGTGCTACCGAATGGTTTCTCCACACACTGAATTGTATTCCCAGTTCCTCTTTGTACACGTGTTGGTCTTCTGGCACGTGGTGTTTTCGGGTGTTTCGCCATCGTCCTTAAACTTGTTAAACCATCGCTGCAATGTCCGCGTCGTCACGACACCCTCACCAAAGGCCTGGAATATCTTCTGTCCCGCTACAGCGGCGTTTGACCTCCATTTGAACTCGTTTAGCATACATGCTCTTATGACGCTCTGTGGATGTCCCATGTTCAATCTGTCTTTACGCAGTTCACGGTGTGTCTGAATGCCACAACCAGGTGGTATGTTGGATATACCCACACCAACAACTGACGTTCGCCTTATCTCCACTCGCATTCAACTCACGGTGTGAGGTCCAATTGAACACAGACCTCCACGAAAAGGAACAGAACTTTCTTGGTGACCTTTATAGTTATGCACAAAAGTATAGCGTTTGGTCCCGGGCAGTAGTTCTTGATTAAGCATAATAAAAACTATCTTGAATATTATTTATGGATAATAATAATAATAATAATAATAATAATAATAATAATAATAATAATAATAATAATAATAATAATAATAATAATAAGAAGAAGAAGAAGAAGAAGAAGAAGAAGCTAAAATAGTGTTTTTAGTTTTCCAGAAGAAAACCAAAATTTTCCTTTATTTCAGGCCTCAAAAACACTAGCAGCAACACTTTTTTTGGCTTTGTACATTGTAGCTGGCCCCCCCTCAAAAACGACGCCCCCCCCTACACAAACCTGCTGGCTACACCCCTGCCTATGGCAATCGTTTGTGCTACGTTTGTGCTGGAATGTACAGCAAAAATTTTCGTTTGTACCATTTCCGGTAGGAAGTTATAAGGGTTTTAAAGTGGGGGGCTTGGGAAACGGCAGCCCCCCACCCAGGAATTTCAAAACAAAACTTATGTCAATCGTCTGTGCTACGTTTGTGCCTGGATGTACCGCAAAAATTTTCGTTTGTACCACTTCGGGTACGAAGTTATAAGGGTTTTAAAGTGGGGGGCTGGGGAAACGGCAGCCCTCCCCACCTAGGAATTTCAAAACAAAACTTATGTAAATCGTTTGTGCTAGGTTTGTGCCTGAATGTACCGCAAAAATTTTCGTTTGTACCACTTCCGGTACGAAGTTATAAGGGTTTTTAAGTGGGGGGCTGGAGAAAGGGCAGCCACCCACCGAGGAATTTCAAAACAAAACCTATGCCAATCGTTTGTGCTACGTTTGTGCCGGAATGTGCCGCAAAAATTTTCGTTTGTACCACTTCCGGTTTGAAGTTATAAGAGTTTTAAAGTGGGCTTGGGAAAACGGCAGCCTCCTACTTTTGAATTTCGAAACAAAACTTATGCCAATCGTTTGTGCGGGAATGTACCGCAAAAATTTTCGTTTGTACCGCTTCCGGTACGAAGTTATAAGGGTTTTAAAGTGGGGGGGCTGGAGAAACGGCAGCCTCCAAACTTGGAATTTCAAAACAAAACCTATGACAATCGTTTGTGCTACGTTTGTGACGGAATTTACCGCAAAAATTTTCGTTTGTACCACTTCCTGTACGAAGTTATAAATGATTTAAAGTGGGGGCTGGAGAAACGGCAGCCTCCAACCTTGGAATTTCGAAACAAAACCTATGCCAATCGTTTGTTCTACGTGTGTGCCGGAATGTACCGCAAAATTTTTCGTTTGTACCACTTCCGGTAGGAAGTTATAAGGGTTTTTACGTGGGGGGCTTGGGAAACGACAGCCCCCCACCTAGGAATTTCAAAACAAAACTTATGTCAATCGTTTGTGCTACGTTTGTGCCGGAAGGTACCGCAAAAAGTTTCGTTTATATCACTTCCGGTACGAAGTTATAAAGGTTTTAAAGTGGGGGGCTGGAGAAACGCCAGCCCTCCCCACCTAGGAATTTCAAAACAAAACTCATGTAAATCGTTTGTGCTAGGTTTGTGCCTGAATGTACAGCAAAAATTTTCGTTTGTACCACTTCCGGTACGAAGTTATAAGGGTTTTAAAGTGGGGGCTGGAGAAACGCCAGCCCCCCGACCTAGGAATTTTAAAACAAAACCTATGCCAATCGTTTGTGCTACGTTTGTGCCGGAATGAACCGCAAAAATTTTTGTTTGTTCCATTTCCGGTATGAAGTTATAAGAGTTTTAAAGTGGGGGCTGGGGAAACGGCAGCCTCCAACCTTTGAATTTCGTAACAAAACCTATGCCAATCGTTTGTGCCGGAATGTACCGCAAAATTTTATGTTTTTTTCCATTTCCGGTATAAAGTTATAAGGATTTTAAGTGGTGGCTGGGGAAACGGCAGCTCCCCCACCTAGGAATTTCAAAAGAAAACCTATGGCAATCGTTTGTGCTACGTTTGTGCCGGAATGTACCGCAAAAATTTTCGTTTGTACCACTTCCGGTACGAAGTTATAAGGGTTTTAAAGTGGGGGCTGGAGAAACGGCAGTCTCCAACCTTGGAATTTCGAAACAAAACCTATGGCAATCGTTTGTGCTACGTTTGTGCTGGAATGTACAGCAAAAATTTTCGTTTGTAACATTTCCGGTAGGAAGTTATAAGGGTTTTAAAGTGAGGAGCTTGGGAAACGGCAGCTCCCCACCTAGGAATTTCAAAACAAAAGTTATGTCAATCGTTTGTGCAGGAAGGTACGGCAAAAATTTTCGTTTGTACCACTTAAGATACAAAGTTATAAATGTTTTAAAATGGGGGGGGGGCTGGAGAAACGCCAGCCCTCCCCACCTAGGAATTTCAAAAGAAAACCTATGCCAATCGTTTGTGCTACGTTTGTGCCGGAATGTACCGCAAAAATTTTCGTTTGTGCCACTTCCGGTACGAAGTTATAAGGGTTTTAAAGTGGGGGGCTGGAGAAACGGCAGTCTCAAACCTTGGAATTTCAAAACAAAACCTATGTCAATCGTTTCTGCTACGTTTGTGCCGGAATGTACCGCAAAAGTTTTCGTTTGTACCACTTCCGGTACGAAATTACAAGGGTTTTAAAGTGGGAGCGCTGAAGAAACGGCAGCCTCCAACCTTGGAATTTCGAAACAAAAACTATGCCAATCGTTTGTGCTACGTGTGTGCCGGAATGTACCGCAAAAATTGTCGTTTGTACCACTTCCGGTACGAAGTTATAAGGGTTTCAAAGTGGGGGGCTAGAGAAACGGCAGTCTCCAACCTTGGAATTTCGAAACAAAACCTATGCCAATTGTTTGTGCTACGTTTGTGCCGGAATGTACAGCAAAATTTTTGTTTGTACCACTTCCGGTACGAAGTTATGAGTTTTAAAATGGGGAGCTGGAGAAACGGAAACTCCTTACCTTGGAATTTCGAAACAAAGCCTATGCCAATCGTTTGTGCCGGAATGTACCGCAAAAATTTATGTTTTTTTCCATTTCCGGTATGAAGTTATAAGGCTTTTAAGTGGTGGCTGGGGAAACGGCAGCTCCCCCACCTAGGAATTTCAAAAGAAAACCTATGGCAATCGTTTGTGCTACGTTTGTGCCGGAATGTACCGCAAAAATTTTCGTTTGTGCCACTTCCGGTACGAAGTTATAAGGGTTTTAAAGTGGGGGGCTGGAGAAACGGCAGTCTCCAACCTTGGAATTTCGAAACAAAACCTATGGCAATCGTTTGTGCTACGTTTGTGCTGGAATGTCCAGCAAAAATTTTCGTTTGTAACATTTCCGGTAGGAAGTTATAAGGGTTTTAAAGTGGGGGCTGGGGAAACGGCAGCTCCCCCACCTAGGAATTTCAAAAGAAAACCTATAGCAATCGTTTGTGCTGGAATGTACAGCAAAAATTTTCGTTTGTACCACTTCCGGTACGAAGTTATAGGGGTTTTAAAGTGGGGGCTGGAGAAACGGCAGCCCCCCCCCGTAGGAATTTCAAAAGAAAACCTATGTCAATCGTTTCTGCTACGTTTGTGCCGGAATGTACCGCAAAAGTTTTCGTTTGTACCACTTCCGGTACGAAATTACAAGGGTTTTAAAGTGGGAGCGCTGAAGAAACGGCAGCCTCCAACCTTGGAATTTCGAAACAAAAACTATACTAATCGTTTGTGCTACGTGTGTGCCGGAATGTACCGCAAAAATTGTCGTTTGTACCACTTCCGGTACGAAGTTATAAGGGTATCAAAGTGGGGGGCTAGAGAAACGGCAGTCTCCAACCTTGGATTTTCGAAACAAAACTTATGTCAATTGTTTGTGCTACGTTTGTGCCGGAATGTACAGCAAAATTTTTGTTTGTACCACTTCCGGTACGAAGTTATGAGTTTTAAAATGGGAAGCTGGAGAAACGGAAACTCCTTACCTTGGAATTTCGAAACAAAGCCTATGCCAATCGTTTGTGCTACGTTTGTGCCGGAATGTACCGCAAAAATTTTCGTTTGTACCACTTCTGGTACGAAGTTATAAGGGTTTTAAAGTGGGGGCTGGAGAAACGGCAGCCCTCCCCACCTAGGTATTTCAAAACCAAACTTATGTTAATCGTTTGTGCTAGGTTTGTGCCTGAATGTACCGCAAAAATTTTCGTTTGTACCATTTCCGGTACGAAGTTATAAGAGTTTTAAAGTGGGGGCTGGGAAAACGGCAGCCTCCAACCTTTGAATTTCGTAACAAAACATATGCCAATCGTTTGTGCTACGTTTGTGCCGGAATGTACCGCAAAAATTTTCGTTTGTACCACTTCCGGTACGAAGTTATAAGGGTTTTAAAGTGGGGGGCTGGAGAAACGGCAGCCGCCAGCCTTGGAATTTCGAAACAAAACCTATGCCAATCGTTTGTGCTACGTTTGTGCCGGAATGCTGCGCAAAAATTTTCGTTTGTACCACTTCCGGTACGAAGTTATATGAGTTTTCAAGAGGGGCTGTGGAAACGGCAGCCCCGCACCCAGGAATTTCGAAATGAAACCTATACCCACTGTTTGCACTACTTTTGAACAGGAACATATCGCTAAACTCTTCACTGTACCACTTCCGGTACAAAATTACGAGAGTTTCAAACTACGGGGCTGCCGTTTTCATACCGCCTCGGAATTTCGAAACGACACCTATACAAATCGTTTAACAACATTTGTATCGGAATGTATCGCAAACATTTTTGTTTGTATCACTTCCAGTACAAAAGTATGACAGTTTTTACTAGGGGGCTGCCGTTTCCAGAACCCTCCACCTTGGAATTTCGAGATAAGACTCTGTCAATCGTTTGTGGTACTTTTTTACCGGAATGTACCGCAAAAAAATTACGTGCCTGAAGTTGGCTTCCACCTCTCCCAAATACACCAAACGTTGCATATCGTTAATGCATCTTTAGTGCACGTTAGTGCATTTTGAACTAATGTTAGTGCTATCAGCGTTTACTAGATATTGAAGATTTTGGTGGGGGACCAACTTCATATAAAGTTAGACCCTCCACCCATCTTTATGCAGACAGATTTTCACAAAACTTAGCGCATCGTTAGTGCACTTAAAGCACTAAGCACTAACGTTAGTGCTACCATATTTTGGGATTTATTCAAGATTTTTGGTGGGGGGCCAACTTCAGAAATATCAAATTCTATACAAATAGAGGTAGAAGCATGGGGTTAACGGCAATCGTTAGTGCATTGTTAGTGCACATAAAAGCACTACGCATTAACGTTAGTGCAACTATATTTTGGGATTTATTCAAGATTTTTGTTGGAGGGGCCAACTTCAGAAATATCAAATTCTATACAAATAGAGGTAGAAACATAGTGTTAACGGCAATCGTTAGTGCATCGTTAGTGTACTTAAACGCACTAAGGACTAATATCAGTTCTACAATATTTTGGTATTTATTCAAGATTTTTGGTTAGGAGTCAACGTCAGAAATATCAAATTCTATACAATTGATGTATAAATATGGGGTTAACGGCAATCGTTAGTGCATTGTTAGTGCACTTAAACGCAATAAGCACTAACGTTAGTGCTACTATATTTTGGGATTTATTCAAGATCTTTGGTGGGGGGCCAACTTCATAAATATCAAATTTTATACAAATAGAGGTAGAAACATGGAGTTAACGGCAATCGTTAGAGCGTGATTAGTGCACTTAAATGCACTAAGCACTAACGTTAGTGTTACCACATTTGGAGATTTATTCAAAATTTTTGGTGGGGGCCAACTTCAGAAATATCAAATTCCATACAAAGTGTCAGTATTTTCAGGAAGCAGTAACGAATGCACTAAATACTTTGTTAGTGCTTGAAGAGGGCGCAAATTCACGCTGACCACCAAAGATATTTTACTTTTAGCACCTACACTAATTAAGCACTTAATTAGTGTAGGTGCTACAAGTAAAATATCTTTGGTGGTCAGCGTGAATTTGCGCCCTCTTCAAGCACTAACAAAGTAATTAGTGCAGTCGTTACTGCTTCCTGAAAATACTGACGTTAGGGGTTGGTGCACGAAGAAGCACTAACGATGCACTAAAGATTGTACTAGAAATGATCATTAGTGCTTTTTAATTTGGCAGAAATTTGACACAGTGAAAAACTCCCCTTAAATTTCTTATGTGAGTTTCCTGAGATGTAACTGGCCATAACTACACTAATAGTGAAGCACTAACGAAAACGGCTCTAATTTTTTCGTTATTGGTTGAAGTGGGGCGCCAAGTTCATGAAAGCTTCCAAAGGTTTTTTTTACTTGTAGGACCTACATTAATGAAGAACTAACGTTAGGTGTTAATGCACTAAGAAGCACTAACGATTTCAGTAGAAGAGGTCATTAGTGTTTTTGATTTTGGCGGAAATTTGACGCAATGAAAAATTCCACATGAATCTCTTATGGGATTTTTGTGGCATATAATTGGCCATATCTACATCAATAGTTAAGCATTAACGGAACTATGAGTGTTTTGCAGAAGCGCTAACGATACATTAACGAATGGACTTATTTTTCGTTACTGCTTGAAGTGGGAACCAAGTTCACGCTGGCCCGCAAAGGTTTCTTACTTGTAGCACCTACACTAATGAAGCACGAAACTTAGGTGTTGGTGCACTAGGAAGCACTAATGTTACAAGGAAAGAAAACTTTCGAAATTATCGTGAACTTAGCCCCCACTACAAGCACTAACGAAAAAATTAGTTTTATACGTTAGTGCATTGTTAGTACTTCTAGAAGATACAAGTAGTTTCGTTAGTGTTTCACCATTAGTGTAGAAATGGCCAATTATAAGTCTCAAAACTCCCATAAGAAACACATGGAGAATTATTCATTGTATCAAATTCCCATCACATTCAAAAGCACTAATTACCTCTGTTAGTGCAATTGTTAGTGCATCGTAATTGCTTCTTAGAGCACTAACACCTAACGTTAGTGCTTCATTAGTGATGTTACAAGTAAAAAACCCTATGGGGAAGTCAGCGTGAATTTCGCACCGACACTTTAAGCACTAACGGAACAAATAGTGCAATTCGTTAGTGCTTCTATAAAGCACTAACTATTTCGTTAGTGCTTCACTATTAGTGTAGTTATGGCCAATTACATATCACGAGACTCACAAGAAATTTAGGCAAATTTTTCATTGAATCAAATTTCCGCCAAATTCAAAATCACTAATGATCACTTCTAGAGCGATCGTTAGTGCATTGTTAGTGCTTCTTAGCGCATCTACACCTAAGGTTAATGCTTCATTAGTAAATGTGCTACAATTAAAATACCTTTTGAGGCCAGAGTGAACTTAGCGCCCCCACTTCAAGCACTAACTAAAAACTTAGTGCCATTCGTTAGTGCGTTGGTAGTGCTTCTGGAAAACACTAACAGTTTAGTTAGAACTTCAATATTAGTTTAGTTATGGCCAATTACATGTAACGAAACACATAATAAATTTATGGGAAATTTTTCATTGCATCAAATTTCCGTCAAATTCAAAAATACTAATGACCTCTTCTAGTGCAATCGTTAGTGCATCGTTAGTGCTTCTAGAAAACACTAACAGTTTCGTTTGTCCTTCAATATTAGTGTAGTTATGGACAATTACATGTCACGAAACTCCTATAAGACATTTATTAGGAATTTTTAATTGCATCAAATTTCCGCCAAATTCAAAAACACTAATGATATCTTTTAGTGCAATTGTTAGTGGTTCTTAGTGCACAAACCCAAAACGTTAGTACTTCATTAGTGTAGGTGCTACAGGTACAATATCTTTGGAGGGCACGATGAACTTGCGTCAACTTCAAGCACTAACAAAAAAATTGATGCCATTCATTAGTGTATCGTTAGTGCTTCTAGAAAGCACTATATGTTTGTATGGACTTTGATATTTCTGAAGTTGGCCCCACCAAAAATCTTGAATAAATCCCAAAATATGGTAATGCTAACCTTAATGCTTAGTGCATTTAAATGCACTAACGATGCAATAACGATTGTCTTTAACTGCATGTTTCTACCTCTATTTGTATAGAATTTGATATTTCTGAAGTTGGCTCCCATCTGAAATCTTGAATAAATCCCAAAATATGGTAGCACTAACGTCAGTGTTTAGTATTTTAATTGCACTAACGATGCACTAACGATTGCCGTTAACTCTATGTTCCTATCTCTATTTGTATAGAATTTGATATATCTGAAGTTGACCACCCCACCAAATTTTTTGAATAAATCTCAAAATATGGTAGCACTAACGTTAGTGCTTAGTGCGTTTAAGTGCACTAATGATGCACTAATGATTGCCGTTAACACTATGTTTCTACCTCTATTGTATAGAATTTGATATTATTGAAGTTGCCCCCCCCCCACCAAAAATCTTGAATAAATCCCAAAATATGATAGCACTACCGTTAGTGCTTAGTGCTTTTAAGTGCACTAACGATTGCCGTTAACTCTATGTTTCTATCTCTATTTGTATAGAATTTGATGTTCCTGAAGTTTGCCCCCTCCCACTTTAAAACTATTATAACTTCGTACCGGAAGTGGTACAAACGAAAATTTTTGCGGTACATTCCGGCACAAACGATTGGCATAGGTTTTGTTTTGAAATTCCAAGGTAGGGGGTTGCCGTTTCTCCAGCCCCCACATTAAAACTCTTATAACTTCAAACCGGAAGTGGTACAAACGAAAAATTTTGCGGTACATTCCGGCATTAACGTAGCACAAACGATTGGCATAGGTTTTGTTTTGAAATTCCAAGGTTGGAGTCTGCCATTTCTCCAGCCCCTCACTTTAAAACCCTTATAACTTCGTACCGGAAGTGGTACAAACGAAAATTTTCCCGGTACATTCCGGCACAAATGTAGCACAAACGATTGGCATAGGTTTCGTTTCGAAATTCCAAGGTGGAAGCTGCCGTTTCCTCAGCCCCTCCACTTTAAAACTCTTATAATTTCGTACCGGAAGTGGTACAAACGAAAATTTTTGCGGTACATTCCGGCACAAACGTAGCACAAACGATTAGCATAGGTTTTGTATTGAAATTCCTGGGTGGGGGGCTGACGTTTTCCCAGCCCCCACTTTAAAACTCTTGTAACTTCGTACCGGAAGTGGTACAAATGAAAATTTTTGCGGTACATTCCGGCACAAACGATTGGCATAGGTTTTGTTTTGAAATTCCAAGGTAGGGGGTTGCCGTTTCTCCAGCCCCCACATTAAAACTCTTATAACTTCAAACCGGAAGTGGTACAAACGAAAAATTTTGCGGTACATTCCGGCATTAACGTAGCACAAACGATTGGCATAGGTTTTGTTTTGAAATTCCAAGGTTGGAGTCTGCCATTTCTCCAGCCCCTCACTTTAAAACCCTTATAACTTCGTACCGGAAGTGGTACAAACGAAAATTTTTGCGGTACATTCCGGCACAAACGTAGAACAAACGATTGGCATAGATTTAGGTTTGAAATTCCTAAGTGGGAGGCTGCCGTTTCTGCAGCCCCCGACTTTAAAACCCTTATAACTTCGTACCGGAAGTGGTACAAAGAAAAATTTTTGCGGTACATTTCGGCACAAACGTAGCACAAACGATTGGCATAGGTTTAGGTTTGAAATTCCTAAGTGGGAGGCTGCCGTTTCCCCAGCCCCCCACTTTAAAACCCTTATAACTTCGTACCGGAAGTGGTACAAACGAAAATTTTTGCGGTACATTCCGGCACAAACGTAGCCCAAACGATTGGCATAGGTTTCGTTTTGAAATTCCAAGGTGGGGGGGCTGTCGTTTCCCCAGCCCCCCACTTTAAAACTCTTATAACTTTGTATCTTAAGTGGTACAAACGAAAATTTTGCGGTACATTCCGGCACAAACGTAGCACAAACGATTGGCATAGGTTTTGTTTCGAAACTCCAAGGTGGGGGGGCTGGCGAAATGCACCTGACGGAATTCTTCTTCTTTATAACTTTGTAGTCAATAAAATAATAATAATAATAATAATAAATTCATAGAAGAAATCCAATAAATACGAAAGTAATTCACAATTTCCTTCGTAATGAATGGAATTGTCAAGTACTTTCGTACTTATTGGACTTCCTTTATGAATATATAATTAGTCATTATAGTGTATAAAATGATCTACAAAATTTACAAATTGCGAAAAAAAATTGAAACTTATATCGCAATTTGCTACGTAATATAAAAATGATTTTAAAAACGCTTATAAATACGGTATGTAAAGGTTATATATGTATATAACCTCGAACAGCGTTTTCTCGAGACGAGTCGAAACAGTCTTAAATCTCGACTCGTAACTCGAGCCGATGGCTCATCCCAATCGAGTCAGCTTGAGCCGGTGGCTCACCTGAGCAGAACCGAATCGGGTTGATGGCTTACCCTAACCGACACCACTGGAGCCATCGGCTCAGTTGAGCCGAGTCGAGCCGAGCCGATGGACTCGTCTCAACCGAGCCCTCTCGAGCCGAAGGCTCACCTGAACAGAGTCAAACTGAGTCGGTGGCTCATCTCAACCGAGCTGGCTCGAGCTATCTCCTTACTTGAGTCAAGTCGATGGCTCATCGCAACCGAACCAGATCAAGCTGTCGGCTAAATTGAGTCGAGCCGATGTCTTATCCCAACCGAGCTGGCTCGAGCTGTTCACTCAGTTGAACCGAGTCGAGCCGGTTAACATCACTTACCCCGGAATGGGCTTCTGCTTGGGCTCAAAACTTCGACCGTGCAGGTCTGAGCCTTGATGGTAAGAACTACAGTATATACTTTATTGATGCTCACCATATTTCAAGCTGTCTCGTTATAAAATCTATTGTCTCGTTATCGAGACGAGACGAGATGCGAGCAATGTCCCCTCTCGTGAGCAACACTAAAAGTATTCCACATTAGTGCTTACAGCTTTCGTTTTCCAGTCTAATCACTCAATCAGGCCATGATTTCAAAACGAGCTAAAACGAGTTGAACGAGCGAGCCATTTATCAAACTCGACTCGATTCGAAACTCGACCTCAAAACAGCGACTCGACTCGAAAAAATTACCTTTGGCTCGACTCGTGCCCATCCCTAGTCTCAAACAATTCGAGAGTCTCAAACATTTCGAGAGTTTCGAAAGTTCGATAAAATTAAAATTCTTTATCGACGAAACGGTTTTGAAATTTTATCGAATCGATTATCGGAGTAACCCTACTCAGTTGTGTCATTTCCAAGGGCCAAAAGAATGCCAGTAAAACTATAATACTGTAACTGTTTAGCCAATATATTCACCGTCTGTAACCACACACTTTTCGCGTTCCTCAGACAACGATTAAAGCCACTAGTGCATTAACTAGTCTGGTGCATTAAATAGTGGTATGGTGCATTAACTAGTCTGTATTAATAGGAACACTTTTCCGAGGGTCTGCTTCCACGTGTTCCTGAGGAGCTCACCCAAACATAATCTTGGTCGATGTCTACGGGGTTCATTTTGCAATACAGGACTGAAATTTAACAAACCAACGCAAACCTGACCGAAATGTACTGTTAATGTTTCTTATGGCTTGCCGAGCCTTGACCCAGTTTGAATGTTCCAGAAATCACTCGCAATTATATGTTCTCCAAGCTGTATAGTTTGACACTAGACGTAAAAACCGATTTTTTAATCGTACCAATCAAATATTAGAACGTTGTATTGTCTACAGCGCGTGTATATATATTACAAAAGAATGTTGATAACATTTTATAGTCTTAAATGTCAGTAATACATGATTTCTTTTATTATTATTTTCAGGCACTTCTGGTTGAAAAAACCCCATGGATTTCAAGATGAATAAAGATTAGAACTAAAATTGGCAACTGAATAGCAGAAATTGTTGACAAATTATTGACAGTTCTAATGGCACATGTTGTTGAGCCATGAAATGCAATAACAGAACGTTATCAGTACTGCTTGTTAGTTCAAATGAAATACGAAAATGACTAGTGTGTCTAAAATATTACACTCTTTTTAAGTGCGATATTTCCGAAATCTTCATCATCTATAGTGCTAGAGAGGAATAATATTGTTCAGTTGTTCAATATTCCTAACTTTACTTGAACCTGTGATATTGTTATGTAGTCTTGTAATCGTTTATAAATATTGGTTTTCAAAAAATAATCTAAGTTTTTTATTGTTTGGAATGTGTATCTGGATTGTTTACTTTTTTATATAATGTAACTCTTAAGAATAAAATACTGATTTCACATTTAAAAAATACACAATAACTTATGACGCAAATTAGGGTTAGGCGTTGTACCTTTGAAACAATGTACCTTAGAACACCTGTGCTTTTCTCGAATTCAGAGCTATCTAGGTGCAGTGATTAAAATTCATTTGAAAGATTAAATGACAAAAAAAAAAAAAAAAAAGGCAACACAAACGCGTTTGGCTGTTGTTTACTGAATGTTGTGCCGAGTAATGTTCCTTTTAATTTTTTCACCCGCAAAACGAAGATTTTTTTTAGTTACCTTTTGAGTTTTGTGCTCTTTGGTTTTCGCAACTTGTGATATTTATTTGTCCAAACTTGGGGTTAGAGACCTGCACGGGCCGGGCTTGGGCGGGCCGACTCTGTTATTTCTTTGGGCCGGGCCGGACTTGGGCTGGCCGACACTGATTTCTCTTCAGGTCGGGCCGGGCTGGGGCCGATCAATTGCAATTCTTTAATAATTATTGACTTTCGTTAAACGATAATTGGAATAAAGCCAAACGTTGAAGAAGTGTGTCCGTGAAAAATGTTACAAAGAATGCAATAGCTATTTACAGTTTGTGTTGCTTAGCGGCTCTACTTTCACTATAGAGGATTGCAGGCATTATGCGGTAAATTGAGCTCTGACCTTGACCTTCACTGAACTCAAAATATAAAAAGAAGGGGTGGGGATGTTTTGCCTGTCGGTAAACAATATTGCCATCTTCACTTTATGCTAAAAATCAATTAAGTTAGATTTTTGTACAGGGAATGGAGTTTTTGTTCTCTCGATGACAGGCAAAGTTCTAGGAGGCAATGGTACCATTCGGAAGGCAAGCGTTAGGTTGTGAACCAGAGTTTAGAAAATGTTTCTGAGGGTTAGGTCAAATTTAGTACTAAATTTTGAGAAAAATTCGGGCTCGAGTTAATATTTTAAAAAATTTATCGGGCCGGGGTCGGGCCAAAAACTTTTAAAATTTATCGGGCCTGGGCTGGGCCGGGCCTAGGTACGTTCGGGCTGGATTGGGCTCGGGCCAAGGTCTCTACTTGGGGTAGAATCATTGGTGAATACAGTAATATTTTTAGTTTTAACTCCTGTTCAATATTTAAGCTAGTGATGAACTTCTTTTCGTAATGGTGACCATCTTGTACCTATGAACATTAATGAATCGTGTACCTTTGAACGATAAATAATACTGTTTAAAGCTACACAATGTAAGTAGTTAAAACAATTGATATATTTTATATAGGTTAGGTTAGGATATAAAGTTATTAATTATAATTTTAAGTAGTTTCTATATATTCGCTTATTATATAACATAATGTTATGTGTTGTATATGCTCAACTTTATTGTTCACAATTTTTGTTAGAACTTCTCTTCAATTTTTAATTTAATTAATAAAATTTTAATTCTGGGGAGCTTTTTATAGCTAAACCTTTTATTGCAATTTATAACTGTTAATATTTGTGGCTTCTTTTTATATTATTGCAGCAGAAACATTGTAATTATCACTGTTTAAAGGTACAAGAGGGTCTGCTCAATGGTACACGACCATAATGTACCTGTGAACAAAACGGATTTGTTCTTATTTTATCTTATAAAGCTATTGTAATTATGTAACACGTTTAAAAATCATCCTATCTGATAGCAAAGAGATTACACTTCAAATGTACGACACAAATTGGGGAAAAGGTGCTGAATATTAGCACCAAAATTTGAAAGACTCTAAAAGTGTTCACAGGTACAATGCCTTCCCCTATGCTTTAAAATTAGGTGTGTTTTGTGTCCTTATGCTCTGTGTTAAGTGTCCTGTTAGCAACAGTGAACTTGTTGGGTTCTTAATGATAACACAGCTACAAGTGCTGTCTTTAAACAAAGTGTAAGATGACGCACGTTCGTCTGTCCGTCCGGTACTTCGCACGATAACTTCTTAAAAGAAAACGAATTTTAAAATTTTGCGTTTTGCAATAAAACAGTCAGAGCGATTATCTCAACCAAGTTCGTTAATGGGCTCAAACTGTTATCAGTGTTGCCACAGTCCTAGCTCTGGAGTGGGCTGAAAAATAGTACCAAATTGAAACAAAAAGGGCTGAATTCATTATTCTTTTTACCAGTGTAGTACATGGCTCTATAACACGAAACTAAAAGAGGTAAAGTTCTGGAACACTCACCTCCCCATCTTCCAAGAGTCCAAATCAAGAGAGTACTCTTTTTAAAAATAACTTTTTAAAAACATCCAAATAGGAGGACCCCGAACAAACGTGGAAGTAGATGAAACTTTTCTCGCACGTAAGAAGTATATCAGAGGCCGCAAATTAAAAGGGAAAAAAATATGATCTACGGTATGTACTGTAAGGTAAACAAACGCGCATCTATTTCAAAGTGACCAATAAACCAAAACAGTATTATGGTCATATATGAAAAACTATGGAAAAACTATAAAACGAGGAACAAATCAATCATCTCCGAGATGTAGGGAAAATCTTACTGACACTTTTGAAAATATGACAAATACTTGTTAAATGGTGCTGAATTGGGTAGAACCGTACCAACTTTTTCACAAAAGGGGCTGAAAATGCCAGCGTCCTACTATCGGGCAGATGAATGACAAAAAGGGCTGAATTTTGTACAATTGTACCAAGTGTGGCAACACTGTCTGTTATCATATTCACAGGCAATGATGGCTAACCATATCCCATTTTGTACTATTGAAACAGAAGTGCATAATTCTAGAACGCTAGATCTTACACATCGCGCCCTTAGATTGCAGCAAACATACTTCAAAGGTTGACACAGTGATGCCAACCTGAAACAATATGAAATCCCATGTCGAGAGGCAAAAAATCCTATTTTACGTGTGAATTTCCCACGTTATACTAATTAAAAGTATTCTATAATATTAGAAATTAAATTTCTCTGCGTTAGTCACTTTTTACAATATCTAAATGAATAAGCCGTAAATTTCGATCACCTGGAAAAATCCCATATATGCTGCTTATTATCCCTTTCCGAGAAAATAAGGTCAAAACTCCCACAATATGGGATTTTTCCCACAGATTGGTATCACTGGGTTGAGATCTAGCTAACGAAATCGAAACTTCACGTGATCCTGTCTACCAGGAATTGTTATTAGAATGACTTGAACAATGTAGCTATATCAAAGAATTATGAAAAGTACGTACTTCTTACTGTTTGAGTAATTTAACTCGTATGCGTTGCATAAGTTTTAAAAAAGCCAAAATTTGAATTTGTGAGATTTTTTACCTATTTTATCTTCTTTCCTTAGATTTTATCATCATACGTGGTCCTATGGATGTATGTATGATTCCATTCTCTTTCATAGAACATGGGTACCTTGGTGAACCCCTCTTAAATTTCGGGATGGGTATATTGGCCCACTCTTAATTTTGGGAATTCTCAAAAAATAAAGTTTGGTAATTGTTCATGTATATACCTCTGTAAATTTGAGTGGATCAACATTTTCCCTTCTATACGTAAAATAAAATGTCGAAAATATACTTAAACTACACTATTAGTACATTGGCAGATTTTGTCCTAATTTATTTTCTAAAATTAGACTTTATTACAGTATGTGATAATTTGGGTGGATGCAGGGTCTCATTCTCTTTCGTTCAATATGAATATTTTGATGCATCCTTCTCAGCTTTAGACAGGAACAGGCCCGTATCCAGGGGGTCTGGGGGGCCGACCCCCTAAATTTTTGCTGCCCCTAAAATTTTCACGGTAGGCTAGCAAATGAACCATAATATGGTTGGATCGGCCCCCCTTACATTTTTGGGCTGGCTACGGGCCTGGACAGGGGTACATTGGGAGTTCTTTAAATTTTGGAATCTTTAAAATATAATGTTTAAGAATTGTTCTCTTGGACACAGGTATAGCTATACTTCTGTAAATTTAAAAGTCCACTTCGTTCTCTTGAAGGGAAAAAATATGTCAAGAACATACGTAAGCACTAAGCAGTAAGTTTTAACACGTCGTTTTATCTTTATTTGTCTCTCAGATAAGCAAGGCTTTACACTTATCGCGATGGTTTCGAAACAAGGACAATTGAGTTGAATAAAAATTGAATTTGTCAGAGGCCGTACAGTATTAGTGTCATAAAAATCTTCAAGTGGCTTGCGGGGAATCTGCATTGCCTCACAGAACAGTGCCAACTCTCTAGTCATTCCGAACTAACAAGATGCTTTTGTCTCATATTGCATTCTGCAAGTGCAATCAGAGCTTCAAGTCCCTTACGGCACCATCTATCATTATTCAACTAAATTGTTTCATGGACTACTTTGGACTGATAAGAAATTGTTTTAGGGGGAGAGACTCAAAAAGTTTGGAAATCGAAAAATAAGGACCACGCAGTATGCCTAATTAATTCATAAATACCGTCAGAAATTTGGAAATGAAATACAGACACAATGTTGATGACATACTGATATCATTTTGCAAGATGATGCATGCAGTGGGGAGCATTAAGAGCGCGAATCAGTTTTCAATATATCTTACTTGAACCTGATATAGGAGTAGAGTTTGGCGGGCTATTCGTCATTGTGATTGCAAACGGTGTTGATGGGGAAGTGGCGGGCTCCCTGGACCAGAATGCTCTTCAGGGAGTCAAATTAGTGATCACTTCTTGGAAGAAATTAATTGAAGCACTAACCATAGTTCGTAGTCAAGCTGGTTCAGATCCGGGTCGCTAGATGCCAATCTGAAGTGGAGATGAAATTTGGGACGTTGACACGTAGCAAATCCTGTGTAGACTGTGCGTTCTGAGTAGGCGCAGAATACTGTTGAAAGATCCAGTGTTGGTTGGGGAACACTGGAGGTTAGGTGGTACTCAGTAGTTTCACAATGGGCTCAAACACTACACACTAGTTGGCTATGGACACGGAAGCTTTGCTCACGAAAATTGAGCTGTGTTTTATCGTTGATGCTCAATCCCTACCACACCATGATTGATGCTGAATGATGAGTCCTATGAACCCTACAAACACGTTCGGCAGGATGATGATGTGTACACACGGTCATTTTGAGCATTAAAGAACTGTTCAACTGTAAACAGTTTCTCGATGGAAAAGAGAATTGTCCTATACCATTTTCGGCGTAACGCTTAAGGAGACGTTTGGCTTTCACCACGCTCTGCTGACGTAACTAACGCATGAATCAGGGAGTGATCTGTACGTTTTGTAGGCTCTGAATCCCATTTCCAGTTTGAGCCCTCGTGACATGGTCGCGAAATGGATATCTCCCGGAACATCACTGATTTAGTACTGACGGGTTTTCGTCGAATCCTTGCAGCTACGCCTTTAACTGCCTTTGGTGTCCTCACTGTGTGCGATCTGGCACTACGCTGCTGTCATTAACACTTTGAGAGTTCCGGTTTTATTGTAACGCTAAATGATGCGGAAAACAAATTGTTTACTGATTTGCAGGGGTTTCAGGCTAACGAAGATCCGTGACTTTGGAAGGTCCACCTTGTGTAGCGCTGTGACACGATTCTCGTTGTCGCCCCACTCCATTGTTACACATTCCCACTGCCACGTGTCCCATCGTGGAATCAACAGCTCAGGAGCCCAATTCTAGCACGGGGCAGCACACATACCTAGCATGGTCAAACGGTGATCAAAGTCTATGATTTTTTTAATGAAATAACTGTTCATTTTTCAGAAAAAGCAAGAACAATCATATAATGTTTATAATGTAACAAATATATATTCATCATAATTTTGTAACACTTAATACCCCTCTTCCTTCAACCTTAATTAATCATATCCTACTTTGGTTTTGTTTTAGCATATCACGAAGTAATTTGCTCTCTAATATTAACTTTCACAAACGCCTTATTCATTTCTCTAGCACACCATAAAGCAGGTATGCAAATAAGCATCAAAATTTTACTCACCCAAGAGAAAAAGCTACTAGCCTATATACCACAATAGAAATAGTTTACTTACCTTCGGTATGATATTTAATACTTGCCCACACAGAGGAACCACTCGCCCCGGACGAGTGGTAATTTGCATCCCTGTCATAAAGTCTGCAAGATTCTTCACGACAAACTTGTATTTTGTTACTTTCCTCTAGTACAAGGTACTTAAACGATTTTTCGTGTAACGCAATATCTTTTCTGTGTAGACGATGTGTCTTATTATTTTCAACATGGATTATTCTCTGCAAATGTATGTTGAATTCTACTGTACACAATGTGTCAAACATTGCGCGTTGTTTGTCTTCGTTGAATTGTCTATAACGTTTTCTTGGACACTTACAAGGCGACTGCAGTCTTTTCACAGGTGTTGTAACACCCCTATAGTGCACATATACCTGTCCACACACTTCTAATCACATTTCTGATCATTGGCGGATTAAACCAAACGTCTTGGAGGGAGCTCTTTGTTGTGGAGTGGGATATGTTCCCCGAAATTCCCCCCCCCCCAAAAAAAGAAAGATAAAACGGATTCAGGAAAAGAGGGTAAAATATATAATTGCTACGGAATTTTCACCACAAAGCCCCCTCCCCCAAAACAATATTCTGTGTACAGGCCTGGTCGTGGCTATGCTTTACTAAATATTTCGCTAGAAAAAATATCAGGTTAAACATTGTTTTTAGAACGCTCATAATGTTTCTGTATTTTAGTAAAATGAATTCAACAAAAGGACAAAAGAGCTTGGAAGTTACACTCAAAACACGCTTTTCGGTGAATACAACCCAAGACGTATCTGTCGATATAATATTGTCGCGATCTACGACAATGTCCCTATGACATTTAAAAGTGCTAGTCCCTTAGCTTTTCGCCAGAACGAGATCGCAACCACGTTTTCAGTCGGTGCAATGTGGATTAAGATCGTTCTGCAATGACCACGCTCGAATGCAAGTTTACAAGTTGAGTTGATGTTGAGTTAAACGTCTCTTTCAGCGGCGAGGCTATATGAGACCTACTGATTAACGTGGAATCCTTACCACAGGACTACAAGTATACGCAGCAGTTTTCGAATAGTTACCTGAAGATCTTCGTCGCTGGTGGGCAAGGCCTCCAACGCAGTCCGTGATAGAGTTTCACCTTCTTCTTTAATTATCTTCCATTTAGAAGTGCAGATTGCAAATTCAGAACTAAAGAGCGAAAACCGCATTTTTAATTGAGTTCCGATAGTTTTGTAAAATCTTTCTGCTAGAATGCGGAAGTTGTTGCTCAGCGTTTAGTCAGTTGCGCGTGTTGGCAATAAAATGTTGAGTCCGCATACATTGAAAACTTCCTGTGCAAGACGAGTTTTGAGGTCCTCTACAACCGACTCTATAAACGGAATGTAGACAGTTCTTCAGTAGTAAGATGTTGTGTCATCTGCTCTGAAGTTCGTACGATGTGTTTGTCTTTGAGTGAGATGAGGAGTTTGAATCTGCACGTCGACACTAGCAGCCATTCTGGATATTGCTTCGAAAGTTGCTTTGAATTCTTTGCTGCTTGAACGCTTCTTGTTTAATGCTGCGATAGTGTCCTGAATGGCATCTGACGTTACGTTCACGTCTAAATTTGTCTTCTGCAAAAGTCGATTGAGGGGAGGGTTATCGTGAGAACACCCTGAAGACACGTAATAGTTACGATAAACTCACTGTCATGCATGGCAGAAGAAAGTGCCCATGCTTTGGCTGTTGCATCTAACTCGGACCACTTGGAACACACTGTAGAGCCTCACTTATTTATTGAAATTTCACGTGAAATTGTAATACCGTGTCGTTCCGTTCAACCCATCCCGTTTCACACAATGTCTCCAACTGGCCACTAACCGTAAGCTTAAGGACAGTATTACGTTTTGAGATGCGGTGAAAAACGCAATGATCTCTTTCGTTGTTCCCTGACAGTTCCTCTCGCACTGTACTGACGACGACCTGAAGATGGACAAGTTGAGGCTGTGACTACAATATGAACAGTGCAGCGCGTTTGAAGCTTCCTTCTGGATCTCCTGCACTGCCCGGCGACTTTGAGAAGTCGTGACGGCGCAACTATCTGTACCAATACCAACGCAGTTTTTCGGGTCGAGTGAGAAATCTCGTAGCAAAGATAGAACAATTTCTCCAATTTTCCCTCCAGTCAGTGAGAGTTTGGGCGGTTCTGCGTCTTCGGATTCAGAGCTCAAACCAATGTCCTCACCTTTCAGCTCTGCTGGTGGAGGATCAATGAAACCGAAGCAGTCTTCTCTTATTTCACCCATGTGTTCGTACCTTAGAATCAAAGACAGCTGAGATGGGTGCGAAACGACCGTAGTCTCATCAAACATAATAGAATAAAACTGATCCTCTCGCACTCGATTGACAATTTTACAGTCGTGATTTCTCATCCACAGCCCTCAATGAGGGTATTTTGTGTGGTTTTATTGGCAAAAATGGGCCTTTTTGATGCTTTCTTCCAGTGATTCTTTAAGAGATCGTCACTACAAGCCATTCTAAATTTGAGCAATTTTCGAAAATGGCCCTCGTTGAACTTAGTTTCTGCACCGTCACCATCTGAGGTCCAATTATCCGCACCGTCCCTGTGGCCTTGAAAAGCAATGCCTTGCCTTCCAAGGAATATCACATTCCGCAACATTAATTTCAGTTTGTCGCGATTTTGGATGACTTGTCTTCTTGACGAGTTGATTTGATTCTCAACTGATTTCACTGGTTCCCAGTAGTTTTTCAGAAACGCTTTTCCGACCTCAAGAGCGTTAATGTGATATTGTGCCTTCTTGTGAGTTTCTAAAATACCGTAGAATGTAGCGAATTTCTTCAAAGGTTTAGTCCCAAGAGTTTGGAGGGGCACGTTTCTTTGATAGCCCCCCCCCCAAAAAAAAACCCGTTGCAAAAAGTGAACAATATTTACAAAAAATATCCCTCTCCTTATGGGAAAGAACCAGCCCTGGATGGTTTTCCAGATGTTCTAGCCTCAAGTAACACCGTCCTTCTTCCTGAAATTTATCTAGTATTATGACTCGAGTTATCGTTAGCGTAAACGCGTCATGCCGGATAGGGACTATTTTTAAATAGAATTTAAAGAATTAACCCTCGTTTGAAATAACGCAAGAACGATCCCGAACTTTGGTTCTTGTGGCGGTAAGCTACAAGCGGCAGTGTGTGTAATTTTAATATTTTAGAGGGCTCTTGGGGGGAAGGGGGCGATCGCCCCCTCCTTTAATCCGCCCCTGTTTCTGGTATATGTTGTAGATGTCGAATTCTTTTCAGACATTTTCTTGGACTGTCGACGCTTAAGTCGCCCTGGATATCTGCAATACAGGGAACAAAACCTCACACAACAGTTGCCACCGCTCTGCACAAACCCTCTACAAACAAACCACTGCTATACACAAACTATTCTTATGGAAATCGCTCGTCTCTTGTTTCAGAGTTGCTAAATTTATTTTCTAAAATGTTATTTCTCTTTCTTTTAGAAAGGAACCAGTATCCAACGCTACAGAGTAGCTAAGTTGTTGCAGAATAGAACCCGAGTCAGTATATCAGGTACCTTTCTGCACTAATGTACAATTTTCTGTGTGGGAGACCGGAGTTCGACTCCCATTGGGAGCTCATATAGTTCAGATCCCATGCTAAGTTGTAGGTCTGCGTCTCATATAGCCTCGCTGTTGAAGGGGGCGCTAAACTCAAAATCAGATCAAAATACAATTTCCACTGTGGATTTTCTTCGATAGAATTCCTCGATAGAATTCGCGACGACAAGAGATTTTGAACTGAATAATAACACGAATTCCCTGCTTTTAGTCGACATTTAATTTCTTCGTGAATATGATTTTCCTCTGTTAATATTGATCCCAGATATTTAAAAGTATCCATTTTATCAAAAGTATTATTAAATATTTTAACTCTTTCTTAATTTTTATCGTATTACGGTATCGACGCACTTCCATGTATTTAGTTTTATCTGCATTTATTTCTAAACCAAAGTTACTGCAAGCGTTTACTGAAACTTCTGCATTTCTTTCTATTGTTCTCCTATCATCCCCTATTAAATTTACATCATCAGCGTACGCATAACCTGGTGAACACCATTCAGCTCTAGGCCCTGGTTGATATCTTTGATTTTCCTTATGGCGTATTCCAGGGCAAAGTTAAATAATAATTGTGACGACGTATCTCCTTGTTTCAGGCCATTATCGACGTGAAAGCTCGTGGACAAAAATTTTCCTTCGCGAACTTTAATTTGGGATTCATTTAAACATATCTTAATTAATCTATTTAGCTTTCTCGGTATTCCAAATTCTGTAAAGACGTTGTACAATGTTTCTCACCTAACCGAGTCGTAAGCCTTTCTAAAATCAATAAATAGTTGATGTACCTGGGTATTGTATTTCCACTTCTTTTCGAGTATTTGGCGAATGTTAAATATTTGGTCAATAGTTGATCGATTTCGTCTAAATCCGCACTGATAATCTCCAATTATTTCGTCTACGTATGGGGTCAATCTGTTCATTTGCTCTTCCTTACAGCCTTCTGTTCAGTATTCGGAGCAGATTTTATCTTCGTGAGATATGAGACTAATAGTTCTATAATCCTCACATCTCTTTGGGTTCGATTTCTTAGCCATCGGTATCATGATCGTCTTCAGGAAATATTTTGGCCACTCTCCTGTTTCATATATTTCATTGCACAGTCGAGACAATTCATTCTTGCCTTTGTTTCCCATTTTCTTAGTGAATTCGATTGCTATATTATTTATTCCGGTTGCCTTTCTATTCCTAAGCTTAGATATAACTTTCTCAAACTCATCCCGAAAATTACTAAACCCTTTATCATCCTCGCCTACTTCATTTTCCACTTCAACATCCAGAGGAAAATATTACATGGAAATTCGGTGTGACCGTAAATCCTGTAAGTTATGAACGCAACAAATTGGATACTTTCAAATATCTAGCACCAGGTCGGTAGCCAGCCCAAAAATGTAGGGGGTCCGATTAAAGTTAGGGGGGTCCGATCCAACCATATTATACATCATCACCATATTATAGTTCATTTGCAAGCCTAACGAGAAAATTTTAGGAGGACCGGCTCGCCCTAGACCCCCCCCCCCTGGATACGGGCTTGTCTAGCGCCAACATCGGAAACTACATCCACGAAGAAATTAAATGTCAAAGGACTGTAAGAAATTATAGTTATTATTCAATCCAAACTCTTTGTTTTTACGAATTCTGTCGAATACTCGTAATTTAAAGCTTAAAAGATACAAAACTATAATTATGTCTGATGTGCTGTATGGATACGAAACATGATTGCTTAGTTTGAGGAAAGAACGCAAACTGAAAGTATTCGAAAATAAATTATTGAGATGAATATTCAAACTTAAGAGTGACAGAAATGATGAAATTTAGGCCGTGTTCAAAAGTGCAAAGTGCACACTTCGACCTACACACTTGAAGTATACAAATGGAGTGCACAATACGAAGTGTACACTTCGTCAAATTAACTTTTGATCCGCACTTTTTTCCAGCGCCTCATCGTGGTAGAATATAGAACATTTATATAAGAAAAGAAAGGAGAATTTCGAATGTGAAAAAAATGAAATAATGATTTTTTTTTTTTTTAGATGATTGACTTTCCAGTTACATAAAAGATAAATGTATCGTACATATTGACAATATGGGACAACCATCAAATGACTTTAAGAGTCCCTATCACTGCGAAATTAAAATACCGCTAATTTTACAGTAATTATGTGATATCTTCAAATAGATAAAAGGTGATCGAAAAGTGGATCAAGACCTCCCTAGACGACGTTATTTTGCATGAGGTAGCGTTATCACGAGTCGCCTAATAGCTTTGCGTTTGCAGTTATTTAGAAACGCGAAAATAAATGCCGATATTCTAAATGACTGGAAATCGAAAGCAGATAAGTGAGTCTTGATAACTACGCAAGATAATATTGTCTAGGGAGGTCTTGTTCCACTTTTCGATTATCTTTTTTCTATTTGAAGATATCACATAATTACTGCAAAATTAGCGGTATTTTAAATTCGCAGTGATGAGGCCTCTTAAGTGTTTCTTTCATGCATGCTAACAGCTTCAGTTTTGCCGTACCT
This sequence comes from Thermobia domestica, assembly GCF_964235325.1. Lineage (NCBI taxonomy): Eukaryota > Metazoa > Arthropoda > Insecta > Zygentoma > Lepismatidae > Thermobia > Thermobia domestica. The sequence goes on along the minus strand of NC_137458.1, from coordinate 239,579,327 downwards.
TTACATATTTGTCATTTCAAATATCTCAGGCACATATTAATATGAGTGGAGCGTAAAGACAATAACTATATACATATGTTGCAGTGGCGTGCCGTGACTTTTCTCACAGGGGACTAGGTTCGAAGAGAATGTGTGCTGTAGAGTGGAGGTCCTGAGTAGTATTGTTGACACCAAATAACACAATTTATATGTTTCTGTAAACGCTTCTTCTACCAAGCCTCTTTCTTTCAAGAAATGGATAATTTCAGTCACAGTTTTATTTGAAAAATCTAAGTCTGTAAACCTATATTAATTCACTCCGCAAATTGTTAAAATTAAAAAAAAAAAAAAGCTCCCGTAAATTGATTTAAGGGTCAAAAACAAGCAATCAGGAAATCGAGATTTCAAGCACTGAAAATTATTTAAATCTAACAGCTCAAGAAATTGTAACTCACTGAGATCTTGAAATCACAGTATCAATAATGTCATTGAAGATACGCACATATTTAATTTCTGAATCTGTTCAGTCATCTACTTTACGTCTTTTATTAGAAGGTTCCCGCTGTCATCCAATTCTACTTTTCTATAAGTCTTCAAAATCGTTTCTTGCATTTCTAAGTTGAGATAAGATCTTTTGTACTTTTTGGATGCAATATTTCACATCCAAGGTTTTACTTTAAAGAATGTTGAATAGTATATCCGTGCGGAGAAATGCAAAATCGAAATCCTTCAATGATAACTCTCACATTTTTTCTTTCTTTTTTTTTATTATTTTTTTGTAGTCATGAAAGCTTCGGTGTCGCAATTATCTGAATCTTCCAGAATGTTCTCAGAACACCGTAAGAGTTCTATTTGATTTTCATTTATTGCATTCACAATTTTGGAATTGTAATTCCATCTTATAGTGGCAACCGTTGGAAATCGCTTAGTTACTTCTGATTCAGCAAGCGCGTTACAGCGTTTCGATGAATATGAAAAGAAATTTGGAATGCCACTTATTCTAAAATATATTTTACATTCCTTGATGTGATTAACAGACTGTGGAACAACGAGATTGAGTCTGTGATGATAGCAGTGTATGGTGAGTGCACTCAAACACCTTTTCACAAAAGATTGTAAACCGTTCAAATGTCCAGAAGCTTTTGCTTACAATTAAAATGAGAGAGAATTTGGAAAGCATGCTCACTTAGAGCAGTCACAGTGCAATCATTAGTAACATCTGCAAAACAAATAAATCTTTCATGAATTGTCGTCTTTCATGTACCGATTGAATGGTGAGAGACCTTTGCAATGTCCGTAGTTTTGTCCAACATTATTGCTGTAAGAAGTGTATTGTTTATTTCTAACTTAATTTTATCCAGAATTACTCACCAACACATTTAATAATATAATTCTGAATTCTGTTTGACGTTCCTTTAAACACTCCCATGCTGTGAAGATGACAAGTCAACATGGGCGCCCGAACGAGAAGGCAGGGTGAGGCCCGGACCTTCTTCTGGCTCACGAAAATGTATACGTAATATAGCAAACCACGTATATTAAATACCAGAAATACCAGATGCAACATAGCAACCATGGAGATGGGCCCCTCCCTAGAAAATTTTATTCAGGTGCTCCTGCAAGTCCATTTAGTGTCGTACTTAGAAAGTAACTGAATTACTTCAATATAATTTCCCTAATTGACAGAATCTTCCTGTTTGTTATAGCTCTTGTTTAGCCATAAAACAAGAGGAATAAATCAATCGGTTCATTAGTTCTCGGTTTGAATCAACTTCTGCATTGTTTGCTCAGTTAAAAATCAATTCTGGTTTCCTGAAAGTTTTCAATTTAGTTATTGTGAACAGGTGTGAATAACATTTTTCTTGGCGGAACTTGGGTTTGTGAAAATTGTTCATGTCACAAAATCCATCATTATTCCACTCGTCCTTTTCTATGTGGAACAGAATACAAGGCCAGCAATACAGTTTGTTTCTTGTCTTACATGCAGTTAGCTATTTTGAAGAAGCAAAATAATCCGTATTGATATTATGTATATAATCTTTCATTTTTGTCTAAATGGAAATGCTTGGAGTTGTTCTACCACTGGTTATTATTTGTTGCATTTCTTGAAAATTAAGGAATCCAATGGTCCAGAATACAAGACTGAAACAGCCGACCCCCACCCCTACTGTCCCCTATACCAATTGAAGTAATATCACTGCTTGCGCCATCGCTTTGCTGCAAGGGACTCGGTTTCTCAAACGAGTCCCCTTCCATACTTTATTCTTCTAGTCATTAGCAAAATATATTGATAATCTAAAAAGTTCACACTTTACTAGATTTCTTAAAGTGTCAAGATAATACTGTAAATTCGATTGCGTTAAAACTATTAACTGTAAAAAGCAAACGAACATCAAATTCGCTTACGACAGAACGCCCGTGCTTAGAGCTTAGACAACATAATATGAGGACTAGCTGACTGGACCCTGTTCCCTTCCACGAGAAAAGCCGATTAAAACCCGAGCGTTTCCGATCTCCACTTCGCTATCGCACCCAGCATACGGGCGCTGACTATAGTTGTGTCAGAACGATTGAAATAGTGTTTGTTATTTTACAAAAATAGAGAAATGTTTTCGTTTTCTTTGGTATATATTTATCACAAATACTTTAATTAAAATTCCAGGGGACTAGCCTAGTCCCCTAGTCCCCTTGACGGCACGCCGCTGAATGTTGTTACGTGCACAATAAACTGGTAACAGTATAAAAACCACTAAACTATTGTCGATGTTCTATTTTATCTGACATATTTGAGAGAGGGTATATTTATTAATACACAATGAGGAGAGTAGCACTGGTGTTTAGGGTGCTGATAACGATGTTGCGGTTGCCACTTAATTTCTTAGTCCCTAAAAGTAGTTTAGGAAATTCATTGCAAGGGAGAGCAAGCAACTTGAAAGTGTGTTAGAACACCGAAAGTACTGAGGGGAGAGCTATTTAGAATAATTTGGTGCAAAACTACTTTTGGAAATACATAATATATCAGATCTTAGAGAGTTCATATTGTGTAAAATTGCTTCCTGTTCCGAAGATTACACAACAATGACAATGCAATTGTGTTAGCTTTACTGTATTGTTTCAGTTACTGACACTGATAGTCAGGCATACTGATTGGACTATTTCTAACATATTGAGCTTATAATTAGGTTCCTTATGTGTTACTCTTTCTTTGTGAATCTATAGATTTTACACGTAAATCTTTGAAACAGTGTCTCCATAATCTTCACCAGTTTTGTTGAACTGCACCAAAAATCATCATATTCTTAATCTGATTACAAAGATAACAAGGAAAGAAGTGGTACAGTTCAACAACACGAGAACCAAAATTTACAGGAAAAAGCTATTACCGGTATGTCACTACGAAATACCAATATATAAGGGTCACATATACTCAAGGTGGATAAACCTAATTAAAGTAATGTGGTAAAAATACTACTCAGGTACTTATGTAAAATTATTATCTTATAAGCCTATTTAAATGGAATAACGTCCATTGTATACATTCCGATATTTGCATGCACTTCACTACGCTTTCGGTACCCTGTATCTCTCTTGATATACACCCGCATGCTTCCTATTGCCAAAACGGTTACTGAGTTACGAAACAAATTCCCCCGTCCAAGTATGAACTTAGAAAGCTACTAATAAGTAACACTTCCCAAGTGTAACACTCCGATTTTGATAAAATTTAGCAGGTAGATACTACACATAAAATACACGAATACGTATATTTTTATTTTCTGCGGAAAAACGGTTTTAGGGGGCAAAAGCCCCCATCCAAAATTTTGAAAGTTGAGGTCCGACCAGAAGAAGTGATCCAAAGTGAATGATATTGTGCACAGATATAAAACTTGCTTTCCGAAAGAATATTCACACACAAAGATATACTATATACGTAAATTTCAACAATTTTTTGTTTAACTGTTTTCAGTATATTACCTGACTAGCGAACGATTGCGGGCGGCCGGTTTTGAAACTAAAATGCAAGCAGCAGTGCTTCTAACCGGATTACTTGTAATCAATCTATCATAGTTCTTTTTGTCCTGTTCGTAATAAACCACTTCACGCATATACTCAAGTCAGGGGCAGTTCCATGGGGCGGGGCGATTGCCCCTCCCCCAGAATGGGATATTTTTTTTTTATTTTAAAAATAAAACCTAAGAATTTTCACCTTTGTATCATAAATGTAAAATAAAACCTAAAATAGGTAGGCCTTACTTTTTTTGTTTTACGTTGCAGAAGTCAAATAAAGCAATAAATTGCAAGAAATTACTTAGCTACATTTGGCGTTCTTGCTCAAAAAAATGTTCACCTTTGGAATCACAGGTGGCCATCTCTGTTCTAGAAATTGCAGACAATAGCTACTTCTCCTTTTCTAAAGTTGCTTTATTTTTTATTTTTATTTATTTATTTATTATTATTATTATTATTATTATTATTATTATTATTATTATTATTATTATTATTATTATTATTATTATTATTATTATTATTATTATTAGCAATACACTCTTACCTTGATTTAACTTCGAAACATTCAGCCTAAATCCGCCGCTGGCTCAAGTTAAGACAAACAGTTTCAAAAGTTATTGAAGTTATTTGCAGAACATCTTAAGTAACAAGCAAAGAAAAAAAACTACAACAAAAATACACCCTCCATATTAACTTGCGAACAAACTAGCGAGCAGCGTTTTACAGGGTGCTCCTGTTTTATAATGACACCGAATAAAACGTAATCAATTTTTATACAATCTGCTTAATACACGGTATAGCTCACTGAATTGTCAATTGTGCTATGTTGTTCTTAAATTGGTAATTTCCATTCATATATCACTATTCACAATACATCTGCATTACTGCAGGAATGGTTCACTACAACCATATAACTTACGGCGTTCTTTATTAAGCGGAAAGAGATTAGGCTATGCATAACATCCAAACTGCGACTTTTAAAAACCGTTGGATACACTGCCGAGTGAAGCTCTCAGCTCCCTGTCCCGCCGCGCTTGCCAAGAAACTGATGTAAACACAACAGCAGCGCCATCCTCCCAAAACTGCACTGCTATCCTGGTCAGGTAATACCAAAAATTATTAAACATATTTTATTTTTATTTTTTTCCTGTTCTTGTTTATATTATACCTAATACAAAATATCGTAATCATTGTTGGTAAAACTAGATTTTCGATTCTTGTGTCCACTGTTGTAGTTACTAAGAGCTGGAAAATTTAGTGCGGTGACAATAGGCAATCTAGTTATACGTATGAGAGAAACGCTCTGAATTTTATGATGGCTGACTACTTTAAGACTTCCTTTATTGCTCTCTACTCAAAGAAAATTAGATTTCCGTTCATCGATAACCCTAGGAATACCATCAGCTGTGACAGGCGCTGCACAGAGTACCAAAGCAAGGATGCGAATGGAAATATAATATACACTTATAAGTATGATGAAGAGGTGGTTACTCGTGTTTTTATATACACCTTGCGTGCTTACTCTATTACATGGTTCTGTGTTAATGACATGTGTGTAAAATGCATGTTGCCATATGTCAGTATCCGCACTGATTTACGATCCTTTGTACTTCATCAGGAGCCTTCCATTGAGTATGTTCCAGAAGATGCTTCCTGCGATCCAAATGCTACTGGAGATGACGAGAGCGAACGGGCCATGTTACTATGCGGCGGTGAAGAACTCGATTTCCTCAACAACATGCCTGAGAATCTAATACATTGCAGCAATTCAGTTACAACAATAGCTTCAGATGATGATAAAAGCGATGTCTCAGGCAATGATGCGCTAAGTGACATCCCAGAATCAGAGCTCGATGGAATCATATTCAATTCCTCTCCTGAGAAACAGTGGTTAGATGACATCCCAGAATCAGAAATTGATGCAGTGATACGCAATTCCTTTCCTGAAACTTCAGAACATCCAAGGAAGAAAAGATCGTGGTGGCGGCGCCTACTGTGTTGCTTCACAGGAAATCGATGAACATTAAGAGGCTCTTCAAACAACTACTGAAGCCCTTGCAACAGGGTTGAACTTCAGCTTTTTACACCTTTGTGCTGTCACTTTTTGATGTTTCTTTTTTAAAAAACCCTGATTGTGACTAGATGCTTTAACGCACTTTACTCTTTTGGAAAACAAAACAAAAGAAAATTTTTAATGTAGCTTCCGTGCCTTGGCACAAATTTTCTTTAAGAGAAGAGAAGAAATCTTGGAAACATTTTTATATATACTGATGATTATTTAATCACAAAAGGAAAAGAAAGCATAAAGAATGATGAACGAGAAAAGTTTCCAACTACGAAGTGGGAGTTATCAGTTTCTTCTGTTTAAAATTATTAAAAAAAGAATTGAATTTGGTTACTAGGAAATGGTTCGAATTTCTTCATGAATATATATATGGTCTACCACATGTGGGAATGTTGTATATTGTATGTTTTCTTGTACTTTGTTTTATTGTACTCCAATTGTGAAGAAACGTTGTTTCTGATTATTTAATATGTTGATGGTTTAATGTATTACGGATATTTTGTGATACGTCATCACCTGTAAACCCATGTGACTACCCATATTGAATAGTAGTGAAGCAAGGGAACTTTTGTTTGGAAAAAATGCTTATATTTCGAAGTAATACTAGGACCTAGAGCAGAGGACAAAAAAGAGAAGAAGCTGATATTGTTATTGAGTGTTGATAACTGGATAAAAGTTTTCTGGAAATGTTCATTTATCAATATTTTGGAAAAGTATTGGATCGAGTTATTCTGTTAGTAGTATTTGGAATATTATTCAGATGAAGAATGAAGAAAGCAAGAAAGAAAAAGAAAGGAAAAAGGAAAAGAAAGAAAGAAAATCAATCGTTACTGCTAACCCCATACTATATTAAATGGTACATCTGCGATAAATTTGTCATAATTTTTGGTGTAAAAAAAATAAAAAATAAAAATAAACAAAACCGTTGCTAAAATTGGCTTATTATTTATAATGCTTGTAAGGACGAGTCTTCGCCCTTACTGTATATATTAATATTAAATTAATAGTGAAATATAATTATGCCGTTTAAATGTTATAAAGGTAAGTCTGGCCAGACGTATATATTCTTGGTATAATTAATAATTATATTCATATATATATATACATGCTGATAGGATAAAATATTATTTTAATGCTTAAATTTGTAATTGTATATATGCTGAGTTGTGTTTTTCTTCTTGTTTTTTCTAGTTTCTTAAAGTTATTCGTTCAAGTTTTTTTATATAGTTTTTCTAGCATGCAATGGAAAATTCCAGAGGGTAAAGACGGTTGGAGAAAATTTTCAAACGATTTTTTGCGGATTCTTTTTAGCGAAAATAAGAAACGGCATAATAAAAGGATATGTTCGCTCGAGGATATATAAGCGAAGGGACCATTGCATTGTGCGGGAATTGGGAATGAGACTTGGCTGTTAGAAGCCTCTCGTCGTTGTCTTGGATATTGCCTCGCCAGGAATTTTTTTTTTTAAACTTTCCTATCTGTTAGGGATCGGTTTGAGTGATAACCGAATGACGGAGAATTAAGTTCTCTGGGGCCTGAGTGATGGCTGTAGATTTTTCTTGATATTTTTTAAAATAGGCTTTCTAGAGGGACTAACCTGAATGATGGTTAGAGCAAGGGAGAAATTCCTTGGGTCAGAGTGATGACCGTAGCTAGTATGAAAATTTAGTTCAGATAGAAATAAGCTTGAGTGATAGCTTATCGGGATAAATGATTCCCGTAATCTTCTAGCTAGGAGAAAGTAGGATTTTGAGAAATAAAAAAAAATTTAAAAACCTCTGAGGCAAGCTTGATTAAGGTACTTTTTAGATTTTTTTTTTTTTTGCTAGGCCAGAGAAACCTAAATGATGGTTTTCTCTTTGATACGAATAACCGTCTTTGGACTGAGTGATGTCCTTTGACACTTCTGGTTATTCTTGATATTTTTTTTTTAATTGACGGAAGGTTGGAGTCAGGCCTTCCTGATAGAATTAGGGTAGGACTGAGCTGTGAGGAGATGACTGATCAGTGAAGTCTGAATAGAGACTGATAGGATTTTGATTTGCCTTGAGCTTCAAACTTAAGAGACAGAGCTTCAATGCTTAAAAGCCCTGAAAGATTTTTTCGCTATTTGGAGAATTCATTTAATTAATTTTTTTATTTAATTACTGAATAAAGATTGTTCTTTATCCTGAATCTTGTTACAAGTTTTATTGAGAGATATTCACCTGAGTGGGTTGGAATTTTTTTATTATTATTTATGTTAGTGTTCCTAATTGTATTTTCTCCTAGAGGAGCCTGATGAGACGTTGAAAGAGACCAGCGATAGAAGTTAAATTTAAAGGTTGGAAGGTAACACTACATAAATTGGGGGCTCGTGGCCTGATTTTTAGATATTTGATGAAAGAGATCGACCCACCTCATAATAGCAGAATTTTATGTTATTAAGATCAGGCAGAGTAAAGAAAGTAACCATGTCAAGTATAATAAGCTTAGAAGAGCTTAAGAGCGCTTTGGGGTTAGAAGAAAGTGAGGAGGCTAATGTGGCCAATATACTAGAGGAAATTAGGAAATTAAGAAGTTCTAGAAGTAGCGAGGGAACAAATGAATCAATTTGTAATTGTAGAAAGCCAGAGGAAGTGATAGATATTAAACTTTCAACACCAACCTTTTCCGGTGAGAGAAATCAATGTCCCTTTGAATTTCTCGATTTTCTCGAAGAATGATCGAAACAGAAGAACGTGCCGGAGAAAGATATTTTAAACTTTGTACTTCCCAAAGTATTACTGGAAGAACCAGGGCGCTGGTTTAAGTTCAGAAGGCCATTTGAAAACTATGCCGAATTTAAACATAGTTTTCTACAGGAACATTTCAGTTTCGATTATAATTCGGAGATTGAAAGTATGATATCAAATAAGCTTCAAAACCCGGATGAATCGTTAGCAAGGTTCATTAGAAGTATGGCAACCCTGTTTTTGAGATTAAAAGACCCACCGACGGAAAAGGAACAGATCTCAAAAATAATAGCAAAGTCCCACCCAAAATTTAGGCAATTTCTACATGGGAAGAATTTTGAATCGTTGAAAGAACTGGAACAGGAATCATTAAGGATCCAGTCCTATCTTCTAGGAGAGTATAACTATATGCAACAGGCGAGTTTTAAAAACTCAGATTATGCTCATACTATTGCAGCCATCAATACTAGGGAAAGAATAGAAAAGTCAGACGCGGCCCAGATAGCAATTTCTGCCTTAGACCCGGCTAAAGTAAATAGGTCGGGTAATGAGAGACGCCATGTTAGTCAAAAAGAGGAAAAAAAGAGAATTCAATGCTTCGCTTGCAAGAAATACGATCACAAAAGCTATGAATGTCCGGATAGGAAAAGAAAGACAGGAAAAATCGAAAACGTATCAGCCTCAGTTTTAGACAAAAATAGAATGAATAGGGAAAGAGTTGAGCCCTATTTATTTGGATTTTTCTACAGGAGGAAACATTATATGTATTTAGATAGTGGTTCTTGCATTAGTTTATGTAATACTAAGATAGCAAACCAATGGAAAGAAAGCGGTGCTCATTACGAAGAGAAAGAATTTGCAATTTCGCTGGCTAGTGGCCATACAAAAAGTGTTGCCGTTATAACTCCAGTTTTTGTATAAAATCTAGAAAGATTAAGTATAAATTTTACGTTTTGGGAGATTTAAATATTCCTCTCATCTGTGGAGCAGATCTGATGCAAAAGATTGGCATATCTTTGCACTTGAAAGATGGTGGGTGGAAATTCTCCAATGAGAATTACATAACTTCTTTTGCCAGACCAGACAGGACAGAGGATGAAAACAGGTCAACATAAAGTTACCAACGTAAGCGATTTAGAAGCCGTAAAAACACTTCACGGGTGTGTTTACAATTAAACGAGCGTCAGGAGGGGAGAGAGAATTTTCAAGAAAAGAAAAGAAATGAAAGTTTGAGAAAAAATTCCGAAGCGAAAATTGTCACTTCACTAGGTCAGGCTGGCGGAAAGAAAAAAAAACAAAAACCCATATGGTTCTACGACAAGAGGGAGAAAAGCAAACGACCATAGAACGGTGGTTGGTACTCAGGTCAGTAACCCTGAAGAAAGAGGGGTGAATTAGGCGGACAACAGCCCTAGAGTAGAAAAACGAGGTACACAGGAGAAAATTCACAATGGAAATACCGTTGCAAAAAACTTGCATATTTCTCGTCTTCAGCAGGGAAGACGAAAAAAGCAAGAAAAGTGTTTGTAAGGGAACCTTTAGTTAAATGTACGGTATTATCAATAAATGACGTAATGTACCTAGACATTGGTAGCTCTATATCTTGCATAAGCCAGGAAACCGCAGAGAAATGGGTAGAAGCGGGCGGAAAATTAAAAAAGGGTTCCATAGAAATTCTTTTAGGGTCAGGAACGGCCAGAACAAATGGCTCCATAACTGTTAATGTTAAATTTTATGGCCATACCGTTCGTCAAACCTTCCACGTAATCTCCGGCTTGATTAAGTCAGTTTTGGTTGGAAGAGATTTTATTAAGAAAGCCGGAATTTCGATTCATTTAAAATCGGGTGGATGGTCTATAGATGATAATGAAACCCTAGTTTGATTATTTGATAGGAGAGAAGCAAGTCCTGAGAGGAATGATAATGAATTGAATATCGTGAATGAGGAGGAAACCAATGAGATAGACCGCATGATTAGTAATGTGAAATTAGACCCCCCGCTCATGGATCAGTTTTTAGAAATACTAAATGAATACAGAGGAGTTTTTTCGGAAAAGCCAGGTTTGACTGACGTCACAGAGCACACGATAAAATTGAAGGATAAAACCCCTTTCACTTCGCGTTTGAGGCCTTTGTCAGAAGAAAAAAGAAAAATTATGTCTGAACTTCTCGATGATATGGAGGCACAAGGGATTATAGAAAAAACTACATCTGATTATATAAGTTGCCCTATTTTGCATAAAAAACGAAACGGTTCGTTCAAACTCGTGCTCGACAGCAGAAAGTTAAATTTAGCAACTGAGAAAGAACAAACGAGTATACCGGGAATTTTTGAAGCTCTGAGTTATCTGGGGAACAAGAAATATTACCTCAAATTAGATCTCGCTTGTGCATACGCAAACTTGAGAATTGCGAAGGAGTGTCAAAAATACACTGCTTCTATTACACATAAAGGAGTGTATATGTACAGAAGAGGGGCATACAGCCTTTGCGGTCTTCCAAACACTCTAAATAGACTAATGCAGTTGGTTTTAGGGGAGTTATATTACACTGAAGTAATCGTATACTATGATGATTTAGTGATATCCACTGAAACGAGAGAAGAAATGCTCGAACTTTTGAGAGAGGTCTTAAAAAGATTTAAAAAGGCCAATTTGACAGTCAGTCCTTCGAAGGCATTATTCTTCGCAGAAGAAATGGAATTTTTTGGATTTCAAATAAAGGAAAGAATGGTGTCTTGCACAGAGGAAAAAAAAGCGGATGGCACAGCAGATTCGGAGACCAAGGACGAGAAAACAATTGCAGTCGTTACTCGGTTATTTTTCATATTTTAGGCAGAATATACCAAATATGGCTAAGATAACTGCTTGTTTGACAGATCTCAACAAGACGGTGAAATTTAAATGGGGGGAGATTCATGAAAATGCTCTGCAGAAATTAAAGGAAGCTTTAATTGCAGACAAAAAGCTCTTACTGCCAAGGCAGGGGAAAGATTTTTTCTTGTTTGTAGATTCTTCAAATATAAGCACGGGCTACGTCTTATCGCAGAAGAATGAACAAGATAAGATGTGTGTCGTAGCATACGGTTCGAAAAAACTGACGGATGGACAAAGACAGTATAGCACGACAATGAAAGAATTACTAGGAATCTTATTAGCGGTTGAAAGATTCGAAGTCTATTTAATACATGCCCCGGTTGTATATGTATATACAGACCATGAAGCTCTTCTTACCATGTTGAAGTCACATAAGCTTTCGGCCATGCTAACTAGATGGATGGCTAGACTGGCTAGATTTCCAATAGTGCTTAAGTATAGGAAAGGAACTAAGCACTACGTAGATTATCTGTCGAGAATAGAGAGTGGTTATACAGAGCCAATCGATTTTGAAGGCTCTGAATTAGCTAATGAACATTTTCCCTTGGTATCGGAAAATGATTCAGGATATTTTAAACTAGAAGAAAAGGATGGAACTCTGGTAAACTGTGACGATTTTCGAGGTGAAGAAAATTTATTGATAGATATCGAATTTAGTAAACGAATGAAAGAGTTCAAGAAGGAGCTTAAAAGCAAGAAAAGGAAGAAAGAAGAAACCTATAGTGGGAACAATGTAATTAGAGATAAAGAGAAAGCTGAGATGCTGCGTGAGTTACCTTTCTGCTTAGTCGTAGAAGATAATAGGAAGGAAGAAGAGGGAAAGGAAGAAGGGAAAAACGAGATTTTTACAGACAAGACCCTGGTGGATATGAAGGAGGTACAGAGATTACAAGAGGAAGATACTTTTTTATCTCCAATAATCCGATACTTAAAAAACGATATAACTGGGTTTGGTAAAAGTAAGATCAAAAAGCTGAAACTGAGTACGAAAAGGGCCTCGATTGCGAGAAATGGAGTACTACTGAAAACTGTGAAAATTAGGGGATCAGAGCGAGATGTGATTTGGCCACCGAATTCCTTAAGGGCAGCTGCGTGTGATGTAACACATAATAAGAAGTATTCGGGTCACCCTAGCTTTAAGGACACTTTAATGAGGATAAGGAAAAAGTACTTTTGGTCTACGATGTACAAGGATGTAAAACAATTTTCGCAAGCATGTGTAGCTTGTGCTATTTTTAAGGACTCTGGGAAAGTGAAATATGGCTTTATGTCGAGTTCCTTAGTGGAGGCCCCTGGTCAATGTGCTTACATCGATTCCCTGGGCCCTCTCAGCAGATCAAGTACCGGTGGACATATGTACTGTATAATTATAGTGGATGCATTCACCAGACTAGTGAGATTTTTTCCACTTCGAAAGGTCACATCTAAGACAGTAGCGAATTGTCTTATTAATTTTTTCTGTGACCAAGGGAGTTTTCCACGTATTATATCAGATAATCACGCAGTATTTCACAGTAAGCTATGGAGTGAAACGCTTGAAATTTTAAACTCCAAGGCAATTTATATATCTGCATATAGAGCATGTGCCAACAAGAGCGAAGTTTGGGTAAAACAGTGCAAAACCAGTATTTCAATCTATAGTGAAAAGCATAGTGACTGGTCGAATGATATTAAGTTATTAGAATTTGCAGTAAATTCGAGAACTTGTTCTTCCACGGGCTACACGCCTATAGAATTGACCTATGCAAGGGAGATACAATTTCCGTACCACCCGACGGAAACAGCTGAAGGGTCCCATGCGGTGACCGAACACAATTACACAAGATTCGTCACGGATCTAAAGATGAAGATGAAATCCGCCTACGAATGCGCTAAATTGACGCAAAGGAAGAGACACGACGAGTCTAAAAAGTTTTATGACCGGAGTAGGAAAGGGCATAATTTTATGGTAGGACAAAAAACGTGGGTGAAGGCAGTGAGATTGTCTTGTGCTCCCAAGAATATATCTGGTAGCTTATTGCCAAAATACCTCAGTCCATTTTTGTTGTTTAAGAAACTGGTGGAAAATACATTCCTAGCTAGGAACATCTTTACAAACAAGACAATAAAAGTAAACGCAGATCAAATGAAGGTATATAGGAAGCCCCCGGAGTTTAGTAAACATCTTTTAGAGCAGAAAGAAGACTTTGTTCTGAAAACTCCTGAAATGGTGGGGAGGGGGAGACAGGGCCCCAAAATTAAGCTACCGTTCAGTGAGAAGAAAAAGTAGCTTGAAAGAAAGAAAAAAAAGATGAGGGGTAATTTTTTTGTGTGGCATGCTCTTGTTTATATTTCCTTTAGAACACTTAGAGAATTTAGTTTAAAATTAGACACCACTGCGAACAGAGGTTTAATAATTTTCCAGAGACATGGCTAGTAAGTTTAAGAAGCCATTCCCAAAGAAGTCGATTCCCAAGAAGAGAAATGTCTTCACTTCTTGCAGACCGAGTTCAAAAGACCCTTGTGAACTCGAATTACTTTTTCGACTCGACGAAAATAAGACGGAAAGATACCATCCAAAAGAGGAACTTGGGTTAAACCAAGTTAATAAAGATCCGAGGTTCTGTACGCTAGCAGAACTAAGAGCTCTTAAAAAGGCGAGATTGGACAACGAGGTGGACGAATCCAAACCAGGACCATCTACTTCCACAGGTCATGTGCATCTTGACGGTGACAGTGACGAAGATGTACTCTCTCTTTTGTGCTGAGGACATAGAATTTCCAGATATTCCTCCAATGCCCGGTAAATTTCTGGAGGTGATGGAAAAGAATATAACGAAGGATTCAGTGATCCGGAAATTATCCTTCTAATAAAAAAGACTCATGGTGCAGTTGTGACAGGACAATAACTTCGAGGAGCAGGCAGTACAGCTTAGTGGAACAGAGATAAGTGGAGTGGTAAAAAACTCTTAGAGACAGTGAACTAGGCTCATAGAAGCCATTCTTAGTTTTTTTGTGTGTGTTGTGAAATCTGTGGTTACTTTAATAGTGTATTAAGAGAAAGAAAAAAATTTTTTTTGAAGATTCCCAGTGAAAAGACAGTGAGAGACAAAAGACCTGAATGGGAAATCATTTTTTCTTTTTTTTCTTTTTAGATTTTGTTGAGTGCTATGTAAGGACGAGTCTTCGCCCTTACTGTATATATTAATATTAAATTAATAGTGAAATATAATTATGCCGTTTAAATGTTATAAAGGTAAGTCTGGCCAGACGTATATATTCTTGGTATAATTAATAATTATATTCATATATATATATATATATATATATATATACATGCTGATAGGATAAAATATTATTTTAATGCTTAAATTTGTAATTGTATATATGCTGAGTTGTGTTTTTCTTCTTGTTTTTTCTAGTTTCTTAAAGTTATTCGTTCAAGTTTTTTTATATATAGTTTTTCTAGCATGCAATGGAAAATTCCAGAGGGTAAAGACGGTTGGAGAATATTTTCAAACGATTTTTTGCGGATTCTTTTTAGCGAAAATAAGAAACGGCATAATAAAAGGATATGTTCGATCGAGGATATATAAGCGAAGGGAGCCATTGCATTGTGCGGGAATTGGGAATGAGACTTGGCTGTTAGAAGCCTCCCGTCGTTGTCTTGGATATTGCCTCGCCTGGAATTTTTTTTAAACTTTCCTATCTGTTAGGGATCGGTTTGAGTAATAACCGAATGACGGAGAATTAAGTTCTCTGGGGCCTGAGTGATGGCTGTAGATTTTTCTTGATTTTTTTAAAAATAGGCTTTCTAGAGGGACTAACCTGAATGATGGTTAGAGCAAGGGAGAAATTCCTTGGGTCAGAGTGATGACCGTAGCTAGTATGAAAATTTAGTTCAGATAGAAATAAGCTTGAGTGATAGCTTATCGGGATGAATGATTCCCGTAATCTTCTAGCTAGGAGAAAGTAGGATTCTGGGAAATAAAAAAAATTAAAAACCTCTGAGGCAAGCTTGATTAAGGTACTTTTTAGATTTTTTTTTTTTGCTAGGCCAGAGAAACCTAAATGATGGTTTTCTCTTTGATACGAATAACCGTCTTTGGACTGAGTGATGTCCTTTGACACTTCTGGTTATTCTTGATATTTTTTTTTAATTGACGGAAGGTTGGAGTCAGGCCTTCCTGATAGAATTAGGGTAGGACTGAGCTGTGAGGAGATGACTGATCAGTGAAGTCTGAATAGAGACTGATAGGATTTTGATTTGCCTTGAGCTTCAAACTTAAGAGACAGAGCTTTAATGCTTAAAAGCCCTGAAAGATTTTTTCGCTATTTGGAGAATTCATTTAATTAATTTTTTAATTTAATTACTGAATAAAGATTGTTCTTTACCCTGAATCTTGTTACAAGTTTTATTGAGAGATATTCACCTGAGTGGGTTGGAATTTTTTTATTATTATTTATGTTAGTGTTCCTAATTGTATTTTCTCCTAGAGGAGCCTGATGAGACGTTGAAAGAGACCAGCGATAGAAGTTAAATTTAAAGGTTGGAAGGTAACACTACATAAATTGGGGGCTCGTGGCCTGATTTTTAGATATTTGATGAAAGAGATCGACCCACCTCATAATAGCAGAATTTTATGTTATTAAGATCAGGCAGAGTAAAGAAAGTAACCATGTCAAGTATAATAAGCTTAGAAGAGCTTAAGAGCGCTTTGGGGTTAGAAGAAAGTGAGGAGGCTAATGTGGCCAATATACTAGAGGAAATTAGGAAATTAAGAAGTTCTAGAAGTAGCGAGGGAACAAATGAATCAATTTGTAATTGTAGAAAGCCAGAGGAAGTGATAGATATTAAACTTTCAACACCAACCTTTTCCGGTGAGAGAAATCAATGTCCCTTTGAATTTCTCGATTTTCTCGAAGAATGATCGAAACAGAAGAACGTGCCGGAGAAAGATATTTTAAACTTTGTACTTCCCAAAGTATTACTGGAAGAACCAGGGCGCTGGTTTAAGTTCAGAAGGCCATTTGAAAACTATGCCGAATTTAAACATAGTTTTCTACAGGAACATTTCAGTTTCGATTATAATTCGGAGATTGAAAGTATGATATCAAATAAGCTTCAAAACCCGGATGAATCGTTAGCAAGGTTCATTAGAAGTATGGCAACCCTGTTTTTGAGATTAAAAGACCCACCGACGGAAAAGGAACAGATCTCAAAAATAATAGCAAAGTCCCACCCAAAATTTAGGCAATTTCTACATGGGAAGAATTTTGAATCGTTGAAAGAACTGGAACAGGAATCATTAAGGATCCAGTCCTATCTTCTAGGAGAGTATAACTATATGCAACAGGCGAGTTTTAAAAACTCAGATTATGCTCATACTATTGCAGCCATCAATACTAGGGAAAGAATAGAAAAGTCAGACGCGGCCCAGATAGCAATTTCTGCCTTAGACCCGGCTAAAGTAAATAGGTCGGGTAATGAGAGACGCCATGTTAGTCAAAAAGAGGAAAAAAAGAGAATTCAATGCTTCGCTTGCAAGAAATACGATCACAAAAGCTATGAATGTCCGGATAGGAAAAGAAAGACAGGAAAAATCGAAAACGTATCAGCCTCAGTTTTAGACAAAAATAGAATGAATAGGGAAAGAGTTGAGCCCTATTTATTTGGATTTTTCTACAGGAGGAAACATTATATGTATTTAGATAGTGGTTCTTGCATTAGTTTATGTAATACTAAGATAGCAAACCAATGGAAAGAAAGCGGTGCTCATTACGAAGAGAAAGAATTTGCAATTTCGCTGGCTAGTGGCCATACAAAAAGTGTTGCCGTTATAACTCCAGTTTTTGTATAAAATCTAGAAAGATTAAGTATAAATTTTACGTTTTGGGAGATTTAAATATTCCTCTCATCTGTGGAGCAGATCTGATGCAAAAGATTGGCATATCTTTGCACTTGAAAGATGGTGGGTGGAAATTCTCCAATGAGAATTACATAACTTCTTTTGCCAGACCAGACAGGACAGAGGATGAAAACAGGTCAACATAAAGTTACCAACGTAAGCGATTTAGAAGCCGTAAAAACACTTCACGGGTGTGTTTACAATTAAACGAGCGTCAGGAGGGGAGAGAGAATTTTCAAGAAAAGAAAAGAAATGAAAGTTTGAGAAAAAATTCCGAAGCGAAAATTGTCACTTCACTAGGTCAGGCTGGCGGAAAGAAAAAAAAACAAAAACCCATATGGTTCTACGACAAGAGGGAGAAAAGCAAACGACCATAGAACGGTGGTTGGTACTCAGGTCAGTAACCCTGAAGAAAGAGGGGTGAATTAGGCGGACAACAGCCCTAGAGTAGAAAAACGAGGTACACAGGAGAAAATTCACAATGGAAATACCGTTGCAAAAAACTTGCATATTTCTCGTCTTCAGCAGGGAAGACGAAAAAAGCAAGAAAAGTGTTTGTAAGGGAACCTTTAGTTAAATGTACGGTATTATCAATAAATGACGTAATGTACCTAGACATTGGTAGCTCTATATCTTGCATAAGCCAGGAAACCGCAGAGAAATGGGTAGAAGCGGGCGGAAAATTAAAAAAGGGTTCCATAGAAATTCTTTTAGGGTCAGGAACGGCCAGAACAAATGGCTCCATAACTGTTAATGTTAAATTTTATGGCCATACCGTTCGTCAAACCTTCCACGTAATCTCCGGCTTGATTAAGTCAGTTTTGGTTGGAAGAGATTTTATTAAGAAAGCCGGAATTTCGATTCATTTAAAATCGGGTGGATGGTCTATAGATGATAATGAAACCCTAGTTTGATTATTTGATAGGAGAGAAGCAAGTCCTGAGAGGAATGATAATGAATTGAATATCGTGAATGAGGAGGAAACCAATGAGATAGACCGCATGATTAGTAATGTGAAATTAGACCCCCCGCTCATGGATCAGTTTTTAGAAATACTAAATGAATACAGAGGAGTTTTTTCGGAAAAGCCAGGTTTGACTGACGTCACAGAGCACACGATAAAATTGAAGGATAAAACCCCTTTCACTTCGCGTTTGAGGCCTTTGTCAGAAGAAAAAAGAAAAATTATGTCTGAACTTCTCGATGATATGGAGGCACAAGGGATTATAGAAAAAACTACATCTGATTATATAAGTTGCCCTATTTTGCATAAAAAACGAAACGGTTCGTTCAAACTCGTGCTCGACAGCAGAAAGTTAAATTTAGCAACTGAGAAAGAACAAACGAGTATACCGGGAATTTTTGAAGCTCTGAGTTATCTGGGGAACAAGAAATATTACCTCAAATTAGATCTCGCTTGTGCATACGCAAACTTGAGAATTGCGAAGGAGTGTCAAAAATACACTGCTTCTATTACACATAAAGGAGTGTATATGTACAGAAGAGGGGCATACAGCCTTTGCGGTCTTCCAAACACTCTAAATAGACTAATGCAGTTGGTTTTAGGGGAGTTATATTACACTGAAGTAATCGTATACTATGATGATTTAGTGATATCCACTGAAACGAGAGAAGAAATGCTCGAACTTTTGAGAGAGGTCTTAAAAAGATTTAAAAAGGCCAATTTGACAGTCAGTCCTTCGAAGGCATTATTCTTCGCAGAAGAAATGGAATTTTTTGGATTTCAAATAAAGGAAAGAATGGTGTCTTGCACAGAGGAAAAAAAAGCGGATGGCACAGCAGATTCGGAGACCAAGGACGAGAAAACAATTGCAGTCGTTACTCGGTTATTTTTCATATTTTAGGCAGAATATACCAAATATGGCTAAGATAACTGCTTGTTTGACAGATCTCAACAAGACGGTGAAATTTAAATGGGGGGAGATTCATGAAAATGCTCTGCAGAAATTAAAGGAAGCTTTAATTGCAGACAAAAAGCTCTTACTGCCAAGGCAGGGGAAAGATTTTTTCTTGTTTGTAGATTCTTCAAATATAAGCACGGGCTACGTCTTATCGCAGAAGAATGAACAAGATAAGATGTGTGTCGTAGCATACGGTTCGAAAAAACTGACGGATGGACAAAGACAGTATAGCACGACAATGAAAGAATTACTAGGAATCTTATTAGCGGTTGAAAGATTCGAAGTCTATTTAATACATGCCCCGGTTGTATATGTATATACAGACCATGAAGCTCTTCTTACCATGTTGAAGTCACATAAGCTTTCGGCCATGCTAACTAGATGGATGGCTAGACTGGCTAGATTTCCAATAGTGCTTAAGTATAGGAAAGGAACTAAGCACTACGTAGATTATCTGTCGAGAATAGAGAGTGGTTATACAGAGCCAATCGATTTTGAAGGCTCTGAATTAGCTAATGAACATTTTCCCTTGGTATCGGAAAATGATTCAGGATATTTTAAACTAGAAGAAAAGGATGGAACTCTGGTAAACTGTGACGATTTTCGAGGTGAAGAAAATTTATTGATAGATATCGAATTTAGTAAACGAATGAAAGAGTTCAAGAAGGAGCTTAAAAGCAAGAAAAGGAAGAAAGAAGAAACCTATAGTGGGAACAATGTAATTAGAGATAAAGAGAAAGCTGAGATGCTGCGTGAGTTACCTTTCTGCTTAGTCGTAGAAGATAATAGGAAGGAAGAAGAGGGAAAGGAAGAAGGGAAAAACGAGATTTTTACAGACAAGACCCTGGTGGATATGAAGGAGGTACAGAGATTACAAGAGGAAGATACTTTTTTATCTCCAATAATCCGATACTTAAAAAACGATATAACTGGGTTTGGTAAAAGTAAGATCAAAAAGCTGAAACTGAGTACGAAAAGGGCCTCGATTGCGAGAAATGGAGTACTACTGAAAACTGTGAAAATTAGGGGATCAGAGCGAGATGTGATTTGGCCACCGAATTCCTTAAGGGCAGCTGCGTGTGATGTAACACATAATAAGAAGTATTCGGGTCACCCTAGCTTTAAGGACACTTTAATGAGGATAAGGAAAAAGTACTTTTGGTCTACGATGTACAAGGATGTAAAACAATTTTCGCAAGCATGTGTAGCTTGTGCTATTTTTAAGGACTCTGGGAAAGTGAAATATGGCTTTATGTCGAGTTCCTTAGTGGAGGCCCCTGGTCAATGTGCTTACATCGATTCCCTGGGCCCTCTCAGCAGATCAAGTACCGGTGGACATATGTACTGTATAATTATAGTGGATGCATTCACCAGACTAGTGAGATTTTTTCCACTTCGAAAGGTCACATCTAAGACAGTAGCGAATTGTCTTATTAATTTTTTCTGTGACCAAGGGAGTTTTCCACGTATTATATCAGATAATCACGCAGTATTTCACAGTAAGCTATGGAGTGAAACGCTTGAAATTTTAAACTCCAAGGCAATTTATATATCTGCATATAGAGCATGTGCCAACAAGAGCGAAGTTTGGGTAAAACAGTGCAAAACCAGTATTTCAATCTATAGTGAAAAGCATAGTGACTGGTCGAATGATATTAAGTTATTAGAATTTGCAGTAAATTCGAGAACTTGTTCTTCCACGGGCTACACGCCTATAGAATTGACCTATGCAAGGGAGATACAATTTCCGTACCACCCGACGGAAACAGCTGAAGGGTCCCATGCGGTGACCGAACACAATTACACAAGATTCGTCACGGATCTAAAGATGAAGATGAAATCCGCCTACGAATGCGCTAAATTGACGCAAAGGAAGAGACACGACGAGTCTAAAAAGTTTTATGACCGGAGTAGGAAAGGGCATAATTTTATGGTAGGACAAAAAACGTGGGTGAAGGCAGTGAGATTGTCTTGTGCTCCCAAGAATATATCTGGTAGCTTATTGCCAAAATACCTCAGTCCATTTTTGTTGTTTAAGAAACTGGTGGAAAATACATTCCTAGCTAGGAACATCTTTACAAACAAGACAATAAAAGTAAACGCAGATCAAATGAAGGTATATAGGAAGCCCCCGGAGTTTAGTAAACATCTTTTAGAGCAGAAAGAAGACTTTGTTCTGAAAACTCCTGAAATGGTGGGGAGGGGGAGACAGGGCCCCAAAATTAAGCTACCGTTCAGTGAGAAGAAAAAGTAGCTTGAAAGAAAGAAAAAAAAGATGAGGGGTAATTTTTTTGTGTGGCATGCTCTTGTTTATATTTCCTTTAGAACACTTAGAGAATTTAGTTTAAAATTAGACACCACTGCGAACAGAGGTTTAATAATTTTCCAGAGACATGGCTAGTAAGTTTAAGAAGCCATTCCCAAAGAAGTCGATTCCCAAGAAGAGAAATGTCTTCACTTCTTGCAGACCGAGTTCAAAAGACCCTTGTGAACTCGAATTACTTTTTCGACTCGACGAAAATAAGACGGAAAGATACCATCCAAAAGAGGAACTTGGGTTAAACCAAGTTAATAAAGATCCGAGGTTCTGTACGCTAGCAGAACTAAGAGCTCTTAAAAAGGCGAGATTGGACAACGAGGTGGACGAATCCAAACCAGGACCATCTACTTCCACAGGTCATGTGCATCTTGACGGTGACAGTGACGAAGATGTACTCTCTCTTTTGTGCTGAGGACATAGAATTTCCAGATATTCCTCCAATGCCCGGTAAATTTCTGGAGGTGATGGAAAAGAATATAACGAAGGATTCAGTGATCCGGAAATTATCCTTCTAATAAAAAAGACTCATGGTGCAGTTGTGACAGGACAATAACTTCGAGGAGCAGGCAGTACAGCTTAGTGGAACAGAGATAAGTGGAGTGGTAAAAAACTCTTAGAGACAGTGAACTAGGCTCATAGAAGCCATTCTTAGTTTTTTTGTGTGTGTTGTGAAATCTGTGGTTACTTTAATAGTGTATTAAGAGAAAGAAAAAAATTTTTTTTGAAGATTCCCAGTGAAAAGACAGTGAGAGACAAAAGACCTGAATGGGAAATCATTTTTTCTTTTTTTTCTTTTTAGATTTTGTTGAGTGCTATGTAAGGACGAGTCTTCGCCCTTACTGTATATATTAATATTAAATTAATAGTGAAATATAATTATGCCGTTTAAATGTTATAAAGGTAAGTCTGGCCAGACGTATATATTCTTGGTATAATTAATAATTATATTCATATATATATATATATATATATATATACATGCTGATAGGATAAAATATTATTTTAATGCTTAAATTTGTAATTGTATATATGCTGAGTTGTGTTTTTCTTCTTGTTTTTTCTAGTTTCTTAAAGTTATTCGTTCAAGTTTTTTTATATATAGTTTTTCTAGCATGCAATGGAAAATTCCAGAGGGTAAAGACGGTTGGAGAATATTTTCAAACGATTTTTTGCGGATTCTTTTTAGCGAAAATAAGAAACGGCATAATAAAAGGATATGTTCGATCGAGGATATATAAGCGAAGGGAGCCATTGCATTGTGCGGGAATTGGGAATGAGACTTGGCTGTTAGAAGCCTCCCGTCGTTGTCTTGGATATTGCCTCGCCTGGAATTTTTTTAAACTTTCCTATCTGTTAGGGATCGGTTTGAGTAATAACCGAATGACGGAGAATTAAGTTCTCTGGGGCCTGAGTGATGGCTGTAGATTTTTCTTGATTTTTTTAAAAATAGGCTTTCTAGAGGGACTAACCTGAATGATGGTTAGAGCAAGGGAGAAATTCCTTGGGTCAGAGTGATGACCGTAGCTAGTATGAAAATTTAGTTCAGATAGAAATAAGCTTGAGTGATAGCTTATCGGGATGAATGATTCCCGTAATCTTCTAGCTAGGAGAAAGTAGGATTCTGGGAAATAAAAAAAATTAAAAACCTCTGAGGCAAGCTTGATTAAGGTACTATTTAGATTTTTTTTTTTGCTAGGCCAGAGAAACCTAAATGATGGTTTTCTCTTTGATACGAATAACCGTCTTTGGACTGAGTGATGTCCTTTGACACTTCTGGTTATTCTTGATATTTTTTTTTAATTGACGGAAGGTTGGAGTCAGGCCTTCCTGATAGAATTAGGGTAGGACTGAGCTGTGAGGAGATGACTGATCAGTGAAGTCTGAATAGAGACTGATAGGATTTTGATTTGCCTTGAGCTTCAAACTTAAGAGACAGAGCTTTAATGCTTAAAAGCCCTGAAAGATTTTTTCGCTATTTGGAGAATTCATTTAATTAATTTTTTTAATTTAATTACTGAATAAAGATTGTTCTTTACCCTGAATCTTGTTACAAGTTTTATTGAGAGATATTCACCTGAGTGGGTTGGAATTTTTTTAATTATTATTTATGTTAGTGTTCCTAATTGTATTTTCTCCTAGAGGAGCCTGATGAGACGTTGAAAGAGACCAGCGATAGAAGTTAAATTTAAAGGTTGGAAGATAACACTACATGCTTTTGAAACGGTAGACAAGGGCCATGTAAACTTACATGGTAATACTATAAGGCACTGCCAAGGCGGTACAACCTTCAAGAAGGATCGTCAAAATGTGGAATACATGCAACAGCTTGGCGTCCCGTATCAGTGAAGAAGACGTTAATGTTGTTACCATGCTACCGGACACTGATCGACGGCATACTATTCATAACCTGACGTAAGAGACAGGATTAGCGCATACGACTGTTCTTGTTCTGAAAGAAAGCTTAGGCATGAGAAAACATGTATCACAACGAGTTTCGCATAAGTCGATGGAAATGCAGAAGTAGCTATGATACACACTTGGAAAATTGCGAGCGATAGGCCAAATCGTACGAGCCACAATTAAAACACCAATCAAAGGACTGGCGTCATTATGGGTCACCATAAAAATCCAAAGCTTGTCAGAACCCTAGCAATGTGAAAGTTGTGATGATTCTCGTGTACGACTGAGTTGATGTAAGCCTAAGAAATACAATTCCCCCACATCAGACCATCAATGCACAGTATTTTTGTTCCTTTCTAGAACACAACCTACGACCAGCCTTTTTGCAGAATCCACCCATCAGTTTGCTAGAACATGCATACAACACAAAATGTGACATTTGTTCGATCGAATGGGTGAGAAGTGCATATCATCTATCCGACTCCCCAAACTTAAGCTTTTGTGACTTTGATATGATTTCTAAGATGAAGGAGCAAGCTCGTAGCCAGCTCAAAAATGTAGGAAGGGATCCAACCATATTATAGTTCATTTGCAAGCCTACCGTGAAAATTTTAGGGGGCCAATTAAAATTTAGTGGCCCCCATGGATACGGGCCTGTGAAAGAACCTTTTTTGTGGCATTCGATTTAGAACTGTTCAAGAGATTCTTCAGGCAGTAGACCGGTTCGTTAGAACTATAAACACAACAGGCGCTGATACCAGTCATTGTGCACATTGCTAGCAACGGGTTATACACAATGCTGGTGACTATATTGAAGGACTGTAAACCTTTGTACCATGTATCTATTTTGTTTCAGTTGAAAATAAATAGTTGTCACTCCCTGGCGCAATCATATTATCTTAGGGATGGATACAGCGATTCATTCTCTCTCACAAGAAGAAGCACCGTGTTGCACCCCTATTAAAATTTCGACATTGGTACAGTGGCTCATCCTTAAATTTGGGAATTGCTAAATATGTTTTAAATGATGTATACAGCTCGAGTACAAATCTATCCATTGGTTTATTTTGTTTCCTTCGACAGGTAAAATTGCCAAAGATAATATTTGGAAGGACATGTTATGACATTTTATCATTGTGTAACAATAATAAAACTTATGATATCTTATGTGATGTGAATGTGTAGATTTGTGAGTGTATTTGAAAATTAGATGTCACCCGGACTCACATCACCTAAAGTGAAGTATGATAGCAACCAAAATTGGTGGAACCTGTCTATATACGCTATATACGTAGAAAGTACGTTTTATCGTTCTGTAACAATAAAGGTCTATGGCATAATGGGTGCTGTAAGTGTATAGGTCCATAAGCATATTTGGAAATGAGACACTTGTCCCAAAATTTCGGGAGTAAATTTCGGATAGATATGATTTTAGTAGATCTTATCTTAGCTGAAATCATCTTAGATGCTATTCTTTTGCTTAACTTGTGAGAAGCACATCAAGTCCATCGTAGTTTGAGTCCTGCGCCACGGCATCCCCTATTTTTAGGAATCGAATTGATACGGTAGATATGATTGTGATAGTTACTAGGTTGAAATAATCTTAAACGATGTTTTCTGACTTAATGTATGAGAACTATAAAAATATCATAAAGGTTTAAGTCCTGCGTACACACTTAGTTCACGCTACCCCTTCCAAAATTTAGGAAACAAATTTAATATATATTGTAAAACTTTGTGTAGTTTCGTCTCATATAAGGAAGAGGTAGAGCAGTTAATAAAAAGAGTGTCCGGAATCGACTCCCACTACCAGTTTTTATTATAAAAATCCACTATATAAGAGTATTTGTACAAAATACTATACAATTTGTTCTCTATTTTAAAGGGTAAGTAAAAGGTAGTCTTTGACCGTAAGATCGCAGACAGGATCTCCAACAGAGCCCCGAAGCTGGCAAAGTGGAGTGGAATTAGGTTCCCAAAGCTCCGAAGCAAGCAGTGGGTAGGTTAGATGGCCAACAGAGCCCCGAAGCAGGCAAAGTGGCTGAGGTTTGGATTCCCAGACAGAGCCCCGAAGCAGGCAAAGCCAGGAGAAAGGATAGGCGTAGTCCCGTAGCAGACTAGAGGCCCTGGGATAGGTTACTCCTAAAGTCCCGAAGCAGACAGTAGGAGGGTCACCAGAAAACTGGTACTGAGCTGGATTCTTCTGCCCAATTTATAGCGTCCCTTGGGTGGCGGTGGCGCTTCTGCTTCGATTTTGTCTTCTGCTCCGTGGGAGGGACTAAACGTCGTCTGCAGGTGATTGCAGGTCCTCCTGGTGGAAGTTCCTCTTAATGAAACACGTGGTGGTGTTTATAAACACTTGAGGCTTGTATTTGTTTACAAACAACTTCACATGGGATATTACAATATGATTAAGTTGATCACCAGTAGTTGTATGATCACTTCACCAAAGGAGGATTCTCTGTACAGCTTGCAGAAGCAATCTTTTTGCAAGAATTCCAGTTGACTAAGCAATAGAGGACAGTTAAAAAGACACTTAAACTGCCAGTGTAGTTAAAAGGATATAGTCTTTGTACAGGTGCAGTGACCAGGTATTACATAACAGCAGAGTACAGGTGCACATGCCTTAGGAATCTAAGAATGATGAGTGATATAAAAAGAGGTGGTTTGCCATATGCTGATCTCGAATTTCTAGGATACGGAAGGATGAAAACAATGTATAGTCACTTCTTTATACAATGGAGAACAGTTGGATGAATCCTTTGATGGTTCAGAAGACTTGTTGTCATTATCGAGTAGCATAGCTGCTACTACCGAAATTGGACAAGATCTCCTAAATGACCAAGAGAAGGGGACATTTGCCTTTATCAATTTTAAACAAGACAGAATGAAACCCAATGAGGTATTCGCCAAATTCCATTGACCGCCTCCAGCATTTAAGACTTAAGATTTTCAGTGATATACAAACAAGAAGTTGAGAATTTAGAATAAGGAAATTGTTTTGAGAGCTGATAACAAGCTATTTGGCCATATGATCTTACTAGCTGGAAAGAGAAAACTGGACATGAGATTAGTTCTACAACACCCATTAGGATCACTTCCATGGGCTTTGGATAATTGTGATGGAACCACGAAGAAAACAAACAAGGCTACTCTTCGCAGATATCTAAAAAAAAAAGTATCTGCTGCAGAAAACATACCGAAACCGTCAGCGTCTAATTGCTGGGATAGGTCTTGTTCACAGGATTAACGGAGAGCAAAACACTTTTGAAGAGTTATCAAAGAGTACATTTGTAGCTGCCTTGCCAGCTGGATCAGACAGCAACAGAATTGACGTTGTATTCAATGTATACGACGATAAATTCATAAAGAATGCAGAGAGGAT
Organism: Thermobia domestica; assembly: GCF_964235325.1. Lineage (NCBI taxonomy): Eukaryota > Metazoa > Arthropoda > Insecta > Zygentoma > Lepismatidae > Thermobia > Thermobia domestica. The sequence goes on along the minus strand of NC_137458.1, from coordinate 239,551,770 downwards.
TAATCAGGGGTCCACCTCTGGTTTGCTATACAAAAACATAATGTCCAATAAAAATATCAAACAGTGGAGAAGGTTACTTGCTTGTTCTGCAAGTAAAACAGCACTCATCAAGTTTCTTGTTAAAACTGAAAATCTCCCACATATCTCCAGAAACTTGACAATAAACAGTTTTTGTCACGTTGAAAGACGAATGCATAAGACTAAATGGTAAAGAAAATATGATTTGTGAAGATCTTCTGACGTCTCAAGCAAGTCAAAGCTCAAATATTTAAAACCGAATAACTCGAAAACGGAGCCACATACTGAGGTGCTGTTTCCACATTTAGTAATATGTCATCAACTACTACATGACGCGAAAGTACTGACCATCGAGGTCAAAGGTCAAATACTTAAACCCGAATAACTCGTAAACGGAGTCACATATTGAGGTGGTTTCCACATTTAGTAATAGGTTATCAATTATTACAGGTGCCAAAAAGTAGTGACCATTGAGGTCAAATGTCAAATATTTAAACCCGAATAACTCGTAAACGGAGCCGCATACTGAGGTGCTGTTTCCACATTTAGTAACATGTCATCAACTACTACATGTCCCAAAAGTACTGACCATCGAGGTCAAAGGTCAAATATTTAAAAGTAAATAACTTGCAAACGGAGCGACGGATAAATTTGTATTACCTATTCAGTTTTGTAGAAAGCATAAAAACAGAAGAATGAATAAATTTGGGAGTCCTATTTATATCTGTACCAAACAGGAAAAAGAAAACAAATGCCATTTTAACTCAGAATTTTATATCATTTTGTACTACTCGAATAAACGAAGGAATAAATTTGCACTAACCTAACAAAGCGAAAAGGTCCGTTTTAACTACCTCAGACTTTTTATACCATGTTGTGCTATTCCAATAAACGAAGGAATAAGTTTGAATGAAGTATTTAGTTTTGTACCAACTAGAAAAAAAGACCGAAGAAGGACCTTCTTAACTAGCTGAGTATTTTATACCATTTTGTACTATTTAAATAAACAAAGGAATAAATTTGTACCACCGAGAAAAAGCAAAGAAATACCATTTTAACTAAGTAAGAATTTTGTATCTTTTTATGCCATTAAAATAAACGAAGGAATAAATTTGAATAGAGTATTTAGTTTTGTACCAACCAGAAAAAAGAAGTGAAGAATGAATAAAATTTGGGTGGACTATTTCCTTTTGTACCAACTGGAAATAGCGAATGACCATTATAGCTTTTGTACTATTCAAATAAACGAAGGAATACATTTGAGTGGCCTATTCAATTTTGTACCAAGCAGAAAAAAGTGAAGAATGTTCATTTAACTCAGCATTTCTGGATCATTTTGACGTATTTAAATAAACGAAGGAATTTGAGGGGACTATTCAATTTTGTACCAACCAGGAAGAAACCAAAGAAGGTCCATTTTAAATAACTCAGAATTTTATATCATTCTGCACTACTCAAATAAACGAAGGAATAAATCTGAGTAGCCTATTTAGTTGTGGTGCTAGATTTTGTACTATTTCGTATATTTTTGCGCCACCCAGACGAAGATCCATTTTAAAGTTATCCAGTCCAATTTTTGTACAAGGAGAGCCATATTATTATTTTATGCACTTTTTGTATACCATTCAAAATAAACGAAGAAGGGTAAATTTTAAATTTCGAATATCTTGTACCAACAGAAAAATCTATTCCGTTTTAAATAAGTCGCATTGTTAAATAAATTTTAATTGTTTCTACCGTCATTGCCTGGCTAACAGTTATATGGTTAATGGACGTGAGTTTAACGAATGAAGTCCAAAGTTTCCCTGCCACTAACTAAATATTTGAACGTAGGATTTAACCCATATGAGCTGCTTTTGGTTACAGAGTAAAAATATTCAAGTAGAAGATAGTAACGTCATATATTCAATTTTAACTTAATTTTGTAGAACCTACTCCATAACAGCGTTACTAAGGGATGAAGACGTACTAAGGCAAACTAATGAAGGACAACGAATCATGTCCATAATAGAAAATAGAAGGGTAGAAGATAGTAACGTCATATATTCAATTTTAACTTAATTTTGTAGAACCTACTCCATAACAGCGTTACTAAGGGATGAAGACGTACTAAGGCAAACTAATGAAGGACAACGAATCATGTCCATAATAGAAAATGGAAGGAAATAATAGCTGTAAGCATGCTTAGCCATTTTGGATCACCCTGGTGATAGAGGAAAAGGCAGAAGGAAACCCAGACGAGGAAGAGATAACATCAAAGTAAAAATCAGCTCACCAATGAAGAGAAAAGTTTTCAAACTACCTTGTTGCCCATCATCTATAAAATGTGCTGAATTATTCAACTCTTAAAACTATTATTCTCTGTGTTACTGTACATATTTAAACTTCTCAATATTAATACACTTTAAATAAAATAAACAAGGAACGTCACTAATGCGTTACCTAACATTTGTATTGTTAGTATAGCGAGAGTCGTAAGTTGCAGTCTATTGAGCACAAATATGTTTTATATAACATAGGGCATCTTACTAGTGTTGAAGGCAAACGGGTGTTAACATGATTATTTAGTGTAATTTCATTAGGCATTTCTTTTACATGATGGTAGAGACAATTAAAATTTATTTAGCAATGCGACTTATTTAAAACTTAATGAGCCTTATGCAGAGTCGTTTTGACGTCTGATTAAGGCAATACTACGAGATAGACTAACAGATGGTTATAAAAAGTGTATTCAGAGTATCTGATTAGGATGTAGTAATCGACGGAGTTCATAACATATGACTAATTAATCTAGAGCAGAGGGTATCACTTAGCCACGGTTTAGCTTGTGCGACACATTTCGGATTTCGTATGTCATGTATTTCCATTTTTACTGACTACGCATGCGCACATCTCTTTTCCGTAGTTGCCACATTTATTTTTCTCACTGATGCATTGGGGTTCTATAAATTAATCATACTCAAATCATCGTTTTAGTCCTACTCAAAGTAGACTCTGAATACCAAAAAGTGCACCTTCCTTAGTAAAGATTTAGTATCCTTACTAACTAATCTGTGACTAACCCTCGATTAACGAATTCTCTCTGAATACCAAAAAGTGCACCTTCCTTAGTAAAGATTTAGTATCCTTACTAACTAATCTGTGACTAACCCTCGATTAACGAATTCTCTCTGAATACCAAAAAGTGCACCTTCCTTAGTAAAGATTTAGTATCCTTACTAAGTAATCTGTGACTAACCCTCGATTAACGAATTCTCTCTGAATACCGCCCAATATGTTTTTCGGTTGGTACAAGACACTCGAATTTAAAAATTGGTCCTTCTTTTATTTTGAATGGTAGACAAAAAGTGCGAAAACATAGCAATATAGCTCTCCTCCTTGTACAAAAGTTGGACTGGAAAACTTTAAAACGACTCATTCTCTAGGTGACACAAAAATATACGAAATAGTAAAAAATATAGAACCACAACCAAATAGGCTACTCAAATTTATTCCTTCGTTTATTTGAGTAGTACAAAATGATATAAAATTCTGAGTTACTTAAAATGGACCTCCTTTGTTTTTTTCCTGGTTGGTACAAAATTGAATAGTCCACTCAAATTCCTTCGTTTATTTGAATACCCCAAAATGATCCAGAAATGCTGAGTTAGTTAAAATAAACATTCTTCACCTTTTCTGTTTGGTACAAAATTGAATAGGAAACTAAAATTTATTCCTTCGTTTATTTGAATAGTACAAACGCTATAATGGCCCTTCACTTTTGGTACAAAAGGAAATAGTCCACTCAAATTTTATACATTCTTCACTTTTTTCTGGTTGGTACAAACGTAAATACTCAATCCAAATTTAGTTTTTCGTTTGTTTGAATGGCAAAAAGGTACAGAAATTCTGAGCTAGTTAAGATGGCATTCTCGTAGGTACAAAAGGTAGTACACCTAAACAAAACGTATACAAATTCTGAGCTAGTTAAAAATGGTCCTTTTTTGCTTTTTCTGCTACGTGTAATTTTATTCTTTCGTTTACTTGAGTAATACAAAATGGTATAAAATACTCATCTAGTTAAAATGGTCCTTGTCTCTTTGGTATAAAATGCAGAACACCCAAATTTGTTCTTTCGTTTATTGGACTAGTACACAGGTACATAAATTCTGAGTTAGTTAAAATGGGCCTTCTTCGCTTTTTCTGGTTAGTACAATTTTATTCTTTCGTTTATTTCAGTAGTAGAAAATGGTATAAAATACTCAGTTAGTTAAAATGGCCCTTCTTCGTTATTTTCTCTGATTGTTACAATATTAAATACCTCACTCAAATGCATTCCTTCGTTTATTTTAGTAGTTCAAAATGATATAAAATTCTGAGTTAGTTAAAATAGTCTTTCTTTGCTTTTTTAGGTCATACAAATTTATTCCTTCTTTTATTTGAATACCCCAATACCAATACAATACCCCCAATTTGAATACCAATATTCTTAGTTTGTTAAAATGACAATTCTTTCTTTTTCTTGGTGGTTCAAAACTAAATACTCCATCGTTTATTTGAGCAGTACAAAATTATATAAAATACTCAGCTAGTTAAAATAGCCCTTCATTGCCTTTTTGAGGTTAGTACAACACTAAATAGACCACTCAAATCTATCCCTTCGTTTGTTTAATTAGTACAAAACGTATAAAATTCTGAGCCAGTTAAAAATGGCATTTCTCGTTGGTACAAAATTGAATAGGTCACTCAAATTTCTCCTTCCTATATTTAAATAGTACAAGATGATATAAAATACTCAGCTAGTTAAATTGCACGTTCAATTTTTCTCGTTAGTATGAAAAGTAGAACACCAAAATTATTTTTTTCGTTCATTTGAATAACACGAAAAGATACAGAAATTATGAACTTGTTAAAATGGTCCCTCTTCGTTTTTTTCTGGTTGATACAAAAAACAGAACATTCAAATTTGTTCTTTTGTTTATTTGAGTAGTACAAAAGGTACATAAATTCTGAGTTAGTTAAAATGATCATTTTTCGTTTGTTTAAACAATACGTAATGATATAAAATTCTAAGCTAGTTAAAGTGGCTCTTCTTCACTTTTCCAGCTGGCACAAAAGAAAATAGTCTATCCAAATTTTATTCATTCTTCACTTCTTTTTTCCGGTTAGTACAAAACTTAACACTCTATCCAAATTTATTCCTTCATTTATTTGAATGGTATAAAAAGGTACAAAATTCTTACTTAGTTAAAATGGTATTTCTTTGTTTTTTCTCGGTGATGCAAATTTATTCCTTTGTTTATTTAAATAGTACAAAATGGTATAAAACACTCAACTAGTTAAAATGGTCTTTCTTCCGTCTTTTTTCTAGTTAGCACAAAACTAAATATTTCATTCAAACTTATTCCTTCGTTTATTGGAATAGTGCAAAATGGTATAAAAAGACTGAGTTATTTGAAATGGTCCTTCTTCGCTTTTTCTAGTTAATACAAATTAATTCTTTCGTTTATTAGAGTAGTACAAAATGATATATAGAAATCTGAGTGAATCAAAATGGACCTTTTTCGCTTTTTTAGGTGAGTACAAATTTATTCCTTCGTTTATTTGAGTAGTACAAAATGACATAAAATTCTGAGCTAGTTAAAATGGCGTTTCTCGTTGGTACAAAATTAAATAAGTCACTCAAATTTATCCATTCGCTTATTTAAATAGTACAAAATGGTATAAAATATTCAGCTAGTTAAAATACCATTTGTTTGCTTTTTCCTGTATGGTACAGACGTAAATAGGATACCCAAATTTATTTATTCTTCACTTTTTTATGCTTGAATGGGTTATACAAATGTATCAGTCGCTCCGTTTATAAGTTATTTACGTTTAAATATTTGACCTTTGACTTCGATGGTTAGTACTTTTGGGACATGTAGTAGTTGATGACGTGTTACTAAATGTGGAAACAGCACCTCAGTATGTTGTTCCGTTTACGAGTTATTCGGGTTTAAATATTGGACCTTTGACTTCAATGGTCAGTACTTTTGGATCATGTAATAGTTGATGACCTATTACTAAATGTGGAAACCATCTCAATATGTGGCTCCATTTACGATTTATTCGGGTTTTGACCTTTTGGGACAAGCTGTAATAGATGAATGCTTGTGTAATTTCTGCTATGTTACATAGGGGTTGTTAAAAAGGAACGAGTACAGTCCTGCTATTGGTTCATATTCTCTGCTGTATTAAATAGGTGTTAAAAAAATATGACAAATTCTTTTATACATAGGGATTGCGAAAATAGGTGTTGGTAGTCTCTGTGTAATTTCTGATTGGATCACGTGTTATATCTTATGTAATTTCTCCTATATTAAAATAGAGGTTGAAAAAAGAGTACGAATACACCCTCCATTATTCTCTGTTATGTTAGTAGTCTTTGCTATGTTACATAGGAGTGTGTTCGTAGTCTCTGTGCTCATAGTCTTATGCAATTTTTGCTATGTTATTTCATGGATGAAAAGATAAGTCATCTTTTATTAGGTCTGCTACGTGTTTGTAGTCGTATGTAATTTCTGCTATGTTACATAGGGGTTGGAAAATGTATTCATAGTCCTTTATTAGCTTTGCTATGTTCGTAGTCTTTGTGTATTATCTGACTGGATTATGTGTTCATTGTATTAAGTAATTTCTGCTGTCAAAATAGGTTGAAAAAAGTGGTCATAAAAGGGAACGAATACACCCCCATTATTGTCAGTTATGTTAGTAGCCTTTGCTATGTTACATAGAGGTTGGAAAATGTGTTCATAGTCTTTTATTATTTCTGCTATTTTCGTAGTCTCTATGTAATTTCTGCTATGTTAAAATAGGGGTTGATAAAAGGGAAGGAGTACACCTCTATTATGTTAGTAGCCTTTCTGATATGTTACATAAGGATTAAAAAGGTGCTATACTCTTTTATCAGCTCTGCTAGGTGTTCGTAGTCTCTGTGTTCATAGTCTCATGTTACATAGGGGTTGAAAAATAAGTAATTTTCTTTTTTGTCAGACCTGCTAGGTTACATAGGAGTTTAAATAGGTGTTCTTAGTCTCTGTGTAATTTCTGTTATGTTAAAATAGGGTTGAAAAATGTTGTCATAAAAGAGAATGAATACATCCGTAAAAAGTAGTCATAAAAGAGAACGAATACACCCTTAAAATGTGGTCATAAAAGAGAACGAGTTTTCGGGCTGTTCAATTTTCCATAGCTGGATGGTACGCGAGTCATGGACGTACGGGCCTTATCTATTCTCTGCTACGTTATATAGGGGTTGAAAAAAAGTGGTCATAAAAGAAAACGAATGCACCCCTAAAATGGGCTCATAAATGGGAACGAATACACCCCCTAAAAAAGGTTCATAAAAGGGAACGAATATACCCCTATAACAAAGGACTCAATTTCTCGTCTCGAACATGGGTCGCCTGATATCGCGTATGAGGCGGCACTAGGAAAGTCATTCTCTGCATCAGGCGAAACTGGGGAAATGGGTGTGAGCTCGTAGCGCAGAACGCTGGTTTTTCTACCACTTCCCATGCATGCCGAAATGAGACTAACTTATAAAGTCCTTCTGGGGCCCTCTGTTGGTCGTTTGACAAATTATTGCAACACGATAAAGAAATAGAACAGGGGCTCCACTATCACGCGTAAATGAAAATGATAGCTTTCTCAAGATAAGCCACCCTCCCCCATCGCATCGTGAGGATGCTACATGCCACATGGGAAGGGAAGATGGGGCCCTCTAAGTAAGGATGATCCTACCGTGGCCTTATACCCCCCATTCCGAGACTGATTCAGACCTAAAAACGGTAAAAACGGTGAAAAAAATGTTGTCGCTGAGAAAGAAAACTTGATGTATAAGGGGCCCCTTTCAATAACTTAGGATCCCATCAGTACCTAAATCCGGCACTGTCCTGAAGATCAGATTATTTCAGCCAATGACATATGTTTGTGGTTTCGATAGAAATATCTTTGGATATCATCTCTTTAGCAATAATTCATTGCAGTAAATCGTCCGTTCTCCGAATTTTCACACATTGATTATTCTATTTCCAACATCAGAAAGAGTTAATTCGAGAAGCGAGAAGTGAATTAACTTTACTGTTCATTTCTTCTTTTTTTAAGAAGAAGAAGAAGTAGTACCGGTTTGTTTATAATATTTACGATGCAATGGTAGTTTCGGCAAGAATTTGATTACTGTAGTCCATTGTCTTTATACATATTATAGATTTATATATATAAAAGAGAAAATGGTATCTGAATCTTTGGTGTTCGTGTTTTCTTTGGTGGACACAGGTGTCTTGTTATTTTTACTGGTTTATTTTGTGATCACCTTGTCTGATCTGGAGTGTGATTATTTGAATGCTCAAGAATGTTGTTCAAAATTGAATGTGTGGGTACTCCCTAAAATTTTTGCTCATGGTTTCCTTGTATTCATGTTGTTAATGAATGGACACTGGATTTTGCTGCTTGTGAACTTACCGTTGGTGGTCTTCTTAACTCATGAGTATTATATGGTCCCGAAAGGAAACATGGGGGTTTACGATCCAACAGAAATTCATAACAGCGGACAATTAAAAAAACATATGAGGGATTGTGTTATCCAGATAGGATTCTATCTTATTCTTTTCTTCGTTTATTTCTACTGCCTCATAATTTCACTTCTGAAAGATGATCCCATTCCAGTTGAAGAGCATATGGAATTTTAAGGAAAAAATGCGGAGTTGATTGGAACTTAAGATATATTGTACACACTGGAAAGGTAAACATTTTTCAGATGTTATGCAATTGTTTAAGTGTATTAGTTTGGAATTCAGACGGGAATATTCCACCAAAAATTGCACGCTGGTGACTGCACGACGATTCGTGAAAATTCTGATAATTTGTACGTACGTATATTTTTGTATGTTTCGTGGATAAGTTCTAATTACGGGGGCCAGAATTTTTTTTTTTTAAGAATTCGTACTTTTTTGATAACTATAGTCGAATTTTGGTTAGGTTAGATTAAGTTACATTACGTTGTATTTACCTTCATGGTTTGTATTGGTCCCTCGCAATTTGAATTAACCCATGTTTCGTAAGTGTAATGATACAATTAGAAAGGGTTAAATTCCAAAGTTGGGCGTCCGTTCCGAGCGAAATTTTTAAAATTTACAGGAAAGATATGGATAATTTGATCGTTTGTGTGCTTGATAATATAAGAGTCTCGAAAAACCTGTTTATTTGTTATATACAAGCGGTTATAAACATGGGACTATACGGCGAGCGGAGGGAACTACTTGGCGCAAGGTAACCGAACAGTTGCATTGTGGGAAAGAAACGAGAATTTATGTTATCAATCTTTTAAAAGTTTGTGAAGAGCACGGATTAATGAACCTAATAACAAATTGCAGAAAGTGTGGAAAGAAGATAACAGCGAAAAAAACTTGACGAAAGCGGACGCCCAACTTCGGAATAAATGCCATTAGAAATATGGGATTTTATCCCATATCTGCGGTGATGGCAAGTAGCAGATTTAAAAAAAAAAAAAAAATCAGAATGCACAGGAAATGCTGTATCTTAGAAATGAAATGGCGTAGAGATATGGGACAAAACACCAGTAAAAGTGTTATAAAGTGATCTTTAATGCAGCGCTAAAAACTTTTGACATTACTCGAGCAAACGGTTCAACCAAATTTTGACACATTTCTTACATTTTCAAGTTAGGTTGGAGCTTTGTATTTCTTTTAGTAAAGCATGCACTAAATGAGGAGCTCCATTATTACTTGCAGATTGATTTTAGGAGGGTTCAGTATAAATACAATGTGGACGTACGGCGTGAAAACTGCAACGCATAAAACATGAAACAACTTGTTCTAGGTGGGCACTTAAAAGCACAAATGCTACCTAACCGAGTCAGGGCAGGAGCGCAGCAGGGGAGCACGAGAGTAGTGGAAGAGCACACTTACACATACAATACCTTCATTATCATTCAAAGTGTTGTGCTGTGGTACATTCAGTGTGCTGTATAGCCCCTGTGTATATGCTATCTTTGGAAATGCAGTAGACTTTCGCTTATCCGACATAAAACAGGCAGGCAGAACGCCGGATAATATGGATTTGTTAAGAAAAGACCTATTAAAAGTCAAACTATGATGTAATTTTACATATCTATATTACGCATCTAATAATCATGTTTTGTAAGAAATAAATATAATGCATTGAATCAGGGACAGTTTTGCTGTCTCTTCCAAAACTCACTCACTTTTTAATAAACCTGCTTTTTCCCTTTTGAGGTTCTTTTATTTCAGATTACTTTGAGTCAGTGTCCAAACTGTGGGTTGTTATAATTCTAAGAACATACCGTAATGGTATTAATTCCAGGTGGAATTAAAGAACACTTTTAAATAGGATTAACATTTAGTTTACGTTTTGTTTATAGCTTTAATGTATTAGAACGAGGGCCGCGGTGGCTCAGTGGTAGAGCGTTCACCTCTGGTGCTAGGGGTCCCGGGTTCGATTCCCGCCCCCGCCAAGTGAACTTTGTGGTGGGCAAACACCGTGTGCGTGGGTTTTCTCGGGGTTCTCCCGTTTCCTCCCACTTTCTTCATTCCACCATTTCATTCATTACTCATCATCACCATCTCCTTTAGCCTAACCGGCATAATCGTGGGACGTAAAACTCAAAGATTTCATTTTTGTATTAGAAAGATACATTCATTGCCTTTTTGCTATTTTTGTTATGTGATATACGTAGCAGACAGTTTTCCTTAGTTAATAGCATGTCTCTCAAAAAGATGTTTTATTTTGTGCTACAGTGCAGTTTGTTCAAAGTAAATGAAAAGTTTAAGAGAAATACAGAACTGTTGCATTATTATTATTATTATTATTATTATTATTATTATTATTATTATTATTATTATTATTATTATTATTATTATTATTATTATTGATATTTTAAAACATCAGAATTACGTGCTTACGAGGATTCGTGTTGGACCCCCTTTGAAAAGAAAAGCTGGATACGTGCTTGCACTGAATGATAAAATATGAGTCATGGTGTAGACGGGCGTGCTAGGCGATAGTCCAGAGCATCAAAAACAGACTAAGACCACAACTTCTTCTTGCCGATTGATGCTACTTTTTACCTGCAATGATATGTCGGATAAAACGGTATGTGGAATAAACAAAGGTCAGATAAGCGAGACCATGGCGTATTGGTGTTTCATGCACCTAAACCTGTAAAATATTTGTGCAGAAAACATCTTTCACTCACTAGCTAAATTTGTGGATATGATCGCACATTATGCCTTATAGTCTTATAAAGAATATATATATTTAGGATGCTGAAAACCTAAAGAAAGACCAATTTCAATAATTTTTTATGACTTTCTTTTTTAATAACGGTAAATTTTTTTCATTTCATCACGATAAAGCACGTTTGGTACTAAGATGTCTGTTTATATATATATTTTTACCACTTTATTGGAGACAAAATTGTTCCTTTTCCAAGAAAAGAGGATGAGAGAAGAAGCGTAACAGTATAAACTGGAAACAATCGCTATTACTAATAGTACACTAATTCTGAATAAATACGTCATCAGATGAAACGAAAAGTTATTTCCTTATTATATTGTTTCGGTTCTTATTAACATAAAAATTATACACTTTCTATAATGTTTTCTAAAAAAATAAAATGGATGGGATGGGGTTCGATCTGGTGTCAAAACAGTATAAGAATTACCAGTCCACCATTCTACCCACTTGGCCACAGAGGCTACCTTTTGTTTCCTGTCTTTTTCTTAAGAAATAAATGCTCATGGCTATAGAGTATGTCACTTCCAAACTTAAGACAACAGTTTTCCTCTTTGTTTCTATATTTCCGTACAATATCTTGGTTACAGAAGCTAATTTATATTTGGCAGACAATTTACACCGTAGGTTTAAATTAATAAATGCAATATTTTACTCCACTTCCTTGATTCAACTTCTGGATACTACGATACTACCAATCGTGAAATTCCCTCTGCAATCGTGCTCTGCTACTGCAAAAATCTCTCGAAAACATTATTGCCAGTATACACAAAACTGAGCATAATTTTGGTTTTTGCTTATATTTTTATTATTTTATTATATTTTTTGGAAATATCTTCTTAGATGGATTGCTTTCTATTATCTCCACTTACTAATAACTGAATTTTACCCATAAACGTAAGGAAAATGGAATAATTGCGAAAACTTTTGAGTTACAGTATAAGCTTTTTTGAGCATAGGGGTACATTGTGGAGCATGTTTTGGACATACCAAAAGCAGTCACACCTCAGTGGTACACTGAACAGTGCTGCCTAAGGTCATCGAATCTATGAAGAACCTACGACCCAATTCACGAGTGAACGCCTGGTTCCTCCATCATTACAATGCTCCAGCTCACCGCGCGAAAGGTTGCACCGAATATTTAACATTACAGGACTGAAACTTCTTGAACATCCTCCTTACGGTCCAGACCTTGCTCTCTGCGACTTTGCACTGTTAACATATCTGTGTGAAAATGAAGCTGAAAGGGATGCGGTTTTCCAGGAATGAGGCGGCTCTGAGGGTTTGATACAACGAGTGTGCCTTGCTTCCTAGTGAAATTTGGCGGATCTGGTTTAACGATTGATTTCGGAGGATGGAAAGATGTATTGAATGTGGTGGAAATTATTTTAAAATAAATAAATAAAACTGTATTACAAAACTCCTTGTGGGGCTTCATTTGTGTTAACTTTATAAAGAATGGACTGGAAGGCAGTGAGTAGTAACCTGGAAAACACAGTTAATTAGTTGATTCTGATCAAATGTGTAGGAACCCTGACCTTATCTATAGCCTGAGATTTGTGTCCCGGTTTTTCGTGTACAAAATCTGGCAACCCTATCTCCACCCTATCTGTCTGTAGTGGGGAAATAGGAGAGCGTAGAAATAAAGGCTAATCTTTCACGGTTGGCGGCTCCGGATTAGAACCATATAAACCTGTTCTCAATATTGTATTACTATTTAGTTATTTTAATACATTTTTCCTAGAATTACTCCTTTTTCATTTCCATCGTTCACTCTTTACTGTTAATCACAAATATTTTTATATGTATGCTTTCATTACTATTCGTTAGATTTACATGCATGTGTATTATATTACTGTGCAAAATTAGTTATTACTAGAGACCGGATGTTAGGCAAAATGCTTATTCTTTAGTATTAAAGATATGATGAAGAAACATTTTAAAGTTCATATGGGGGTTATACTTTCAATCTAACCCAATTTTATTTTGCCTATTTCGCCCCTTACTGCCTAATGTTGCATATTCTATACATTTTCTTCAAAATAAGACTTCATTGGGAAAATATATAATTTCGTACATCAAGAAAAAAATCCACGTCTTCTGAGAAATATAAGATAACTTGTAGGCTGGTGAAGGTTAAGCTTCACCCCTAGCGAAGCGGTTTAGCCATTGTTCGCGAACCGATTTAGCTTTCATTGCTACCCACTATTCAGTTTTGTCAGACGCGATACCCTTTCTGGAAGAGAGAAGTAAAACCTTGATAACTCCCTGGAACATATTCAGTCTGTAGTGGACATAATTTGCTCTGTGCCAGGTGGTTCGTGAGAAATGTGAGAGTTATTGCAGTCAGTAAGAATTTAGATAAACTAAAAACAACTGGACAAGTATTGAAAGGCGAAAATGTACCCAACAAATTTGATCCATATGTTGTTGCGTGCTTCACATACAGATGGTGATCAGAAAAATGGAAACACCTGAACGAAATTGCAACTTACCAGATTAATATAGTGTCGGGCCACCTTTCGCCTTCAGAACAGCCTTGATGCAACGTGGGATGGAGGCATAGAGGTCGTGAATAGTAGCAAGTGGAATTTTACACCATTCCTCGTGCAGGGCATCGGCCAGTTCTGTGAGAGAGGATGGAGGTGGAAATCGTCGCCGGAGTTGTGTTTCCAAGACTGACCACAGATGTTCAATTATGTTGAGATCTGGGGATTGGGCGGGCCAGGAGAGGTGTTGAACTTCATTCCGATGTTCCTCAAACAACGTCAACTGTGTGAATGGGTGCATAATCATCCTGGAAGATGGCGTCATTGTCCGGGAACAACATCCGGACCATAGGATGCAAGTGGTCTCCTAAAATTGCGACATAATCGTTGGCAGTGAGTCGTCCGCTAAGTGTGACCACAGGACCCAATGAAAACCATGATATGGCGGCCCACAGCATCACCGAGCCGCCGCCATGTTTCACAGTTGGGCGGAGACACTGCAGATCATAAGCTTCTTTGGGCGTTCTCCACACATAAACACGGCCCGTGGTTGGGAATAGGGTGAAGAATGACTCATCCGACCATATCACACGTTTCCAGTTTTCAACGGTCCAAGTTGCATGGTCGCGGCACCATTTGCGGCGTGCGAAAGCGTTATGGTCCCTGATGAGCAGTTTGGCCCGTGCAACACGACCCCGTTAGTTCATGTCATGTAATTCGCGGCGGACTGTGATTGTCGAAACAGGGTGGGGGAGGTGCTGATTGAGTTCGTTCGTCACTTGCTCCGCAGTGGCACGACGGTTCTGCGTGACTATGCGCTTTAATACCCGACGTGACCTGTCACTCATGATTTTCTTCCGCCCACTGTTCCGCTTCCCCGATGTGGTTTTCCCGTGTGTTGTGTAGGCCGTCATCACCTTCGACACTGTCCCACGCGACACACCTAACACAGTAGCCACTGCCCCCACACTCACTCCACATAACCGCGCACCAACAATTTGCCCTCTTTGAAAATCTGAGAGGTCTCCCATTTTACACTATCTCCGTCTGCAGCAGCCACTGGACACTGCTGTTCCACTGCGCCTGACGTAGTATGGAGACCGACCTAATGCACCACCACTAGCGGTCCGGCGCTGCGGGCGCCATGACACCACTGCCAACCCATATATCTGACGTGTTGCCAACTACAGGTGTTCCCATTTTTCTGATCACCATCTGTATGCCCCGGTTACATCCGTGGAATTAGAGTTATCTTCCTCAATTTTGAAATATGTGTTATCCGATCGAAGACATAATTTATCAGTTGAAAACCTCAAAAAATGTCTTATAATCATGTGCAATCGGAATTAATAATTCCTCGTGTCGACAAACCATCAGAATGTATTGAATTAAAATATACGGAACAATTTATCTTTTCTTTGAAATCTGCCAATATTTCATCTTCTGACTGTTGCGTGTTGTGCTATGAACTCTTGTAAGTACAAGTCAAATGTAAATTACGAACTGTTGTTTGTAGTGATAAAAGTAAAACTTTGGACTGGTATGTGTACTGATAAAGTGGTGTAAAACGTTGGACTGTTGTGTGTAAAGTGCTGTATAGAATGTATTTACCAAGTATACATGGAATGCATGTCAAGCTTCATTTTTATATATACAGTAAAAGATGATGTTAATGAACAATCATGTTTCTGTATTCTTTGAACATTATTTATGACGAATTTATTTTTCTAATTGCATTGAGTATTTATCTTCATTATTTTGAGTTACATTTTAGTGCCTAGTTTTTAAACTTTAAGTGCCTATTTCCATGTTTTTAATGCCTAAACATCCGGTCTCTAGTTATTACCTTCCAGCTTACAAGGTGTTGCAAGTTATGCACTATTCAGAAGTAATGAAAACGAATCCTTACCTTCTCATGTTTCTAACCAGCACTATAAACAACACCCTATTACAGAATTACATAAATAAACTCTTAGAGGTGCGATTGGAAGCGGAGCCCCCTATCAAATGCATATTCCTTGGGCATAAAAAATTAAATAACGCATACGAAAGGTGCTTTTTACCTCTACCAGCTTGCCACAAGAGGATACTTAAATTCATAAAATGTGAACTTCTTTTAGGAGAAGATGCACTCTTACTGTCTTAAAAGGTGCTTTTTAAGGGAGGAGTTGGGGATATCAAGATGGCTGTCGAACAGATAACTATATGAATGTTAGGCTCTCACTCTTTCAGTTTAAATTTTATTTTTTCGACGTAACAATTTCATACAATCTTTAAAACATTTAAAACAATTTAAATATGTCTGGCGCTACTACCCCCGTTATTTCTTACAATTATTAGTGTTAGCAATTTTTCTTTGAATCAACTTAGTCGTCCTCGTGGACGGACCGTTTTTGTCAGAGAACATACTGTAACTTTTAAATCAATTTTTATATTAAAGTAATTTTAGTGATGTAGTCGACCTAACTCTATAACTCTGATTATAACGATAAATACCTGCAAAGGTAGAAAAATAGATGGGAGGAGTTGCACTAGTGGGTGCCAATTGACTTCAGAAATGCTTATTATAACTATAGCGTCTGCACATATGGTATAAAAACTGCAGTGCATAAAACACGTATTAATTTAAAAACAATTGTGTCAGATGACCACTAAAAAGCTCAAATGCTATCTAACCGAATTAGGGCAGGATCGTAGCACGGGGGGGGGGGGTGCGTCCGTAGGAAGAAGGTATGTCACTGACAGTGGGTTTACGGATAAACGAGGATAGTGGAAAAATACTTTATATGGCATAAAACAGAGCTTCGCGACAATTCTATGATCATTTTGTGCACTGCCTTTACATGGCACTTTACTTCAAAATGCATTTCTTACGGATGTGGTAAAGAGCAAACTTTGCATTTTGTATGTCGACCTTATTGTACATGGAAGGTGTAAGATCTCGATATATTTTGATTACTTGTACAATCGTGTTGTGAAGTCAACTAACCTGTTTCTTCCGCGGGGTTCAAATACAGCTCCCCTCATTAGTTTCCACTGTGCATTTTTGTATTTCTCTCCACTACTGCGGTATACACATCAAGAGTTAGTTAATAGAACAGGATGTTTGAAACTCATATGCTCTGCTGCCTGTTTACCTAATATCGCATTAATGCATACAATCCAAAATTTAACTTCGTTTATCTCTCTAATTAATCACCTACATTGGTGATCTTTATTACTTCTTTGTCACTCTCATGCTGACATTTCGTCTGATTCTGTTCATTTCTTCGTAAATTTTGTATTTCGGGGCCTCCATCTGCTTCATTTAACCCGAAATGAATAGTGATAATTTTATAAGATATCAAATATGGATACAGACGGAATTTTATCAGTGTTTTCACTTTGTTATCTCTGGTGGAGGAAGTTCGAAAATTCTGAAACTTTCGCTAAATGACCTTTAGTTCATAATGTTCTTATAGAAAAAAAAAAAAAATAAATAAATAAAAAATAATAAGTTGGGAGGTATACAAACTGTAACTTTGGAAAGTTACGTGTAAACTGATGTCAAGATAATGGGCAGTGGCATGTATCTCTTTCAGTATAGCGTGTACTATACATGAAAATAAAAGTCAGTATGATTAGAACATTAAAATAAGATGTTACTAACAAAGCACGAACAAAAGTAGGCCCTAAAAAGCATGTGTGATACTCTAATAACGGTGGATTTGTAACACAGAAATTTTGTTGGCACTTTTTTTATTTTATTTTATATGAAAGCTTCGTGTGAGTGTTACCAGTTTCAGAGATCCCCAGGGCGCATCAATCGACTTCACAAATGATGTTTCTGGTCCCGTGCTGGTAGAAATTCAAATCTATGTTTAATGTGAGATACAGGTTTGCATTTGACAAACCTTCTCTCAGTGACAGAAATATTACCTTGTACAGCTTCCGTGAACACAAATATGCACCTTTATGCCGCAGAGTAGGTTCAATGTTTTTAGGCTGAAAATTGAATTTTTTTTTTTTTTTCATTATGAGGAAATTCTTTGTCATTTTCTTAGAACGTGTTTCGTAAGAATTCGTCGGTGTACATTCACTTTAAGAGCATTTAGCGAATTGTATGTAAATACTGCGTCCGGAAACATGCCATAAAAAGTAGTGTAAAAAACAAACCAACCTATGCTAGGTGGTCGATAAAAAGTATGAATGCTATCTAACCGAATCGGGGCTGGAGTGCAGCAGGGAGAAGGCGCGGCAGTGACGGTAGGTATGCGCGTAAACGATGATGTTGCTAAAAACACTAGATTAAATATCTATTGACAGCCTTGTCCTTGGAAAAAAGGAACTTTCACTTCTGACTTTTGCCAATGACATTTCACACCATCAACACGGTGTTCACATTTGAAAGTGTAACTGTTTCTCCATTTCTTTATTTTGAGTGCCTTCCTGCATGTACCACACGTGCTCAGTTTCAATAATCAGTGCCGCTCTACATAACGTAATAATTCTTTTTCTTCACCATCATAGGGTGTTATAGAACTCACAATCGAAATGTCACATCCGAGACATGCTACTACCATCTTTCAATGCTGATAATTATTTCCTTATTACACCATACCTTCACTCAAAATAGTAGCAACAACACACAGCTTCCAACACTTTAAAATACCACGTTACTCTTCTTTTGTGAGAATGAATTTTATGAAAAATAACCAATTATCTTTTTTCCTGTAAATTTTACTTTTTCATATTTCTGGACCTACTTCCCGACACTTAACCCCAAATATGTAGTTGATTCTGTGATCCCCCCCCCCCCCCCAAGCAAAAGTCAAACAGATCTTGAGCGGTCTTGATCTGGTTTGTATATGCTCTTTGAAGACTAGCTCTTGACTTCTCGTTTTGATTGTACCATCTACACTATCACACGGGCCTTTGGTGTGAGCATACGCAAAAATATTCCACCCAGCAGAGAGGTCAAAGTCAGATTTGTGATGATTGAGGTTTAGTTGATTATTTTGATTTTATACTGGGCAGCTGCTCCATCACTGAAATAAATCAATTTTTTGACCGATGGTAAAACCTTCTTCAAATGGTTTATGAGTTATATGTGTAATGTATACACAACAATATTGTCATGTTGTTGATGATCACTAATAATACCTACACTGTGACTGAATAATGTACCGTTATTAGACTAATCACACGTGTTCGTTAGGACTTTTTTTTTGTTTGTTTGTTTGTTCATGTTTTGTTAGCAACATTTTATTTGATTCTTTTGATCATATTTAATTCCATTTTCATGTATTGTACATGTTATAGCTGAAAGAAATACATCCCATTGCCCTGTATCTTTACATCATTTAATACGTAACTTTCCAGCATTAAAGATTGTGTACCTACCAATTCTGATTTTTTTTTTCTTCTTCATACATTGTGAACTAAAAGTCATTTAGCGTAAGTTTGAGAATTTTCGAACTTCCTTCACCAAAAATATTCAAGTGCAAATATTGGCAAAATTCCGTTTCTGGTCACATTTGATCCCTTATAAAATCATCACTATTCATTTCTATAATCTCGTATTTCATCCAGCTGGACAACGTGTGGAGACAAATACGAAGTCCATATCCAACTTTTGGGCTCCACTCCCCAGAATTTTCGGGATTTAAAATTGGTAATTTGGCTGATGCTCATTTATGACTTTGTGGCATTATTTGAGGCATTTAAAATTGAGATGGTGAAAAGTCTTTAGCGTTGCATTAAAGGTCAGTTCATAATCTTTCCACTGGTATTTGTTCATATCTGTACCAATGGATCAATCGTTTGATTTATCTTGAATGTGGCAAAGTTGCGTACTAATTTTCTTATTTGAAAGTGACGTCAAACATATGGCAGGGTTGCCAGAAGTACTGGATGTGATTTCTTTCATATCCAGTTTTTGTAGAAAATTAAAGGGTATGCTGATCGAAATCAAATTTAATGAAAGCAGTCGTGAAAATAAAAAATTTCTTAACAGTCATGTACCGATGATGATGACAAGGAGTCATCGATAAGTATGGAATTGAATTAATAAAATATTACTTAAGTGAAGTTCAAGGTTAGCATGTGTAATTATTATCTGTACCCATTTATAGTTTTATCCACACACACACACACACACACACACACACACACACACAAAAATCAAAAGATAATGAAAAATATTTAAAAGTTCTGGTTTCTTAGGTGACACATTGGTACCACAAAAGCAGATTTCAAATGAGATCCACTAAATTTAGTCTTGTTTCGTACAGTGCCATTAAAGAGAACGGAGTACACCTGTATATATCTGATAAAACTATAAATCGATTCAAATAAGGGAAATAGACCCAATGATTCAAGTTTGCACATCGTATTAATATTTAATATGCTAGAAAACGGTTGGTAAAAATTACCTGATTTTTACGCAGTAGTGTGTATTTAGGGTTTCTCGATCATGTTCACTGCTTAGGAGTTAAAAATGGTAAAAAATAAATAAAAAATAAAACTGAAATAAGTAAATAATGAAGTAAAATGGAGTAATTTGCTTTGCAAGTTAATTACAAACATATTTTACTGGCAGTTCTGTGTTAGTTGCATTGACTTCGGACATGGTATAACGTAGTCCAAGTAAAAGTGGCCTGTAGGGTGTAGCAAAATGATTCTTGATTTTTTAAATAAATCTAAGTGGTTAATCAACGGCATTTCAGTACAAAATTTGGAAAAGACGTAGTATATAGGATTTGAGGTACTTGAAAATTTCCATGTTGTTTTGCAACACGAGCGAGATTCTTTCAAAATTAACACTTCTTGTGATTTCCATCAACAGATTTATGAACATATTTTTGTGAAAGCCCTGCGACATTACCTACGTATATGTACTTGCCGACCCAATGGTGTATCATCACGATGCTTAGAGCTATATGAATGATAGATTATAGTATTTTAAATTAGGCATTGAGATGCGAGAGATTAAGAGTTGTTGCATTGGCCATGACTATGTGTATTTCTTGCTTGAAGCTTTATAAAGAATCTCTCACCTTATTACAACAGTGTTCGACTTGCACACGCTCGTCGTTGCACCTATTACAGGAACGAAACCCAAAAATTCTAGAATTTGGAAAAATTTCGGAACTCAGAAAAATTCCGAAGTTTAGAACATTCACAAAAATTCCGGATTTCTGAAAAATTTCGGAATTTGAAAAATATCGGAATTTAGAAAATCCCGGAATTCAGAAAAATTCCGGAATTTGAAAACTCCAGGAAAACACGAAAATTCCGGAATTTGGAAAAACTTCGGAATTTAGAAAATTCCGAAATTTTTCCGAAACCTGGAAAGTGAAATTAATTTCCGATTCCGGAATATATATATATATAATTTTTATATATAGCATAAATTATTTATTTATTTATGTAATACTGTACTTTAATTGATATATATTTTCTTTATAGTTTCTTTATAGGTGGCAAGGTGAGCAATGGAATGATGTATAAGTACTTGTTGAGAGCTCAGGAAGTAGCAGTGTTGATCACAAGATCAGACAATCAAAATACAGCAAGAAATCCTAGAATTCTCAATTTTACAATCAGTATGTTTTTATTTAGGTGTTTGTGTTAATAAGCAGATACTTTTCAAGTAATACGTTACAATAAGCATGAAGTTGGCTGTTCAGCTAATGAGCTGGATTAATGATACTTCATTTTGTATCGTTTTATTCATGATTGCGTTACTTGTACTCATGTATGTGCCTTTTAAAGAAATCAGTGTGATTTTCGTAGTCACATCACAAAAGTTATATTTATATAACAAAAATGTAATACATATTATTCTCTAACACACTTATTTTGTATTTTGTGTAAGTAAGTTATTTCTATGTAATTCGTTCTAAAAAATGAAATCAAGTTGAAATAACAACCCAGTTGTGAACCCTGCAAAATTTAGATATTAAATTAAAAAAAAAAAAAATACTTTACGCTCTCTAGTGAAGAAAATACATATTTTGTGTGGAGCACTTTCTGACTTATGTTAAGTTTCTTGTATTAACAATCAAGAATGATATTATAAAAAATGTCTAGTATGGTATTGTAAGTTTAAAGTATAGAAGGATAATTGAATACATTACAGTTAATTAAAAGCTGGGAAAGAGGAAGGTGGTAATATAAAACTAAAAGTGTATTTTTAGGTGACAGTGGTAGAATTGTCGTCAGAGTTCTCGTTATTTGGGGATTTACATTCATTCGCATTCTTTCGGAAAAGCAAATCTAGATTGCGTTTGATGGATCAAGTTCTGAGGCATTGATTTTTCTATGATTGTGTATTAAACTGTGTCAAAATAAATATATATTTCTTTTATCATCTCTTTTCTTATGTGATACATATGTTCAATGTACTTGGTACCGGTTATAGACTTATACTCTAGTCATGAAAAGTCTCACTGTGATTGATATGTTTCCAACTGAATATTTATTTATTTTGTATTAGATGAACTTTTTAAAATTAATAATTACCAGTAAACCTTAAAGGTGTTTTTTTTTTAAATTTTGCTCGTTAAGGCTTGTAGGACAGATTCTGATCTTCGGGAATAAGTTATCTACTGTAATTTTCTTTTCTAGTGTTGCTATCCATAAGAGAAAATATATAAAATTCATTAATGAAAATAAGTCTGTCTAATGTTTTGAAATCAACGAACGTTAATCGGTATGTAAATTAGCAACAATTTTACTTTCTTTTGAAACTTTGGAAATAGAATTGAAAATTTATGATAAACAAAAATTATTAGTAGTAGTTCATTTTCACTTTGTATTATTTTTTCCTAATATTAGCTCTGTTACATTTTATAGTGTTATAAACTTGAAAAATATAGTGGCAAACTAAAAAGCAATAGCACTGATGTGATTGAATGTGAGAGTTATGAAAGACGAGCATAAGATCAATTTGTTTTTGTATCGTATGAAATTCTTTCCAGATATCAAAATATAAAAGAACTGTTCTTTGGCATCATACTGTTCAATCATATTATTTACATCGTATTGGTAGAATGTACTTGGTTCCAGAATTTTGAACTTCGACGTAAGCATTCTATCATTAGTACTTACGTATATTTGTATCATACCTAATGCATGGTGCAAAAGTTGAATAAAATGTAAAAAGAAGATTTCACTATACTTCTAGTTGATAGTTTGCTCACCATTGCTGTCGTAGATGGTGTAGGCAATGTTTAATATTTCAAGAAATCGGTGTCTGGAAATTTTGCTTGCATGTGCATGACTATTTCTTTTGTAAGAATGTTTTATATAGATATAATATGTATATATTAACTAATGTAGAACGTAATTAGGTATTTGTTTAAGTTCAGTGAAGAGTAGTTTACTACTGTCTCTGTTTGCGGTTTACAAGTTTCCCTTAATTCAAGAAAACAGAGTAAAAGTAAGTAAGAATGAAGGAGTTCTGTTCATTTGTAACATTAATATAAATTAATTAAACTGTTCTCTGAAATATTTGCTGTTTTCTTTTACTTGACATAATATATCAAGATATTAAAGAAAATTCCGTAAAACGTGAATTCTTGCGAAATATATTTTTTAGTTCTCGACGCTGATTTTCCAAGCTAAAGCATCAAATTGTCAGAACATGTACAAGTTAACGTTCTCCAGTAATTTAGACCAAACGCACATGTTAACTGATGTGCTCTCACTGGACCTAAAGATTTACAAATGCGAATTAAGTCAGTATTTGTTTTCTAGATATTCCATATGAAATGCTTACGCTTGAAAAGTCATATCTTATCTTAAGGCTTTGAGAACGCGAAGAGAACGAATATAAATGAATTATGTATTTTATCAAGAAATCAAGTGGGAGAATATAAGGTACTCTTGCAAGTGAACCGCAGGCGAAGCTGAGTAAGGCTAGGCTTCCGTGAAACTTCGGGAAATGTGAGCGACAGTCAAAGCATGGCGTTTAGAAGAGGAAGTGCGAGATTTTGCACTATGGTTGTAGTTCACAGCAGAAATTAAAAAAAAAAAAAAATCCGGTAACTTCTAAACGCTGATGAAAAAGAAACAGAATAATAATATGAAAAGAATGTTGTTATGAATACTGTTAATACACAGGTTAACTATACTTTATTTCTTTCATAGTCAGTGTCAAGATAGCTATATCCGTTAATGCATATCTATGCTTTTATTATATAAAAGAGTGTAAATGACTCAACCATAAACGCCCAGGTCGTACTACACTACATAGAAACGAAATTAGAACCTCCTTTTGTGTGGAAACGTAACCGACGATATCTTGAAAGCAAAGAATAAGGGATTTTGTTTTTGAAATACGCATTCTGAGGGGGAGGTAAATGAGTTTCAGTGGTTTTGGCGAGAAATCTCACGAATCCCAGAAGTTAGGGAGATGTAATGTGATACATAAACTCCTCAATAGAGACAACTTAATTCGTATTTAAGCGTTTTCGAATTGTACGGGAGTTCCAGTATTGAGGGTGTTCCAGTGATTCATGTGATTACACTCAAGTATTTCCAGTTTCACAAAACATACAGATCCTACTATTTTTCTGTTTTCCAGGATTTGCTGTAAATGGACAAAAGCCTATTTGGAACTAAATGACTCATATAGGTATAACTTTCTTTAAGCACTGTACAGTGGTGGTTTCCGATCTATAGTGATGACTTTCACAAGCTATTGAAACATCAGTATGCCCTCTTTGCAAGTTGCAATAATCGGCCGGTGCTTCACGTTATCTTTTCAATACAAACATGGAGAAATCCCCCCCCCCACTCCACGCTGCCTGCGGGAGGGCCCCAGGTTTACTTACGCCACTGCACACTTCTTAAAAGTATTTATTATTTTACAAAAGGCATCAACAGCTTCGTAAACCCGTAGACCTGTTAGCCACAGTTTCTCAATTGGCGGACGTCATGATCAGTAATATAAATCTGCATGAACTGACATAAAATCCCGAATACTTCCGTTTGACGTGGAAACTTGAAATTTGGGATGGTTATAGCCTTAGAAGATATAAAATGAAATATTTCAGTTTAACGTCTCACGATTATAGCCTTTAGGCTAAGGAAAATGGACGCTTAAGGCAAGTGAATGATGATGAAAGAACCAGTGGAATGAGAATGTGGGAGGAAACAAGTACCCGAGAAAACCCACGGACACGATATTGTCCACCACAATTTACTTGGCCGGGGATCGAAGTAAGGACCTCACGCACAAGATAAGTAGTGCTCTACCACTGAGGCACCATAGCTTCCCCAGGCGAGAAACCAACAGAATATCGTCAAAAGTATATCTTTTACATTTTCAGGAAGTAAAAAGGGCCCATGAAAAAAAAATCCTCCATGTTGTTTAAAATTTTTTTTAACGTAAAATCTCGTTTTAGGTAATTGGAATTGCAATACAAGCTCGAAAGTCGGCGGTATGCTTGTAGGTTTTTGATTATGTTATCTAAATAAATAACCAAAACTAAAAATTTCCAACTTGAGTAGACTTATGGGGAACTGAAAAATCCATTTAAATGAGACTTCTACATCCAATAATTATTAGCCACTTCCAGTAGAACTACAATGATGAAATTTGGCGTGTTTGTAACTTCCCGAAACAAATCCATAGAAAAGCTGCCAAATGTGAATATTTTAGTTACTAGGGATCTAAGGAGAAGAAAAAAATCCACGTGTTATTTAAATGAGGTTATTTTTCAATAAAAAACTTAAGTTGAGGTACACTCATGTCCAAAATTATTGTCTCATGTCTATAAATACGTTGTTGTAGGAATATAATCTGATGATGAATTCGCCCAGTATTTCTTATAATGTTAGTATGTGTATAATCGGTAAAGACATGTATTTGGCAAATTTCATGTCAAAAGAGCACTAAATAAGAACAATAAAACGAAAATAAAACTTTCTTGTCCATTTAGCAACATTTTGTTTTACTCATTCTAATTTTTGTATTTATAATTCTTTTCCTATGAAATTTACCACAAATATACATTTCCCGATTATACAATAATATCAGTATTAAAAGTACCCTGCAAAATTATTATCAAATTATATTCTTACAAGACAGTTACAGATATGTGACAATCATTTTGGACATGAGTGTACTTCAAATTGAAATAGAAACTCAAAGCTTGGCATACTGATAGGTTTGTAGATATTTGAACGTAACAAAGGAAAGCGTCAAAAATAAAAAATATGTTCCTATTTTTTTTAATGACCCAATGTATTTGAAATGGGTCTACTTTCACACCCACACACCCAAAAATATGTAGATACTTCCAGCATTTACAGAATCTTGAACTTTTGTGACCATCAGGGAAAGTCCGGAATGCTAGGTTTTTGTATATAAGAAGGTACGAGCAGACGACACCTCGTTACCATGATATTGACACGTGACTGTAGAACAAGCACCACCACTACCCACAAAAAGGATATAAAAGACGGTACAGGACCTCGACAGCATCAGCCAGCATTAGGAGTGGTCAAACCTCACCTACCTTCTCCAGCTCCAGTGGACTTGAGAACTCCTTTACCTTATCTGGCTGCTGTGAACTAGAGAAATCTTCCTATCTTCTCTAGCTACTGTGGGATAAAGAGATTCTTATACCTTCTCGACACTTATTTTATCAAACCTTACAACGGTCTTTAGAAAAACATGCAAAGATCTTATTTGATCTCAGTTTTGTAAAATTACTATACATAGTTACAAACTTTTAATACAACTGTAACAAAAGTGGGTGAGGGAACTTAAACCCGTGTACCTTTGACTATACCTACTCCTACATAGAAAATATTACATGGTAGAGGCGTTTCACAATATTACATGGTGATCGCGACCGGTTCAATCAGGACTTGATTGAGGGTAACTAGTGCAGTGATCAAACAATTCTTCCTACGGGACACCCTTTTTATTAACAGGAAATCGAACTTAAAATCTACCACGTACGTCTCTCGAGTTTTTCTATTATGGTTTAGAATATAAACGTTGATTTGTCAGGTAAATTTTTATGTCCATTACTCGCACGGGAAAGGACAGAAAGAAAATATGGAACATATAAACCAAATGACGGAATCATACACCAAAATACCTTTTAATATGCCGCATTTGACTAAATAGTCCGGGCCGTATAACGGAAGAACCTGACCGTTTTTTTTTTTTTTTTTTTTTTGGTTTGTTTGTTATGTTCTCAGCCTTTTGAAGACTATGATTCCCCTTTGTGAACATCTTACAATCCTTTCTTCCTTACAAATAATAGCAACAATAATACGACGTATCAAAAACTACTTGGTAACCCAACGACAAACTGTCAGCAACCCCTGGAAAATGAAATATTTCAGTTTAACGTCTCACGATTACACCCTTCAGACTAAAGGAGAAATGATTAAATCAAGTAAATGATGATGGGAGAATTGATGGAATGAGAATGTGGAAGGAAACGGGAGTATCTCAGAAAATCCACAGACGACATGGTGTCCAGAGAGCCCATCAGTTGAGAATAAATGACTTACAAAAACGTACTTACTGTTTCCGGACGAAGGAAACTACGAATTCAACATTCTTAACCGTCTGATTTTTTGTACACTGGTTTATCACACACAATGTTTACTAGACCGGTACATCTGTCAGAATTATAGTTCTTCCTCCAAAGTGGGGCTATAGGTGCTTAGTGATGGTGCGGGAGTAACCTTGTTCGATCCGTGACCATAAAAGTTTGTCGTAGACAGCATCGAACTTGCAAGTTTTCTCTGAATTATGCTGTTTTCTCCTACATTCTCATTTCACGAATTCTTTCGCAATAATTAGCTTTCGTCTATTATCTGTCTCCATTATTGGACCGGATTTGAGTTTAGTATCCCTTTCTTTATCGAGTCTATAATGAAACGTGGGATCCGAATTGCAGGCAATCGAAGCGGCTCTCATACTAAAGTTGCGTACGCTACCCATATCCATGCGTGATCTCTTTGTAGCCTAGAAGGCATAAACGTTAAACATTATGGACTTCATATTCTTTCAGTTCTTCCTCCAATAGCCAATTCTGTTTTGAGACAAAGTAGATCAATGAAATATGTATATCTCCTTCATTCGAATTCTAACGATGTTCTAACTTGGACGACGTGCTACGACCTTTGTTCGTTGAAATATCGTATTTAATTGTAGTTCATTCACCTCAGTCAACGTTTGATAAAATACCCAAAGAATTCTTCAATGTCTTTGGGAATCACCCTTGCGAAGCCTCTGTACCACGCGGAATTGTGCATTAATGAAATCTATGGTTAAAAACAATGGATTCTCTCTTTTACCCGACTTCGATCCGACATTTTGTTCTGGAGTTATAACCACATGCATAAAGGCGGAATTCATCAATCCTCGATATTCCATGTTTTACATTCACGGTACTCTTGTCTCACGTTACTCATGATGATCAGAGGTAGTGTTTCCCACGACACTATATTTGGGGCTGTCTTGTCTTGAAAAGTATATGATTCTATTGGAAAGGCTGTTATGTAAATTTTCTGGTCTCATCTCATAGGCATAGGCATAGTTAGAGAGTTCCTAAACCTCAACTCAACAGATATTGAGATTATGCAGTTCTCGTCAGACTCCGATTGTAAAAACAACTCGTTCCAGATGCTAGTTAAGTTCTGCAGTTAGTTGTGCCATATAAGCTTTTTTTAAAAAGACAATTCTCTTCAATATTTAACAAATCTTTAATCTAGGCTTGGTCTTTCTCTATTACTTTCTGTCTCTCATAGTGTCTTTCCACGAGCTCTATGTGCTATCATCACCTTGGATGCTGTTCTCTTGGTACAGCTGACACACTGGCAATCTTGGATACACTTGCTCGAACTAACCACGCTTCCACAATTTGCCCTCCTTCAAAACACATAGGGCCTTATACAAAGTCGTTTTCACGTATGATTAGCGTCATACTAAAGGCCTGACTACTGCAAGAAATATGTTAATCGAACTCTCTAGTATGGCACTAATCACGCATCAAAAGGACTCTGCATAAGGCCCAATATCTCCTACAGGTGTATTTTGCACCAGCAACAAGTGTTCTATGTGCAGATTCATACTATCGCCTATCACATCACTAACACAAGGCAGTTTCAGTGCAACTAACTCAGAAAAATCAGAGGTTGTGGTACATGGGTGCTTCCATTATTTCGATTATACAGACTGTCCCTGGAAGAAGTGGTAATACTTTGGGAAATGGTAAAATGGGTGATTCTAAGCAAAAAAAAAAAAAAAAAAAAAAAAAAAAAAAAAAAGTTCATATAAATATTCCTCTCATTTTGCATGATAACTGACACATGAAGAGAAATAAAAATGCCGCCACCAAGATCAATGCATTTCATGTTTACGAAGTAACAAGTTGTTGAAGTAGGCTGTAAAAGCTACTTAGTAGTTAGTGGATAAACCATGATTTTCCCTGACAATCACTGAGAAGTAATTTAGAAACTCATACCTGTTAAAATGGTTGTCCATTAAGAATGTTTCATACCGAATTCGCAAGTTTGCTAACAGGTAGTAGTAGCACACGTGACAGTTACTCATCGAAGCGTCACACAGTGTTGTGAGTTTGTACCTGGAACATGTGCACGCTTGTGAGCTGCTATCAAGGTTCTTTCCTAAGCATTTCACTCATAGTTATGCGAATATGGTGTTTGTGTACCTTTCTGTAATGGAAGTTCTCACGTGGCTGTTGAAGAATACAGGAGACGGTTTCCAACGAGAACATCAATTAAGACATTGTTTACTAATACCTTTTCGTACATTGAGAGGCAGCGGAACTGTTTCCAGTGCTCAAGTGACTTCCGAAACCAGAGAATCTGTGGAAAAACGGAGGAAATAATTGCCCTCACACATCGAAATCCTACCGAAGTACGAAACGAATGTCAAGAGGTACAGATGGTGATCAGAAAAATGGAAACACGTGAACGAAATTGCAACTTACCAGATTAATATGGTGTCCGACCACCTTTCGCCTTCAGAACAGCCTTGATGCGACGTGGGATGGAGGCATAGAAGTTGTGAATGGCAGCAAGTGGAATTTTACACAATTCCTCGTGCAGGGCATCGGCTAGTTCTGTGAGAGAGGATGGAGGTGGAAATCGTCGCAGGAGTCGTGTTACCAAGACGGACCACAGATATTCAATTATGTTGAGATTTGGGGATTGGGCAGGCCAGGGGAGATGTTGAACTTCATCCCGATGTTCCTCAAACCTCACTGCAACAACGCCAGCTGTGTGAATGGGTGCATTATCATCCTGCAAGATGGCGTCATTGTCCGGGAACAACATCCGGACCATAGGATGCAAGTGGTCTCCTAAAATTGCGACATAATCATTGGCAGTGATTCGTCCGCTAAGTGTGACCACAGGACCCAATGAAAACCATGATATGGCGGCCCACAGCACCACCAAGCCGCCGCCATGTTTCACAGTTGGGCGGAGACACTGCAGATCATAAGCTTCTTTGGGCGTTCTCCACACACAAACACGGCCCGTGGTTGGGAATAGGGTGAAGAATGACTCATCTGACCATATTACACGTTTCCAGTCCTCAACGGTCCAAGTTGCATGGTCGCGGCACCATTTGCGGCGTGCGAAAGCGTTATGGTCCCTGATGAGCGGTTTGGCCCGTGCAACACGACCCCGTAAGTTCATGTCATGTAATTCGCGGCGGACTGTGATTGTCGAAACAGGGTGGGGGAGGTGCTGATTGAGTTCCTCCGTCACTTGCTCCGCAGTGGCACGACGATTCTGCGTGATAATGCGCTTTAATACCAGGCGTGACCTGTCACTCATGATTTTCTTCCGCCCACTGTTTTGCTTCCCCGATGTGGTTTTCCCGTGTGTTGTGTAGGCCGTCATCACCTTCGACACAGTCCCACGCGACACACCTAACACAGTAGCCACTGCCGTCACACTCACTCCACATAACCGCGCACCAACAATTTGCCCTCTTTGAAAATCTGAGAGGTTTCCCATTTTAGACTACCTTCGTCTGCTGCAGCCACTGGACACTGCTGTTCCACTGCGCCTGACGTAGTATGGAGACCGACCTAACACACCACCACCAGCGGTCCGGCGCTGCGGGCGCCACGACACCACTACCAACCCATACATCTGACGTGTTGCCAACTACAGGTGTTTCCATTTTTCTGATCACCATCTGTATATAAACGTGTGTGGCGTACAATTTGTATCCACCTGACCACCAACAAATGCATTCTATATATTCTATATAAACGTGTGTGGCGTACAATTTGTATCCACCTGACCACCAACAAATGCATCCTGCTGATCACGCTTCCCACTTTCAATTCTGTCATTGGTTACTACACAATACAGCATAAGTGCCATACATTTAGTTCACTGGCCAGTGAATAATAACCATAATAAATACGATCGGACTCGAGAAACCCCTAACGCAACTCGTCACAGAATCCCAAGAAATTTTTCATAAACATGTGGTGTGGCGTGGTGGACGACATTTTTGAACGCCCCTTTATCCTTCATGGGCACGTGAATGCACAGTGACACTTTTATCGATTATAGAATGATATGACGGACCAAGTACATGTTTCTTTGCATACAAATCTTGCAGCATGACGGAGAACCGGGTTATGCCAGTCGGTTGATTATTAAATATCTGAATGACACCTGCCCTAATCGATGGGTTAATCGTGATAGTCTGGCTACTTGACTATTTCGTTCTCCTAATTTCACCCCTCTTGATTTCTGTTTACGGGTTGGATTAAACAGGAGGTTACTAGGAAAGAGTGAATACAAGGGATGACTTGTAAGTTCATATTATAAATGCTGCTGAGTTAATACGTAAACATCATCGGAAGCTTCGTAGTACAACACAAAATGTCCTCCGATGCGCTCAGAAGCGCATTGATATTAGTGGCTACATTTTTGAGAATTCACTATGATCTGCAATGTGATCTTTTCGCCATTAATTGTGTTCTTAATTATTTATCGTGTAGTAATTACTGCTATACTACAGTGGCGGATCCAGGGTGGGAGACGATCGCCACCCCTCCAGAAGGAAACTCTTATTTTATATTTAAATAAAGCCCACCTCAGAGTTTGGAGCTCTTAAAAGTAGCTCTAAGTAGCAGTATTACAACCCACCGCCCCCCAGAAGTCCGTCCTGGATCCGCCCCTGCTACACCATAAATTAATGCAACAACAATTAGTATCAGCATATCCCTTCTAGTATTTACTGATACAAGTATTCTTACATTTCCATGTTTTTCATGTTTCTATTTACATTTTCCCACTTCATTTTTATTTTCTACTAGCATCAATTACCCGCTTTGCTGGGTTAAATTAAGAAAAACATATTAGTATGTACTGTTAGTCACTTTTTAGTATTAATAAAGCGTTCTCTGATATCGGTCATTTTCGGCACATTCTCTAACTCATATTGTAACTAAATGATGCCCGCATCGATTTATCCATATTTAAAAAAAACAGAACACTACCTTTCTTTTGTTATTTCAGTGATGATAAAAAAGGGAACATAGGAAAACAATGTTTTAGGCTCAATGCTATGAAATAACTAGCAGATGTTTTATTCATGAACTCATTCCAGAGTTTGAAACAAAAGAACAGAAAAAGGAGTACTGCTTAAGTCCCGTATTTTCGCTAGTTATTTCCGAAAAGTAAGTTGAAATCTTGTAATTCGAAAGCCAATTAAGGCCCTTCATTGACATATGGTATAAAATATCGAAGAGCACATCTTCCCTTTGTCGTCAATTTCACGGCTAGTTCTTCAGTAATAATAATAATAATAATAATAATAATAATAATAATAATAATAATAATAATAATAATAATAATAATAATAATACAGTAAAAATTCGTTCATCAGCAGGTGCGGTACTCCGAACGGCCTTCATTCATCGTCTGTACATACGTATTGTATATTTAGATCAAAAAGCAGGTCAGAAAACGATTAAAGACTTTTTCAAATGACTCCTTTTACATACAGTTACTGTGTGTAGTATTTAAAGAACAGTAACATACTAAGTTTCGTTTGGTAGTAAATCTTTATTGTATAATTTTTCAATTTATTCTACGTACGTACAATACATACTGTCAGTAAATTTATGTACGTATTTTAAACTTGTTTCGGGCGGTTTTTTAGTATTCCATTGTTATCCGAACTTTTTGATAATCCGAACAGCTCGAGCAAACAAATATTCGGATTAAGAAGGTTAAACTGTAATAATACTAATACTAATACTACTAATAATTCCAAAAGGTATTAAACAAATTATTGAAACTGAACACGTTAAATTTTAAATTTTGTTATTTCAGCATGGTAATTAACTACAAAACGATACGGTACATTTTTAGTTATCTTTTTGACTTTCCAGCTATGACGATAGATCTAGATAAGAGTCTTCAGTTACACGAAATACTCAAAAAAAACTATACTGTCTCACTCCTCTTCGTAGCGAAGTGCCCCTGTTGTGCAGTGTGTGTTGAAAACCAAACAGTGAAACAAAAAAGGAAATATTCTGTTATTTAATTTTTCTTTCTTTTTGACAGTTTTTGGCATGAATCCAACGACGATCAGTTCCTTATTATAGTATCTTTTTATTTCAGTTATATAATTTCCAGAAAAAAACAATCTATAGAGATAATATGAATTATTGTTTTCATTAAAATTTTTAGGAACTTCAAAACTGTACCTTGATATTGAAATGAATTCTTGTTTTCTTCACTGTACATAATTTTTAAAACGTCAAGAAGTATTAAGTATCCAGAAATAATAACGTGTTTGTGATTTTCAATAGTTTTATTATTACTGTTTGTGATTTTCAAAATTGTTTTATTATAATTTAAGAACTCCAAATTTTTATATAACTGAAATGAAAACCACAAACTATTACTTTTCGTTTTGTTTACACGAAATTCAAATTTTATTTCGTAAATCTACATTAGAAGCTATTCTCCGCATATTCTAAGCAACATTTTGTTTTCAGATGTCTGAAAATAAACTTAATTTAGAACAAATGGCGACCCATGACGTTTTTCTAAAAAATTTTTCTTTTCTAAAAAAGATATTTTTTTTAGAAAAGAAAACGTGGTAGTTATAGGGAATGAGTGGTAGTTATAGGAAATGTGGATCTAACGGAGGAAGAAAGAAAGTTCCTAAAACTGGAACACAAATTTAAAGTGAAAGACAAAAAAGTGGATATCAAAGAAGTAGTGTTTTCAGTAGAAGAAGCTATCATGGATGTGAAAGACAAAGAAGAGAGAGAGAGAATAAGGAGAAGAGCGGTGGCGATAGTGAGACAGAATGCTTACGTTAGAAAGGGGAACCTTAGGAAAGAAAAAAGGGATGGCTTAAAAAGACTGAGGAAGAGGAAAGACGTGGTTATTGAACAAGCGGACAAAGGAGGTGCAGTGGTAGTGATGCAGAAAGAATGGTATGAAAGAAAATTGGATGAACTTTGTGATGAAACGTATGAAGTCATAGGAGAGAAGAAGATTAAGGATGAGGTACTCAAGGAAGTGGTTGAGAACGGAAGAAGAAAAGGGTTTAAAAAGTGGGTGAAAGAAGAAGGAAGGACTCCAAAGATGAAAGGATTCCCGAAGATTCACAAGGAAGAGATTAAGCTAAGGCCAGTTTTGGACTGTATAGGAAACTGTCTAGAACCATTAGAAGAAGAGTTAAGAAAAATAGCAGAAGAGATACGGATAGGTCAAGAGAGTCATCGAGTAAAGAATACGGAGGAAGTGAAAAGAATGTTAGAATGTAAGGAAATAAGAAGGAGAAAACAATTATGTTTAGTATTGACGTTAAAGCAATGTTTCCGAGTATAAAGAGGGATTACATTGTGAAAGTCATAGAAGAAGAGATGAAAGGGAAAGAAATAAGAGACTGGAAGAAAGAGAAGATAGTGAAAGCCTTGAGAGTAATATGGGACAATAGTTTTTGTACGATAGGGAACAAACTAGTCAAGATCAAGGAAGGACTGAGTATAGGTTCAAGATTAAGTCCAGTGTTGTCAGAACTGGTGATGAACAGATGGGAGCAGAAAGTGATAGAAGGTGGAAACAACCTAATATTGTTTTGCAGATACGTGGATGACTGTTTGGGAGAATGGAGAGGAACAAAGAGACAACTGGAAAAATTCGTAAAGAAGGTTGAAGATGAAGAAAAAGGGATAAGACTGGAAATGGAAGTGGAGAACAACATTATAAACTTCCTGGACATGACTATAGAGAGAAAAGATGGACGATTTACAACAAGATGATATAGGAAAGAATGTGCGGCAGGAGTTTACTGCCACGAGAGAAGTAATGTGGATTACAGCACCAAAAGAAACTTCATAAGGAATATGGAGAGAAGAATAGAAGAAATAGATACTGAAGAGGAGAAAAAGAAGGACATAGAGAAGTTCCACAGTTTACTAGAGCAGAACGGGTACAACAGACAGAAGTTAAGTAAGAACAGAATTGAAGAGGAAAGAAGGAAAGGAAGGAGGAGGGAGAGAAAGGAAGAGGAGGAGAACAAATGGCACGGGATAGAGAGCATCGGGGAGAAGACAGAAGTACTAAAGAACTTACTTAGAAGAGGTGGTGTGAAGACGTACAGAAAAGGAGGAAGAAGAATTTTGGAAATGACTACGAAAGCGAAAAGTAGAACGAAGGAAATATGTGAGAAAGATGAAGGTGTAGTGTATAAAGTGACGTGTAAGGGTTGTGATATGATATACATAGGGGAAACAGGGAAAAAACTTAGGGAGAGAATTAAACAACATAGGGATGATGTGAGACTTAAGAGAGAAAATAATGCCATATATAAACATGTTAAAGAAACGGGGCATGATATAGATTGGGATGGTGTAAAGGGGCTAGAAAGGGAGAATAGACCAATGATAAGAAAATGGAGGGAAGCACGAAGGATAAAGAAAGAGAAAAGTGACAAATTAATGAACTGGACAAGTGGACTGTTAATACATGATCTAAGTGTGGCAGAGCCTGTATTTTCAGATAGCAGAGCTCATAATTTAACGATTATTTTTGTTTATTTGGAAATATTGGATTTATGAAAGATTTTAAATTTTTATTTGGTGAAGGAAAAATAACGAATATAATTTATGTCAAGCTTAAGATTCTTGATAATGCAAGTTTTATGAAATTTATACAATTCTGTTGTCAGCTAATAAAAACAAGTAAAAGCACATAATTAGTAGTCTGCGAATGCAGGAACTAAATTTAGAAAATGCGTTGGCAAGAACAATTTGTAAAATCCTTTGAGTTGCAATTGTATAATGATTGTGAACACGAAACACATTCACGGGTATGTAGAAATTGTCTAGAATCATGAGATCAGAGCATTCCAAGTATTGCAGTTGTTGTTCGCGAAACAAGGAAGCAACCTTGTTTTTCCAAAGAAAGGAGGACACACGTGCTTGACGTCAGTCGACACCATCTAATTCCTGAGGACGATTTTCAAACAAAACCAGAGGACAAGAGGTCTCTAAAGAGAGAGAAGTACCGAGACGATAGAGGGAAGAAGTTCCAATACAACGGAGTCGTTCGTATGTGACTTGAAAGTACCGATCCGATTACGAAGTTGAGACTGGAGTCTCAAAGCGCTTATATTCAACGAACTAACTTTGGGAGTTAGTTACCTAGGACATTGGTTAGAGAAGCCATTACCAATGTTGGCCGTGTATTAATCAGAGAGACACCTATCCAGGACATCAACTTGGCGATATCGACACTCAGAGTCCAGCCCAGGAGAGCACCACCAGCGACCATCAACGGAAGTCATCATTCAAGGTATGTGTGACCTCGAAATCAGTGATCAAATGCTCAATGCTTGGCATGCGTTGCTCTTCTGGCAAACTTTCTAGATATCCGTTTTAGAACACAACATTTACACAGCAACACATAGTAATCAGAAATATAATTGTCAATTATCCATTTAATCTCTGAGTTGTCATTTTAAGTTAATCCCTATAAGAAACATGCTTAAAGCGTTTACCTCTCGCATAGAAATCAGTAACGTACCCACTCATTCAAGATGGTGAGTGGAAGGCGATCTTCTCAGTTCAACGATTACATCCCCGTTTCAAAGGCACGAACTGAGGAGGTTGTCATAAGGGATAAATTATTAGAACAAATTGATGTGAAAAAACAAGATTGAACATATTTATATGTAATGTATATTCATATATTTAATATTATATGTAGTTTAATATTGTATATAATTATATAGAGTTTTATATATTGTTATATTTTATAGTTTATTTTTATGTATATATATATATATATATATATATATATATATATATATATATATATATATATATTTGTATTGCTGTATTTATAATCAGTTGTATGTAGTATAGTCTGTTATTTATTTCTAATAGGCATCAGAGGCAGATTAAGAGAAAATGTTTTAAGGCAATTGGTCAAGTATAAACAACAGGTGTGTCTGGAAAAGATAAACACAGGTGGGAGGGTAATTAAGTCAGGGCAGGTGGCCGAAAGATGACGCCCGGGGAAGTCCGACCCAGGTGGCTTCCCATGCACACAAGGACTTTCACTTTTAGTATAAATAACTGCGCTCTAAGATATCTCTTTCAGTTAGTGTCTGATGAAGACGTTACGTTGTTGAAACTGTTACACTGGAATTTAGTTTTTAATAAACAAGTGTATAAGAGTCGTGATGGATAGAGTTGCATATTTTTTTTATTTACAACTTCACATGTTCATATGAGCCTTTTTGCCTAGAATCACCTTTACTACCATTCCCGAAGTATTGCCACTTCCTCCTGAGACATCCTATATATAGTAGGCAATAAAGTTACATTAGTTTCACCCCTAAAGCACTACTTTTCTTTTCAAACTGTTTTTTCTTATAAAAATAGGTCACATGGTCGACTTTTTTTCTCATGCAAACAAAATAATGTAAGTATAAGTTTTAATTTCGCACTAAGTTTCATATCTACGCCCTTCTGTTTATCTCCTTGCATGCGATGATTTACTTTCATTTGGACAGAGTCTTTTTAGACATTACGTGAAACTTACAATATGTGCTTTTCAATATGGAGGAGCCGTTTGAAAGTATTTTTTGGATATGTAGTTCTCTCCTACCTTGAACTTTTTTTTAACATGTTACTTGAACATGCATATCTTAGAAAGGAGTGTGTGAAAAAAAGTATGTGAAAAATTTTTCTCACAATCCTGTTGTCAGGAAGATGAAACTTGATATATATACTCTTCATTAAAAATAAACGGACCCATCGTTTTTCAGAATTCTCGTTTTAAGGCGGCAGCGAGGCGGGGAAGGATTTCTATAATTTATTTTTTTTACACTGAAAGCAATGTTGCCGATTGTTTGTGACAGTATCACAGGGAAACGGTTGAACAGTTTAGAATGAACTTTGGAACATATTAATATCTACCTTGAACTCGGTTTAATCAAGTTACATTAATTAAAGGGTGCACCCTAAAGGGATAGAATGAGCTCAAAATTTATGTAAAAATACATCAGGTCACAGACCCGTCAAGGTAGGAAATGGACACATGTCCCAGTTTTTGAAATTTTCCATTCTAAGGGATGAACGGGGCACTTTTTATTTCTTTCTTTCTTCATGTTAAAAACGATGTTCCTTGTTGCCTGTGATCAAGCCACGGGGAAACGGTCGAACAGTTTTAAATCAATTTTGGAATATTGTTAGTACTTACCTGGAGCTGGGTTTTACCATGTCACTTCAATTAAAGGACAGATCTTAGGGGGTAGGTTTTTTTTCTTTTTTTAAAAAAAAAAGTTCTGGGAAAGGCCCTTTAGATATCGGGCAGACTGTTGGTAGTCGAAGTTCATCCGTATTTAAGATTTTTGCTTATAATTTCATTATTTTACACCAATACTGACTTTATTTATAAAAAAAACTATTGGTCACTTAACTTCCGTTTTTTGAACTTTCAAATATTATGAATATTAAAAAAAAAAATGGACACAACCCTTTCTCTCTCTCTCTCGTAGGGTTACATATAGAAACTTTCGTGATACAGACTCATGCATTTCTATGTCTCAACGAATATTTCCAACGTAAGTTTCTGTTACACTTGCAGTTTCCAATATTACGATTTGCTGACTTCCTAGAATCACTGTCAGAATGTAGATACATTCAGCAATCTATGAAATCTAACTATAATTGGAGTTAAAACTCTAGACATAATTAAATCTGATATTGGATACTGTTCTGCAAGGTAAGAAAAAAAATCATCTTGTAAAAATGAATGAACATGTATATTTTATTAACGTACTTGCCATGCACACTTCAGAACAAGTAACAAAATCAATATTACATCTTTGGATAGTTCAGAAATATGAAATAAATGCCTCGCAAGAACTTGGCCACTCACTCATCACTCATTCTCAGTAATGCACGTCACACACGTTTGTTCAGCTCTCATTTACTGTCTTAAAAAAATAAACCCACTTCTTTGTGAGACGTGCAACAATACTAGTTTTTTTTTTTTTTTTACTGGATTTATACACCTTATTAAGAGTAAAACAATCGAAAAATTTTCATTCAGTATTACAAAAATGCACTGGCTTTCTAAATAAATATTTTAAAAAATTAAGCATGTTGAGAATATACACGATTTGTTCCTGCCACTGCACTCTTATTTTTTACTGTAGTCCACTCTAGACATTTAATTTTCTTGATCAGCTAGGATGAGAACTGGAAGAAGGCTTACTATCCACAATCAATGCTTGCTTCAGAAGCCGTATCACATTTTTGCTTGTTGCTTGTTCATTATCTGAAACATACGAATACACAACAGAAAATAAGTCATAGTAACTTCTCACCACTTGAGAACAGAAATAAATAAATAAAATAATAATACACCCATTATATGTATAATTTATTACAGAGGTTGTTCAGCCTACGTTTGGCCGATTTCGTTCCTACCCCCTCCCGGGCAGAATAGACTCACCCGACCTGGCTCGTGGCGTCCTGCAGTGTTGTGCAGTGGCTTCCTGGGAGCGGAGTTGTTTTTCACCACGAAACAGGATACTGGTTTCAAGACTATGAAACGCAAACGGTAACAACTTACCTACCGTTCTTTCTTTAGTTCGGGGATTCCGTATGACCTCACATTAAAATCATGTTGGCACACACTGGTTTTTGAAATACCTCCTCCCAAATCTGGAGTTTCTTAGTCTGAAATCTCTGGAGCTTCAAACGCCGCCCCTACTCAAAAAATCTGAATACAGCAGTGTATAAACTAGAAGCGATTTTAGACTAAACTCTGGATAATGGATTCTAATAATACTATTCAATATGTTTAAAACAATATTCTTAAACTTTATCCAGGTAATTAAGATAGTAGAAATTGATCTGAGGATAATATATATATATATATATATATATATATATATATATATATATATATATATATATATATATATATATATATATATATATATATATATATATATATATATATATTATATATATATAAAAATCTTAGAATTCTTATTTTATTCTGTAAATCATAATATGAGGTACTGGGACAACAGTAAAACACACTTTCGATAATAACGCAGGTATTAAAATTCTCGCATTTTATGATACTTCAAATAATATTGATTACTTCAAATAATTACGATACTTGATTTTTCTCGTTCCTATTAGAAGGGAGGAAATACTTCTTCAACCTTATTTGCGCAGGCTTAAAAATATACCGATGACATTGGTCTATAGTAGAGGCTGAAATAGCCAAAATTACAACAATTTTAATGTTCCAGTACAACCTCTGAAACTACATCAGTTTCCAACTTTTATTAGTCACTAAGACTCTTCACTTCGAAAGTGAATGTATTCACGTTATGCCTTTTCTGTTCCTGACTTGACAACTATAACACAGCAAACAGTATAGTTTCGTAACTACGCTCAGCAGCTCTACTTACATTCACCGTGACAACCGAAAGAGCGCAGGCATAACAGTTTTTAGCTCTATTACACCTTCAATGTTCAGCAGTAAATTTTCAGTTTCAAATTGCTCTTTCCCTATCTCATTCTTTAGCAATATTTCCGGTGTGCGAGCGTTCAAGATCTCCGGGAACTGAAGCTCTTGAACTTATAAGAATTAGTTTCGTAAAGAAATCACTCACGAATAGCAAAAACACTACTTTTAAACTTTGTTTTGCTTAGCTTGGTTTTAAACATTCATTTCAGCATCAAAACCATACGCAACGTGGACCTATAAGTTTACGTGGAATCTAAACTATACGAGCTTCAGAAAAGAATGGAAACTGGGTCTTCCGCACCTAAGGCGTATATGTTAGCCATATACCAAAAGACTTCATTTATT
Organism: Thermobia domestica; assembly: GCF_964235325.1. Lineage (NCBI taxonomy): Eukaryota > Metazoa > Arthropoda > Insecta > Zygentoma > Lepismatidae > Thermobia > Thermobia domestica. The sequence goes on along the minus strand of NC_137458.1, from coordinate 239,510,581 downwards.
TCTTGCATTTAACAGACACTTCACGAGAACATTTGACTTACCATCAGATTTCGTTAGTTCCTTTTCTAAGGTTAGCTTTTCTTGGGCTACTTGTAACATTCCTTCCTCTATTGTATCCTTAGCTATTAACCTCATCACAGTAACAGGCCTGAAAAAATAATTAATATTTTTAATATTTTCACATTTGTAACAATTCTAAGTATTTTATCCTTAGCTTTTAACTAATTTTAATAATCTAGAAGGTTGTTATAAGAATACGCATAAAACAGTAATTGCAAATTTTCGAACACAAGAGTGAACAACATATCATAGCAAAAGTTTCCATTATTTCACAAATCAGCGGAGTCACAATCTTTTTTTTTTTTTTTTTTTTTTTTTTTTTCATGTTACTAAACATAAACATCTTAACTACTTCATTTACAGAGAACAAACTAAGTCAATTATCTTTTTCCTTCTAATATTGGCATCTGTGTTCTGATAACATTCTCCCATGTCTATCTAGTAAACCACTTCTCTACAGTGTTCAACAGAGTTGATCATGATAGTGTCCAATCTCTTATTTAGATTCTTCCTATCTGAATTTAATGTTGGTCTTTTACTTCTGATAAAGAAATATTCAAATACACAACTTTCAATGAGTGAAGTATTCCTGGGAAGAACTTCAACCTCTTGCTATTCCAGGAGATGATAGACACAAGTATTAACTGTATATTTTGTTTGTTTAATTGAGATTTTTCTAAAGTTGAAATATTAAATTTTTTTACCTAGTGTTGCGAGAATTTGAGCTTCTAAAGACTGATAGGTTGCCACTATTCTGAACGAGACTGTATATATATATAAGACACTCACTACACATGCAGAATAGGCACACTGCGAACAATTTACATATACACAATATTACAATACTTTTTGGATGGAAATAATGGGGTCGTTCAGACAATGAGAGAACACAATATCAAAGAAAATGTGCGGAAGAGACGTACAAGATGTCTAATATATTAATACCCTGCTGAAATTACTTGTAAATGGATCTGAGTTTCCCTATCTTTAATAAACCAGGTCTCACTAACCACGTACTTAACACAAAAATTTACTCAAATGCGAATATTCTTAATTTTTGATACTAAAGGTTGTTTCTTAAGAACAAAAATAATCATATAATTTGCAAAATGATTATAGTATAATATTTTCCTGTAAAATAGCTTGATCGGTAACATGAAATAATAATAATAAGCGACCAAATCACAATTCTTACCAAGTATCTATTTTTTCCTAGATATTGATCAAATTTTACTTCAATTTCCCTACTCCGGGTTTGTATATCTATTTACTGGAAAAAAATGTTACGAAAGTTTGATTTTTTTCATTGTCGTGGATTAGTTCTTTTGCAGCAATTTTACCTGGCTTATGTGATGTTCCTATTCAAGTGTTTGAAAAGCCAAAAACTGGTTATGTTCTTTGATAATGTACTTTATGCTACTTCCTTGACGTCAAACACTTTCGTTTACATAAAGAAAAAGAAAAACTTAATATACTTCAGTGGACATTTTAGAGTAGAGTTATAAAGTTTTACAACCAGATAATGAGTTATGAAGATCATTTTCCTAAGAGCAAAATTTGTTCGTCAAGAAGAGCTTGCATATCGAACTCGAAATACTACACAGAACGTTATTCTGTAAAGAGTATCCGAGAAGTCCCTTACTCCTATGTTTGAGTATCATAGAGAACAATGGTAATATGATTTTAGTTCATGTATTTAGTATAACTACAGTTGAGGACTTACATACAAGAACTTTGTATCCAGTGGATCTGTACGTGCTCCATCGTGCTGTACACACAGATGTATGCGTTTCCGTGTCCTCCTTGACGTGTGCGGAGCATCTGAGGAATTACCGGTCAAAGGCTTTCTCGCAATTTTTCATTTGTGCTGTACCAACGATTAGAGACGTGACTTGATTATTCCATACAATGATTCGTCTGGTACTGTAAGGTCTGGACTTCGTGGGAACCACTTCAGTAGCGATGGAGATGTTGGAGAACCATACTAAAGTTACACTGACAGTTTTCTCTGTGATACTCAAACTTAGGGGTGCGTGGAATTATCGGACACCCGTACACCAGAATCGAAATATACAGTTTACAAAATATTTAATGTGAAGCATTGTCCTGTACGAAGCACAATGTGGATATTGCGAAAAGGAAATGAAGAACCACTAGAAATGTTCACAATTTGGGATGGAGAAGAATCATGAAACTCGTAACAAAGCGGCACGAAAGCCAATGAAAAAAAAAAAAAATGTTAATGGAAGTTGGGGAAAGAAGAGTAACACTCGAACTGGTTAAAAAGAGGAAAGAAACCGTCTTATTAACGTAATAATATAAAGTATGGTACATGGTAAAAGAATCAGAAGATTGCAATGGATATAAAGAATTAAAAAGGGCAATTTCTACGTCAAAACTGAGGAATTCGCGGGGGACCGTAATGTATGAAAGCCTAAAGTATGGGAAAGTGACAAAACAGTGATCGAAGATACTTATAATCACGACACACTGAAAGTGGAGGTTTGTTCTTTCATCTTTCTGCGTACGCGTATGCTCAAAATAATGTGAACTGAGTATATATATCACAACGATTATATCACATCTATTGACAGTGATTATATATATACTCTCTCTCTCTCTCTCTCTCTCTAATGATGGCTTTCCTCTACTTTTCTGCCCTGTTTATTCTTATAAGTACACAAAGATAATACTGTGTTTTTAGCAGGACAAACAATATTTAGAAAGAAAGACAACTTTCAGTAACACAAAGATTTTTTCTTTCTTAATTCTTTGTTATTTATACAAATACATTCACTTCAAGAAGTTTCAAACCTCATTCCACACGTAAAATTTTCTTACTTTGTTTGGCCAACTCGATGACATCTGTCTTCTGCCTGTTTGTCGTTATATGGATTGAAATCAATATCATGGATTATTACAACATCTGCTGCAGTAAGATTAATTCCTAGACCACCTGCTTTGGTTGATAGTATAAATATAAATATACCATCATCCTGATTATATTGATCTATAAGATCTTGTCTGAAAAAAAGAAAGAAAAGTAGTTAGTCATATTTTTAATATACAATGGGTTAGACACACTCTCACATTAACGAACTGACAAAAAAACACTTTATATATTCTTTTAATTTACGCATTATATTTGAAATTTTATCTAAAACTTTCATTTCAATCAGAAATATAATGTGATGAAACTTTAAAGTTTGGATTATAGGTCGATAAAATCGTAGTCTAGAATACTACTGCATCATAGCTTAATAATACAGTGCGCAATTACGATTCAACTTAGATATAAAAAAAGAACAAAATGAAATCTGCTTGAATAAGTGGTAATATTCGTGAGAAATATTTCCCCAAAAGTCCAAAGAATAAAGTTGTGGGCTTCGGAGATACGACGTCATCAATATGGCCGCTGCCAGTATTTGTAAAGAAATCTTCAAACAAGTATAACTCTGCACAGGGTAGAGGCAGAAATTGATTTTTGTACCAAAGGATCTTTCCTGGTAAGATAGTAAAATCGGCCCTTGATCCAAATTGGGTCGCTATTGGCCAAAAATGTTACCCTTGATCTAAAATTACTTTAAAAAAAAGTGACCCACTCACCTAACCGAATTATCGTATCATACATACGCTTAACAAATATTTTTAACCAGAAAATCAGGAACGTGTCCCCCCAGAAATTTTTTCTACAATTTTTTGAAATTTTCAACACTTAAAAAAATAAAGAAAATACGCATCGATAGTTTTGAAAAAAAAAAATGCACACTTGCATCTAGATAGTATCTACAATTCCTATTTTATTATATGTTTTAAGCTTTAAATGTAAATATCTCAGTAATTATAAACTACCACTACACATTTTCTTATTGTGCTTATACGGTGTTTCAAGAGGATTAAAACGACATCATAATAATTTATTTCAATATCGTTGAATATGAGAGAGATATTAATTTAAGACGTGAAATTATCGATTGTTATGTTTTCTCCTTCCTTATTAAAACTCTTACAACAGTTCGATTCGACCCCTCTCCTTTGTACTCGATCCTGTGTATTTTCTTTATTCTTTAGAGACAATATTGTTTCCTCTAAGGCAAACATGGAACGAAATGTGACAAGTTACTTTATGAAAAACAACTCTCCTAAAAGTAGTGCAAATAAAAAGCGCAATTATGTTTTGATTAAACAGAAATGAATGCTGATTTCTTTCCTAAATAATAATAGCGAACTGTTTATCAAACAAACAAACAAACAGGTGATCCAAAGCATTTTCTTCAGCTTTAGCTGAGGTGGTATCCATTTTGAAATTTGTCAAATTTATTGTTATTCATTGAATTTGCTGTTTTAGAATTTCTGTGTATTTTTATAATTGTCAACAATAAAATTCTAAATGACAAGTGGACAATGTAAATTTTAATTACTGTCTCAATCAATAGGTTAGCTGAGCTGAGTTTTGTCTTTTAGGTCCTTATGGAACACTGAGGTTAAGAAGGACATGTACTCTTAACGTGCGCTCTGAGCCGACCGGGTCTTATGTGCAGTTAGTAGGTGCACAAAACATCATGCAAGACAACCCTCGTAATATACACCGTTCCCTACCACAGTATCCTATCTCCAAGAGAGCTGAATTACAAAGCTACACTACCGATCTCGACTAGAATACAATAAATGTTAACAAATGTAAAGTACTCAAATGTATGCTACATTAGATAAAAGTGACTTCATAGCATTCTCTCAAAGCAGTCTTTATTCGAAAAGCAGACAACATCTGGTACTTTAGGATGCATGTTGTTCTTCACTTGAATGTGTAGAACTTCTTTAAAATCCTCTTCATTCTGTACTAGAGATGCAAGGGCTCGGAAAAAAACCCGGCTTTTTTGAAAAAAAAAACTCGGTTTTTTCTGCTTCGCTTTTTTGCTTGGGAAATTTTGGGCTTTTTTTCAAAATTCTGCTTTAAATTGATAAAGCAGACTTTGTTTCGCTTCTCTATAACACAAAAAATCATTTAATTAGTGGTTGATGCTGATAATAATATAAAACCTCGAAAATAAACTATGAATTTCGAAAAGATATTTCAAACCATTTTTCTTCAACATATTTACATTATGAATTCCACAGGATTAACCAATGTATATAATAAGAATTTTTTAACCTCCTATATACAAAAGTAAGCAGAGTTGGCAAGAACCATGGTTGTTTTTGAAAATGCCAAAAACCCGTTTTTTCGGGGATTTTTTTGGTTTAAACCAGGTTTTTTTTTATTTAGATTTTTTGCTTTATGTATTTATATTACATATTCACAGAAATAAGTTTGTTTCGCCTTGGTGTTATTATGCAACAGCGGGGTAATGTCGGAAGAACTCCCATAAGCTTAAAGAAGTCCGGTCAGTAAATTTCTTAAATTGAGAATCTCCCGCCCTAGCCATCGGGAAAATCCAGTTATTACTTGAAATGTAAGACAATAACGGGAAAATCCAGTCATTACTTGAAATGTAAGACAATAACGGGAAAATCCTGTTATTGCTTTACATGTAAAATTTAAAGGTCAACGTATCATAATCACTACGCTAAAACTGAGGTATTAAATTACAAATTTAGTACGTAGAAATAATTGAAAGTCCAATCCAAGCTAATGTTGGAAGCTACGTAGGCAATCAATAAATTTTGCCAATTTCTATCAATATATTTAAGCAATCTTGGCTTCTTTATAAAACAACAGGCATTTAGGCATGCAGAAATATACAATTTGGTTTGTTTCGTATGTTTATGCTTAACATCCTTACGAAATACCGAGGTTATCAACGAGAAGACTTGCGCTTAAACTGACATCCGAACCGCTACTTGGTTTACGCATGAAAGAAGGGTTGTGGTTCGACCGAGAATTGAACACCTTGATTAAAAGGTGAAAGGGAAATAAAAGTATTGCAGGTGGTTTGATATCTGGAAACGTCACCATGAAGTTCACACGATTCGCATTTTTCATTCTTTTTATTTTTTTGGTTTAAACCAGTTATTAAAAAAAAGTTGGTGTAAACCAGCCAACCCTAAAAGTAAACACTTCTTTTGAAAAAATACACAAATAGCTAGCAAAATAGTATGTGGTATTTTTACTTCAAAATATTCCATACCCTCTTTTTGAAACAATCATCATCATCATCATAGGTATTCTGCCTTTATTGGCAGGTCACTTGCCGCAGCTGAGAAGCTTCCATGCTCCACGGTCCTCCGCTAACCTTTTCGTCTTCGCGTATGATTTTTCTGTTTTAATATCATCCATTAATTGTAGTCTCCTTCGCCCCCTCCCTCTCTTTCCCGCCACTATACCTTCTAGCACGTCCCTCATGATAAATCTCTTCTTAGGCAATGTCCCAACCAGTTTCTCTTCCTCTTCCTAATAATATCTAAAAGTGTTCTTTTCTCACCCACCATTTCTAACACTCTCGCATTCGTTTTCCGCTCGACCCAACTAATTCTTTCCATTCTTCTCCACACCCACATTTCGAAGGCTTCCAGTCGATTTTCGTCACCTTTACGTAATGTCCACGTTTCCGCCCCATACAGTACAACACTCCACATGAAGCATTTTATGATTCTTTTTCTCAACTCTTTGTTCAAGGTCCCACAAAACAGACTTTTCTTTGTTTTAAAGGCTTCTTTCGCCATTCCTATCCTTGCTTTTATTTCACTTTCGCATTTCATGTCATTACTAAGAATACTACCCAGGTATCGAAAACTATTCACTTGTTCTATTTTCTCCCCTCCTACTTTTATATTTGTCACAGACCCCTTCGTTCCAATCACCATAGCTTTTGTCTTTCTAACATTTATTTTCATCCCATATTCTTCAAAACCCTTTCTCATTTTTTCTAACATTTTATTGATTTTCTTTTCAGATTCTGCAACAAGCGCCATATCGTCTGCAAATCTTATGCATCTAATCATTCTACCTCCTACCGAAATGCCATCATCATCATGTAGGCTCTTTTTCACTATCTCTTCTAGATAGACATTAAATAGTGTTGGCGAGAGGCAGCATCCTTGTCGAACTCCCCTTCCAATTGCACTCTCTTCCGTCAGTTCTTCCCCTATCCTAACACTTACTTGTTGGTTCATGTATAAGTTTCTTATGAGTCTTCTATCTTTGCATTCCAACCCTATCTTTGTTAGAACTCCCAACAACAATTCCCAATTCACGCGGTCAAAAGCCTTTTCTAGATCAATAAATACAACATACACCTCTTTCCCTTTTTCTATAAATCTTTCACCGATCACCCTTAATAATCCAATAGCATCTCTTGTGCCCTTGCCTCTTCTGAACCCGAACTGTTCCTCCTCAACATCTTTATTTGTTCTTCCATATAACCTTCTGTTCAGTATTCGAAGCAGAATTTTAGCTGCATGAGATATGAGACTAATAGTTCTATAATCCTCACATCTCCTTGGGTTCGATTTCTTGGCCATCCGTATCATGATCGTTTTCAGAAAGTCTTTTGGCCATTCTCCTGTTTCATATATTTCATTGCATAGTCGGAACAATTCTTTCTTTCCCTTGTCTCCTATATTTTTAATGAATTCGATTGGTATGTTATCTATTCCGGTATGGTATCTATTTTGAAACAAAATAAAATTAAAATAAAACATAAGAGAAATACTTAGATTTATATGATACACTTAAAGGCTGCACATCTAGAGCTTTTGGTTCTGTATATTCTTGAAATTCTACAGTTAAGTTTTATATAACCACCATCACGGTTTACCCAATCCTCAAGTTTTCTGAATTTTTAACAAGAGGGATTCAACTTACCATTACGGACCCCCCCCCTTAAAAAAAAAGGACTAAGGAATATATTTAAGTTAAGATAAATACAACTGCACAACAAACATGACTGAGTGGTTAGCTTTTGCATTTCTATCGGGAAGTCCGGGATTCAACCAGCATTCGACCATTCTGACAAAGCTTTTCTTCATTCCATCTGTGAACGTAGAAATAGTGCGTGTACTGTGAGTTGGTCGACTTCCTTTCTTATTGTTTTTAAATCGTTATTATTACTAATTACCAGCAGTGACGGTTTTGCGAAGGTTAGGGGGAGCGGTCTTTCGGACTGAAGCCCGTTCCCCAAAGTTACGGAAGGTCTGCAACAAACGAAATATCTATTAGTTATGCCTTTACTCATAAACTTTAAGCTCCCGTCAAATAAAAATCACGAATGTTTAGAAAAACTAAACATTAGTAAGAAAAACTCTTCCCAAAATACTTTTCTAAATCCGCCACTGATTCTCAGTATAAAATGATTTTTAAGGTTGTATCCGGAAGATTATTGTTAAACATATAAACGAAACGAAATATTAGTTATGTCTGTACTCATAAACTTCAAGCACCTCCCAAATAAAATTAGGACTTTTTAGGAAACGAAACAATCAGAAAAAACCCTCCTAAAGTATTTTTCTAAATCCGCTACTGATTATTTGTATAAACTGGTATTCAAGGTTGTGTCCGGAAAATTATTGCTAAATCACTTCACAGCTACAGTATAACAGAAATGTGGAAGTACGGTTTGACGGATATATTGAAAAACGTACGGTTTGACGGATAAATAGAAAAACGGGCAAGTTTAACTTTTGCGCTAGAAGCTAGAGTACTAAAAGCTCTTAGAAATGAAACACGGATGACAAACTAAAATGAGCTAGAGAAGAAAAAAAGATGTCGATAACTCAAAAGTTAAAATAAAGTTAAATAGCCTCTAAAATTGCCCTCAAATACTACATTCTTCATGTTAGCTTTAATTCGTAAAACATGTGCTCCATCCGTCTTGATGGTGAATTTCAGAGCGAAATATCGCATTTAGGTCATGGAATTCTTATCTAACTATAGAATATACTATAAGAAAGCTATTAAGATAGAAAATTCATGAAAATGAAAAAAGCCAAAATTTCCAAAATTCTCGTTTTTTCCCAAAAAAGCCGGCTTTTTATGTGAGAAAAACCATCGATTCAAAAAAGCCGGCCTTTTTTCCATCTCTATTCTGTACGTCCATCTTGCAGCTGCTAAGTCCTACACAAGATGCATACATGGTTGAGCATTTTAAAGTATTTCTATCATATTTACAACATCGTTGGCAGTCGTCTGTGAACCAACAAAAGATAAGATGCAACAAGTTTTCTGGGTCAACGAGCTTCGAAGTTAGTATGGGACGTAGATAACCGCTCACTACATTCCATCTCCAGTATAATGAGTTAACCTTAATGCCACTCCACTGCTGCATTTCATGAAAGGCTCGAAGTACTGACGAACGGCTGCTGGTGTCAGAGTAATTAAGTCGACTTAAACAGTGTACTTATAGACTGTTTGGAGATTGTCTTCACATAAAGTGGCATTGTAAGTTGTCCAAGTTTCCGTTCCCCTATGAACCACACATAAAACCACCACCAGTGATAAAATAAGATTTAATCGTAGTAGCTGAAAATCTATGTTAGTTTTAAATGTATAAACGGTACTCTTAGTTACTGTAATAGCAAATAGTTGTTTATTAAAAGGTTGCTATGACGACCGAAAAAGATTATTATTAATGAAGTTGTAAAAGAAGAATAAAAGGTAATAGAGATATAAGTGACGTGTCTAATTTAAAGTAAATTGATCGCGTTGACATATAGTTAAAACTTATACGAACTGTGGGCTAAATGTAACGTGAAATAATAATAATAATAAGTTAATAATCGTTACAACTGTATCGTCATCATACCTGCAATGGCCACCAGATTGTGAAAAGGACTAAATACATGTAACCTGGCAAAAATTGTCTTCCTACTGTGTATGGTTACCAAATTAGAGAGATTTTAACTCAGTTCATTACGTTTCATACGCAGATTAGAAAAGTGATACAGTCAGTGACGACATATATGCGTGATACTGAAAACTTAAAAAGGAAGCATCACTGTGAATCAGAAAGGGTATTTTCCATTTCACAATTGAAACGAAAGAAAAATACCACATGTTACGTCCCCTCCCTCCTTCCAAATCTACTCGACTATTACGTCAATTGCAAAAATTTCAACACTATTTGTAAATCAACTAGCTACCACTGTCAGTTGTCAAATAACATTAGGACCTGATCATCTGCGATCTTGGACACTAATGTTATCTCGTGCGCAAAAGGCTCACTACTTTTTACACTACCTGATGATAATACGCAACACAATAAAAAAGATTAGTGCGCTTGACAGTCAACGAACTACAACGGGTGATGTCAAAGCAATTTTGCAGTTACAAATCAAAATTTTCATTTCCTGGCGGAGAAGTTAATCAAGGCAAGGTACAGGAAATAAAAGCCAAGGTACAGGAAGTAAAACAGCGAAACAATGGAGATGACCTGCTAGTTGGTGGCAGCTTGTTTTCCTAGAAACTGTTTCCAGGGGGCATATTATTGTTTGTAATTGCCCCGTTGGATACCGTTTATTTATACAAATGGCTCCTGATTTCCCTGCGCACTACTATATATTAAAGTTTATTTACTAATGATAGAATTTTACTTAGAAATGATAAAAGGCAACTTTCCTTCTATGAGAGAGAGAAAACACTAATATAAATCAAATTGAAATTTTTAAATAGAGTCATTCTTTTTCTCTTTTAATCCCAATCTGCGAATTTCACTAACATCTTCGTATTATTACAGAATACACACTCCATTTCTCACCTGATGCTTACTTGCGTGGACCCATCTAATCTCAGATATCTATATCCCCTTATACTACAATAGGCTTCAATGAGATCCATCATTTGAATGAACTGACTAAATATTAGCACCCTGTGTCCTTCTTGTTTTAATGCAGGCAGCAAACTGTCCAACTCGTAGAATTTTCCTGATTCTAAAATGTAGTATTCGTCAAGACGGAATCGTGATACGGACTGAAAAAAGAAATTAAATAGTGAGGTAAAAAATGATACAGTTATAGAATCAAGCATTACAGTAATTTCCACTTACCAATTTCAAGTTAGTAAACAAATTTAAAGCTTGTTTCAGGTCAGAAATATAAAGTGTGAAAATTAACTTGCTTAGTGGAAGCCTTTTATTCGCTCCTGATGACGCTCAATATAATTGATGACCATGAGCCCGAACAATCGTTGTGCAGCGATGTATGTCATTTTAGAAAATTATTCCACAACGTGTAAGGAAATATTTTTGCATATTCCCTCACAGACTTTCCCGAAGCCGGTTAAAGTTCGGGAACATCAACGAACAAAAGATGTTTTGGAAGACAATGGGCCATGCATTGGAGGAATTAATATAGAAGCGTGAAAAAAAAAAATCATTTCTCAGCTTTCTTCCCTGCAATGTACAGCAATGTAGTGGCTGTATGGCTGTACAACAGAGTCCTTGAGTCTTAATTTACTTGTACTCAATCTCTGAACTCCGTAACTTATTTGTTTAATACCAAGTTTTCGATGCTTGGATTAGTTATTTAAGGTAGACAATGGTTGGTTTGTTGATGAGAGTTTAGCATTCCTTGCAGAAGCGAGGCTGGATTAAATGTGGCCCTACAGAATAAGGTGGGATCCGAACCACACGAACTCACGCCAGGAATCGAAACCATGTTTTCCACGACAAAAGCGTGTACGCTGACCGCTTAGTCACAAGGGAGCTCACATTCATTACATAAATAAATGGAAAAAATTAATACATTTATACTTGAAAATGTCAAAACATTATGAATAATTCTGAAATAAATTAAGCAATGGTTTATACTAAAATAAACTGCAATAACGTGCAAGGTAGAAGTTAGCAAAAATATTCTTCCTTATATGTTGAAACCCAAGTTTCTTGAATAGATACATGATATTTCATCTTGAAATATACATCTTGAATCCGATTCTGTATAACATCTGAAATAGGTTAAGAACTTTAAGCCTCAGCAACCAAGTAATTTTCTTACATAATAATTCCTCTTGCCCGCAGTAGTAATTTCAGTTTTGCTTGGGAGGGAGAAGGGGAAAATGCCCGCCTGCCCTCCAGCAATAACACTCCACCTTGTGCGAATTACTGAAGAATTTGTTTCTAGGATGAACATACTTCCATATTACTTTCTGTTCAAAAGTAAACATTAGACTTGTGTATTGGGGTTTAGAGTGCTTTCAACAGCAAAGTTATATAAGACCTGGACATGTTAAACGTGGAGACCGAACCTATGACCTCCCGCAGGGAACTGAATATGATTCTCACACGCCGAATTAAACGTTAGAAATAACAGGAAGAGCTGTGATTTTGTTCAATATATATATTCTATCTACTATATTACATATTTGTGTATATATTTATAAATTATTGAAAATGTTGATTCTTTATCTTTATTTGAAAACAAACAAACAAACAAACACACACACACACACACACTCACTCACCCACTCACTCACTCTCTCTCTCTCTTACTCACTCACTCACTCTCTCTCACTTACTCACACACTCTCTCTCTCTCTCTCTCTCTCACTCACTTACTCACTCACTCTCTCTCACTTACTCACACTCTCTCTCTCACACACTTACTCACTCACTCACTCTCTCTCTCACTTACTCACTCACTCACTCTCTCTCTCACTTACTCACTCACTCACTCTCTCTCTCACTTACTCACTCACTCACTCTCTCTCTCACTTACTCACTCTCTCTCTCACTTACTCACTTTCTCTCTCTCTCACTCACTCACTCACTCACTCACTCTCTCTCTCTCTCTCTCTCACTTGCCTAGCCAGAATGCGTTAAAAATGAGCATTAGGAAGCAAATGTGTTAGGTTATCCAGCAGTCAAAGAGCGCCTGTCTATTAGTCTTTTCTGTTTGTTTCTGTTACTATTCTGTTGACGGTGTACTTTCCACAGGCTTTAATTTCGTATCATGTAGTATGCCAGTTTTTACTTTTATCTTCTTTTTCTGTCATATTTTGATTGTTTTCTACATACCACCTGAATATTTAGTTGGAGACAATGTCCAGATGGTCTATTTCTATTAGAGAACCTAGACATTGCTCTGTGCCAAATGGAGTGAAAATAGATTTCTGTTGTGAGGAGATCCGAGAAACATAATGATCTAGGTTCAACTTTTGGGAGTTAGTTTCTGGAAGGCATCCATTTTTTTGTATGACTAGAAGTGAACAAGTGCGAACTTAATTTACAGCTAATCGGAAATTCACATTTAAAAATGAATACTGAATGTTTAACTAATGAACTTTTGGTTCTGGTTTTGGTGGCTGGTTTTTGGTTGTATTCAAGTTTTAGTGTCCCTTTCAGCACTGAGGCTATGTAAGGCGTGAATCTGCAGCTTAACATGGGATCCGAACCACATGTACTTCCACTGGGAATCAAACTCGGGTCTCCCGCGTCATAATAAGCTATGCAGCTATTTTGCCAAATTGATAACCTTACTCTCACATATATATATATATATATATATATATATATATATATATATATATATATATATATATATAATGAAAATCTGCAAACAAAATTTAAAACTACTTTTGTTTCAACAAGCAATAATACCTGTATGAACTTACTTTATATGTATAACACAATTGGTGAAGTTGAAAATCTGAGCACAGTAATAAATCTTCCAGAATATATGTTTCATTATCTTCTTTATAAAGAGGATCATCTTTTAAAATTCGTGCCATTTCTTCGAGAGTTTCTCTCTCATATACATACTGTAACATAAGAGGATGATTTGCTAACTTCCTTAACTGCATCATCATCGCCATACCACTCAATTCCGATGGATTCTGCTCATCTGGTTCTGTCAGCTATTCAAAATGAAAAGAAAAAAAATGTATATCGTGAGAATTACATTAAGCCAATATGGATCTATTTTAAAAACCTCACACTATATCAATGGTTTTATGAGACGTGGACCTACAGTTTAAGATGGATTCCAAACCATTGTGATGCGTTCAAATTTCAATCCTCTCGAATCGAATTTGGAACCACATGCACCAAAAACAAACGCGCTAACCATTGGTTCAACGATGAGGGCTGAACTGGAATTTAGGAAAACAATAAATAATAGCTTGGGAGTTGATGCAATGACCACTTATCACATCATGTAATGCCTTTCACCTCTTCCAGTACCAGTTTATTTTGTTAGATTTATTCCTCGTAAGATTATCTCGTATTTTAAAACTATAGAACGTATGTGAGCACTACTCAAATCAAAATACTATACGCTAATCCTAAAATATACTCATTTGGTCTAGAAGTACAGTGACTCATTTATTCTTTTAGTTTCACCTCCTTGCTTATATTCTTTTAATTTTTGTTTAATCAAACGCATGTACGATCCTGCAAAGTGTTACGTAGCTATCTAAAGATCGTAAGTTGAAGATGTTTCAGTGGCTACGATAAAACAATACACACACGATAGAAATGCAATCTAAAACTGCAACAATTTCTTTTTGTTGCGAAATGTTTCAAGAAAAAGTCAGTCAGTTTTCCAAATGTTAATACAATTTCTAAAACTAATTAATATTAAATTCAAAATAATTCAGTACACACAGAACTTGTCAATAAGATTGGTTTCCAAAGTTAAATAATTGTCCCCTAAACATAATTAATAATAATAATAATAATAATAATAATAATAATAATAATAATAATAATAATAATAATAATAATAATAATAATAATAATAATAATAATAATAATAATAATAATATTCAAAACTTCTAAGGAAAAATTATTTTTTATTATTTTTAGACCATCACAATCCTAACACTACTTGTAAATAGTAGATCTTTCTTTCTCCCACACATACACAAATAACAAAACAAAATTCTTACTTTGTCTGCATTTGCTGAAAAGGTTTTAACCATTTCATCATATTTTTCCCTCTGTGTGTCAGTTAAAGGGCAAGACACTATTTTGTCTGTCTTTGTCGGAAGATCCTTAAGTACTTCACTTTTAAGCCTTCTTAAGACAAACGGTTTCATTATACTTTTGGCCCTCAAAACTTGGTCTCTTTCGAATTTTGGCTTGTTTTGCTCCGATGACTGTTTCTGAAATTATACAATCAATTACTATAAGAAAAATTTCCAGAGATTAAAACAAAAGGTATGGTACTTAGATGATCATGCATGCTTCATATTGTACATGCAGGGTGAGCCATATTGATGGAACACACTTTTCTTTCTACTTTTTCTGAAGAATAAATATAGTAAGATTTTTTGCATAAGTTGTTTTGTTAAGTGTAATTATAATTAAGACATTCATTCTTCTTGTATCTTTTCAATGAGTTGTTGACATGGGACTTCAAAATAAGTTGTGTATTGTGGAAGCATATCTGACTAGTGGAAGTCATCGCTGCACGAAGAAAGTTCTATCAATAATTCCAAAATCGTGACACTCCCGTCATGAAAGGTAATCTGAATAATTTCAATGCTACATGAAACCATCTCTGGAAAGGTAACGATCATTATATGGTGTTAATAATATTAAGTACGTTGAGAATGCGGTTAAGTAAAGCCTGCTGAGTCTAGTCGTATATTAGCTCAATAAGTGTTTATCCTTCGCACAAATGTATGCAAAATTTTGAAGGATTCAAAACTTTATCCTTACCAGATACAGGTTGTACAGCAATTGAACCCAACAGATGAATTAATGGGATGATAGTTTGTAAGCGAATTCTGAGTAAAGTAATAATTTCGTTTGATATATTATTTGCAGATTTTGGGCCTCAGAGAATCCAGAATGCGTACATGAAAGACCTTGTGTGGTGTTCTGTGCTCCATTCAAACTTGACTTGACCCTTACTTCTTTGAAGTCGAAAGTGAAATCATAAGTCACATGTTAATAATTTAATATCTTCCGAAAACACGACGGATAGGTGTTCATGACATATGGATTGCAATAAGTTGGCACCATTGTCACACAGGAAAACTATCAATAACCAATCCCCAACATCAACTCTCCAATCACCTTTCAAGCTTCGGCGATATTAATTGGCCTGTCAGATTGGCTGACTTCAACCCATTCGATTACTTCCTGTAGAGATACCTTAAGAACAGGGTACGTGCAATAAGACCCCAAACGATTACTGACTTTAAAGAATCCGGACGGAAATTGCTATCATTTCAGCTGATGTATCACACCGCACTGCACATGGTATGACACAAGAGATGATTAATATTGTCATCAAGGTGGTGACTATCTACGAAATGTGATTTCCAAACGACGAACAGCAATGAAATCTCTTCTATGCTCCTTATGTACTGCATATAGAGTATATTAAATGTGTTACTTCTATTTAAAGAGATGTGTATTTCAAATGTGTAACATCGATATGACCCACTCTGTATAAATCAGAAGCGTTCCCTTTAGATGTGCAAGCCCTGTATGAATGCCCAAATAAAACCGAAAATAATAATAATTCGTTTGTATAAATACAATGCAGCATCCAGATTTAAAATTCATGTGATACAAACATTACAAGATCTGATTCGCATTTTTTTCTTTTCCACTAAAATAAATCAATAAATAAATAAATACTCACGGGATACATAGCAAATATCCTTGTAAGATACTCTTTCTTTCCAGCAAACATTGATGGCATTACAAAAATTAACAATGACATTAACTCCACTAAATTGTTCTGTAAAGGCGTTCCTGTCAGTAGTAGCCTGCGTTCTGCCTGAAATTCACCAAATAAGAACTTTAAATAAATACAATTGTGTGCTACTCGCATAACGTGCAGTGAAAAATAACTCAATTTACAACCGCACTTAGTATTCGAGGCGTTCCTGGTAAAAAATATCTAAGTTCACTTTTAATGCTATTACGTGACCAACAGTAGTCATATATTGGTCACTCAAGCCCTACAGTCACGATCTGCTATTTCTAACAATATAGTCACATCCAGAACAGTTCTTTTCTTAAGAGGTCTAAAAACCCACGTAAATCTTTTGCACTCTTAAACACGTGAGACTCCATTATATATGTATTATTATTATTACTTTTTTAAAACCGAAACTTCAATGTTTAGTTATAAGCTTAACATCTGACAAAAGAACTAATTAAACGTATGCTAATACGTACAATTCTGAAAAAGAAGAAAAAAAAATAACGCTCATCTTCAGTGATTTCAAGGGGTGGGCTGGAGCAGGGGGAATTCTTTGGATACATCTCCAATTGTGTTCAACGTGGGTTACCAGCATTTTCGCTCTAATACTTTTATCTTGTGTATTGAAAGTCCTCCTTGGAGCGAAATCTGAAATCTTCACTGCTATCCTGCTTTAAACATGATTTTATCGGAATTTGAATTCGTAAATAGGGTAATGTTCTAGAATTTGTACCAAAAAAAGATCACTGCTAAAAAGAAAGAAACCAACATACTAGGTTCCTTTTCAGCACCAAGACTACATGAGACAAGATCTCCGATTGAAAAGGGATCCGAGACACAACCCGGGTTTCTATCCGTGGCAAGGATCGCGAACCTCAAATCACGCGAAATTCAAAAACAGCAATAATTCTTGTTCACTACGATATATGGAACGCACAATATGCACCGACTTTCTATGTTTCATTAGAACTACAGTATTTCACACATAGAACAACAAAATATTTTAATTCTTTGATTATCTTCCACGTTACAAGAGCATATAATAAAATTAATGTATATATTCGAGCATTTAAACTGTGTGACAATATACATGTAATATACAATTTCATTTAAATCCATTAGGTTACAGAAAACTGTTGATATCATTACTAGAAATACAAGTATAACTTACCCTAATTTTAATTAAATTCTCGTATCTTTGGGTAGCCATATTTTTTAACATATGAGCTTCATCAAAAACAACATAATACATGGGCAATATCCTGAACAACTTTTTTTCTTCTGCTGACGCACTAACAAGCGTGTAGCTGAAAAATACATTTAAAAGTAATTAACAAAATCGTACATTTTAAACATAAAATGTAACCTTGCATTGAGATACTCAGATTCTAAAGAGCCACGAAGTATCGCATGGTGAGTATGTTCCTAATAGATTCAAATTAGGTATTTACCACACTTAATTAGATGGCCCGCGTTAATGCCACGAAAATACGTGAAACCATCTGACTTGACATTGTGTCACGAATAGGAATACTCAATTTCATAAACCAAGAGGCAGAACTTCAGAACTACATAGGGTAGATGTCCTTGCACTGATCTTCCCCACTGAAACTGTTCATTTTTATTTTCTTTCCCTATTTTCAACTACGTGATCAAAGCTCCAGACGCCGAAAGATAGGTAATGAAAAGATTTTTCAAGAATTAAAATCAAAAGAAGTGAAATAATTGGTAAAACTTCGAAGTGATCTCGATTCCGATGTAATACTACAGTTTGTATATACAGTCACTTCAAACTCTTTTCTTGCATTCGCTAGCTCCTTAAATGACGCGTTCCGATCAATAAGGGCGAAGCAAAGGCTTGTTTCTGGAAATGCACTCTCAACGATCAAAATAATCGTCCATTTACTTTGAAACTGTATTTTCTAATGAAAAGAGAAATTACTTCCTCAAACTACGCATACAAATACGAGACTGGTTGGTATTAATACTCGAACTCAAATGTGATTTCCGAGCATTCAGACTACACCTATCTTTGTTGAGTACACTCTCATTACTGCAAATGCCTCAAAAATCACACATATTAAAATAAGAAGTCTAGAGAGAAATGTTTCTGTATATCTTTAACGCACTGTAGACAAGACATATAACTTCACATAGCTCTGCGTTAATTACGCAGTTTTAATCGCTCGCTATTTCCTGTTAGTATACATGAAATAAGGTAACTGATGCCCTCCTGTTATTGCCGCGAAAACACGTAACGCTATTTGGTTTGTCTATATTGTATTAGAAAAAAAAAGTACTTGTATTCGGTTGTCTAAAAAAAAGTATTGAACCTTTGGAGGTCAAAATTCAAAACACATTTATTGTGATATGAAAATAATGCAATAAAAACAGTCATACTCCATTTTGTTCGATGACCTGCCATTTTTCCGGCAACACTATTGTCCCGTCTCTTTAGAACTAGGGTTTTTTCTCACAAGATTGTGACACGTGGTTTTTACAGGCCTCTTTTCAAACTAACTTAACACCATTTAGAGTTCTACAGAAAGCAAAACAAATGTAAGTTTGATGGTGCCATGTCCGGGCTATACGGTGGATGCATTAAAACTTCTCAGACAAGTTCTCTCAACTGCTGATGGGTTGTTCAAGATGTATGGTGTAGTCAGTGTCGTATACGATACCTTACTACGTGTACTCGCGCTAACTGACGACAGTACAGGTCCAAGCCTATTGTTCTGCCTGGCGGCAACAACTCGTTATGCACGATGCCCTTTCAAATCCACCAAACGCACAGCATAACCTTCTGGAGTCAGTGTGGACCTTGCCACGGACTTGGAGCTTATCCTCGCTTGGAGCACGATCTTTTTCGCACAATGTTGTCATAAGTTATCCATTCTTCATCACTCGTGACCAACAGATTCAGAAATCGCTCGATTTTTTTTTCCTTCACTGTATAACACTGTTTGGTTATGGATATTTAGATTATTGGCAATCTCATGACTACTTACATATCGCTCGTCCTCGGCCTTTACTAGATTATCATCCATTTTAGAAGTAGTTGGTCACCCACTGTGAGGTGCACCTTGAACATCGAAATTTCCAGAACGAAGGCGACTGAACGACCTTTTCGCTGCTGTTACTGATAATGTATTTTGCATAAACAATACAAATTTCTTCACGGACCTACACAGCAATTGCGCCTTTATCGAAATAAAATTATAAAATGTAGATCAGTTTTGTGGAAAACACACTCATCTTCACGGTGCAGTACCAAACAATACCTTATGTTTGAGCTGCTGGGGCTCTCATACCCTGAGATTTGGGATAAATGCCATTTCATGCGCAAAAGGCTCATTAGTTTTTAGGATACCTGACATATTCTTAAGAATACTAGATACATAATTAAAATTAAAAATACCTAGATATAGATTAAAATGTATCTCATATTAATATATTTTCTGTTAAGTGAAATGAATTCAAATATTCTGATTTCCCTCATTATTCCATGGGGAATAATATACTACAATAAAAACCCTTCTGTAATGAAAAGGATTATTACTTACGTTGTTAAGATAACATCAATATGATCTACTCCGTTCTTTATAAATTCTATCCTCATATACTTTCTTTCTTCTTGGTTTCCGTAATAGGCATATACATTTAAAGATGGACACCATTTTTCAAATTCTTGCCTCCAATTGTCTGAGAAAGAATTGAATAAAGAAACTATATTAATTCCTAGTTAATCTGAGAAAACTTTGTGATATTTATCCATGGTTTCATTTTGCTTACACTTGTTTTATTGATTGGCTCTATACTTGAATTAGATCAGCTTTGCTTATTCTGAAGGCAAACATTATCATTTTTTTCGCTTTCTTTAAATCCAATTGGACTACATGTCAACATCCAAAACTGAAAGTGTGAAGTTAATTTCAATATAGTTTGGATTTTAAAATTCAAACTGGAGTTATGTCATATATCCATCACATTACTATTACTGGATATTCTTGAGAAGCACCATCTGTTGATTCTGAAAATGAATAAATACTATGGAGGTATAAAACCCTTACTACGCAGAATCATGAGTTAGTTTTCAGTGAGATATTTCTCAGATCTTGAATTGAAGAAGAGTAACTGAAAACACGTGACCTCTACTTCCTGGACTTTGTCTATGTGAAATGTTACGTGACAAAACTGGGTCTAGTTTGTTGAAGATGAAACAAACGTGACGAACATAATGAAAAGTTAAACGAAGTATGCTTAGAATTGTGGCAGACTGGTGAAACACACTTTGAATTTAGGTAATGTGCTAGCTCTTAACTCTCCCAATGCTTTTAAACTTGTAAGTCACCTTTGTATTAGTGAATCAATGCTTTCGTTATTCAGCTTTCCATGCAAAAAATGAAGAAAGTTCCGTAGATACCATTATCTTATTTATCTAAGAATAATAAAGCAAAGCAGTTATACATTAAAGGAGAAGTAGTTAGGCTCAAATATAGAGCAAAGGAAACAAAAGACGATAGAAATATGTCAAAAGGCAGTAAAAATAATTTTCAAATACACTCAACAACTCTTCATTTATGTACTCCAAAACAGATCGCATGAATAAATGAAAGATTATGGTTTAATGAGGAGTCAGTAACGAGGCTATTTGTCCCAGTCATGACCAATGGCTGACACATATCGTACATTAAAAATTTATACTAAAACTTCTTAAAAAATGTATTTCACATCAAAGTTCTACAAAATATTAGAGAATAAACCATAAAAATTAAAACAGAGATCGTAAAAAAATTTAAAAATTATAAATTATATAGCAAGAGAAAAATTTTAAAAACAGCAATATTAATATCACATAACATCAAATATCTAGTAAGAAAACCTTAGAATGCATTAGCTATTCCAATTTCACGAATAAAAGACGGTACCCTCCTCAAAACATAACTAAGACTTTCAGGTCTTCTTAAGTGTTCTCTGAGGTCTGGACTATTCTAGGACTCTACAGAAATGTGAAGAATACTCAATGGGACGATACATTTTCACTATACGGTAGCGTCACGCACTAAATAAAAATGTGTTTGATGAGTGTGTCCGATAAGCAAGCGAGTTAGCACCATTTCATCTCGGGAGCTAGTAAGCATCGTCGTCTGCCAATAGCCCGAAAGAGGTTTTACTGAGTGAAACTTACTGTCATTTGCCTGGTCCCAAGATGCTTGCCTATGAAAGCGTATTCGTTGGATGAAATAGTTTCAGAGATCCGTGCTCGGCAGAGAGCTTCAGAGCAACACTACCAATCTGGCGTTCTTGGTTGCTCTGTCGGCACACTTGTTTACCCGAATGCTGGCAGATCCCGGTACCCAGCAGACAACGACGATACATCCTTGTTACTGTAGCTGATGGCATCTCAGAAGAATATCTTGGACGAGGACGTGCTTGCTAAAGACATTCTAAAAGCTTTCAACAGAGCTTCGAGAGTCAGTACATACAAGCACATCAATAGCGAAAAAGAAAGCGCATGCTCGAGGGTAAGCTTAACTGCTGTTAGTTTAGCAGCAAGTATACAATATAGGTGATGCAGACTAAAGTCTGAGCTATAGTCATCCGAGACGAAATCACAGCCGACAAAACCATCTTTTGAATTATCCCTATATATGTATCACAAAAATCAGGGTACTGTTCAACTAACGCTTCAAATTCTTCTGGAACTCGCGACACCCGAAGGTTGATCCTTGGTGGAGTCAACAACCATGGTGAAAGAGCACATGCATAATGCAGAGATGGCAACGCAAATTCATCTGCGCTGAAACTCTCGTAAACACATATATACTATGTGTATGTGGTACGAGGACGTATTGCACATCGATCGTAAATCTGGCCACCATGCACCGGAATGCTGCGAGAATGATCAGAAATACAACGCACATGGGTTGTATAGTTAAGAAGCCTCTCGTAATGATAAGCTAATGATGGTTCGTTTGCTTAAGCATAAGGAGTTGTTACAGGACTAGTGCGAAAAGTAACTTACCGAAGTCCTAGGTGATGAACAGTGTCAAGCTGTTTCAGCAGAGAGGATCAGGCTGATGAATAAACAATACAATCATAGTGTAACTTGGACCGAATTAGATTACGATAACGGCACACTCAGGGTCTTTAGCTAACAATGCTTGCAAATATTGATGTCAACATATATTTTGGTTCTCTTCTGGAAACACATCAAAAATTATGGCTTTTTCGATTTTGTGAATAGAACCCACACGACCAAATGTACTTGGGTTCTCTTCCCGAAGTACCCACAATTATAGTTTTCCGTTCTCTAAACAGAACCGATATGTCGAAACGTTTGGTTCTCTTCTCGAAGCACACCGAAATAAAACGTTTACTTACGTTCCGGAACCGGAACACAAAATACTTTTGGTTCCATTATCATTAACAACCATGGTATTTATGTCCAACAATCATAAACTTGAGTAAGAATTCATTCTCTCTCTTTTACAGTCATCAATAAATATTCATACGTGGTCCTTTGTAAAAAAACTTCCGAACAAGTGCACCACTTAACTCTGTGCAGTACAAATATATCCTTTCTTTCTAAGTTAAAGAAAACTGAATTAGAAAAGATCGAATCACTTTAAAGTTATTGAAAAAAAAAAAAAAGAAAGAAAAAAGAAAGAAAGAAAGAAAAGAAAAGAAAAAATACAGAGAACCATGAAAAACCTTGTATACCCAATTTTGCTGTGATTCCTAGATATTGTATATGGTATGAGGTAGGAAAGACTTCCAGGGTTAAGTCAATCAAAATTAAATACATAAATAGGAAGACAATTGCAAAACAATAGAACATATCCTCAGTATTTCCATTATAAACTATTATTTGCAACCTTTTTTTCTTATGTATGTATATTACGGGAAAGACTTACCTAAAGTAGATGCAGGAACAACGATAAGGTGTGGCCCCGGCACACCAGTTTCTTTTAAATAGGCCAGAAATGCTATCACTTGGATAGTTTTGCCAAGACCCATCTCATCAGCTAGGATTCCGTTTAACCCATGACTATGGATCAGAAGCAACCAATTGAGTCCGATCATTTGATAACTTGTTAGATTGCACCTGTTCAATACAGAGAGAAAGAAAAACGACATTCCAATAATACTAGTTTTTTTTAGAAAAATCTATGAAATTTGTTATTGTATTTAGTTATAAGTAATTCAACGGACTCAAGTCTTGTTATCTCAAAAGGGTTTCTCCTTGCATTAACTTCTAATGTAGGTAGCTCACTAAGTAAAGACAGAGCACAGTAGCAGTAATTGGCAGGCGAATACGTAATACTATTTAGGTTATTTGACTACAACGACAGAAGAATCTCAAGATACATCTTTAGTCTAATCTATGACTTCTTCTTACACTGCTGGATAATATCCTCAGATCTTCCGTGCGAAGTATTTTCATGTACACTCTGTTTACCTTGAATCCTATCTTGTTTGCACAAACTCTAAACACAATATAGATGGCAAATTCGGGGGGGGGGGGGGGGTGTTCCGATTTCGAAATTCAGAAAAACTCCGGATGTTTTCCGAAATCGCATATTTTAAATTCTGGACTTTTCCGAAATACGGAATGTGAGATTTCCGATTCATTTTCCGGAATCCGAATTCCGGAAAATTTTGACTATCCCTAAAACACAACAATCCTAATCTGCAAGGTATATGTCAAGTCTCACTTGCACAATGGATATATTTTATATATATATATATATATATATAATCAGGCACGTAGCCAGGAATTCATGAAGGGGGGGGGGAGGGGTCCGTGACATGGAATACTGTGGTCATCACAACAGGGGCTCAATCATTCTAAACTATTTTACTGGAAACATATATTGATTCGTTCAGCCAGGATTTCGTAATGGGGGGGGGGGGGCGTGACATGAAATTCTGAATGCCCAGGAACTTGATCAATCTAATCTAAACTACTTTACTATCAACATATATCGGTTTGTTAGGACAAAAAAAATGAGGATATGTTGGTAAGTATTTTAATAAACTATGAGAAATCTCGAGTAAAATAATTGAAAAAAAAAAACGTGCTGAAAAAGATTTTACAATATTTACATTCTTCCTCTGTTTATTCAAATATATTTGGTCTAGGAATTAATTCGTGCGGGTGGACAAGAGATAGCGCAACGAACGGAGCGTCCCACAGTTCCGTGTATCCACACATGTGTTGCAAACCCCTGTCATCGCGTATCGTTCGTAGTATAGGGCAGTGGATTAAAGCGTCAACAACACCAGTTTGTAGTTAAGTGAACATGGCGCAATTTGTGCCTGATAAAGTGTTTTTGCGGGGTGTCCTGCTGCATTACTTTAGCATGCAGAAAAGTGCGACTGAAAGTCATCGTATTTTGGTGGAAGTGTATGGTGACCATGCTCTAGCTGAGCGAACGTGTCAGAAGTGGTTTGCACGGTTTAGAAGTGGTGATTTCGGCTTGGCAGACCAAGAGCGAGCTGGACAGCCAAAAAAATTTCAAGACGAAGAATTGACAGCATTGCTCAAGCAGGATTCGTGTCAAACGCAGGAACAACTTGCAGCAGGATTAGGCGTTGATCAAACAACAGTCTCCAAACGCTTGAAAGCCATGGGAATGATTCAAAAGATGTCACATTGGGTTCCACATGAATTGAAAGACAGAGACATTGAAAGACGAAAAACCATTTGCGAATTGCTGCTTCAACGACAGAGCAGAAAGGGGTTTCTGCATCGAATTATTACGGGTGATGAGAAGTGGATCCATTACGAG
This sequence comes from Thermobia domestica, assembly GCF_964235325.1. Lineage (NCBI taxonomy): Eukaryota > Metazoa > Arthropoda > Insecta > Zygentoma > Lepismatidae > Thermobia > Thermobia domestica. Next base: position 239,485,133 of record NC_137458.1, on the reverse strand, counting down.
AACCCTAAACGAAAAAAGGCCTGGGTGAAACCAGGTGAACCAGGTCCATCACAATCAAAACGAGATATTCACTGTGCAAAGGTTATGCTGTGCATATGGTGGGATATGAAAGGTGTGGTGTACTATGAGCTGCTGCAACCGGGTGAAGCTATGAATGGAGAACGTTATCGATGACAATTAATGCGTTTGAAGCAAGCTCTGGCCAGAACACGACCAGAATGGGAGAACAGACATGATAAACTTATTGTTCAACATGATAACGCTCTCCCACATGTCGTAAAACCGGTCAAAACCTATTTAGAAAATGTCGGATGGGAAGTTTTACCCCACCCGCTGTTGCACCTTCGGACTACTACTTGTTCGATTGCATGAACAACGATTTGATTGGACAGCGGTTTACTTCTTCAGAAGATATCGAAACATGGGTCTCTGACTGGATCGCTTCCAAGGATGAGGACTTCTTTCGCCACGGAATCCGTGCATTGCCTGACAGATGGGCGAAAGTGGTGGGTAGCGATGGACAATATTTTTCTTAAGGTATTTATCTATTTTGTGTTTGTACTACAGCTTCAATGTGTGCGTACCAACCGCACGAATTAATTCCTAGACCAAATAACATTTTTTTTTCATAATGATCCCAACTATTATAAAACTGCATACTCACTATTATAAAAAGTACATGCTCAATAATGTCTTGTAAAATATTTTACAATATCTGCGTTCCTTTCTCTGTTGAATCAAATGTTCATAGAACTTTCTTTCCATACAAATTTTAGTTTTTATTATTCCGTCAGCTACTGTCTGTTCCAATGACAGGTTAAAGGAGCAGTAGAAAATTGTTTTTGAAATAACATGTTTGATACTGCAAGGATGCGATGACGAAAATTTATGATAAAAAATGTCCACGTTGTTCCACAACGGTACTATATTTTCGGAAGCTTGAAATCTTCCTTGAAATCCCCCTGACTAGTAGCAAAAATTCTGAGAATTCCGTAATTCTTCTAGAAATTCTGAGAATTACGTAGCTTTTCTAGAAATTTCAAATTCTCTGACTCTTCCAGAATATCTCGATCACCTCGCCACCATGTATTTCAAGTAATACAAATCTCATCATAAGAAAGAATAACCAAAAACTTCCTGATTTTTTAAAATTTCTAACGCGATCCTCCTTTTTCTCATTTAACTTTTTTCATCCATCCTTATTTTTTTCATACCTGGTCTTGAAGGAAGGGGGGGGGGTCCGGATCCCCTGGACCCCCCCTTGGCTGTGCCTGTATATATATATATATATATATATATATATATATATATATATAGATGGTGATAAGAAAAATCTGTAGTTGGCAACACGTCAGATGTATGGGTTGGTAGTGGTGTCGTGGTGCCCGCAGCGCCGGACCGCTGGTGGTGATGTGTTAGGTCGGTCTCCATACTACGTCAGGCGCAGTGGAACAGCAGTGTCCAGTGGTTGCAGCAGACGAAGGTAGTCTAAAATGGGAGACCTCGCAGATTTTCAAAGAGGGCAAATTGTTGGTGCGCGGTTATGTGGAGTGAGTGTGAAGGCAGTGGCTTTGTGTTAGGTGTGTCGCGTGGGACAGTGTCGAAGGTGATGACGGCCTACACAACACACGGGAAAACCACATCGGGGAAGCGGAACAGTGAGCGGAATAAAATCATGAGTGACAGGTCACGCCGGGTATTAAAGCGCATTGTCACGCAGAACCGTCGTGCCACTGAGGAGCAAGTGACGGAGGAACTCAATCAGCACCTCCCCCACCCTGTTTCGACAATCACAGTCCGCCGCGAATTACATGACATGAACTTAGGGGGTCGTGTTGCACGGGCCAAACCGCTCATCAGGGGCCATAACGCTTTCGCACGCCGCAAATGGTGCCGCGACCGCGCAACTTGGACCGTTGAGGACTGGAAACGTGTGATATGGTCGGATGAGTCATCCTTCACCCTATTCCCAACCACGGGCCGTGTTTATGTGTGGAGAACGCCCAAAGAAGCTCATGATCTGCAGTGTTTCCGCCCAACTGTGAAACATGGCGGCGGTTCGGTGATGCTGTTGGCCGACATATCATGGTTTTCATTGAGTCCTGTGTTCACACTTAGTGGACGAATCACTGCCAACGATTATGTCGCAATTTTAGGAGACCACTTGCATCCTATGGTCCGGATGTTGTTCCCGGACAATGACACCATCTTCCAGGATGATAATGCACCCATTCACACAGCTGGTGTTGTTGCAGCGTGGTTTGAGGAACATCGCGATGAAGTTCAACACCTCCCCTGGCCCGCCCAATAACCAGATTTCAACATAATTGAACATCTGTGGTCCGTCTTGGAAACACGACTCCGGCGACAATTTCCATCTCCATCCTCTCTCACAGAACTGGCCGATGCCCTGCACGAGGAATGGTGTAAAATTCCACTTGCTACCATTCACGACCTCTATGCCTCCATCCCACGTCGCATCAAGGCTGTTCTGAAGGCGAAAGGTGGCCCGACACCATATTAATCTGGTTAAGTTGCAATTTTGTTCAGGTGTTTCCATTTTTCTGATCACCATCTGTATATATATATATATATATATATATATATATATATATATATATATATATATATATATATATATATATATATATATATATATATATATATATATATATATATATATATATATATATATCAGTGTTGGGCAAATTTCAATTGAATTAACAATTAACAATTAATCTGTAAATTTAATTGTTAATTGCAATTAACAATTGAAATAAGTAATGGTTAATTGTTAATTGCAGTTGGCCATTAAAAAAGGAGAATCAATTGCAATTGATCAATTGATTGAAAGTAATTGCAGTGGAAAGTAATTGCAATTGAATTCTGTAATTCAATTGCAATTGAAATTAATTGGCAATTGATTCAATTGCAATTGATTGATCAATTGCAATTGATTTTCACTGATTAATTTTCAACACTGTAGTTCAGAGAGTGCGTGGGGCAATGAAAACTTTAGCCACGACCAATTGACTCACCACCCGTCGTGACCCACGACCCACCGTGACCCACTCTGACCCACCACCCACCATAAACCACTCTTACCCACTGCGACCCACAGACCCACCAAAACCCATTGTCATCAACTCTGACCTATGATTCACGCCCTTTTCTCTACTGACTAAAGAGTTTAAACTTGTAATGAAACAAGCCTATAAAATTATCACTCATCGGAGTTTGAATTTTTACGATCAATAGCTCAAGCACCGCACTAATACAATAACGGCGGATCTCACCTTTCTAATATAAATAAAATAGAGTTTGTTCGTGTGTCTATCTGTCTATCTTCGTGCGACCTGTGGACGAGACGAGTGGACCGAAACTTTTCAAAATTTGGTCACGTGTAGCTTGGTCTAGGCCCCAGACCAAGACGAAGAGCTTTTTTAAAAATTCCTTACTAGAGGGTCTCCAGGGGACGTTTACCGGTACCGGCCTGGGGACCAGACAAGTCGACCGAGAGTTACCAAATTTTGGTCAAAGATACCTTGGTCCAGGTCCCACACCAAGGCAAAGCTTTTTCGAAAAACTTCGAACCAGGGGGCCTCAGGGGGGCGTTTACCGGGACATGTAAAAGTAGTAGAAAATGACCGATATCAGTGTCGATTTCATAGTTTTCGCGGTCGCTGAGATCAATGGTGAAACTCCGATCGCATTAACTTCCAAATTCACCGTATCCGGCTACGGGCCGTGGGTCAACGGGGGGGGGGGGGGGGTGCCGAAACGTACAAGTAATCCAAAATGCCGATATTAGTGTCAAATCCATATTTTTCGCGGTTGCTGATATCAATGGTGACACTACCACTAGCGATGACTTTCAAATTCATCCACCGTTGTATGCGGGCCTTGGGTCACCAGAGGGGGAAATTCCGAGACATGTAAAAAAATAATCGAAAATGACCGATATTAATGTCAAATTCATAGTTTTCGGGGTAGCTGAGCTCATTGGTGAAACTCAAGACCGCGTTTACTTTCACATTTAGCCCCCATCAGATAAGAAACGGGGGCATTATAACGGGAATCACGAGACATGTAAAAATATCCATAATGACCGATGTCAAATCCGTAGTTTTCGCGGTGGCTGAGATCAATGGTGATACTTTCATTAGCGATGATTTTCAAATTTAGCCACCATTGTATGCGGGCCGGGAGTCACCGGGGGTGGGGAATTGCGAGACATGTAAAAATAATGGAAAGTGACCGATATTAGTGTCAAATTCATAGTTTTCGCTGTCGCTGAGATGAATGGTGATACTTCCACAGGCGTTGACTTCCAAATACAGCCCCCATCGGCTGCGGGCCAGAGGCATTGTTTTTTTTTTTTCAAAATTGGAACCAGAGGATTATAGGGACTTTTACCGGCATATGTAAAAAGTAGTAGAAAATGGCAGATGTTAGTGTCACATTCATAGTTTTCGCGGCATTAGTTGGGGGTTGGTGGGGGCCAGAGGAGCTTTTTCACAATACGAACCAAGGGGGTCTGAGGGTGCGTTCACCGGGACATGTAAAAGTACTAGAATTTGTGTCGAATCCATATTTATCGGGGTTGCTCAGACCTATAGTGACACCCCCGATAGTGTTTACGTTCAAATTCAGCCCCCATCGGCCTTCCCAATGAAAACACAAATATGGCGGAACAAGTTAATGCTGTTCCGTTAGGAACGATTTCGAGTTCGTTTCCTTCACATCGTCTTGTGCGTGTTTTCTACCGTTTTGTAAGCCTATTTCCACGTTTTGTGATTCAATGGTAGTGGGTCAAAATGGGCATTCAATGTGGGAAGAAAACTGATCCACTCTCCCACCAGTATCGAATTTCAAGGTCGCTTTTTTCGCATTGTTTAGTGCATATTTATACCGTTTCTGCGCATACTTTCACGTTTTGTAGGCCAACGAAAGTGGGTCAAAGGCGACCTACAAATATGGCAGAGAAAGACATATTCATTCCACTTTCAAGGTCCATTTTGACCCTCTCCCACTGATGCACAAAGCGACACAAATCATGTATAAAAAATGTGAAGGAAACGACCTCATTTGATGGTGACGGAACAGCATTAAGTTATTCCGCTATACTTGTAGGCCATTTTGACCCATTTTTGTTGTCGCACTAAAGTGGAAATAGAAGCACTAAAGTGGAAATAGGAGCACAAAACGGTACAAAGCAGGCACTGTACGATGCGAAAGAAACGACCCCCCAAATTCGATAGTGGCGGAACAATGGCTCTATTTTCTCACACATTGATGGACCATTTTGACGCATTTCTGTTGATGCTCAAAACGTGGAAGTAGGTGAACAGAACGGTACAAAATACACACTAAATGATGCGAAAGAACCAACCCCGAAATTCGATAGTGGCGGAATAGTAAGCCATTTAACTCCCACTTTAAAGGCCCGTTTAACTCACTTCCGGTGACGCACAAGACGAGGAAGTAGGCACAGAAAACTTTTTAAAAAATAATCACTAAACGATGCGAAGGAAACGACCTAGAAATTCGACAGTGTCGGAACAATGGGTCATTTTGATCACACTTTGGAGGTCCATTTTCACACACTTCTGGTAACGCGCAAAACGTGAAAAAAAGGGCACGAAACATTCACTAGTCGACGCGAAAGGAAGGACCACGAAATTCGGTACGTATAGTGGCGGAGCAGTGGGTCATTTTCGTCCCACCTTCGAAGCCCATTTTGACCGTCTTCCAGTGACGCACAAAACGTCGAAATACGCGCACAAAAGGGTACGCGATGTGAAATTAACGAACTCGAAATTCGATAGTGGCGGAACAGTGGGTCATTTTCGTCCTATCTTGGAAGCCCATTTTGACCCACTTCTGGTGACGCACGAAACGTGGAAATGGGGGCACGAAACAACACGAAAATTCAGTAGTCGATACGATAGGAAGGACCTCGAAATTCGGTAGTGGCGGAGCGGTGGGTCATTTTCGTCCCACCTTCGAGGCCCATTTTGACCATCTTCCAGTGACGCACAAAACGTCGAAATAGACGTACAAAAGGGTACGCGATGTGAAATTAACGACCTCGAGATTTAATAGTGGCGGAACTCTTGATCGTTTTCGTCCCACCTTGGGGACTCATTTTAACCCACATCCCACGACGTACAAAACGGAAGTAGACGCACAAAACGGCACAAAACGATGTGAAGGAAACGATCTCGAAATTCATTGGTGGCGGAAGAGCAATAACTTGTTCCGCCATATTTGTAGGCCCATTTTGACCCACTTCCGGTGATGCACAAAATGTGGGAATAGGCGCATAAAGCGACACAAAACACGCACAAAAGATGAAAAACAAAGTACCTTGAAATTCGTTGGTGGCGGAACAAGTTAATGACGCCGTGAGCACCAATATAAGTATATACTGTAGTTCTTACCAGTTGGCGCGGTGGGTCAGTGGTAGAGCGTTCACCTCCGGTGCTTGAGGTCCCTGGTTCGATCCCAGCTCGCGCAGTTTGTACTTTGTGGTGGACAAACACCGTGCTCGTGGATTTTCTCGGGGTTCTCCCGTTTCCTCCCACTTTCTTCATTTCATTCATTTCCTATCATCACCGTCTCCTTTAGCCTAACCGGCATAATCGTGGGACGTAAAACTAAAGATTTCATATCATTTTTTGTAATTCTTACCATCAAGGCTGAGAACTGCACGGTCCAATTTTTTAGCCAAAGTAGAAGCCCAACCGGAATAGTGATGTCATTCCGACTCGGATCGGTTCAACTGAGCGTACAGCTTGAACTGGCTTGGTTGGGATTACCCATCGACTGGGCTCAATTGAGCCAATGACTTGAACCGGCTCCGTTGAAACGAGTCCATAGGCTGGGTTTGAGTCAGCTTAACTGAGCCAATGGCTCGAACCGGCTCGGTTGGGGTAAGCAATCAGCTCGGTTCGGCTCGGCTCGTGTGAGCATCGGCTCGAGCTGGCTCGGTTGGATGAGCTGTTGGCTCGGCTCACTTCTCGGTTCGGCTCGATAAGTGAATAAGCTGTGAGCGAGCCGCTTGAGCTGTTGACAACCCTAAACCCGGGTCGAGCAGTTTTGAACATATTTGGCTGGAGTCCCATAACTTTTAATAATTTTTGGCTCGAGCCCGAATACTTGCTCCTCCTGAACTCAAACCAAGAACCTCGTGACCGATGTCCTTGCCTCCTGAAGATTTCTTGACGACCGAGATCGACAGTCAACTAATTTTTAGTATTCCGATACAAACCGCCTATATTCTATGTTTATACAGGTACACGGTGTTATAATGATAATTAATTATAGTAGTAGTAGTAGTATCATTGATAATTATATTGTCTATGTATGATACTTGAAGATAGTAACACAAAGAATTTAACTCGAATTGGCTCGACTCGACTGGAAACTCGATCCGAATTCGAGTCGAGTTGGGGGAAATTTTTCGAGCCGATATCTCAAGTCGAGCTCAAAGATGTCTGCTTCGAGTCGAGTCGAGTTTTAAAGAAAACTCGCTCGAACTCGTTGGTGCCCATTCCTATTGTATGCATGACGGGCATATAGAGTTCTTTCGAGGGGGATAGAACCATAAACATAATATATTTTAAAAAATACTTAGTTTCCCGGCTTTCTTCCCATGGGGGGGGGGGGGGGAAAGGATGGTAGGTATCCAGCATTTCTTATAAGTACCTTATTTGAAATATGTAAAACAGTAACAAGTGGACAACACAATACACACACATCTTCTTATCTTCAGTTTTAATTGCTGATTTCAATTGCAATTAACAATTACAAGTTTCAATTGTCAATTGCAATTAACAATTAAATGTTTCAATTGCACCCTTTGCAATTGACAATTAACAATTAAAAGTTTCAATTGTCTGGTGACCAATTAACAATTGACGAAAATTTAATTGCAAATTTTATGATTGAATTCAATTGCAATTGAATTAATTGTCAATTACAAATTGAAATCAATTGCAATTGATTTTGCCCAACACTGATATATATATATATATATATATATATATATATATACAGAGATCTCACAGATTTTTTTAAATTGTTTTACCTGACTTTTCTGACAAAGATTTACCTATTTCCCTGACAAAATTTTGTATGATTTTTCCACTTTTTCGTATCTCCAGTAGCTTCATATATAACTAAAGGTAAGACACTGACTTCCTATAAAATGAGTCGACCTAGGAAACATGCGTGACCAAATATTAGGAGTGGAGCAACCATTAAGCAAAATAAACATGTGCTTAGGGCATCAAGAGACGGGAGGCTCCGTACACATTTTCCATAGCTGAATTTACTATAGAGTCCATGGGCCACATTGTGCAAATGATGCAGCATGAATCAAGATCCCAAAACGGGCCTCTCATTAAATGATTACACACAGATATTACATATATATATATATATATATATATATATATATATATATATATCTTTATATATATATATATATATATAAAATAGTAATAAGAGCACTCAGAGAATGTAGACCTCTGCCAAGGGTGATGATATCGAAGGAATATACCCCCTCCCCCACACACACATAACAGCGTAATAAAAGCAAGGGGAACTTTGTATGCAGTCTGTGAAATTTATATACTTTCTGTACAACGTCAGTGAAAAGCACACATGACACCACACACATACTCCGTCAAAAACATGACATCCTTAGTAGATGTACTAATAAGAACAGAGATAATGATTGATGATAATAATAGTACTCTGAAGATCTGATCGAAAAGTTTACAATTAGAAAAAGATACGCGAAAACTTTGCAAATATAAAATGGAAGTATTAAAAAAATATATTTCCATCTTTTTGTATATTTTATTTAATTTCGCTAAATAGAATTTTATTTTATGGTTCACTATTGCTTGTATTTTGAATTATATACGCATCGGAGTACCAATTTTTTTTTAAGTCCATAGGGCTCTAATGTAAAATAACTATTTTAGTATTTTAGTTTGCATTAAGTTCATCTGGAGATTACTGACGTACTTGACAACGTGTTTCAGTAAAGCACAGCTCTTCTCTTGCTAATTCCGTTCCATTTTTATTCCTCGATGTTTCTATTCTTTCTGTTTTCATCCTCCGTGACCAGGATTCCAGGGGAGAGTCGAAGGCTTGGAAGTTTAAAGAAAATTTAGGAATTACAGAAATCTGTAAGTAGAATGATAGTTAAGAATTCCTGAGTGTAGTCTTACTATTCTCAACTAGATCGGCTGAAAGAGACCTCATGTGATTCACTGTAGTTAATTTATTATTTTAAGGTGACTTCTCCAGAAGTTTAAGAACAAATTTCTGTAGATACTTTCTGCAATTTCTGCGAAAATCCAAAACTTCCAAATCCGTTACTGACTGGCATTTCTTAAAGGCAGTACGTGTAGCAAAACCAATGTCAACGCTTTTCATAGGAAGATCTTTATTTTCCACATCAATTAGTAATAAACTTTTTTTTATTAAATCACCCGATAAAGTGTTGCAAATGAATGGCCCGTCAGGAGCGTCAGTTTGAAATGGAGTAGGTAAAGGTTCAACTTCTACAGCAAGTAATTATTTAAAAAAAAAAAAAAAAAAGTAAATTCAGGAATAAGAATTTTATCTTCTTCCAACATACTTGACAATCTGATAGCTCGAAGAGCTGAAAACTTTTTCATCCTTTGTGACATCTTGAATATACAACGGAAGATACGAATAAATGCAAATGGGTCGCTGAGCAACACATTAGTTTCAAGCTAACACGAAAGAAAACTTTACTAAAAATTTTTCTGAGTCTTTAAAGTGAGTGTACTTGGAACGGCGTGCTGGAGCATCCTTGAATAAGTTATACAGGGCTCTCAGAAATTCAACGATTTTCCAGTCCGTTACCTCAATTCAGCTTTAAATGACCCACGCAAAGTAACGCACAGTTTCCTGTATCAAGTATTACAATGTTATTTGACGACATCTTGATATCTGACTTCACGGTATGCAGAAATCTGAAGTTTAGATTAGAATCTTCCATTGACATTTGAATGCTCTTTTCTAAGTTCAAGGGGGAAGCGCCACTTTTAAAGCAATTAAAGATCAAAAGCTGTAGGATGTCTCAAAAACACCGATGTCAAATAATGAATGCATACTTGCCTTTTCGAGTACTCCACAATTGCGTATTTATGTCTATCTGCTTCTTTTGAGACACTTCATCAAAACTCGGAACACAGTAATCAACTTTTCTTAAATAACTAAATAAGTTCACTTACAAAATATGATGATAGCTCAAAAATTAAAGTGTTTGGTATTTTGTCACATTAAAGCTGCATTTTTTCCGGCAATTCCCAAAATCCCCTGGGAACATAAGTTTGAATACTTTGACATCATTTGCAGCAGCGTGCATTGGTGTATTATCATTATAATTTGAATATACCATAGTAACTTTGGCAGTGCTACTTTGTTTCGTCCCCGAACTCGAACCATCTGCATCATAGAATCCACATTTTAGCAAACATCACCAGACGCCTTTTTAGTGCAGATGAGGCACAAATATGATGATACTCAAGTCAGAAGGGAGCACAACGTACTGACTTGTTTTCTTGATTCACAAAGGCATTAATTGTTCGTGATATTGAAAAATGAAATGAAATCTTTTGATTTAACGTCCCCCACGATTACGCTCGTTAGGGTAACGGAGACGGATGATTAAAGCAAGTGAATGATGGGAGAATTGGTAGAATAAGAATGTGGGAGGAAACGGAAGCACCCAAAAAACATGGACACGATGTTGTCCATCACATACTTGGCCGGAGATCGAACCAGAGATCCCATGCACCAAAGATAAGCGCTCTACCACTGACGTGATTCATCTTCTGTAATTCTGGAGTGCACGCTGCGTTTTGTTGTTCCTACTTAAATCTGACTACACTCACAAACTTCTTAAATATTGAAATTCTTAAACATTTTCATCAGTTGCTAAACCAAAACTGGCAAAACCATCATCGTTTGATTCAGAAATCTGGGAGTAAGGAGGCACCAAGAAATCTCTCCACTTCTTTCAAAGAATTTAATGTACAGTCATAATGGAAGCAACAAACATTCTAATTTATCTGTCTAATTATTTTCACTAGAACTCTTAAGAAGACAACTTTCCAAACGTCAGCTTTTGTAGGATTCAAGTGTAAACAGACACATGAACATACTTGTCTGCCTGAAGATAGAACTGCGCTTAATGTAAAACTTGTTCTTCCAGGAAACTGAGAGACCCAAAATGTTGAAAGAGTAGAGAAGTGAATTACTTTGGATATCCATAATGTTCAAAAACTGACTACAGAAAGTTGCTGTATTTTAAGTATCTTCTAATAATTCTTATTTTGTGTCTCTAGATATATAACTCGTACTCTAATTCTACCTGTGTGTTTTGATTTGTTTTATCATCTCTTCCCTTTATTTTCCGAAGATGGAAGTAAATTTTTCATCAGAACATACGGACTTTTATTCTATTCCGATTATTAAGTTTCAATACGGTAACTTTTATAATATGCTCAAATATGTTGGATTAATACAATATTTAATGGTATAATATATATACTTGTAAATAAAATACACATTTTCATAATTTTTTAAGAAAAAAACTACAATGTATGGTAGGTTTTTTGTAGAGTTTTTCGTGAGTAGTACAAACACCCACCCAACATTTTAAACGTTCCGGCACGAAAAAAGTTTTAAGAAACACTAATAGGTGAACAAATAACTCTTCCTTAACGGTAAAATTCCACTACATTGTTGTTTATATATATATATATATATTCACCTGACTGTATTTGTGATAACTTTCTCTCCAGTACATAAACATTTCACACTATCGACTTTAATTACTCTAAGTCAATTATATCTGACATGAAAAGTCACTAACCCTTTTGCAAGCAGGCTAGGTTGTTCTTTCAGCTTCAGAGATCTCTCTCCCGTAGTTATTGCGTGCACTTCGCTCTCCATTTTCTCAGCTATATTCATACATTGATTCATTAGTTTCTCGACTACGCTTCGTATATATAATACCTCCTGAGCAGAATTTAACAGTTCAGGGGTTAGGAACTTTCCTTCATTGAATTTCGACACCTGTAAATATTAAAAGACCAAATTAGCCATTCATAATATCCTCTCATATAAAGTAAATTTAAAAGCTGCAGCAATTAATAATACACTTTAGTAACATCCAATAAACAGTAGTAGTTGAAAGCAAGTGCAGAAGAGCACTATTAAATTATATTCACATATAACGTACCTGTACGATCTTAGTCTTTACGTGTAAAATGGATAACATTTTTTTTTTTCCTAATTTGAATTATTGGTATCATCGGAAAAAGTCGATAAAAAAAGAAGTTAGGAATAAAGGGGAAAAAAATTAAAAAAAAAAAACACTAAACAAGACTTGTTGACGTAGTAAATGCTATACACTGTTCATTTGTGAGAGAGTTTTTCCTTGTATGTTGTTTTTATTTATTTGTTATACGTCAATCCATTACTTCGGAAATCTTGGCGCACAAACCAAATATGTTCAGCTAATTTTTATCCAAAGTCCCAAGATCAAAATTTAATGTTACATTATTACACTTAATGGAAAGACTAAAAATCTTGCCTTTCTGTATGAAATGAGAGTTTCTAATCACTTTTTATCGTGGCTTAATGTAAAATGATATCCACTTTCTCAGATATATTAAAAAATTTGAAGGGAAACAATTTTCAGTCAGCAAGAACTCTCATTAAAAATGGCTTCTTATCATTGATTAATATACCAAGATATTCCAAGTAAATGACACGCGCATGATGAATGAAATGTTCACTGCCCATAAGGAAAACCTACTTTGCCACCACACAAAACAAATGAATAACGCAAAGGGTTTATTTCGTAGAAGTTGTTTAGAGGTTTAAAATTTATATGTAAACAGTACGAGGCACTTACATAATAGTTATGATTAGGGCTCGGAAGTTGAAGACTTAAAAACTGGAAAAAAGGATGTGGAAATTAGAATTACATATTTAATGAATATAATGCTCAAGAAATACAAGCTTCTGGTAGTATACAATATACAGTTGAAAGAAATTTTATCAGTGAAATGCTTTGCTTTGTGGTTCAATTTGCATTTTTGTTACATTGTTTCTGTTGTCCAAGTTAAATCCTATATTTTGAACACTTTTGGAGGACAACTAGAAGCCGGACACTTCTGGAGAAGGCCAGGACACCACATGGCCAGTAACACTCCGAAATTATAATTGATCTGTGTATCAGCTGACCAATAATAATAATAATAATAATGATAATAATAATAATAATAATAAATTAATATTTAATGTTTTAAATTGTAGGTACAGAACAAAATTACCTCCCCGCCGGACACGAATTTGGCAACCTTGATTAGCAAGACGTATGAAAATAAATTTTAATTAGGCCTTTTCCAGGAGCGGCTCAAGGCAAAATTTTCACCTGGGCAATGAGATTTGTTGCTCCTTTCCTAGTCCTAACATATGTTTTATATTTTATTACAATGATTTTAACAATTTAGAAGCCATTTTACAGAAGGAAACAGGGTAGGTTCTAATGCGATTCTGAGTTGCAATACAGTTTCAAGTACTCAGTGACGTATTTAAAATTTTGTTTTGGGGGTATATGCACTACACAGGTCTCAAAATCTCCATTTGCAGATGCGAGAAAATGATTTTTAAAAAAAAGTAATTCGCGGAGGGCTTCAGCCTAATAGTCCCCCTAAATACACCACTCCGAACAGCTGATACGGTCTGCGCGAAGTTCCCGCCATTCAGCTCTAAACATACAACACATACTATAGTGCTACGAAATTCCCCTTTTTTCTGCGGTGGAAAAAGATCAGCAACTGTTCAGAAAAAGTACAAAACTTAAATTTTTTTGTTCCTTCACACCTGACGAGGGCTCCCAGGCAACCGCCCACTCTTGGGGCGTTCTGGTCTTCCGTACAAGACATTATATAAATTCAAACACAAGTTGATGCAAAAAAGGGAATTTTACTAGGCTTAATTTTAGTTATGTTAACGGTCTGTCCTTCTTCCACAAACTGAAGCCCAAACTAAAATAAGAAAACTTCCCCACCCTCATCCCTGTGCTGGAGGACATTGGTATGTCTCCTTATCTGACTTGTGATTGTTGCAGATCTGGTCTTATCAGTCCAGTCGTTGAAGAATGTCTTATCTTTTGAATTTTCTTTACTAAAGAAAAGATGTTTAAGAGGTGATGATGATTCGAGTTAATGGCCAGTAAATTTATCATCGAAAGATGAAGTGCCAAAAAAGACGTTAAGACCTATAAAAAGCTTTTAAAAACACCAACAAAACAAAACAAAACAAAATAAAACAAAACCGTCGAAAAAGGCAAAACAGGACAAATAAAATCCACCATCAATAACTCAAAATGAACATTTATTATGTTAAGCCTCGTCCTCGGGCACTTGTAAAAAAAGGTGATTTTTCCCCTCAACTTCCGGGCCCTAGTTATGATCCAAATAACTAAGTAACTGGACGAACTAAACAGGTATCTTTAAACTCCTGTGGTAACATCTAGTCTGTCAAAGTATAGAGAGAAGTTAACCGTCTGTATATAAATAACGGTCGACACGTTTAAAGTAGTATGATGACAGAATAGGTGTTGTGACGGAAGTACAGGTGATTAGATTGAAATCTGAGCAGGTGTTAAGAGCAAATAAAACAATACAGAGAGGAAGTCACAGTATCTTCTCTCCTATACTTTGATGAGACAATTACCTCGAAAGCTCTAAAGTTCGTATTTCTATGAAAATATCAGTTTAGGTTGATGATAAAATGTGGCACGTCAGATAAGCGATATATGAATTTTCTTGATATATCTTTGTAATTTCTAAACTTGTATGTAATAACGCTTTTCATACCTTGTAAACATCAAGGAGATATTGACATACTCTGCAATGCCTCTAGATTAACAGTGCTGCCAACCTGATAGTAATTTACATATTTCCAAATGACATTACGTCCAGTCATATTACAAATCATTACATATTTCAAATCCACATGTTACATGAAAACTTACATACCACACTTATTACCTACTGTTACAAAATAAGGACGCTACATCATCACAATCACTGAAAAAAACACCAAACTTTGTAGTCTTCTACAATAGTAATAACGCTAATGAGAAGAAAGGTCAATGCAGATTCGAAGTACCTTAGTGGTGAACACTATGATCATTGTATGACGTATTTTGTTTAAATGGAAGCAAAATTAAAATAACTGAAAATTTGACCTTTTTCAAAAGGTTTTCGAAAAACTGCTTAGATAAGTACCATATCCAATTGTATACATATTTTTCAATATATGTGAAGATTACAACGCCGTTTACAGCAATTATATATATATATATATACGAGGTGCACACTAAAAGTACAGGGCTCATAGTGGTCTGGTCTCTTGTAAATAGTTGAAAAGTGACCAGAATCTCATCATGCCCCTTTTTTCCTTTGTCAATTTCTCCATCACCTCTCTCTTTGTTGTTTGTTTTACCTTTTCTTCTTTACTTCTTTTAGAGCTTCCTTCTTTCTAAGTGTGCTTTGTAGTTACGGTAAGCATACTTAGCACATGTAAGAAGCTTCTGAGTAAGTGGAACCAGTTCTGGCCTATTTCCGAATTTCTTCATCCCAGACATTATACTTAACTTAGCATTGAGAGTTCTCAAAGCCATGAAATATTCAAATTCATCACTTACTCTTAAGAAGAACATACAAGAAGCGTAACACAAGACGAGAATGATGAACCACACAAACACACACACACACAACGCTGAATTGAGTTGATTTTGAGTTTAACGTCTCGTTCAGCAGCGAGGTTATTGCAATCCAAACCACATAAGCTCCCACGGAAATCGAACCCGGGTCTTCCACGCCAAAGGCGCGTGCGCTAACCGCTTAGCTACGAAAGAGCTCACACACAACGTTGAGCGAAACGTTAACTGTTACGAGAAAAAACTAAAAGACTATGATAGAAGAAAGAATAGACACAGAAGGGTTCTCAATCCCACCTTGAGAGCTTAAGCATCCACCAACCATTCACTGTGCTTTAGAAAGAATAAAAGCTGAAGTGAGAAAAAGATGACCGTTTCACATGTAGCAGCAAATGCTGAAGCTTTCAGAAGAGTAATGAGTAACAAGTTTCTTCCTTTTTCCATTTATATTTATAATATTTTTCTTAGAAAACTGCCAATGCAAAACATAAATCACACGAAAAAGTCACCTTACCTCCCAAAAAGTAACTTTTAGTGGCAAATTTGAAAAAAAAGTAACTTTTAGTGACCAACTTGAAAAAAAGTAACTTTTAGTTTAAAAAGTGACTCGCTATGAGCCCTAAAAGTATGTGAAGTTTCGTTGTAAAGTTCACATTTTTTGTCATTTCAGAAAAGTAATTGTGGCGTTGGAGTCCTTCATCCTTCATCTCTAAGCAGTGCAGATTTTGTTTATTAAGTGGCAACAGTTGTCAGGTCTGAACGAGCAAGACGTGTTTCTAATACTGCCCGGGGACATGGAATTTTCGGCTGAAGAGAAACAGGTAATTGTGAAATTCCTCACCGCAGCTGGACGTTGTGCAGCCGATATTCATCGCCAATTGGAGGGTGTGTGTGGTCATGGTGCTCTTGCAGAAAACACTGTTAGTAAGTAGCTCCGTGAATTCAAAGCAGGGCGAGCGTTGTGAAAGCTGAAAGGAGGTCTGGATGTCCAAAACAGCATCAATTGACGCCAACATTACAAGTGTTGAAAATTTCATCATGGAAGATAGGTGTATCAGCATGCAGGAGATTTGTGATACACTGGAGCCAACAATGGGAACGGTAAAACGAATAATTAGAAATGACCTGGGTCTAAGGAAAATTTTTTCTCGTTAGGTTCCACGAATGCTCACTGACAATCAAAAAGAGGCAAAAAAATCGATGAAATGTTGCAAATTTGACACACTTCAGAAGACAGGGACGCAGTTTCTTGGAAAGTGTTGTGACAATGAATGGATCAGATTTCATTATTCAACCCAAAAACAAAAAGGCAGTCCATGCAGTAGAAACACAAAGATTCACCACCCACCAAAATATTTGGTCCAACATATATTAAGCCCTCTCCCCCTTCTTCAAAAGAAAAACTATAGTACATATTCTTGTCACTTTACCCTTCCTCAATAATCGTCTGTCCGTAGAATCTGGGAGGGTAAGCCAATAGGTGTAAGTTTATAAATAATAAAGTTATATCAGAAGTATTGAGTTTGGTGGATTACTTACTACAATTTAATTCCTGAATGCAGAAGCTCCAACCTAAAATAATACAGGTATACTATAACTTCTTAAGACGAAGGCGTGGTTGATGGAGAGATGCTAGTGATTAGAAATTTAAATTGAAATAAAATCTTGAAGTTCAGCGTTATGGGTTAAAAGAGAAAACTCATTTTGATTCGGGTAAGGATTGTTGGATGCTACAATATTCCCACAAAATTTAAATTTTTAGGGAGTTCCTTTGATGAAATCTTACTTATAGTGAGTAGTGTTGCTACAAATTTAGTTTCAGGAAATTAATACTGATCACAACGCAAAAAAAGTAGACTAGGGATCAATTTTCAGCGTATACTACATACTGTGTAAATATAAAGTAAGTACATACTAGGCTATAAAAATATTACGTGGATATACGCAGTATAACCTCGATTATACGTATGTCTTGAAGGTTAAGACATGTTCCTTTTGTATGGAGAAAGATAGATCACTTTCTTATCAGATTAAGAGCGATGGATTGAGGGTTATCTCCCACTGAGGAAAATTCCCTAGCAAATCGGAGTCTTTTAATACCTCCAACGTTGACGCCAGAGAGTTTAAAGTTAAGTTCACATCCTCCTTTTGGAACCAGAAGGCGTCCTGTCAACGTAAGGTATCGAATCTCACGGTATGACCACAACCATGCAGAGTTCAACTCATGATCTGGATACTCCTTGAAATCAAGTTGAGATTACAATCTCAGTCCTTCCTATGTCATATTTGGCCTAAGATACAATTTGCACTAGCGGAATCAATTACTTGTGCAACCGTCCCATTTAGGAGTTTGACGAAACCTCTCGTTCTCCGGTAGTATCTTCACATTTGCCTCACCTTACTTTTATGAGACAGAAAGACAATGCCGTTGTACCCCCATTACATTTAACTTAATAAATAAATAAATAAATAAATAAAAATAAAAAAAAATAAAATGAAATCCCTTGCAAATACTCCGAGCACAAAACGGACCAACTGAAAATGTAGGGCTGGTATTAGAGGAAGGTAACCTCATTGGTGACCAAAAAAAAAAAAAAGCGTGAGTAGACACTCTTATTACTCTGTAGCGGTAACCATATCTACGTTGTACTAAGCAGACTGGAAAGATTACCAGCATACTTACCAAGTGATCCCAATCCTTAAACGGCCGGGCTTTTATAATTTCTTCAACTCTTTTCTTTGAACACTTTGGCATCGCTAGTAATTCATTAGTAGTTGCTGTAGCGAAGAATTCAAAAACACTCTCTTTTTCTTCTGGTACCATTTCAGGAATGTATTCATCATCTGAACCACTTCATTTGCGAAGAAAGAAAAAGAAAGAAAAGCTTTCAGGTGACATGCTAAAATTGAATAAATGATAAATTCTCTCTCGAAGTCATAAAACCATCTATTATACTAATAAGAGGGTACGGTTTCATGGTAAACCTTTAAAATCTTCCTTCTTTTTCAGTTTTTCAAAACGAAGTGTTTGGAGAAAACATGTAAATCCCCCATTATAAATATATGTACAAAACCGGAGTATTAATAGCTTGTTATGCAGAGCTATTAAATCGGAGTTATAATTATTTATGCTAATTCATATGTGAGGCGCTGTTTTAAAGAATCACAAATTCAGTTTTTATTAAATTTCAGCTTTGACTTTGTTTGTCAAAAGATTTAACGATTAATCTCTCTGCTGTTTAGCTGTCTCGCGAATAATGGCAAAAATACTGAAAAATCTGTGCCCTCATCGAGAAACAATCCGGGACAACGCACACAAAAGGCACTCAGGATAAGCATTCGGTCTGTTTGCTGAAATTTAGCATCCCTTTCCAGCAACACGGGTATATCAGACGTGGACCTATAGTTTAAGGTGAGATCCGAACCATCGTAATGCATTCAAATTTCAAGGCTCTCTCACTGGAAATCGAACCTGAGACCATGCACCACTATATGAAAATTTCAATACTAGCTATTTAATACGAGACGCAACAGGATAGGTATCACAGAGGTGAATTTACAATTTATTTGAATACTAACTACTTTTCTGACATCTGTAGGTAATTCACTAAATTATTATTATTTCCAGAAAGAGATAGATACACATTTCCGTAAAATTTACTTTTCATGCCTTGTAACTCTGAATCAACATTTCGTATCCAAAACGAAGAAATCTTCATTGAAGTCCTGTGTAGGGTCATACTCCTTTATTCTCATAAATGTTTCTATTTCCAACCATTTATGATATGTAATATTCACAATCAAGAGAAGTACTCTGTTGTGTATGAGATCTTCGAAAACAGAAAATGCATAAATGTAAAAATTATTACTTGTTCTATATGCTTACAGTTCAATATTACCAAATACAAACAAGTTATTACTTTCAATAATAGAACTTCTGATATTCCAACAGGGTTTTATTTTATTCGAACTAATGAGCGAAATTTTGAACATTTTATTACAATTTTAAAAATGAAGAAATAAAGAATAAGAACAAGAAGAAACGGTCAATATTAAAAATTTGAATTAAAATGGAAGTTGTAACAACATTTGAATGTTACATATTGAAAAATAAAATTATAACAATGTGAGAAAATTAGAGCAAAATCTATTACAGAACAATTCTCTAACTTAGTACAGTTCTGGTGATAAAAGCAGTCAGACGCTTGCGAAACGTTAGCTCGAATAAAACAAAACATGGATGAAATATCAAGTCTTACGTATGAAATTACATCATCTTCGTCAAAATAGTGTGGAATATATAAGTTTTTACCTATCATAAACCCTTCCTCGTTTGTAAGCGGATTCTTCTTCACTATCACTTTCATCGGAAGCATATCGAGCTATCTTCCGTTTAACTGTAAAAGAGATGGGAAAAACTATATTGCTACACACTTAGTGGAACTTATATTACACGATGAACTACAAATGAGAATAATTATTATTATTACTTTCGGGAACATCCAATATTACTACATCCTACCTCACTACTCTCACTTAATTTTCCACATTTTGGGGGGATTTCGATGGACCAGTTCTCATAATGTATGTATGAAAGTGGAGGAGCTTTAATTCATTAATTTACAGCGGCCGCAAAACCTTTTCCCATTTCGGAAGTGGTGAGTATGGCGTACACAAAATTCATTCTGTAGAAAATCAAATATGGGATAGTTTTATGTAAGGAGATCCGAAGACAAAACGAAGTTCGAAATTAGTTTTTTTTTTTTATTATTATTATTATTATTATTATTATTAATGGGATTCTTTTGCACGACTGAATTATTTGCTGACAAGGTTGAGAGACTGTACCCGCTTGGGAAAGGCTAGCGAGATCCTGGGGTAGTCGTTGAAAGGACGATATCATGGAACAGGATTCTCGGAATAGCCAGGGCATGGGGTAAGAAGCATCTGATGAGGTGAGGATGGTAGCTATTGAAGTGGAAGTATTACATATTGTTGGCAGGTTTGATGTGTATGTCAGTTTCGATACGTCCATTTTCAACTTTGACATCAATAAAGATGATTGTATCGTTGAAAAAAGGCCACGTGAATTTAACCGGGTACTCGCTTAGGAACTGTAGGAATACTTCCAGTGTTGGATAGCCGTGGGTCCATTTTAGAAAATGTCGCCTATGAATAGAAACCAGACAAAGTTTAAGTGATAATAAGCGGAGTATTTGTTACTACAGGCGTCTTATGAATAGGAAGAAGTATAAGGGGACAACCACATAATCACTTAATTAATGTGAACGTCAAACTTAGAGAATGACCATTCTGATACTGACGTATACATCAAATCCACCAGCAGTATAAAATACCTCATTTCATGTGCTTATTCTCAAGTGTCCCCCTACTCTATGGCTTGACAATTCGGGAAACCTGTATCTGTTCCCGCAAAAACTATCTCAAGGTCCTCTCGTCAGCACTCTACACCTAAAATACTCCTTAACTTTATAAGCAAAAAATACAATCGTGCAAAACACCACCAAACGAAACAACACTTTACAATCCTCTACCCCGAATTTCTTTACTCCTAGCCTCCATTATCTACAAAAATCTAACATATTTTGCTTGTCGTATATCACCACCTCACGTAAAACGAAAAACGCTGTCTTGACCTGCTTAAAAGAGCTTACTGATCCCCAATCGCCCCACACTCATTATGATAACTGGTCCATGAAACACCCACACCTCCACCGAAGAAATGCCAGACATGTGCAAGCAAAATGGCACCCTCTACTCGATGCAGAATATTGCTCTTAAATGCACCTACTGTCTAGTCTTCTATATTTGATTTCTCTTTCATGATAATCTACCCTTTTACCACAGACTCATGATGAAAAAAGAAAAAAAAAATCTCGTATATGCCACCAATAGCAAGTGACACGTCCATCATATGAAACTGAAAGCATGTTTGATAAAGCTGTATATATAAGGTTTTCCCACAAATAATGCGTCATATATTTTCTGATCCGGCTATCGGTCGCAGAGCATTCCTGCCAGATGGAATGTTTGGTGGGACTTTGGAAACGCAGGGCTCTGCGCGGCAGTTGGCTCCAAGTCGAGTGGCTGATTGTGAAAAACTTGTGCCGTGTTGTGAAGATGACACTAGTTTATGACGAGACGTGGATCTTTGAGTATGACCCTGCAACAAAAAGTCAGAGCGCTGAATGGCAGTCTCCTCGCTCAAAAAACAAAAAGCACGGACAAGCAAACAGAAAATCTACGCCATGCTTTTTTTTTATTATTATTAAATGCTAAAGGAATGGTCTATTCTGAGTTTGTATTACCTGGGTAGACAGTCAACGCCAAATTTTACGTGGAAGTCCTCAACAGACGAAACAAAGAATCAACCGCGTCAGAAGTTAGATCAAGGATTCGTGGCAGCTTCAATACACCACCTTTGTAGTGCGCGACTACCTGATCCGGATTGGGGCTACAGTGGTTCCGCAACAGCCCTATAGTCCAAATCTGGCCTCACCAGGTTTCGTTTTGCTTCTAAAACCCTGTTTTGTGTTAAAAACCTGTAAGAACATCATTTGGATACCACAGACATCAAAACAACTTCAACGGAACTTTTTAAAGGACACTTCCGTTGAGAACTTCCAGGGGATATACCACACACGGAATTCTCACTGGTTAAAATGTATTGACGCATGAAAGTCATACGTTGAAGATTTTTAAATGATTGTGCCAATTTGATCAATAATAATAATAATAATAATAATAATAATAATAATAATAATAATAATAATAATAATAATAATAATAATAATAATAATAATAATAATAACTGACACGGGATAAACTTTGCACACACCTAGTAAATGCTGCTACGTGTTACTGTGAGCAGTATTTTGCGTTCTTTCTTCTGCACTTTTCAAACAGAATTAGTTCTCGAAGTTCTGCACAAAATTCGAACGTTTCGTATGGGCATTTTAGGGAAGCACCCATGATCGCCGAGGGAACCTTAGGATCTGGATATCTATACTTGAATACTTAACAATGAAAAACACACACCTGAACTGATTCCCCAAAGTTATATACAAATCGGTGCCGCTGAAGCATTCCCAGCCCTTTTTCTTGAATTCTGTCAAACATCTACAAATACTTAAACATATTCAATTATTTTAGATGGGAAATCATAACACAAAATTCCATGTTTCTAACCTTAAGGAATTCCGGATATGGACATCTTATAATAATTGCAACTCCCATCTCCCCCCCCCCCTTAACTTCTTATCTTCTAGTTTAATATAAAAAAAGAGATGAAACACGTAATTAATTATTTTAAATGAAGGATCCAAGCACCAAATCTCACGTTTCTAACCTTAAGGGATTCCAAGATATGGATATATTATAATAATTTCAACCCCATCCTTCTTTCTTCTTACATCTATTCTTCCTTTCTAGGACGAAAGACAAAAAACGTTAAAACACGTGTTAAATTATCAACTTTCCCATTTGGCAAACATGAATTCCCTGACTTCTCTAAGTTTTCTAGATAAAGATTTGTAAACACCTAGCACTATATATAATATCAAAAATCTACTATAACTGTGAATGTACGTACCTGGTTTCTTCGCCTTTTTTTGACCACTACTGTTCCCAGGTTTATTACTGGTAGTCTTCATGACATTTTCATCTTTACACTCTTCTTTTACATCCTTATATTCTTCTTTTACATCCTTACACTCTTGTTTCCCATCCTTATGTTCTCCTTTCACATCCTTATACTCTTCAGGTTTATTTCCGTTCATTATTTTTACCTCTGTCTCTTCGATTACATCTGGACACTCTGAGCTGGCTTTTGACCCACTATTCGAGTCCTCAGTATTCTCTTCATTGCTCTTTTCAGCTGAATTTTCAACTTCTGCACTTAACGTCGCCATGGCCTGTTCTAATTTATACTTACACCTTATTAATATATCTTGCACTTCCTGAAAATAAATTTTTGAATCATAAAATAATATTTTTTTTTATAAAATAAACAAATAACCTATCAAAAGCTTGATATCGAATTTTTAACTTTATATATAGATACATGTTAAGAATATCTTGTAACTTAGTAAAACGACCAGAATATTACATTTAATTTGTGTATTTGGAAGATTAAATAGATGCAAATAACTCTGTCGCTTCTAACATCTTTTGATACAGAATATTTTGAAATGGTTTGACAATTCAAACAAATGTATGAAATATATTACAGAAATTCTTTATAAAAAAAAAAAAGTCAAAATCTGAACTTTTGAAGTTTCCTTTTGTTTGACGACACTAAAGTACAGATTTTCAAAGAAAGGTAATCAGATTTCTGTATAAAATTACATACACATCCATTTGCAATATGTGTATTGCTCATATGAACCGTGTTCTGTTTGATCGTGCAGTTTATTTTAGATCCGATTTCAAAGAAGATCGTCCCGCTATTCTGTACACATGGCTTTGGTACTTATAATAAAAGATTCTTGAATAGATTTACGACATGCCGTTAATTTCCATGAGAGTACGTTCAGTAGGTACTAGAATAAAGAAATCCAGAAGCGGCACGAACAAAAAACGTTCCTCACCTACCAACTCAAGTTCTACATCCAACTTTTGCCATCAAATTTCACACAACCACTTCCTATTCATTGTTCACTCCATCATCCAACCATTAAACCTAATAGCATTGTTGCTCCGCACATGTTATCTTAATACGCGAAATATTTTACTCAATCATGTCACGGGCACCAATGTAAAACTTCTAAATACACGCTACGAACTTCAAATGCCTACCATATAATTTCTAATCCAGCTAGTTCAGATTGTTCTAATCATGTACAAATGTACATAATAAAATAACTAATACATACATAATAAAATGTACATAGTAAAAGAATGATATGGACATCCTGACTTTTATTTCTCAAATGATCACAAAGGAGATAGATTCGCTAGCATCAACTTCTTTTAGACTTCTCGTAAGAACGTCTCTTTTCACGGGCAATATTCCTCCTTATGTGAGGAATTGCGCGATGTGATGGTATATTTGGAAATACATATGGCACAATGCCTGTTACTAAATTTCATTTCTTTCACATAATACCTATTTTCTTCTAGTTTACAAGAAAAAAAAATTAAAATAAGTTTCTCATTAAAATGAGCATCTATTACATAAATTGTACGTGAAATTTTTCATCTCTTCGAGAAAATGCCTTTTACCATTGTACAAAAAAGATTGTTATTTTTCAGTGGCTTTTAAAAAAAAAGTGTTTATATTTTACTGAATTTCATGTCCAGATTTATATCCTGGAACAAAACACAAAGGTATTTTCTTGAATCACATATAACACAAACACATCGAAATTCTCAACTAGTTCTTACTTATATTTAATCTTCCTTATATCTCATGAAATAAAAGACAATATACGTGGGGGACTTATGTACATAAAAATTCCTACCACTACAAAAGAATGAATATTAATAACCATGGAATTGCGGAAGAGTACACTAAAGCATCTATACGTTCCAATGTTGGCTGGAGTGCGACCGCAACACTATAGTTTTTACTCCAGTATGCTAAACGAGTAGAGTGCGCGCACCTTTTCTTTTAAACTTCTATTCACTCTCAAATGCGAATATGATTTTTCTTTTAATTTAATATATATATACAGGGTGTTAATGAACTATACCGACACTAATGAACTATAACTTTAAGATGTAATTCCTTACATCAAAATAAGAGAAAAGGTTCATATAGACCTATGGCGAAAAGTGCATAGTTTCAGAGCTAGGGCTGTCCAAAATCGCGAAAAAGCCAAATTTCAAGAGGTCCTATTTCGGATTTGAGAAACTGTGGATAGTGATCCTTATCAGCGTAAAGGAAGTCATACATACGCAGTCCAAAACTGCACATTTTATTAATGTTCAATGAGTGTAGATTATTCCCTGCAGGTTGAAATTCCCAGACATGCTATCAACCGAATTTTGAGATATGCTCTGACTTTAAGATTGGTCCAAAGCCGGCAAACGATACGTCCTGATAGCAGTGAACACGGAATCCTTTGGTGTGATGTCGGAAGTGTTAAGCATCGTCAGCAGCACGGTTTCTCGTACTCGGGAAAACGTATGCTGTGATGTTATCTTTCAGGCTTAAAAGTGAAGAAAACGTGAAATATACCCTGACGAAATACGTATCATCATACGTTATTCCGAACACAAAAAGACATAGAGCTGTTTGGTAGAGTGGATTAGAGGAAAAATTCATAAGAATCATGCATATTGTGACAAGAACATAAAATTTTGCACAGAGTCTACTAATATAGTAACAAATAAATTCTGACGTAGACCCCAAAAATCCGACGCCAATTTCCTGGAATTCCAGGCGCTGGAACATCTGGACCACTTGAGAACGGTATGTTATCGCTGAAATAGACATTACGTGAAAACAGCTTGACCTACAGAGCCAAAGTAAGACTCAAATGCAAGAGAAATAACAAGCCTTTAATTTAAATTCTATATTGTCTCAATTGTACATCATCCAGGGCCGCACGAGGGGCCCAAAATTCATTGAAAAACAAGAAACCTATAGCGTTTGTTTATGGTTTTATCTATCTCGAAGCTTTGGTTTAACAGATATCGCAATAACACTCTTGTAAATCGTTTAGCAAAATCTTAAGCTTTAAGTTGATATCCTTTTAGTGTATATGAGATCAATAGTCTCGGAGCTATGTGCATTTAAAGTGATGCGCTACACCGCTGGTTTCCGTTCATGTTAGTATTGAATAAACGCCTGCAGCCATCACACTTTACTTTATCAGTTTCTGAGCAAAAAATTTATGCAAAAGTGACCCACCCAGTGGTTGTATCTGACACCGAGGGAAGCATAACAAAGGCATGTAAGTGTTTCCTCCCAGTATACAGTTGCAAATGTTTAGGCAGCAGTGAGAAATTAAGCGCGGCTAGGTAGATGTTTGTAGAAAATTGCAGTGGCTGGCTAGGCTACAGTGACTCCCAGCTGAAAATATGGTTGTAATGATAGCAACTTTGCGCCGTAACTGAAGAAATCTATTTATATCTTACAAACGAGTTGTTGTCTTGAAAAATCAAATTATATTATATCATCGAGAAAGCTTTTTAATATTACATATGTGTGAAAGAAGCTTGAAGGTGGAACTTTAAATAACCAGTCAGTCTTTCTGCTGTTCATTGGGATGTATGCTGATATTCAGGTAATGTTGATAAAATTTTTGTTTAACAGAAACAGAGTTGAGAGAAGATTTATACATCACAGGAATCTTCGTTGTTTAATCTACCAGAATATATAAAAATTCCTACTCATCTACTGAATAACTTTCTCGCAATCTGTATGAGAAGGTCTAAAAATGTGGTTTATTTACATTGATACTGGCGTGATCCTAACAAGCGACAACATGTCCAACATTAGGTTGGATTAGGTTCTAGAAAGTGGAGGTTAAGCAACTAGGGGTACAACAGCGTTTGTGATGTGAGATACTGAATAACAGAAAACTTAGCTGTTGAATTTTTTGGATTACGGTCATTTTTTGAATAGAATTTTTTCTGAAAATAAAAAGGTGAATCCCGACATCTGCGGAATGCATTCGACTATTTACTTCCAGAGTTCTATTTTGTGGATATATGTCTGGTTAGGTTTGGTTATAACATCTAAAAAAAAAAAAGAAAAGAAAAAAAGAAAAAAGAAAGAAAAAAATTCTTTTTTCTTGGAATGAAAACTATTCTGAGGTTATTTTGTATGAAATTACTGCTATACTTTTTATGGTAAAATATCTGACTGTAGATTTTTGAGATTATAAAATATAAAAACAGATTGGACAAAATATCACAGAAAACAGGCGGCAATGTGAAATTTTAATTTGTATGTAAATGTTTATATATTGGTTGAATATATAACAGTTAGAACTTATAATGCTACTATATATATTGCAGAAATGATATATTTTTAGATATTTATAAGAGGTAAACAACTACTGAACAAACAGTAACAGTTACGAAAATGTCGAAAAGAAGAAACTGTGAGATTGTTAAGATCCCAGCCGATTTCAGCCATTCTAATTCTGAAACCATAGACTGGAACATGTGTATTTTATGTCAGAACGATAAAGCTGAATCGTTGATCTGTCCTGCTAACAGCTCGCGCATGGACAAGGGAGGAGGCTATAAATCTTTGTGCAATGATCTTCTAGATTTTAAAGAAAAGATTGGACTTCCATCAAGCGTTCAACTTAATCTTCTCGACGATGGAAATGGAATAGAGGAGACGATGAGTAGAAAACATGCGAAATTTCACAAAACTTGCAGAAATAAGTTCGACGAAAGTAAGCTAGCGCGGGCTGTTGCTGCCAAACGAAAGCAAGAAGATAAAAACTCTCAAGCGGGACCACCTACTCGATTTTCATTCCGAGTTGGTGAAGTCTAATTCACTTGCTGTTGTTTCTTTAGTGTTGCGTGCCCGATGAATCAGTAAGGTATACATTGCTGAAACTCTTGGAAGAGATCAGTATAACAGTTTTAAACAGGAACGGTTGCAGCTGTGCAGTAAATCACTGTTTGAACCAATTAAACGAAACAACCTTGCTCTTCGTCGCAAGACAATGAAAAAACTTAATCCTGAACACAGTAAGCTATTGATATTAAAAATGACTATGCTCTCTTCAGTCGTCTCTTCATAGCATGTCAGAGTCGACAGGGAGATCTATCCGACGTTTTTGCTCATGAAAATCTGGGATATCCTCCGTCAATTCCTGAAGATGGATTCATACGCAAAGGAACTAAATCGGATGCAGTAGAAAAATACGGCGATACCCAATTTACCCCTCCACCTGCTACATGTGTGATATTGGACGGCTCTGGTATCATCCATATGTTGAAGCCGCCACCATCACAAACATTCCATGATTACTTGCAGGTGAAAGTACATCCTTAGATTTCATCCATTCTATCAGAGAAGAGCAGAGTAGATCTGGTGTTTGATCGATACTTGCAAGATAACTTAAAAAGTGAAGAGAGGCAGAAACGAGGGTCAGCATCACGAGTTCGTGTTACAAACTCTACTCCCATCCCGAAAAACTGAAATCTGTTTTTGCAGAATGAAGAGAACAAAACAAGTCTTTTTCACTTAATTGCAGAACCTATGAACGAGACAAAAATACCCAATGACAAAACTGTTACTTGCACTAAAGGTATTGACATATGGAGTACATTTGACGTAAATATACAAGGTCCACTAGCACCGTGCACGCATGAAGAGACCGATACGAGGCTGCTTTTGCATGCCAAACATGCTAGTAAAACAGGCCATAAATCCATTATCATCAAAACGGCAGATTCAGATGTAGTTGTCCTGGCTTTGCATGCTTTCCCCAAACTACTACTGTCCCAACTGTTTTGGTAAGCATTAACGCTTTCTTCCTATTCATCAGTAGGCGGAGAAACTAGGGACAGAAATCTGTGACGGCATACTGTTTTGGCACGCATTCACCGGATACGATACTGTATCTGCCTTTGCAGGTCAGGGAAAGAAAACAGCTTGGGAAGGGTGGCGGACAAATCTAGAAATTACTGCTGCATTTGTAGGACTTTCACATGCACCTTTAAAATTAGACGATACTACATTCATGAAATTGCAACGTTTTACCGTGTACCTATATGATCGAACCAGCAACCTCCAAAATGTAAGCGACTGTCGTCGAATGCTTGTAACTAAAAAATGTCGTCAGTTAGAAAGCGTACCTCCCACTGAGGCTGCACTTCTTCAACATGTGAAAAGAGCCATTTGCAAGGAGGATATATTTGATCACAATGGTCTGCGCTACAACCTAATTTACCAGATCCTGAACAGTGGGCTGGAAAAGAAGTGATTCAGGGTATACACCTTTATGGTCTGTGCTACCAGAACTTTCCAAGCACTGCCAAGAACTTGTTCGTTGCGAATGCAAATCTCTGTGCACTAATATGTGTAAATGTGCTGGCCTATTCCTTCCATGCACAGCCTTCTGTGCCTGTGATAGTATGTGTAAATGACTATAAACTGATGCAATTACTACAGCAAGAAACTGTGGCTTACTTAATTTAAATTTTGGCTTTATTACTATTTTATGGAACATTTTCTTTATGAAGTGACCAAATAAAAAGCACAAAGAAAAAGTATGCCATAGGTTTTTTGTTTTTTAATGAATTTTGGGCCCCTCGTGCGGCCCTGGATGATGTGCAATTAAGACAATATAGAATTTCAATTAAAGGCTTGTTATTTCTCTTGCGTTTGAGTCTTACTTTGGCTCTGTAGGTCAAGCCGTCTTCACGTAATGGCTATTCCAACGATAACATACAGTTCTCCAGTGCTCCAAATGTTCCAGCGCCTGGAATTCCAGGAAATTGTCGTCAGATTTTTGGGGTCTACGTCAAAATTTATTTGTTACTATGATAGTAAGCTCTGTGCAAAATTTTATGTTCTTATCACAATATGCATGATTCTATCATTATGCTACCCCACTATAATATTTTCGCCTTCCCTCCGAAGCATTGGATGTTCATTGTTGTCAAGGTTTACCTTCTGCCTACTTTGGACCCTTCTTGAAATCAGGGTATATCTGAAAACTCTATTGAAAACATATCTGAGAACTACACCCTGTAGTGAATACCCTCTACACCTATTGACAATTGATAAATTATGCATGTGCAATCTCACGCAAGCTCACGGTGAAAATTCATTACCTTGAGCAACAGTGTTTCGGTAGTTCAAAGAATTCAAAGAAGGACGAGTTCCATGCGCAAAATGGACCTGGTGCTTCGGCCTCTGCTATGACAGAGAGAAACACCAATACTGCTGCTTTAATTGTCCGTGAGGATCGAAGGATAAGATTGCGTGTAGGGAATTTCATATAGTAGTGTTTTTTCAATAATGCACGATTACCTACATATTTCCCCATATTTGTGACCGTTGGGTACCACGACTGTTGACTCCGGAACAAGCTTACTTGAGCTTTTCGTATGTTTCAGAAGCTGTATGGTTCAAGCGAAAACAAAACTGTCCTCGTGTAAATTCCATTGTATGCATATACACAGCACGTTGTGAGGCGAAATGGAAGTAGTGTCTAAAACACAGCGGATTACTCCCAACCTACCGATATGACAATGCTGCCACCTAGTGAGAGTATCCATGAAACACAACTCTTTCAACTACCAAACGTGCCGGCATTTGACAACAAAGGAAACTGCGGTACAATAATCAGTCTCAGTCTTGGTTGATCAACCCTCGTATATTACTTTTTACGTTCCGAAAAAATATATTGGAAATAAATGTAAACCAAGTAATAATAAGCAACAGGACAATAGACACTCTGGACAGGAAGAATATAAATGTAAATGAGAAAGGATGGCAAAATTTGCGATAACATACTAGTGATAATAGGATACTTAAAATGACTATAATAACCTGACTACAATCGAATCGTTACGTGTAAGACTCATGAATATTGCAAATTTCTTTCTTATCACATGGTTAAACACAAATGTAACCGGGAACTTGTCAATCAAGAACCCAGCTTTCATTGATAGAAGACAATACTCATCAATGCATAGCTTTTATTTTCAGGAAAAATAAAACGGTGTAGTAGTAAGTAAGTACTGTTCTTTTATCAGTTGAAATCCTTTATATGTATAGTATATACCGGTAATTGTTTTACTTGAAATGCATAACCTCATAGACACGTTCAGAAGTGATTGACGAAAATCATATTCACGAAGAAATTAAATGTCGACTAAAAGCAGCAAATTCGTGTTATTATTCAGTTCAAAATCTCCTGTCGTCGCGAATTTTGTCGAGGAATCTGAAGTTTAAAATATATAAAACGGTAACCATGCCTGTTGTTCTGTATGGGTGCGAAACATGGTCGCTTACTCTCGGGGAAGAACACAGACAAAGTATTTGAGAACAAGATCTTGAGACGAATATTCGGACTCAAGATCGGGAATGGGGAATGGCGGAAACTTCATAACGACGAACTACATAATTTATACTGTTTCTCAAACATTGTTAGGGTCATCAAGTCTAGGAGGCTTAGGTGGGTTGGTCATGTAGCTAGGATGAAAGAAAGTAGAAACGCTTTCAAAGTCTTGACTGGAAGACCAATCGGAAAACGACCATTAGGAAGACCTAGGTATAGATGGGAGGACAATATTAAGATGGATCTCGCAGAGATAGCAATACAAAGTAGAAACTGGATCCAGTTGGCTAAGGATAGAAGTCAGTCGAGAGCTTTTGTGAACGCGGCATTGAATCTCCGGGTTCCATAGACCATACAGTTAGTTAGTTAGTTAGTAAATTACGAACTATTTTTCTGTTACAAGTCAAACTAGACTCTCATATGACTATTTATCAACACATAATTACTATTCAGATATCACATTAATAATAATAATAATAATAATAATAATAATAATAATAATAATAATTATTATTATTATTATTATTATTATTATTATTATTATTATTATTATTATTATTAAGCCTATCAAGATTTCTTATAAGTAGAGTGCGGATGTTTGCATATAATATCGATATGCTTACACGATTATTATTTTTTTTTTAAAGTGTCTAGGGGTCTAAACGCGAAGTTTTATAGATTACATAATTATGCATATTTTCATGTGTACTGCATACTGAAGACGTTATTGCACACAAGTGCACATTCAGGGAAAATAACTGGTGTATAGTTACTTGAGTAAACAATTTCAGGTTTAAAAAATAATTTTCAATATTCTATCAGTGATTGAGAAACTCAAGAAATGAAAACAACTTCTTATCGCTTGAAAAGTTAGTGAGGAATTTTTAAGGACGCGCAAACAAACCGAAGCTGTTACCTAGATTTCTCTTCTTCTAGGTGAAAGAATCACTACACTTGGCAGTACTACTTAAAGCTCATCTATCGAACCAACGCAGTTGTTTGGGTATTTCTGTTGTGTATTAGTGTTGCTGAATAAGGATGCCAAAGGAAAAAGGCCCAAGAAAATCCAATCTTAATCAAAGAACTACAGGACATTCAAACTTGTCTGCAAATAGAAATATTGTTATGCGAAGTATACAACAAAGAGGTAAGCATTATTTTTAGTTTATTTGATATTTGCTTTTTAAAAGAAAAAATATATACTTTTATCTTTTAATGAAATCAAAATTTTCTTCTGCATTTTTTGAGTTTGCAAAAATTGTTATAAATACCCTGTGGCATGGAAAGAAGAGGAGGGAATTTTTCTTTAAAAATTAATCTACTATTAGGATTGGAAACATTTAACATATACATCTTTTAGGCAAATTTGTAAGATATTGTAAAAACAGCTTCGGCTCCCTGTTTCATGGACTTTTCTAGTAGTTTACTTTAGGCCAAAATGGATTGGCATAATGGATCCTGTGTATTGTGGAACTATGTAAGGGATGAAAAAGACTATACATGTTACACAATAAAATTGGACTTATTTGTGGAATATAGTTGGGTGTGCAGTAAATTTTAAACCTATTCCTGGTTACATACTTAAGATTTATAAAGGAGAATCGTATAGGTAAAGGGATGGGAATCCCTCAAATAGAAAAGTTTAAAAAGTAAGACTGGAGCATACTTGACTTGTACACGAATTTTCTTATAGAAAGAAAGAAAAAAAAAACGCACAAACACATACGTATGATTCGATTGCTCTGCCAAGTGGACCTTTCTATAATGGTAACCGTTTTGAAATCGACGGACCCATTGCACTATTTTTTTTATTTTTTCTTTATTATTATTATTATTTTAGAAACCACAATTCAGTATTTTCAATAATGTACTGATGAAAACTATTTATATTGTTTTAATACTTTTTTTAAAAAAAGACAGTACATTCGAATTATGTAGAGGGAAGGTTAGTACGGACCAGTAGCCGGCCACCGAATTTAGAAGGGATTTAATAAGATTTAGGGGCACACTGAAACTAGTCACAATATCCAAACCGTTTGCTCCAGATGATCTGTTACACCAACTATCTTGTGCCTGCAAAGTAGAATGTGGCAGTTATTGTGGGTGCAGAGTAGCAACTTGTTTTGTTTTCCAACGTGTCAGCATTGTAGTGAGTTACCATTAAACTGACACAGTCAAAGATAGATAGTGTGAATCCATCTTCTATAGAATAAAGCTGTACATATTGTAAACAGCAATGATAGAAGCAACAAATGTAAGTATAATCACAAAAAGTGCTAGATGATAAAAGAGAATAAAGTATATAACATGTTAGTGGTGGGTGGGTGATCCGTGATGCTATAAAGCATTTACAGGGTGTCTACTAAAATCTCAAAATGAAATTTCGTGACCCTTTCTTTTAAAAAACATAAAATTTGTAACATTCTCAAGAGCGAATTTGGGTGCAAATTAGGCCGAATTTCTATAGATGTGATAGAAGCATGCTTAGCTTGCGATTTGGTAGCGTCTACAGCCGTCGATAGACATTTTTGGCGGTGAATTTGACGTTTTATATAACAAAATTTTCCAGTCTGTACTTATATTTATACAGATAAAAAAAAATCGTGGCTTAAAAGCTAAATTTCTTGACTTTCATGACTGTTTTCTGATTTCGTGACGTTTTCATGACTTTCGTGACCAAAAGACACCTTGATTTATCGCTATGTGATGCAGTCAGTGCCTTCGCACAGCTGTCAGTTTTGTCAGACCGGTACACGGCAAGTTCATTGGTGGCGGATAATGAAATGGCCCTTAGTGGGAAGAATTAGGGGATACTCCTCGAATCAAAACTGGCATAAGCGTTAGAAATTGTATTTAAAAAAGCATTGTTTATATAGTATTGTTGTTTCCTTGGTAAACGCAATTTAAGTATATAGATTTAATAACAGTTAATTCCATTAATCTACTTTACATCTTGCAGTAGACAATCAAATTATATCTACTTCACTCAAAAATTACATGATAAACTATTCCAGTCTTAGTATAGTAAGTCACATTGTTCACTGTGACTGGATAGTGGCCGCCGAACCTGTTTTATAGAAAGTTTTCACGTAATACGACGTAAGAAAACATATGCAAAAATTGGATATATTATGAAAATGACAGTAAACTGCTCAGAAATCCTTCTGAATAATTCCTGGATGGCTATGGAATTCCCAATGAATGTGACTGGCATTTTCAGTCCTCACACATGCCCGTTTTCACATTGTTTGGAATTCATTCCACGAAATATGGTGTACTTCGATAGATGATTCCATATCTATTCCATAGATGGGTTTGTTCAATGAGGCATGTAAGATTTCGTCTAATTCTTTTCCTGGTGGTATAGTTTCACGAATTGAGGCAACATTGCCTTTTTGTACGGCCATGCTTATAAGTTGTGTTAAAAAGTAACTGGCTCTGTTATCTCCAGTTAGAAGAGTAATTCGTTGACCAACTTCCTTGAAAAAAATTGCGGTTGCCAGGTCGCCATTAGCGACTAGAAATTTAGAGCTGGCGACCAATGTTAAGTAGGAATGGTTTCTGCCTAAAGTCATAGGGCTGCGCAGTTTCTGTTTCTCATGAAAATAATTGTCACTGAGAGAGAGAAAACACGGAATATGAAGTTTTCACAACGACCGTGGGGAGGGGACCTCTCAAAATTTGTACGTGAAAGATACTGGCGACCATCATCTTTGGATTGGCGAATGCGTCTGACTTTGAAATTTTGCGCCCTGTATACTATATATATATTTTTTAAACCTATTAGGTTTAATGTAAATATGAAGAAAATCAATATTGTAGCCCATTTAATAACAAACAAAACAAAAACGTTGAATTCGATCCGATCATTAGTAACAAAGATAATGGATGTTTCGTAAATGCTGGCATTTTAAACGGGCGATTTTTGGAGACTTTTGTAAAAATCCTCTGATAGGGTCTATCACTGAAGTAAAATTCAGCTTTACTCAAATTATTTCTGATTCAAAACGTTAATTGACTGGGCTATTGCTGTTTTGAGTAAATACTAACGTTGATTTCATTTTACGTGTATTTCACGCAGATTAGTATTCTTTCCATTGTACACCTTGTCTCAAAAAGGTTGAGCGCATTCTTTATTGGTGTTTTGAGGCAAAAATTTTCTAAGTCCAGCTTCGGGTATCTTCGGGAAAAAGTAAGCCAGGTTCGAACCTCCAAGCCAGCCTTTGCAATCGGGAAAAAGTTTGCAGATGTGTTTTTCTTCTTTTAAATATAATAAGACTTGTTACCAAGTGTTTAAAAAAGCAACATTGATTGAAATACTTAATGATACAATATTTCGAAACCTTTTTTTTTTAATGTTAGCACATGCTTGTTTGTCATTTAGCTCTCCATACGTAATGGAACATTTAAATACGTTAAGGAATCTTTCCATATGTAAAAGAATGCTCAAAGTTAAGAAATAGAACATAATTATCGCCTGAGTACTAAAATAAAAGTCAAAGTAGAACAGAAACAGCGTTTGTAATGGATATGAATGTCAAAATTATCTTGAGATCCGTTATACATCGCTAGAAGGTTGTGTTAGCTCATTGGTAAGCTGTCGGATTTCAAATCATAAGGTTGAGGGTTCGAATTCCGTCTAGGCTAATCCTTTTTTTAAAATTATATTTTCCGCAATGCATGAAAAATTATATAAAATAATTACATTAGAATACATAAGTTGTGTATATATAACATAATCATTGCAGAACATAGTAATTATTATGTTTAAAATATAACATCTGGGATAATTTTCACAGTAGGTCGGTATTATATATGAGGATGTAAATACAAGTTAAGAAAATCATTTAATAGCAATAAATAAGTTATGTAGTGTATTTATTTGCATCTATTTGTCATACAGATGTAACTTCTCAATATTCTCATTACAGCATGTCATTTACATTCGTGAAATACAATATATTCCTACGGATATAGAAAGTGTATAAACAGAGTATCCAAAGTCGTATCCTGCTTCAAGACACATAACTTTTCCCGATCCCCTTAACGTCACGGGAAGAAACACAAATTCTCTTTAGAACGGAATGTCGTTACTTAGAGTCTCATTCGAATACGTTGAATATGCTTTTGTATATTCATCTCTCTCTCTCTTTCGCTTTGTTTATGTGTGTGTGTGTGTGTGTGTGTGTTGCGGAATATCCCAAGTTGAATACAACATTTGCCAAGTATATGAGCATCATCGTCATCGAATACCAGAAATTGAAAATCGTGTTTCTTCAGATTGGGTTTGTGTGTTCATGTTAGCTCACTGGTAGAGTACGGACTTGCCAATAAAGAGGTCTTGAGTTCAAAACCTACAGCTAATTATCATTCTTTTGTTGGTAGGATTGCACAGAAATCGGATACAAGGAGTGGTTTACTTCTAGAAATATTTTCAGAAGCGTTTAGGTAGCCCTGAAAAGGGCTGTTTTCGGGAGTTAAGGCGGGGACATTAATATTGTGTCCAAGACCCTTCTGAATTTATTACTCGCTCCATTCTTCTGGGCATGGAATCTATTACATGGGTGACAAATCTATCTCCTTCCCCTACCTCCAGCCATGCTTCGGAAACAAGATGCCACAGGTCATCCTGAGTTCTTGGTGGATCTGCCTCAGGCCAACTTTCCCTTAGAGTACGCTTCACTTCTGCCCACATATTTTCCATGAGATTGAGGTCTGCTCCACGAGCGGCCAGTCGATTAAATCAATCTCAGGGTGCCCTGCGAACCATTCCTGAATCACACGGGAAGTATGTATTGGCGACTGGTATAGCTGGAACTGAATTACACCATCAGGCTGAAATACTCGTACAGATAGCACCATGATATTATTGATAATGTCTAAGTACTGAGCATTGTCCAGATGTCCTTCAATTCTATGAAGCTGTCCTGCTCCGCGACTGGAAATCCAACCCCAACATAAAATAGATACATGGCCACTGCGATTGCAAGCAGCCACATATCCATGGTCATATCGGGTGCCTCTCGGACGATACACAAAACGGCGTCCCTCCTTTGATGTGAATATGGATTCATCTGAGAAAACTACGTTTTCCCAATTGAGACCCACATTCGCCTGTGCAAACGCGAGACGGTAAATTTTGTGGTCGCCGGAGAGTTTTTCCTTCACGGCAGCA
Organism: Thermobia domestica; assembly: GCF_964235325.1. Classification (NCBI taxonomy): domain Eukaryota; kingdom Metazoa; phylum Arthropoda; class Insecta; order Zygentoma; family Lepismatidae; genus Thermobia; species Thermobia domestica. The sequence continues at coordinate 239,447,161 of NC_137458.1, read as the reverse complement.
ACACGGCCACGTAACCCAGCATGACGAAGCCTTCGCAGAGCTGTATGCTTACTACCAGGAAAGAGAGGAACCTCCCTTAGCTGTCTAGACGTCCTTAGTGGGTCTAACCGGGCTTCGTTTACTAATCTCGCATCTTGGGCTTCGGTTGACACATGCGGACGACCAGGAGATCGTAAATTATCAGTCTGACCTGTAGCACCATATTTCCGAATCCATCGCCTTCCTGTAGAGGCCGGGACACCTACTCGCCTGCTAGCTGCAGTTGCAGAATAACCTTCCAACTCCCATAAAGTAATTACTGCTGTACGTCTATCCATAGTTACCAATGTTCTGAGCTGTGAGAAGGAAGCAATAGGTAAAAGCTAGTACCTGACGTGTGATTGGTTACTTGCACGACACGCCTATTGTGGGGAACAGCGTTGCCAGATCTAGCATAATGATGCTAGATCTAGCATAATTTGCATGTCTCTAGCATCTAGCATCTTGCTTTTAGCATCCTGCCCAAATCTAGCACAATTTCAGCAAGTTTGTCAAAAAGCCGTAAAACCTGGAGATGAGAAAGAAGTTGGTCGTGGGAAGAAAAAGAACGGCAGAAATGTATCCTCTTCCATTGATTCATACAGTCGGTAAACCATACAGGCAGTCTTATTTTTCGAAGTAAGTTCGAAACGTCTTTGGGCTTTTTTGTGGCTCCACCCAGGGTTTTCTAATCCTTTAACTCCGACGCATGGGCGGAGCTATGGGGGCCATTCTCCCCCCAACTTTTTGACAACTTCACCATCTTTATTTCTGACTTCATGATCATATTTATTCCTGAAATGACAGCTCCGAGACCGACCAAAAATCTGCCCCCCCCCCCAGCAGACGATTCCCAACTCCGCTTATGCTGCGAAGTAATTTTCTTTCAAAATATGTAAACAAAAACTTTGCATTCATTTATACGACATATACGCCATTGAATCTGGCAACGACTGCATTAATTTAGTTGAGTTAAAATTTTGGTGCGTGAAGTATTGAGTTCTATCCATGCATTCTTGCTCTCTGTGTATTTTAAGTTACGTTATCGTATCTCAACTTCGTTTTTTTTAAACTCCTGAATTAGTAATTATGAGGATCTAGCATAATTTGACCGAATCTGGCATAAGTTCGATCAGGTTTTGGAATAATTCCGAGCTGTGAGTCTGGCAACGCTGGTGGGGAACGACTTGGTCAACGACTCGCGAAAGAAATCTGAAAATGGTGCCCCGTAATAATAATATTAAAAACAGTTTTTATAAAGGAATATTAATACATACGAAAAGCTGTTTAAAGAATGAATTGTTATACTGACTTTACACGTATAAAAACATATACCATATACCAAACAGATTGAGCGATATGATGATAGCTGTTTTGAGACAAACACTTTCGAAGTCCAACTTCGGGTATCTTCGGAAAACAGTAAACTAAAGCTGCTGGTTCGAACCTCCAAAGCCAACCTTAGTAATCCGGAAACGATGTACAGATATGTTTTTCCTTCTGTTAAATATAATAAGACATGTTGAAATGCTATTAAGTGTAGAAAAAAGTAACATTGAAATACTTAATGATACAATATTTCGAGACTATGTATTCACACTCTCGTTTCGTCATTGTGATTTCCATACGGAAAAGAGCATTTACGTATGAGCTCAGTTATATTTCAGAAGCAGCTTCCGAAAAGCGGTCATATTAGCTCAGTGGTACACCACCGAGCGCTTAAATCGTGAGTTCGATACCCGTTCAGGTGAAATTCTTTTATGATATTCTACTTTCCTCAATGCATGAAAATTATGTAAAATAGTTACATTACAATTCATCAGTTGTATATATCAGTTGAATATATATATATTCATATCATCAGTTGTATATATCAGTTGAATATATATATTCATATCATTTCACGACATAAGTAATTCTTATCTTTAAAATATAACATCTGAGGTATTGACAGAACGTCGGTGTGTTATGTGTGAATATTGAATACAAATTTAAAAAATCGTGTAATAGCAATAAATAAGTTATGTAATGTATTTATTTGCAGCTACTTTCATCGCAGATAACTTCTCAATATTCGCATTACAGCATTTAGGTAGAGCATATCGAAAATCGGATCGTGGTCCAAGGCAAAAAACTAGCTAGCCCCAAACTGTCACGCAAGAAATTCGCGAATCGCAAAAGTAAAGTGAAGAGATTGAGAGCGGCAATTCCTTAATCGCTCTCTCTCAACTCTCTCTTATCTGCATTTATACACATAAAAGTGTATGTATGTATGTTCCAACATAACTCATGTATGCCTAGAGCAGGGTTTCTCAACCTGGGAGTCGCGGCCCCTAGGGGATCGCGAAGATAGGCGGAAGAGATAAATATAGTTAGAATCTAATACCAGAAATTATTTTTAAATATTATTTTTAATTTTGTTCTGATAAGCATACTTTTATTTTTTATACACACTGTAAAGAACAATAAAAAATAAGTCTACTGAACATTTTCAAAGGGTGTAGAATTCGTGTTACTATTCGGTTCAAAGTCTCTTGTCGTCGCGAATTCTGTCGAGAAATTTGAAGCTTAAAATATACAAAACGATAATCATGCCTGTTGTTCTGTATGGTTGCGAAACATGGTCGCTTACTCTGAGGGAAGAACATAGACTGAAAGTATTTGAGAACAAGATCCTTAGACGAATATTCGGACCCAAGAGGAACGGGAATGGGGAATGGCGGAAACTTCATAACGAGGAACTACATAATTTATACGGTTTACCCAACATTGTTAGGGTCGTCAAGTCTAGAAGGCTTAGGTGGGCAGGTCATGTAGCTACAATGGAAGAAAGTAGAAACGCTTTCAAAATCTTGACTGGGAGACCGATCGGAAAACGACCATTAGGAAGACCTAGGTGCAGATGGGAGGACAATATTAAGATGGATCTCGCTGAGATAAGAATACAAAGTAAAAACTGGATCCAATTGGCTAAGGATAGAAGTCAGTGTAGAGCTTTTGTGAACGCGGCATTGAACCTCCGGGTTCCATAGGCCATAGAGTTAGTTAGTTAGTAGAGTTGTTTAAAAATGAATTTAAATCAAAGAGGTATGATATAAAACTAATGAGAGCTGTATATAGAAATACTAGAAAAATACACATGCAACAAAACCTGCACATTGAAATACAATTAAAATTAAAACCTAATGAGATACCTAAGCATGGTGTAATTTCACTAGTGCAGCAATGTCCGGTTCAATCTTCATGACGAACATTATCAAACCATTTTCAACTGATAAGCGATTTCTTATCTTTGTTTTAATGTTTACCATAAAAAAAACACACTTTCGCACAAGTACGATATAGCAAATGGAATTATTACTTTTAAAGCAGCAATCCCCAGACCAGGATATTCTTCTCTCCTTATCAGGCAGAACTTGTCCAAGTCTTCGTTACAAAAAAACCAGTTGCAAAGACTTGTCGCATGATCATTCTATTATTTGGTCAAGAAGTTGTGGGCTTAGATCGAATACGTTAATGGCCTCTTCAATGAAGGAGTTTAACATCCATCTTGAACCAGCACCTTCGTCATTGGGAATATAGATATTACAGTTACTGTATCCACTGTCAGTGCCGGGCGCCGAGAAAAGGGGCCACACATTTCGGAGGAAGTGTGTTACTCATGTTAGGAAAGTACATGTGCACATGTGTAAAATAGAAGGAAAAACGTAATAAAATGTGCTGAAAATTAAGGAAAGGTAGGGTTTATTTTGAAAATGTTATTGAGCTTCGTGCCAACCATGGTGGCGCTTCGTAGCTAGTCTGTCGACGTCACTCATATATACGGTGACATCGTACTATACTCTCGCTCCGGGCACTGATTTTCCATGGCACTGTTCACTATAAACAAAAAAATGGATTCTACTATTATAGAAATAGGTATGTTAAAAATCCCACACAAGCTTATTATAAAACAAATTATAAAACGGTCGCTGGCAAGAGAGTGTGATAAAAGGGGATCGTGACAGAATTAGATTGAGAACCACTGGTCTAGAGTAATTTTAACCACATTTCTTATAGTTTCAAAAAGATTGCTGTCGGGTTACCTATGGTGAATGGGAGGGGGATACATATAAAAGATTGCTAGAAAATGATCGATATTAGATTCATAGTTTTCGGGGTCGCTTAGATTAATAGTGAGACTTTCAATTTCGCTTAACTCCGATTAAGCTCTCATTAGTAGGGATGGGCACGAACGACTTTTCTTTGAAACTCGACTCGACTCGAAACAGACATCTTTGAGGTCTACTCTTGGACTCGGCGCGAAAAATATCTTCCAACTCGACTCGGATTAGAGTCAAGTCGAACCAAAACGAGCCAAATCCTGTGTGTAGTCCTACCTAGACAATACATAGACAATAATTATTCTATCATCAATTATACTACTATTACTACAAATAATAATAATAATAATAATAATAATAATAATAATAATAATAATAATTATTATTATTATTATTATTATTATTATTATTATTATTATTATTTTTATTATTATTATTATTATTATTATTATTATTATTATTATTATTATTATTATTATTATTATGACAACACCGTGTACAAACATGAACAATAGATGGTTAGTAAAGGAATACTAAAAGCTAGTTGACTGCCGACGTCGGTAGTCATGAACTCTACAAGGCAAAGACATCGTTCATTACTCTAAGCTGTAAGCGTCGGTGGACTACAGATGGTCAACTATTGACCTCTCGCCAGAAATTGGTGGCCCCGCAGCGACGATCCGTGGTGGCCCAAGTTCCATTTTGAAAACTTTACCACCAGCAGCAGAGACGCGATGAAACGCCAACGAACCACAAAATTACTCTCCCAAAATATGTCAAAATGCTTATATGTGTGATTTGTTTATATTTAGGTGAATCAAAAAAACACAAAACAAATACCCGGGGTGGACGCAAACTATCAATATTACGATTACTAGGCACGTGTTCTCCTGACTTCCCCACGGAAACGATCATAAAAAGCTTGGTTGTTGAAGGATAAATCATTGACGTCTTAATTTAGCCAACCAGAGAAACCCCTACATCTCGAGTTCTAGAAGGTGATACCGTGAACCGTTTCAGATTTATTGCTTCCTGGTGGAGTACTATCCATGAGCAAAATTTGAGCATAATAGCCGACATGCATCTTCGGTGCCTCTTATCTTTAGTACAATTTTAACCAGAGATGGTGTGGGTCAATGAAAATTTGATCCACAACCCACCATGACCCACTATCACCCACCACCCAAATGCCCCATTGGCCCACTCTGACCCATCAACCATCGTGATCCACTCTGACCCACCACCAACTATGAACCACTCTGAACCATTGCGACCAACTCCGACCCACCAAAACCCATCGACATCAACTCTGACCGATGGCCCACGTCCTCCCCTCCATTGACTAAAGAGGTTACACTTGTAATAAAACAAGACTGTGAAATTATCACTTATCGGAGTTTGAATTTCTACCGTCAATGGCTGAAGCACCTCTCTGTTACAATACTGGTGGGTCTGACCTTTACGATATATAATGGCAAAGTGTTTCTCATCTTCCAAATTAAAATGAATTTAAATTTATCATATACTAGCATATATTACCCGCTTCGCTGGGTTGAAATGAAAATTTAAATGCACAACTCCATATCTCATGTGTTTAATACCCGTTAAATATGCTTGCAGTAAATGTTAACATTATATCGCCTGTCATTTATGTTAACCCGCCGAGTGACACGGTCATGCGGGTTGCATATAAATACGTTTATTTTTACCTATGATGAACTAACAAAGGATTTGTACGTTATGGACACTTGAATGGTCAATTATCTCAAGACACTGGTAATTAAAAATTAAAGTGATATGATAAAAACAATCTAGGGTCCAAATCCTAATAACCCCCCAAAAATGAAAGAAATTGGTTCAGCCGTATTAGCGTGATGAGGGAACAAAGGATTTGTACGTTCTCTTTTATATATATAGATAATTATTTCTTTGTTGCCTTACAGACACATTTCAGTAGAAAATAGGGTGAAATTTGAACGTTTCAAATCAAGGAAAAGTAGACCAACGAAAAAAAAAAAAAAGAGAGAGAGAGAGAGAGAGAAACTAATTTTCTATTTAATTAAGCATGCCGTACTAATTGAAAATGCCCATGTAATTAAGTTTAGAATACAAATTTTATGGCCGTTTTTCTCTAACTTTATGGCTTGATTGCCTTATGCTCGGAACGCTCCATACATTAAACACCAGCTTCAGCAATTATAAATAGAAAGCAGTGGGTATAAAATTAAAAAAGAACTTTAGTTTGCATTACTCAATTTTTTTCTCAACTAATATCAATCGTTTTCGATTATTTTTACAAATCAACCCACTACCAATTTCCAATATATAGAAAATGCACCCCCGTCCCCCCGCTCATAAAAGATAATTTTAAAAAATGCCAGGACATATTTTCTTTATTTTTAATAAAGAGTTATATGTTGAATTTCAGCTCTCAGTTGAACGGCTTGTAAGATACTAAATTTTTCGCAAAAATTCGGACTTCTACTCCCCCTAAGGATATGTATTATAATGAAAGTGACAAGCGTATGGTAACTTCCCAGTTGGGAATGGAGCCTGATTATATACCAAACGTCAATTCATTTGACTTTGCAATTTGACCGTGATGATTACGCAGACATAGTTACTTTCAATTTTTTATGATACATATCCTTATTTCATATGTTACAGATGATTCAAAAATATTTTTTCAAGCAGTTAGCTCCTCTAGAATCTCACAGGCTGCATCCCAAAATCCAACTCCTACTATCCTATGACAATCCAAAAGTGACTGAACTTTTTTTATTAGGAACAAATGACAAAAGAAAAATGGAGATCTTGAAAGTAAAATGTAGAAAAGCTCGGTGCCCCCAATAACTACATATTTCTCCACCCCTTCATCCCGAACTTAAAAATAAAACTTAATTCGAATATGGTTAATTAGTGAATTTATTACAGTTAAATTCCACTCACTACATGCTACAGCTACAACTATGTAACAAAAAATAACAACTGTGAAACATGTTCTGAATTACTATTAGATTTCTTACGCTATTATTAAACATATTAGAATAGTAAAAGAGGATTGATCGTGAAATAGTATATTTGCTCTTGATTTATAACTTTTTTCATACGGAAAAAATTAAAATATTATTCAAGTTTTAAACTTTGCACTCTGCAAATATGTTGCCCTCTAGGCAATGGGACTAATGTGAAATGTGGATTAATGTGGACTAATGGGAAATGCTGCACTGTTAGCAGCGCTGAAAACTTACGATTCGATTCTAATATCGAATGATTTCGATATCTTTATGTCGCTACGTAACCACCCTGGGTGCTAATGGAAGCTTAATTGGACTTGAATTGAAAGTAGAACTATTCACCTAAGCGACCACGAAACTATAGATTCGATACTAATATCGACCCGTTTCTAGCATTTTTGATATGTATCCCGACAGTACTCTTTTTCCAGACTGTAAGAAATATAGTTAAAATTGCTCTAGATATATCAGAATTATGTTGAAATACACACATAAATCCACTTTTATATTCTGTATAAATAGAGAGTGAGCGAGCGAGCGAGCGAGCGAGAGAGAGCGACTCAAGGCATCACCACCTCCACATTGCAAAAGCATATATCAGGAATTGAATTGAAAATCTATGTAAAGACTTTCTGCTGTGGCATGCTTCATAAGGACAATTCCAGTCTGCTCACGTGACCTTTGGGGTTCATGAATTTTTTTTGCGAGCGTTCCGACTTTGGATTCTCTGTTTATACCTTCTGTTTATGCATCGAATAACTTTTCAAGAACATAAATGACATTCTGTATTATGAATGTTGAGAATTACCCTCTATATGACAAATAGTTGCAAATAAATACACTACATGATTTATTTATTGCTATTGAACGAGTTTCTTAACTTGTATTTACATCCTCATATATAATACCGACCTACTGTGAAAATTATCCCAGATGTTATATTTTAAACATAATAATTACTATGTTCTGCAATGATTATGTTATATATACACAACTTATGTATTCTAATGTAATTATTTTATATAATTTTTCATGCATTGCGGAAAATATAATTTTAAAAAAAGGATTAGCCTAGACGGAATTCGAACCCTCAACCTTATGATTTGAAATCCGACAGCTTACCAATGAGCTAACACAACCTTCTAGCGATGTATAACGGATCTCAAGATAATTTTGACATTCATATCCATTACAAACGCTGTTTCTGTTCTACTTTGACTTTTATTTTAGTACTCAGGCGATAATTATGTTCTATTTCTTAACTTTGAACATTCTTTTACATATGGAAAGATTCCTTAACGTATTTAAATGTTCCATTACGTATGGAGAGCTAAATGACAAACAAGCATGTGCTGACATTGAAAAAAAAAAAGTTTCGAAATATTGTATCATTAAGTATTTCAATCAATGTTGCTTTTTTAAACACTTGGTAACAAGTCTTATTATATTTTAAAGAAGAAAAACACATCTGCAAACTTTTTCCCGATTGCAAAGGCTGGCTTGGAGGTTCGAACCTGGCTTACTTTTTCCCGAAGATACCCGAAGCTGGACTTAGAAAATTATTGCCTCAAAACACCAGTAAAGAATGCGCTCAACCTTTTTGAGACAAGGTGTACATTTTCAAGTCTAGATTGTTCAGACCCACAAGAGGCCAGGTGAATACACCAAGCATGAATTCCTGCAACGCAAACAATATTTGGTTCAGCTACAACTTGTGATCCTGAAATATCATTTTTTATTTAAAAAAAAAAAAAAACTTTCAGACAAATGTAGTTATTTTCTCCAACGAAATTTTGGAAAACATATTGTAATTTATTACAACCAAGAACCTTCATATGTGCAGAATGTTAAGATTAATATTTCTCTTTATTTTCTTTACCACATTTTTATTATTAAAATCAAAAATCAGCTAACCGTAGAATATCTATATATTTAACTTTTTTCCTTGCATAATTACCGATTACTAACAAAAAACCTTTTCAATTTGAATCCACTGAAAGCAAGATATATCCAGAAACATCCCGAAACATCACTTCTTTTTCTTCTTTTTTCTCGAAGGCATGTGTATTGAACCTGAAACGGCACATGTATAGCAGTTTCTGCCTTCCCGGAGACCCGGGGGAAAATGTTGGGAAATAAGTGCTGTAATAAGTACACACATGTCAAAGTGAAAATGTTTTAAAGAAGATAAAAATGAGATTGTATTATGTGGACTTTTTAGATTCAGATTATATAGTTTTTGCTGGAATGTATTAAGTATTTGTTCAAGGTTCTATATTTTATAAATATGTTTTTATTTATATAGTCTTTTACTTGAAATTATATTTTGTATTAAAGTACGCATTCGCATCTACAATTTGATAATGATTGGCTTTGGTGGAAGACTATATATATGGGAAAATTTATATGTCGTTAGGCCTAACGTTAACAGTGAACGATACAGCTCAAGTATATAATGCAGCACCAATCACTAACAATTATCATAGTTGCAACACAGAAGTAAAATGTAATGCGTACAAAATATTTAAAACGTTGAGATAAACTTGCATTTCGTTTTTTATTTGGTTAATTTATACGGATCTTTTAAAGTACATCCTACAATTTTAAGTGTATATCCTAAAGCTTTTTCATGCATATTTAGGCACGCCTTAGTGCATAGTGATCCGTACTCTTTTTAAGCTGTACCTATACCTATTCAGTGTATCGCAATACACTACAAAAATTCTAATCAGCTTTAACTAAATATTAATTTCATTAAATCATAATTAACTATGAAGACATTAAAAATTCCATATCGCCCATCTGACAATCACAATTGTATATTTCTCCAATCTAACTTGTAATCAGGCTATCGATCTTCTTTTCAGTTAAGTATTTGTATATATATGTATATAAATACAAGATATATAAGTTATAAACACTAAGTTACATATTCAATTAAAACTACGTAAAGAATAGCAAGTTAAAAAGAATAGGTTTATACTTTGTATTACCATTTCATCCTTTCCTGGAAATGCTTCACGAAGAAATTCAAAATGAAGTTCCATCACAGCAGGATCAATTGATTCCTCGTTCTCATTTACTTTATCTGACGTATCAGAAGGACTACCTGATTGAGTCTTTAAAAAAATATAAAAAAATTAAAAAAGACATTCTTATAAAGTGGAAACATATACCCAGCTATGTGCACGTTTTTAACTACTTCACCAGAATTTTCTACACATACTCCAGGACGTGAAACAGAAATACAAAGCAGATAGGTATTTCTAGCCAAAATGCTATTAACCTTTTTAAAAAATTAATAAATAAAGCATCGTACTTATAATAAAAAAGACGAAGATAATCCAAACTACCAGGACTACCATTACAGTAGACAATTTTCTTGACTGACTACACATCTTCCTCGCTTAAGTTTTCATACGAACTTTTCACCACTAATGTTCAAAAAACAAGCGCCACATATTTTACCTCTATAACTACAATCTAGTACGTTCAACTAATTTAACTTGTAGTTCTTTTTACAAATACATTTCTACAATATTCTGCAACTTACACAATCAAATACGGTCACAGTAGAGCTTAAGACACCCTTGTCTAATGAAAGCAAGTTTAATCCGAGAATACCTTCTTCTCAACTTGTATTACGTATATATACATCTTTGCAAGGAGAGACAACTAAGACAAATTACAAGAATCAATATATTTAAGTCAGCGCAATCTAAAACTTCACGTAAACTCAACATAGAGGAAAATTATTTCATGTCCAATACAAAAGGAGGAAAAGCATGAATCAGATAACAGAATTTGATATATAGGTTCATGGCAAATATTTGAATCCCCCTTTCCATTTAGCATAGGATCCCCCTTTCCATTTTGATTAGCGCATTTCAATCAAAATAAAATAAAAAAAAAAATCCATACCCTACTCTTGGCATAAATTTTGAGACACACTACTCCTTAGAATAAGTCCTTGGATCAAAGTGACATCAGTAGTTTTCAAATGTCCCTCCTTTCCCACTCCATTAGGGATCAAATTTGGGTTGAACCTAAACGGTATCGGAAACACTATTCATCTCTCCGACTTCGTATCGGTAGCTTTTCAATATTTTTACATGTCATCTCTTCCCACTATCCCCTAGGGGTATCTTACATATTTACAGACTGTATGTCATGTGTACCAAGTTCGGTTGAAATTGCTTCAGGCGTTCCAGAGTTTTTAATACAGGATGTTCCTATACAACACCGACAACGTTTGAGAGGTGATTCCTAACACCAAAGTAAGACAAAAAAGTATTGACTATCTTGGTGCAGAAATACTTCATTTTAGCGCCATGATCAGTCGAAACTTCTACTTAGTCGCAGCGCAGAATAAACTCTCGAAGAAAGAACTGAAATGAAACAGTCTTTAACATTTTCCGGTTATGTCTTTTCGACTACACGCAATGAAGATAGATGATTAATGAAAGCTAATTACGAAAGAATTTGAGGAATAGGTGTGGAAGAAAACAGGAAAAACTAAAGAAAACTCACGGACACGATGCTGTCCACCATAAACTCTCATGGTCTGGGGTTGAATCAGAGATTCTTCGCACCAGAAGTGAGAGGTCTATCACTGATCCATCGTAACACCACTTCGGAGGAAGAACTATGATTCCAATAGAGGTATTAGTCGAGTAAATACTATGTGTGATAAGCCTATGTACAGAAAGTACTGACGCTCAATATATGCAATTCTAGTTTTCTTCGTCCGAAAATGTTATGTTCGTTTTTCTACGTCAGTTACCCTCAACTGGTAGATCGCAACCCTCTACAAATCACGGACAGATTGTCGGTGGGTCGCCGTCAAGGTGATTTTTAATAATTTTACTATTGCTGTTATTATTTGCAGGGAAAAACGAGCCGTATGGGACTAGAAAAAGGGTGACGTAATGTTCAAAAGGCTGAATAGGTTAGCTGTACGAAAACACGCATGAATAACGCATAAAGATATCAAGATGATTCGATTTATAAGTCTTAAGCGGGTCATTCCACATCAAATCATTCAGCAAAATATCTTTTTTTAATCCATCATCTCAGATTTTCATGAAACTTTTGTCACTTGTTAGTAGTACAAGGGTTATACCTGTGTGAATTTTTTCGTCCTTACACCAAATAGATTTGGAGTTATATGCGATCAAAGTTCGGGAAAATAGCACATATACACAGATTCCGAGAATTTGGTTGAGACTGCGCTCTAAATTAAACATGTTATAGCTCAAGATCTAACAAACATAGCTGCGCAAAAATTCTCAGAGCAGCACCTAGGTTTGTAGATTGCAGAAAAAAATTCATCAAGACAGCCAACTCCTGCCTTTGTTAAAATAATAATAATAATAATAATAATAATAATAATAATAATAATAATAATAATGATGATGATGATGATGAGATACAGGTGTTTTGATCGTAATTTTTGTTTTCAGCTAAACGTAAAACTCTGCTCTAAAGAGTTATGAAAGAAAAATAGTGGAATTTTGGGTACTGTTACTATCATTAATAAATGTTATAAATTTATGAATTGTTAAATACATACAAATTATAATATATATATATATATATATATATATATATATATATATATATATATATATATATATATATATATATATATATATATATATATATATACTTGAGCTATGGTGTAGGGGGTGAATTATCCCAAAGATTTGGCCCAAACCAGGAAAGGAAGGGCCCAAGTACACAAATGCAAGGAGTCTTTGAACTCATCCATTTGTCTATTTCGAAAAACAAGTTCTATATGTTCAACACAAATTAATATCTCTGCTAAAACGGATAGGTATATGAAATGATCAGTAATATATATGCACATATAGGCAATGTGATGTTGCCACTTTCAAGGTATATCTGCAATAATGCAAACATCCCACGACACCTACTTTAGACATTTGGGAAATTCGTCAAATAGTTTAAAAGAAAATTGCTTTAAAAAGTAATAATCTCATTACTTAAAACATTTGAGCGTCTTTGTTTAGAACGCGAAAGTGAATTGGAGATAGAATGTCCTTGAGTAATAAGGCTAAGCCACCCCAAACAAACTCATATAAAATCACATTCCTACTTCGTATTTATTACTAGGTTTTGAAAGTAAAGAAAAAAGAATATAATCGTGCGAAGCGTAATTTTCCTCTGGTGGTTATTTGGTCCAAAAAAAATGTAAACACACTTTGATATGGAACAACAATAATTAATTATATTTGAAAGACTGGTAATGAAAATCACATGTTTTCACTAGAACCACAATTTTATCATACATCAGCACAGAAACTAACCATACATCCGCGAAAAGTAATATTGTGTGGATATTTGCATCCGCAAAGATCTCTAAGCACTGCCCTCTCCAGTCCGCTACCTGAACAACCATACATTCTTATTCTTGAAGTCAGTGTTCAGCTACTCAAACCACAGAATCCGAAACACAGCTTCTGTTATATTTGAACAATTCAGTATCTACTCAGCTATTCAGACTACACAAGTCTCAAATATATTGTGTGCCAGAATTATATCGTGATAAAAGATATGACACATTCAAGAATTTTACTAGAAACAACGGAAGAAGGAATAAGGAAATCTAAAATTGAATTTACACAAATTGAAGCACCCGAATGTCGACGGTAAATTGATTCATTCTCCTCTGTCATCTTCGTGAGTGTATGAAGAAGATAAGGGATCACTGAAACGTAGCGTCAATTTGTAGTCCACATTTGGGTCCTTTAATTAGTATAATAGAATTTTAAAATTAATATGCATCCTATTATGTCATGAAGCAACAATAAAAAAGGAACTTCATTATAGAAAATGAGAGAACCAATGAAGGAAAAAAAAAGACTTGAAAGAAAACTGGTACTAAGAAAAGAGAAAAGTGGCTTACAGTAAAAGGAACACGAAAGAAAAATGACTCAAGAAATGATACAAAGTAGATAGCATGGATGAAAAAAAAAAAGTACAGCAAATACCAAAAAGATGACAAGTTACTTCTGGAAAGAAAAAAAAAATAGTAAGTAATTTCAGCAGCACAGAAGATAAATTTTAAAAGAAAAATAAATAAAAAGTTTTTTTTCTTTTTATAAATGATTGTGACAACGCTCTAATACGTATAGATACATGAAACTAGTAGCATTTTAGGCATATTCGATGAACTGAGGGACGGCGGAGAAAATAATTTTTCTTTACAAATTTTCTATAAAAATTTGAGGTTGTTCCTAAAGCCGACATCAAAATTTGACGATGTACATGAAACGTTTTTGGAGTGTTTGCAAAAAGATGTAACGGGAATGTGATCGTAGAATAGACTGCGTGATGAGGCCACCCCCTCACAATAAATGCATAGATGCCACTAGGTAGATCGGAATTTTATTTTTTTTTTTAAAAAAGTCTTGTTTTCAAATGATTGTAGATCAGGTCCTAATAGTGTTGATTCACGGAACTTAGCAGCTTCACTGTCATAATTATCACTTTCATTAATTATCCGTCTTTTGAACCTAAAGGACATAAGAATAGTATTATAACTATAGATTTAATTTCTTTAACAGTACCCGTACTGCTCCAGTTATTAAAAAGGCTTGAATGTGTTTTTCAAAGTGAGTTTGTCAAAAGCTAAAGAAATCTCTGATTCTTCTTACATACGTACATGTATGATTTGTGTAAGTTTCAACACCTTCAAGAAATTATTATTAAAATAAAATAAAATATTAAGTAAGTCTAAGAAAATATGTACTTTATAAAACGAAATATTAACCGAATGAAACTAAAGCTCTAAAAAGCAGAAATTAATAATAATAACAACAACTTAAAAAGCAGAAAATAATTCATTAATATTATCTATAAAAATTTTTGAAGTCTGTGCAAAGTAAAACAAATGCCTAATATAAAATTAGTTTCGAAGGTAAATATGTTAGACATTAACTTGTTCGGCTTGGCACGGATTTTTGCTTCAATTATTATCTATCTATCTTCTAATATATATATATATATATATATATATATATATACAGGATTTGCCCAAGTGGGCCCAGCCCGAAAAACCCGGGTTGGACCTACCTGAAAAAACCCACTTTAAAACCCACCTGAGTTTTTGAGTTTTTTGTTAGTGTATTCAGTGGTGCCCACCCCCCCTCATGTCCATGACGCACCCCCCCTCAATAGTCTATCCGTAAGTGTTCTTCCATGAAAAAAAAAAAATCTTTTCGATTAATTTTTACACACCCTCAAACATATTTATATAGATTTTTAACCCCCCCCCCAAATATTTGAATGACGCCGTTTGCGTCATAGCCCCCCCCCCCCTTGTGGGCACCCCTGGTGTATTATTGGTACAATTAAGGTGATCACATTGAAAATGATTTTTATCAGATTTTGGACTTTCCTTGGGCGAATTAGATGCTTTATGTTAAAGTATACAACAACATTACACGTTAAAGTATACAACATTCAACGTTAGACCTATATGAAGTTCTGAATGCACTGAATGAATAAAAAAGCTTACCTTAGCTTGAGATAATTATAGAACAAATTAATGTATGGTTTGTGTTTATAGCCTACTTGAAGTAAAATATGCAATTTTATATTTTAGAAAATACTTTCCGTGAATAGTGTGCTTGCCGACTCGGTGCCGCCGGAGGACGTTATCACTCATACATTTGACGAGTTTAAGGCCATAGGTGCCTGTCTCACCAGTAAATATGTAAATACATCAGTAAAACTATTAGTATTATTCCATACATTTGACGGTAACTCAAGTATTCTTCGGTAAAATTTGGTTTTCCAACAACAGTAGTTCAGTTCAGTCATTAGTTGCTACTCTTCAAATAAGCATTCTGTAGAATCAACACCAGCAATAGCGTAGAAATTCTTGTCGAATTTAAGAAGCTTAATGCTCGGAGTTCTGAAGACTGTGTAACCCTACTATTTCAAGTGCTGAATTTAAACTTCCGTACTACTGGAAGTTTCGATATGCAGTAAAGAAAGCTGCATTTTCGGGGAAAACCCGTCGTGAAAGAAGTGCTCGGGAAATTACCGAAATAGAACGCACAAAGCATCGGAAGTGAATACTTCAACAATAAAACTATTTATTTTAAACTGGAAGATATTTACTTTCATTTAAGACATTTTGAAACACTTACTTTATAAAATATGAATTATCTCTTAGTTAATTGTTTTAAATTTATTTTCGGGAAAGAACCGTCTTGCACGTACTAGGGAAATTCCCGTAATTGAACGCGCAAAGTATCGAAAGTGAACTTCAACAATAAACCATTTATTTTACCCTGGAAAATATTCAAAATATAAGACATTTTGAAACATTTATTTTATACTACATGAATTATATCTTTGTTTTAAATTAATATATTTGGTATTCATATTTGGCAAACGTTACTAAGGCTCCTGAGATAACTCGATCTACATCTTAGTTTGTCTGCCTCTGCCACACACACACACACATTACATGGCACTACTTTCGGTCTTTTAAGTTTAAATTTTCAGGGTACAAGCACGAGACGCACTAAATTTCCTGTATAGATTTTGGCGATTCTATTCAACGTAAAATTTCAAAATGGCGTCCTTTTTTTCTTTTTCTTTTTTTTTTCAAAATAGTGGGTGTCCACGCTACAAAGAGCAATTTTCGGTCTTTTAAATAGAAATTTTCAGAGTAGAAGCACGAGACACACTAAATTAGCTGTATATATATTTTTTGGCGGCGATTCAACATACAATTTCAAAATGGCGGCCATTTTTTTCAAAACAGTAGTGAACAAAATTTGCTGCAAGTTTTTACCCCAAAGACATTGAAATATTTCGAAAAAAAAATTAAACCCGAAAAAGTCCACATGGGCCAAGGTGGGTTAGTTTTTTCAAAAACATCCGAGTTTTCCAAACCCTCCATATTATATATGATAGTAATGAATTATTTTCTGCTTCTAAGCTCTTTATTAAAAGGTAACCAAAAAACTTTTTGCCGTTCTACAGCAGTGATAAACAAAGAGCAATACAGTGGATGGTACGTACCCTTTAGGGTTCGAAGTAATCTCCAATTAACATCCACCATCTTTTGCCAACGTTCCTGCAGCTGCACAATACCTTGGTGGGGTAAAACTCGGCAGTCGCGAATGCAAAGAAGAGTACGTTCCTCATTTACGAAGAATCTCCCTCGGAGGTGGTTGTCGGCGCAAGGGCTGGTGAATACGGTGCATGGCAGTCTCCCTGGTCCTCTTTCCCACATGTGGTTTGGCACTGTCGTGCAGGAACAGCACATCCTTGCGATTCACCAATGCCGGTTCCTTCTGCCGCAATGCACGGTGAACCCATCGCAACTGCTAAGAGTAGAGGTCAACAGTTATAGTCTGACCAGGTAGAAGCAGCTCGTAATGCACCACATGCCGACAATTCCACCGTGGGTGCACAGGTGGTCTTGAGATATGAGAAAACAGCTGTCTTGTACGCTTGGGAGGGTCATAAAGGACCCACTTTTCGTCATCAATGAGCAAGAGATCAGAGATGGATGTGTTCAAGTGCTTAGTGAGTAAGGACAAACAGGTTGTCACGCGTTGTTCCTTGTTGGCTGCCGACAATGTGGCGTACCTACTTGCTTAACTGGTATGACTTCCCTATCCATGCAGGTGCAGTTTGACTGTTTCAACGGAAACATGAAACCTCTCTGCAAGTTCATCACTGTCTGTCCTCCTCGATGGTTGCTTTCCAGGGCCTCGTCATCCAACACATATGATCGTCCACTGCGAGGTTCATCCGAAAAGTTCACATCTCCCAAACGGAATTTCTGAAACCAATGCCTGGCGGTGCGTTCGTAAACAGCATTCTCTCCAAATGCCTGGCAAATGCGGGAGCTGACAGGCCAGGCCCACTTTAAAGTCATACAACAAACACATGCGAACAATCTGCTTCGATACCTCCATTTCTCTTCGACATGACGAGCTATGACATGACTGCTGTATGTGTGCAACGTGCATGTATTACTGAAGGTCGATGGTCAGACTAACTCCCAATCGTTTGGCAGACACGTATGTCATTTTGTTTCCTCTCTGTGAGTACATGATTAATAGGACGTCAGAAACATCAAGAACTTTTTCTGGTTACCTTGTATTATTATTATCTTCTACTTTCTAGCGGTTTCATTATCTTCTACTTTCTAGCACTTTTGAAATCGATTAATATGGTTTTTCTTTATTAAAAATTTGTACTTTTTGTTTTTTTAGTGTGTTTTGAAGTTCGTTACTTTTCTTTTAAGTTTATTTAATTTTTACCCTCTTTCGTTACCTCAGCAGTTTAGTTCGATACTTAACGGTAGGTTAGTAACTTCCTATACAATTGTAAAGCAAACGAAACATGTGTAATCAAACATATATTAATCGGTCTACGTATTACAGAATTATAAGTGGATATAAACGTGGTACTAACTAGTGCTCTTATAATTCGAATGATTTCATTATTAGAATATTCATATAATGTATTCTTCGAACAAAATTCGTTATTCGAGTAATTGTTCAAATAATTATTCGGATAATGAATAATTATTCAAGCAATTATCCGGATAACGAATAACTATTCGACCAATTGTGCGAATAACGAAAAATTATTCAAGCAATTACTCGAATAACGAATAAATATTCAAATAATTGTTCGAATAACGAATAAATATTCACGCAATTGTTCGAATAACGAATAAGTATTCAAGCAATTGTTCGAATAACGAATAAATATTCAAGCAATTGTTCGAAAATGAAATGAAATGAAATCTTTAAGTTTTACGTCCCACGGTTATGCCGGTTAGGCTAAAGGAGACGGTGATTATGAGAAATGAATGAAACAGTGGAATGAAGAAAGTGGGAGGAAACGGGAGAACCCCGAGAAAACCCACGCACACGGTGTTCGTCCACCACAAAGTTCACTTGGCGGGAGCAGGGTTTGAACCCGGGACCCCAAGCACCAGAGGTGAACGCTCTACCACTAAGCATCCGCGGCCCCTAAGCAATTGTTCGAATAACGAGTAAATATTCAAGCAATTGTTCGAATAACGAGTAAATATTCAAGCAATTGTTCGAATAAGGAAAAATTATTCGAATAATATTACCAGTACTAGTATTAACACTATCATCTATTGAGGAGTTTCATGGTCTAAATCCAAAGACAGGCATCAGATCCTGATAAAATTTATATGAAACTGCGAGAAAATATACTCTTTGAAACTAAAAAAAAACATCGGACACATATGCTGAAGTTATGCGTGATCATGCACATAATGAAGTCGGTTAATTACGATAACACAGTCAGCCGTTGAAAAGTTTCGTGCTCTAGCTCCAAAGACTATCATCAGACCCTACTAGAAACTGTGTAGAAGCACCGCGAAAGCATACTCTTATGAGTACAAACAAAAGATTAATCATCAAAATCGGTGTCGTTATGTCAAAGTTTTTCGTGATCATACGCAAAATTATGGTATTAACACTGTCAGCCATTAAGAAGTTTCATGGTCTGACTCAAAGGGCTATCAACCTATCCTTATTAAGTTCATCTGGGATCACCAGGAAAGAATACTCTTTCAAACAAAACACGAATCACCAAAGTCGGTACACACCCCCTATATCGAAGTTATGCGTGAACATAAGCGAATATCGGTTAATTATGGTTTTCACACTACACTTTTTAAGATGTTTCATGGTCTAACATTAAAGATTATCATTGCATCCTGACGAAATTTATATGGGACACCAGGAAAATATCTCTTTTCAACCGCAGGAAAAACATCAATATCGGTGCAACTATGTCGAAGTAATGCGTAAACATACACACAACATATTTTACCAAGGTGTCCCGTAAGATTCCCGCCACACCCCGTGTGGAAAATAAAAACGCAACAGAACGGTGTAGAAGAGACTTCAATCTGTAAAATGAAAACCATTGTACTCTAAAGTAGATACCCACAGTTCTGCCAAATTGTGAATGCCCTGTGTATACCACTCGGACTTTGAGTCGAAATACATTTGCATTTCACGCCACACATCATCCTTATTGGTGAATGCTTTACCACAAAAGAAATGCCCCAGTGCACGGAACAAGTGTTAATCTCAAGTTTGTATGTCATGTTGTATGCTGGATAAGGTAACAGCTCAATATTTACGAAATTTACAAAATTTTTATGGGTGACACGAGGCCTAAGGCAGGCAGCATTGTACCGCTGCACCAACAGATGTTTAAGATTGATTTAATGTGGGTATTTTTGAGATGCAGCTGATACTTTCGTTCCAGTTGCTCACAGTACAACTCAACGTTCACAGCACAATAATGAGGATTAAGTTCAAAGTGCACGGGACCTTGAAAATTTCACCACACAATAAGCTTCACTTTGCGTTCACACAGCTCCTGTTTCACAATAGGTGCTACGTCCTACCATTGATTACTGGTGTCTTGAGTCCGATAATAAATCCGTTTTTCGTTTGGCGGCACAATTCGATAATAAAACGCTGATCCATGGGACTGTTCAACAGTGCTGTGCACACTTCTACTCTTCCTTGCACCTGCTCAGGAATGAGATCACGCGGGACAATCTGACATCGTCTGTACACAAACCAACAGTTGCCAGTGTGTTCTGTACGGCTGATTTTGAGGTACCCATTCGGCAGCCAACTTACGGATATTGGTGCTCGGATTCGCATCCGCAGCTTGACGTACAGCTTCCATGTTGATGGTGGGGAATCTTCCTGCACGGTCTTTTTCTGACAAATCATTGTCACTCTCCTTGAATTCTCTGATCCACCCTTTGATGTGTCGTAACTCACTGCATGTTCCCTTTTACCCACATAGATGCTTCATGCTGCTGAAACTCATACAGCAGAAGCTCACGAATCAGTGTGTTTTGCCGCTTCACGAAGACCACCTACCACGAGACTAAAAACGGCCATTAATGGGTATCTACGAGGAGAAGGATTCCTCTGTGCATTGGTGTATTGGTTTCTACATCCCTGTTGATTACTAATGTTTCCAGAGGTCCCCAAAGCACATGTTCTGACTTGGCGGGAAACTTATGGGACACCCTGGTGTATAACATATATAAACGGATCGAATTTGTAACCACCTATTTTTTTAAATTCAGTTAAAAAGAACAGGGAACTGAGTTCCTAACACCTTAGTTTTGCTGAAAATCAGAATATATATTTGCTACTTTGTCATTGTTGTTGCGAGTTCTAACAAAGATAGGGTTGGAATGGAAAGATAGAAGACTCATAAGAAACTTATACATGAACCAACAAGTAAGTGTTAGGATAGGGGAAGAACTGACGGAAGAGAGTGCAATTGGAAGGGGAGTTCGACAAGGATGCTGCCTCTCGCCAACACTATTTAATGTCTATCTAGAAGAGATAGTGAAAAAGAGCCTACATGATGATGATGGCATTTCGGTAGGGGGTAGAATGATTAGATGCATAAGATTTGCAGACGATATGGCCCTTGTTGCAGAATCTGAAAAGAAAATCAATAAAATGTTAGAAAAAATGAGAAGGGGCTTTGAAGAATATGGGATGAAAATAAATGTTAGAAAGACAAAAGCCATGGTGATTGGAACGAAGGGGTCTGTGTCAAATATAAAAGTAGGAGGGAAGAAAATAGAACAAGTTAATAGTTTTCGATACCTGGGTAGTGTTCTTAGTAATGACATGAAATGCGAACGTGAAATAACAGCAGGGATAGGAATGGCGAAAGAAGCCTTTAAAAGAAAGAAAAGTCTGTTTTGTGGGACCTTGAACAAAGAGTTGAGAAAAAGACTCATAAAATGCTTCGTGTGGAGTGTTGTGCTGTATGGGGCGGAAACGTGGACATTGCGTAAGGGTGACGAAAATC
The DNA here is from genome assembly GCF_964235325.1 of Thermobia domestica. Classification (NCBI taxonomy): domain Eukaryota; kingdom Metazoa; phylum Arthropoda; class Insecta; order Zygentoma; family Lepismatidae; genus Thermobia; species Thermobia domestica. The sequence goes on along the minus strand of NC_137458.1, from coordinate 239,425,119 downwards.
GACTGGAAGCCTTCGAAATGTGGGTGTGGAGAAGAATGGAAAGAGTTAGTTGGGTCGAGCGGAAAACGAATGAGAGAGTGTTAGAAATGGTGGGTGAGAAAAGAACACTTTTAGATATTATTAGGAAGAGGAAGAGAAACTGGTTGGGACATTGCCTAAGAAGAGATTGTATCATGAGGGACGTCCTAGAGGGTATGGTGGCGGGAAAGAGAGGGAGGGGGCGAAGTAGACTACAATTAATGGATGATATTAAAACAGAAAGATCATACGCGAAGACGAAAATGTTAGCGGAGGACCGTGGAGCATGGAAGCTTCTCAGCTGCGGCAAGTGACCTGCCAATAAAGGCAGAATACCTATGATGATGATGATGACTTTGTCAAGTTGAGAGAGAGAGAGAATATCGATGAGAAGTGGCAAAGGTATGTCATCGCATGATCTTTAGAGGTAATGATAATAACTAATTTATTTGTATTTACCGAAAAGACGAAAGTAACAATCAGAGAGTTTCCAGTTTCCAGGCTATTATTAGGGAATCTCGCAATCGAGAAGTTTCCAGGTTCAACTCAGTTTCCCCTTAAGTATCAGAAAAATGTTGGAAAGATACCTTTAAATATAGGCACTTGCTGTTATTTATTATTGATGATTCCATGATATTTGGCCTCGTTAACAGTATTTGTACATTTGTTAAATACATAAACGAAGACAGAAAGAAGGCATTTGCTATAGACAACAAATTATAGTTAAAGTTTTAACTGTTAATTTAAAGTGGTACTGTTAAAATTCGAATATTTCACTGTTCGAATGTATAAAATGAATAATGAATAATTTGAATATAATGAACAATTTCAACAGAACTAAAAAGCAAAACATGACGTTACGAGCTAATCTCATGATTTATTAAAAATTTACTTGTTTTATAGTGGAAATTTTAGATTGTTTTAATAAAAACATTTTTAATTTAGTACGAAAGAATTAACAGTATTGCGTAAGTAATGTCTCTTACATGTTCTGTTCAAGACGAAAAACTGTGGTGAGAAGAGATTAGTAGATTTCTGGTTACAAACAATCCAAACACAACGAAATGAAATGAAATCTTTAACTTTTACGTCCCACGGATTATGCCGGCTAGGCTAAAGGAGACGATGATGACGAGAAATGAATGAATGAAGTGGGAGGAAACGGAAGAACTCCGAAAAAACGCACGCACATGGTGTTTGTACACCACAAAGTCCACTTGGTGCAAGCTGGGATCGAACCAAGAACCCCACACACCAGAGGTGAACGTTCTACCACTGAGATTCAATTGTTTCGTAGGTATCCTATAGTGCTAATAAGTAAATTAAGATTTTACTTTAATTTTCAGATTTACTGGTTATTTATATTTTAATGAAAATTTTATACCCAAAATATTAAAAAAAAAAAAAAAACTAATGGAAATGCGTTAAAAATAATTATATTTGTACAACAGCTACACTTTGTGATGTTGCGCAAACGATCTAATACCTTCCTAAGGGAAACTCTTTCCTAGCTATATCCTAAAAGAATGATGATACATTGGATTACCAAAAATTTAGTAGTGCAATAAACAAATAAATAACACGAATCTAAAGTAGTGATGTAATTACTTGTTGAGTAACAGTCATACCTCTGAATTGTATTTGAAACCATTAAATAGAATTTTAAGCTAGAAATTACACTCTACCATCATATGTTCATTAATCACCTTATCTGAAATATTAAATGACGAGTGAAATCACTAATTCCTTTGACTGCGTTTGTTAGATTTTTACTGGTTGGCATCATCTCTTAAATTGCTGTCTTCTTTGTCAGGGAAGCTACACTAAGATCGGATCACTTTATACATGCATTTTCACTTTTAGTGCAAGGGTTCATAGCTAGAAAGAGACCTCTTGTTTATATAGAAAAAGAAAATGTAAATTCTTTGTGAAAGAAGTGACAATTTAACATCGTGAGAGTCCTGTAGACACACACAAAACGTCAGAACCTCTTTTAAGCTATGCTTTTTTTCTTTATGTAACTAACTCACTTCACAAAAAACTTGTCTCCAAGAAGTAAACACTGCAGATATCCTAACCTCAACTAATAATTCCCAACCCGATATTCCAACTAACAATTTAATTTAAAATGTGTCAATTTCAGTTTTTTATCAAATTATCTGAAAACATTTAATCCTACTTACCTCACGTGATATGCGTTCCATGGTGTAAAATTCTCTGTCTTCATCTGATTCAGAACTTAAAGGTTTAACTTTGGAACTCTTCCTTTCAGCTGGATTAAACTGAGAATCTTCCGAAGATGAAGAAATTCTATCTGTTACAGAATATACAAATAAAGTAACGATGAGGAAATTCTATCTATTAAAGAACACTCAAATATATAGCACAAGAGAAAGAAAATACCATTGATAATTTTGAAATTATTATAGAATTCAAACAAAATATCTGACTTATAATATCAATAACAAAAGCATCGTAATATGAAAACTAAACGAAGTGACAAAAATTATCCAATAGTATTTTGACTGTATCAATCGTAACAACACAGAATAGTCTACAGACTCCACTTAGTATGTAATATCTCCTGTATTCATTTGTCCTGTTACATTGTACTAAATTTAACGAAGAAAATAAGAGGCCTCACCATTTTTACTTATCGATCGTTCTAATTCAAATAAATTACAGGATCTCCAAAAAGTCCCGCACCATAGAAAAAAATGGTCGAAATTAACTATTTTCGTTCTTTTGTTGTACTGAATTATGTTGTTGTATGACGAATGTGTGAAAATAATAGTGCTGTATGGCCATAAAGGTTAATTTCATCGAGATATTCCCACTGAGTTCAATCGACGCCATCCCGAATGACAACCAATATTTCACATGATAGTGTGGGACGATTCCTGCAGAAATTCAAGAGTATGTGTTTTGTTGTAAAGTAATTCGTTTAGATTATGCTTCGCGTGTGTTCAACAACTCGGGGTTCAGCCTACATACGTGTGAGGAACTCAACAGAAGCACAATGAACAAATACTGTGATTTTGCCTATGGTGCCAAATCTTCCAGACACCTTGAATATAAGGCAAAAAAAAAAAAAAAAAAAAAGACACTACAAGAAATGCATTCGTTTGTTCTGTTGAAGTAAGCTAGGAGCTTGGTTCACTTTTTAACAAAACATATGTGTTTGATCCTTCCGAATAAATATTATTCCTGTTTTTTTGTTTGGGTGAAAACGTGCTAGTCTTACAAGTATATTTTTTCCTGCATGAAATACAAGGTCTGTCCGAAAACGACTATATGTTGCAGCGCGCTCTATTCGGCGGGATAGATGGTAGTGTAAGTCAACCACCGAGTGAACGCTTGCTCAGTTGTCTCCGAGCTCTTGCAGGTGAAGACGGGTAATTTCGTAAATCTCTATTTCGTCTCTTGTACAAGTCGCAATGCAGCGCTCACTGGAAGAAAAATACGGAGTCAAGTCTTGTGTGTAACTCGTCAAGTCTACAGCGGAAACTTTTCCAGTGGTTCAACAGCCTTTCGGAGATAAGGTTTTTATCAAAAAGGCAAGTCTACAGACGGCACAGAGCGTTTTTGGAAGGATAAGGACGCCCGTCAAGCTCTTCAAGCGACGAAAATGTGACCCGTGTGAAAGAATCTTTGCAAACAGACCATTAAATGATTGTTCGTTAAATGGCTAACATGTTAAATATTCCAAAAACTATCGTCCGCATACTGTGATCAAGGATTTGTACATGAGAAAAGTGTGCGCGAAGCTAGTCCCAAGAATTTTGACCGACGACCAAAAATCTTGTCTAGTGGAAATTTGTCAAGACGTTTTGGAAATGTATGAAAATGAAACTAATTTTTTCGACAAATTTAACGTAGAACGCTACCTAGCCACCCTACAGTCCCAATTTGGCTCCCGCAGACTTCTTTCTCTTTTTCGTTTCAAATTCTTTCTGAAAGGACATTGTTATAGAACAATTTGACAACATGAAAACAGGTTGTGAAATAGCTTTAAATACACTTCCTGAACAGACCATCCCGTATACCTTCGCAGATTGTAAATCTCGCTGGCAAATGTGTATCAACGCAAGAGAACAATATTTTGAAGAATTTAAAATATTATTATTTATTTATTTTATTTTTTTCATATTTGTAGATTTCGTGACATTACCTTCTGGACAGACCTTGTAATGCCTCGTATATTACTAAACGTAACGAACTTACTATTAAAAATAAACACAGAATTCTACATTTGAAGGGTAAGGGGAAAAAAGAAGGAATGTCACTAAACTGGATTTTCGAGAAAACGGCGTTTTTATATTGAAACCACGTACAAAATGAATATGGTTAGCCAAATATTTTGCCCCTTTTACATGGACATTTCTACGTCTGCTCATGCATGGCATATATAGTCAAATAGTACTAAAAGTCACCAACAGATAGGACAAAGCACTCGTTAAACCACACACATGGACATTCCTTGTTTTTTTTCCCTTACCCTTCATTTACTCTATACTTAAGAAAGAATCTGAGAAAGGGCTCACGTAAGGTAAAATGAACAGAATGAACGAAATTTTTTTTCTAAACAAGAATATCTCAACACTATTACAGAGAAGAAGACTCATTCTATCTGCTGAGTTTTCTCGATATAGTATGATCAACAAACAGAAAATAAACATCGCATTTACTGCCCTAATTTTTTTGATTCTGTTAGTCATTAGATTCCTCATTTCTCTATTATTTGTCAAAATAAATGAAAAATAAAGGAATGTATTAATATTTACAGTTTGTAGAGGCTTAGTACTTAGAAAAAAACTCCGAAACGAATTGTTTAATGACATATATTGTTTATAGCAGTCTGCTTTGTAATGGATCATATAAATCTCTTACAGTTGTTACAGTTATTGTGTTCTATATTAGCTGTTCAAATGTTTGTTATATTAGGCTTAGCTAACTAGATTTAATTTGTCGGCGTCTTTGATGTGAATAGTGCGTTGGCACGAAAGGCAGTAACAACAATACCATTTTGTTTTTTGTCTTTGTACTGCATAAACAATTAGATTATTACAAAAATTTTATTGAATCTTGAAAGTAAGTGTTCTAAACATTGATACTTATTCTAGATATATTGCACTCGATCTCCAGGAGAATATCGTTATGAATCTTTCATATACAAAACATCTTGTTTAGCGTAATAGGAAGCTGAACGTGTTATTCGTAATAGTATCGCCTAAGAAGGTTCATTAGCGTCTACATGTTAGTCATAAATATAACATTTGTATTAACTTCTACTGATAGCGTTTTGTAAACTGCAAGTAGCACCGGTGAAAGATGATGATTACGGATAAATGATAAAAAATACAGATGAAAGATTAAATGTTTAAAGAATTTTACGATTATAATACGTCGAATCAGAATATGTACTGTACATGCATATCAGCCTTGCTATTGTCATGTCTGAAGTCACTGTTATTTGCTGACGCTATGTCCGCTGAAGGAACGTACATAATTTTAGAGGTACGGAGATTACAATAAAGATAATAGAGGAGCCCATTCTATGATTATTATCTAGTAATGCATACCTATTTATAGCTCCCTGATCACTAAAAGTATTCCTTCCTTCTTCGGGGTCTACTCCCATTGACTTGTTCATGCAATTATACTTTATTTATTTATCTACGAATACTGAACATATATCTGATCAACGTCTTCATAACAATATCATAACACTAGTGCTTAACACTACATGCAACCGTAGCGAAGGCGTACGACAGCTCGCGACCATCAAAGGAAACACCTGGCACATGAGAGAGCGTGTGCATGTCAACTTCTATTAAATAACCTCAAATATTACCATTTCTCCTATAAAATTAAAAGAAAGTACTATCTTGAGTAGAAAAGGACATACCTGGTTTTATCTTAGCTACTGACTTTTGGAACTGAAATTTATGAAGCGTGTTAAGAAGGCTAGGACTCTCATGTTGGGATGAGGCAGGTGAACTACTAGCCATATTAAGGACTTCTCACAAGCCCAACACTGTAAAAGAGAAATTAATATGTAAGTTACATCTCAACAAGAATTTTTTTCAATATATATATATTTTTTTCATTATTATGGACCCTGGGATTACTTACAATACATAATAAATTTCTTTGTTTGAAATAAATTATAAGTAAGCGACAGAGAGATTAGCTGTATTCAAAACAATCTTTTTTCTTAGTCTGCATTAGTATATAAACGTATTAAATGAATGAGCTGTTGGACCTAAAAGTAATAATTATAACAAAAAGTTTAACCTCAGTTCAGCATAAGAAATTACAGTATTTGGCATGCAACATGTTGATTTGGAATTAATAAAAAAAGCAGCCCCTATTACCCAACCAAAAACATTATTTCACTGATCTCTTATAAGGATGAACATGATTAACTATCTTAATATAAGCACCTACTACAGTGTGTGTTTATGTGTCGGACACCGCAGGTTCACTGTTCTCTCTGCTGGTTTACTGGGAGAGTGCACGCCTATGTGAGGGCTCGAATTCGATTCCCGCTCAGAGAGCTTTGAAATTTGAACTGACTTTTCCAGTTTTTCCACACTCAGCTTGTCGAACAGAAGACTAAACGAACTTCTTTCCTGTGTAACTGTAATTGCTGTTTGTAAAGTATACGCTGTTAATTCTGAAAATTAATATTCTTAACTCCAAGTTTCAAAAATTCTCTTTTGTTAAATTATATAATGTTCTGTTCGACAAACTGAGTGTGGAAATACGTAAAAGTGTTTTTATTTTGTAAACATAACTCACTATTCACGGTTGTAATGGAAGAACATTTTGATCAAAATTTGTAAACAGCTATCTAATCTCTATCAGCGGTATTAAAAATCCAAGTTTCAAAGACAGGAGCCTATAAGTGAAACTGCGTGAGGACCTACAAGTGATAGTTCAAAATTCAAAGAGTTTTTGGATGATTTCGAGTTCTAATGTTTGAAGACAGTCCTTCAAGCATGATTAAATAAGGGAAGAAAAGCAGTAGTAGGAGGAAAGTTACTTAGGAAGTCCCCAGAGAAGATCAAATGATATGAGTAGAAATAATCATCTTCAGACACACACATTCTACTTGCTGAGATGCCCATTCTTCGCATGGAAAAAATATGTTTAAGGAATTACTGTTTGGGAAAAACTTGAACCTCTTTCCGCCATTGTCCGGGCATTTACTGAGCCTAATTTTCTATAGGCAGGAAAAGGAATGAATTCTACCTAAATAGATATTTCATAAATACTGTTAGAGATCCTGACCGCCATTGACTGCTGATGTTCTGACTGCACATGTGTATGAATGAGTGCTGCCATCTGAGTAACATGGGCGAAGTGGGTTCCTGAGCTCTTCATTTCACGGCGAGACGCTTCGCAGTGAGAATGTGCAACGATGGAGTGAGGCGACTACGAGAATCGTGTTGCAGTCACCACCACGATCTTTGTCACCCTGAAACCCCAGCAAATAAACGACCGATTTTTCTACCGCACCATCCAGCGCTGTAATGAAACGGGAAGTGCCAATTACTATCAGCGTAGTAGTAGACCGCGCACAGTGAGAACACCACAGACAGTTAAAGCCATAGCTGCAAGGATTTGGTGAAATCCCATCAGGACTGACTCAGTGATGTCTCATGAGATGTCCATTTCCAGATCAACCATGTCACGGGTGCTCACTTAGGACCTGCTTCTCAGAGCCTACAAACAATTTACAGGTTATTTCCTGACTAATATGTTACGCCAGTAGTGGTGAAAGCCAAAAGTCTCCTCACGCGTTACGCAGGAAATGGTCACAGAACAATTTTCTTTTCTGATGGGAACCTGTTTACAGTTAAGCAGTTCTTTAATGCTCTAAACGACCATGTGTACTCATCATCAGCACAAGCTGTTGAACTGTTTCCAGGGTGCAAAATTTCCATCACCCAGCAGTCATGGTGTGGTGGAGTGTGAGCTTCAACGGCACAACATGGCTCCATTTGTTCACGACATCACCTACCGTGTACCAAACCACAGTGTCCTTCCAACAAGATTCTGCTTCCGCGCACAAGGCATGGTCAACAGGAGCGACTATGAACTAACGTCCCAGACTTCATCTCCCCATCAGACTGATCCCCTAGCAGCCCAGATCTGACCAAAGAGTGGTCAGTATTTCAATCAATGGCCTGCAAGAAGAGACACTCAATGTAGACTTCTTGAAGCTGCCCTGGTCAAGGGAGCTCGCCACTTCATCAACACAGTTCGTAATTCCATTGGCAAATGGACTGCCAGACTCTGGGCTTGCATCCACGTCAAGGTGGACACTGTGAAAATTGATTGATGCTCTTCATGCTCTACACTTCCATGTACAGTCCGCAGCAAAAAACCTGCAACATAAGCATGTAAGTTTATTGTGAAACGACGAAGTCTTTAGCTCCAAAATAAGTGTGCAGGGGAGAACACCGAGGTTTCTCCTGCGTGATTCGTGCCACTTAGACGTTATGTTGATTCCCATGGTTGTTAGGCGTAGTTTCACAAATAAAAATTACATGCTCATGTTGCAGGTTTTTTGTTGCGTACTGTTCCATCTTGCAAAAGAATTTCAAGATATTCTCAACATAGTGTTCGTTCCATTCCAAATCTCTGACAGCATTTATGAAATAACTAGGTAGAGTGTAAAATTGAAGTAATTTTCCAGGAGGTTCTACAGAGTTTTATTCGCTCTACTCGACTAGAGTTGAGCTTAAATATCATCGTGACTATCATGTATCAACTTAATTACCCCGAAAATTATGGACTGGACACAAGTCTCGGTCATTTTGGATAATTTATTCCTTACTTATTCTGATACTCCATGCCGAAGGGGACCGAACTGAGGCAGCATCAGAAGTGTCATTATCCATCTCAACGAACCCAAAAATTATAGATGCGGCACTAATACTGGTAGTTTTCGATTACGAGGTTTGTCCGGAAAATACGTATAAATGTTCAATAATAACTTAATTTTACAAGCTGCAGTCACCGCTAGGTGGCACTACTGCTGTAGCCAATCCCATCAACGCTCAGTTCGAGTTAGAGCGCTCTGCGTGTCAGTAGGAGTGTGTGGCTGCTTGTTGAAAGTTACCCTGTTTCACCTGCCGTCGGCATGGAGCTCTCTCTGATTGAGGAACAGCGCATCAACATCAAGTTTCTTGCAAAGCTAGGTAAGAATGACCGTGAGATTTTTGAGTGTTTGAAATAAGCGTACGGAGACAATTCTCTGAAGGAACCAACCGTGAACAAGTGGTTAAAAAGGTTTCGGGAAGACCGAGAAGACGTGAAAGGAGACCCTCGCCCAGGACGCCCGTTGACATCAAGTTCTGATGAAAATGTTGTACGATTTCGGACTTGTGTTCTTAAAGACCGTAGATTGACAGTCAGAATGATTGCTGACGAGTTGTCAATTCCCAAAACAATCGTTCACGAAATTCTGACACAAAAACTTGAAATGAAGAAATCGCGTGCGAAAATCGTACCGAAGCTCTTGACTCCAGAACAGAAAGCAAAGAGGGTTGAGTGCTGTGAGAATTGGTTGGAAGCAGAGGAAAGAGGGGACTTTCTCAACCGAGTCATCACTGGAGACGAGTCCTGGTTTTACGAATTCAAATCTCAAAGCAAGGAATGGAAGCTACCAGGAGAACCGAGAACAAAAAAGTCGCGAAAAGTAAGATCCAATGTGAGGACAATGTTGATTGTTTTCTTTGATTCTAGGGGCATTGTTCACAAGGAATTTGTCCCTCCCGGCGAGAGTGTGAACGGACAGTTTTACGTGGAAGTTTTGAGACGTCTCAGAGCTCGTGTGGCCCGAGTTCGACCGGATTTGGCACAAGGGGGCAGGTGGATCCTTCATCACGACAATGGGCCCCGCTCACACGTCGCTCGTTGTGCGTGAGTTTTGGCCCGAAGCCCAATCACCGTGACAGACCACCCGCCTTATTCACCCGATTTAGCCCCTTATGACTTCTTCCTGTTCCCAAAATACAAAATGGCGCTTCGGGGGCGGCACTTGGGAGATGTGGAAGCCATCAAGGCAGAAACGACACGGCAACTGAACAGCATCCCAACTGAAGACCTTCAGCAATGTTATCAACAGTGGAAACGGAGTTGGCAAAAGTGTATCTTGTCTAAGGGAGAGTACGTTGAAGGAGACCATATTATAATACCTGAATAATTGTAAAATAAAGTTCTTATTCAACAAAATGGCGATTCGGGGGCGGCACTTGGGAGATGTGGAAGCCATCAAGGCAGAAACGACACGGCAACTGAACAGCATCCCAACTGAAGACCTTCAGCAATGTTATCAACAGTGGAAACGGAGTTGGCAAAAGTGTATCTTGTCTAAGGGAGAGTACGTTGAAGGAGACCATATTATAATACCTGAATAATTGTAAAATAAAGTTCTTATTCAACAAAATGGCGCTTCGGGGGCGGCACTTGGGAGATGTGGAAGCCATCAAGGCAGAAACGACACGGCAACTGAACAGCATCCCAACTGAAGACCTTCAGCAATGTTATCAACAGTGGAAACGGAGTTGGCAAAAGTGTATCTTGTCTAAGGGAGAGTACGTTGAAGGAGACCATATTATAATACCTGAATAATTGTAAAATAAAGTTCTTATTCAACTTTTATATGTATTTTCCGGACAAACCGTGTATTTTCACCCCCCTCTCCCGCTACGCACCCATTGGAATGTCTTACACGTACAGTATTCTCTCTCTCATTTTCATATTGTAAGTCAGAGCACGAAGTCTGATTTAAATTCCTCCATACATTCCAGTTATGCTGGAACATACACTCGTTTGTGCATATTGTATATATACAGGGAGTTCGAAAATAACACAAAAAAATCTTTGAAAAATAACTCCTCAAACGAAAACATGAAATTATATATTGCAGATATGAATTTATATATATATATATATATATATATATATATATATATATATATATATATATATAGTGTGTCCGTAAAGTTGCGCAACCCAAAGTTTGATTGCGAATATCTTTTGAACCAAGAACGATAAAGACATGAGACTTGAAACAAATGTAAGCATGTTCCATATAGATATTTCCGAGATCATGACCAGTGTTGAAATTTGTAACGTTTTTATGTACTGACGAAAGAAAGTATTGAAAGTGTAAAATAAAAATAAATAAATAAATGTACAAAATGAAGAAAATCAATATTGAATTGCAGAAAAAGGATTTCCTGCGGGTAAGTCAATGTATATTTGTGCAATATGTATAAACATTTATCCATTGGTGCGAAAATGTGACAAAGTTGGTGCAGTGTTGCTTTCAAAACATGAGTTTTTATTCAAAAATTTGCGATAAAAAAATCCCCACCTGGCAGCTGGCCTAAAAACTCACATTCTCAATTATGTGCAAATTCTCACTGCTTATCATTAATTAACCTAAAACACATCTGTTGCAATAAATTTACAACAGTGTTACCTGGGGCCGCGTTTCTGCGAAAAAAAAAAAAACACCCATTTTACGGACTTGCATTAAATAGTCTTTTTGCATGGAAACACTGCATCAACTTTGTCACATTATCGAACCAATGGATAAACGTTGATGCATACTGCACAAATGCATAGGATTCACCCGTAGGAAATCCGTTTTGTGCAACTCAATATTGATTTTCTTCATTTACATATACATTTTTTATTTTACACTTTCGATACTTTCTTTCGTCAGTACATAAAAATGTTACAAATTCCAACATGGGTTATGATCTTGAAAATATCTACGCGGAACACGCTTACATTTGTTTCAAGTCCCATGTCTTTATCGTTCATTATTATACCAATTGTTGTTGAACAGGTGCAGCAACAAGGGTAGCCACGAATCATAATAGAAAATCGATGTTGTCTCCTACAACGGAAAAAATGATAAATCAGGACATGACAATTGATAGAGAATATACATCTATTGGCTACGCTAATGAGATTTACTCAAAATAATAACTATGTTCCTTTATCCGATCTTGATCTGGTATATCGTTCTCAAGTTACGGAACTTTATTTCTTCGTCTCTCAAAATTTTCAGTAGTTTATAGCTCCCGAACGACGCATTCTACATATACTGTATTTTATAGTGTCCATTAGCAAGTATTACGCAATTACTTTGTGTACCTGTCTGATTACAAGGGTTCCTCTCCTACCTTATATAGATGGGTCAGGTAGGAGTATTAACTAACCTTCTCCTACTGTCATGTCCTCTTGTTCTCAGAGCTTATTTTTCTCGATATTTCGGTAGTCACTGTAGCCATTAACAAAAACAGTTTCGATTGCAAACTGCGTATTTCTATAGTTTCATCCTATAGAAATGCTTACTTCAGGACGACATTTCTTCTACAAGAGAATGAAATTTTAATGGAATGAAACTATAGGAATATCCAGCTTGAATTCAAAACAGCTCTTGCTAATGGCTAATGAAATAGCCTAACTATCACTAAAAATTGAACTATGTAAATAGAGGACAGGGCAACGTTACAAGGTGAGGTTTTAAAGTCAGAAATATGTACCCTATAGTATCCGTCAGTAAGGACAGTTGCTGTTGAGTTTCTCAATATCTCATTATAGAAAGAAGTTCTTCAACTAAAGTCTGCAGTTAATATACCATGGTCTTTTGTTCCTTCACCTTACGAATGCATTCAAATTTCATTTTCATCTCTACATAACGTTGCTGTGCTCTGCTGAGTTGTTTTCACACAGATTCTGCACTATTCGGTCTTATCTGATACCCTCTCTGAACTCATTTAATCGTTTAAGTAACTCTTTTTCGTTACTGATGTTTATTTCTACTTTCATTTCTATCTTTCTGCTATTGATTCAAAAACTGTCAAATGTTTGAAGCGCAGAATTCGAAAATAATCAGCCACGTATACGTAATCGTAATATGTAAAATTATTACAATATATTCCAGTATCAGACGCGAAACTGCATAAAGGAAAAGTTTACAGACAAAATATACCAAACTTATCATCTTTACTACTCTGCTCCTTATACTATCCGCCTGACTTCACTCACCTCGGATAAACCTGGGTCACAAAAGTATTAACTCGTCTAGATGTATGTAGTAAAAATAGGAAGATGCTAAGCGAATACGAGTTTTTAATGAATCTTTTTTTTTCTTTTCTTCAGAAAACGTGGGAAAGCAGAACACATCATCCAGAAAATAGACACGAAAAGAAATCTAAGCAATAGCTTCACCTTTGGAACAGTTTTAAGTTCAACATACAACTATTAATCTAACCTATTGTACTCTAATAAGAAAAAGGGACGCCGTTTATAGATTTGTAAAATTTACAGGAGAAATATCTAATGTTAAGTAATCAAATTACGTGAAAATCTTATCTCTGATATGCCTAAGATGTACCCTTTTAACTATACATTTTTTCACAAGGAAGTCCCGGTTAAGTTACATGCTATGTGAACACTGTGCTCTAGTGCAAGTTAAGTTCTTAATTTTATACATATGGGATAACCATACTGAAATGTAGCCTACAGAATAAATATTAAGACTTATTCTTCAAAACCTTACATGTTTGTTTACGCGCATACCCTTCTCTTCCCTTCGGACACACCCCGCGCTACTGCTTCGTCCTACTATGACTCAGATACACTTCTTTAATTCCACCTAGCACAAGTAGGTGTGTTTTGAACTTGTTTTCGCTCACTGGAAATATTTTGAAAATGCTTACGAAGATAATTCGTGTGGAAGAATGTTAATTTGAATGATCTTTACAATGCCCGCTCTAATTGGTATCCTTATGCCGACACAAGAAAAATGTAAAAATGTAGGTCCAAACTTTTCTAACTCTAAGATAAACCAACTCAACTCTACTTGCCTATACCTTTTCACAGCGGTCGTCCTTACTGATTGTTGAGTTTGTAGAGCTAGAGCGTGTATTGTAAAGTTTCGCCTTTAATTTCTCAACAAATACTTCCGTCATCGCCTTGAACTTCAGTTGTGCTAAATGAGGTATTCATATCGTGTGAAAGTATTTTGGAGGACAATAAGGGGAAAATTAGTGGAAGATTTATAATTTTACCTTTGTACAGCAGAGAAGGTACGGTGCAAAATGTTAAGGGTTAAAGACGGTAAAATTTCGTGATTTTTTTAAGAAATGCTTCTGAAGGGAAGAACCCCAGTCCTCACTCAAGATTTACTTTACCAATTCTTTACCGTTTTGTGTATAAATACAGCATCCATTCATGTTATAAAAACCAGTGCAAAAAAGCACAGCATATGGTGGGCAAGGTTCTAGATTACTGGTCCCCCTTCCCATTGAGCAGTAATAAAGACAGAAAACAACGTGCCCTGCGGGGCTTTAACCCGCCTTCACTCGCTAACGCTCGCTCGGCAATACTATATGAGTTAAATGTATAAACTTTAGTACAGAAACCTACCCAGCTACTAATCTACATGGGGGACCAGTAATTTAGAACCTTCCCCACATGGTGCACTAAAAGTAACTAAACTGCATGAATGCTAACTAACAAAGTCAGAACGCAGGTGTGTCAGCGACGCCGAGTATATGTGTAAACAAGAATGTTACTAAAAAATGTATAGAGTTATACATAAACAATGTATAGAATTAAGAGCACTTTGAGTTCGAAGAAAAAACAAATGTACTTGCTTCTAAAAGTTGTCCGAGTATATTCTCAATCTGCACAAACGCATCACTTATTTCTCTAGGCGGTGTTCAAACAAATTGTAACATCCAGGTCTGTCAGGGCAGTCCATATTTCAATGATTTTAATCGTTATGGGAGTTGGTAACCCTGGTCGAGAAATAAAATCGGTAGTAGGGCTTACTATCAAAAATAATTTATGGTATTATTTTGCTTTCATTTACGGTTGTCATTCTGTGTTTAAAATTTAAATCTTTGTACGTATTTCGAACCAAGAGCATAATGTAGACAATTCACCCGAAATAATACATCAGAAACCTAGCTATTAGAGGATGTAATTAGAGGAGGCCTAGTAAGGTTAGGTTGTTTTGTACCTGTAGAGTAGAAAAGAGTTTAAAAATATTCTTTACTTAAAACGTTCCAAAATAATAATAATAATTTTGGAAAATGATTTGGCTAAAATACTTTTGCCACATTGCTGGATACAAATTGACGTGACTTTGAAATTTTGCTATAGGCCTATAAATACTAGATAAATATATAACTCGTTCCAGCGTTCATAAACCGATTCAATAAGATCTGATATAGCGAGTTACGTATTTACTCTTTCGTTTTCCTTTCCATTACAAGTAAATGTAGTTGGCTAGTAACTATGGAATTATCAATTTTGTGATAAGAATCCAGTGGGAATATTGGACACCAACATGCAACAGGCCGACTTAATATTTTAAGAAATCTTATACTAAGAACAAAATTCGCCTACACATTTCTCGCTACAAATTGAGTTTTCTTCATAGTGAATATTCCCATTAAAATAAAAAGAACTCCATTCCCTCTAATGCCACAAGCTTGTTGCACCACATTCACAATATAGTGGAAACGACTTAAAATGTTATACTATAATTTTTTAAATATAAATTATTCAAAAATTGTTATTGAAATACCTCCTCAGCGCATCCATAAGGTATTAACACAAAATTTTCTGCAATTATGACAAGGAAACCATCTACATCCACAACTATAACCAACCGTAATATACGTAATGTTCACCTGGCACTACCGTAGTTGCAGTTTTTATAACAAGAGTAGTGATACACGCGTTAGTAAGTCTAAGAAATCAATTCAATAAAATAATAAAAGCATGTCAAAATTTAGAAAATATTTCACTTAACAGCATGAAGTACTGCACGCGGCGACAAGCAATGCTGCCAACTAATTTATAATAACCCCAGGATAGGATTTTTTTTTTTTTTTTTTTTTTTTGCGCAAGCCGTAAAGGAGTCCCCATCCTGAAACGGAATCAGTGAATGCAATGCAAAATTTGAGTTTTGGTTTGCAATAATATACATAGCACTTATTTTTGATATTGGTGCTGACGAGCTTAGGCACATTACATTTTGCAAAATTAATAGGTATAATTCAATACTCTGCATGGAAAAATGTGTTTATAAGGAAGAAATTTGTTTAGGCGGTAGAATTAAATACTGATGTATAGAAGTTGTATTTTATGATTACAAGTGCAGTTACTAGTGTAAAATCATTACAATTACTATACTATGGTTAAAACAGAGGAGTGCATATGAAAGAGCACTGTATTAGTTACTATTATCCGTCGGTGGAATATTTCTGTACACTGTAAGAAAACTCTATTTTGTTTACAAGTGTAGTGTTCCTTCTTTGAAATCATTACAAGAAGGAAGTCTTGGATCAACTTAAACTACACTCGCCTAACTAAAACTTTCTTAACGTAACCTCAGCACGCTATCATCAATTCGAAATCACCAGTGCTGAGCCGTGCTGAATCAGATATATGTGTGCTGAGTAGTGTCGTGATTGGCTCTCATGTGAATGTGTCAGTGGCGTAACAAGTTTTACTGCACCCTGGATCGATCGATCGTCGATTTACTCATACCCGACCCTGCTCCACGCATTTCAGCTGCTGCCACTGGCGCAAATCCCGGGGGGATGACGGGGACATGTCCCCCCAATTTTGGACCTGAGGGGGACTGTCCCACCCAATAATCTGAAATGAAAAGTACTTTTTGGGATAAGTGTGATGATTTGTGTCCGACTGCCACAAAGGAATGTAAGATGAAATTGATTTCTCTTTTCTTTTCCATCTTTTAAAAAGAATCGTATTCTGAAGTATTTCAAACTGAACTTCGTGCTGTAATGCGTTTAGTAGTCTCATCAATATGTATTAATTCCACTTCCTTTACTTGGTCACAAATTGCAATAAATGCCAGAGGAGGATATGCCCCTCTACTCATGCTGGAAAGTTGTCTCAGCTGTAGGTACGGGCACAAATTCCGGGGAAATGGGGGTATATGTCCCCCAACATTGGAACTGGAGGCTCTCCCAATAATCCGATTTGAAAAGTGCTTTGTGCAGATAAATGTGATGATTTGTGTCCGACTACCACAAAGGAAATTGAGATAAAATTGGTTTCTCTTGGCTTTTCCATTTTTAATGAAAATGAAAATGAAGGTGTCCGATTGTGCGTGACGCAACCTGATGTGAAATGTTATTTCCTCCTCTACCTTATTCTCTAGCATACGAAGAGTACATTGACTACCCAATGTCAGTAGAATCCATTCTTCCCGTAAAAGCGCATTTCATATATTTCTAGTATCAGCCTAGACATCTACTCATGCTTCGTAAGCTAATTAACTCTATGGCCTATTGAACGCGGAGGTTCAATGTTGCGTTCACAAAGGCTCTCCACTGACTTATATCCTTAGCCAACTGGATCCAGCTTCTACTTTGAATTCCTATTTCTGCGAAATCCATCTTAATATTGTCCTCCCATCTGTGCCTTCGTCTTCCTAATGGTCGTTCTCCGATTGGTCTTCCAGTCAAACTTTGAAAGCGTTTCTACTTTCTTCCATTCTAGCTACATAACCTGCCCACCTAAGCTTCCTAGACTTGACGACCCTAACAAAGTTGGGTAAACCGTATAAATTATGTAGTTCCTCATTATGAAGTTTCCGCCATTCCCCACTCTTGTTCCTCTTGGGTCCGTGTATTCGTCTCAGAACCTTGTTCTCAGATACTTTCAGTCTATGTTCTTCCCTCAGAGTAAGCGACCATGTTTCGCAACCACACAGAACAACAGGCATGATTATCGTTCTATATATTTTAAGCTCCAAATTTCTCGACAGAATTAGCGACGACAAGAGATTTTGAACTGAATAATAACACGAATTTCCTGTTTTTAGTCGACATTTAATTTCTTCGTGAATATGATTTTCGTTTGTTAATATTGATACTAGATATTTGAAAGTATCCATTTTATTAAAAGTATTATGTAATATCTTAACGAACTCATAATTTGCCGTATTACGGTACCGACGCACTTCCATGTATTTAGTTTTCTCTGCATTTACTTCTAAACCAATGTCCCTGCAAGCGATTAATAGGACCTCTGCTTTTCTTTCTATTGTTCTCCTATCATCCCCTATTAAATTTACATCATCAGCGTACGACATAACCTGGTGAACACCGTTCAACTCTAGATCCTGATTGCTATCTTTGATTTTCCTTATAGCGTATTCCAGAACAAAGTTGAATAGTAATGGTGACAACGCATCTCCTTCTTTCAGGCCATTCTCAACCTGAAAGCTCGTGGACAAAAATTTTCCTGCCCGGAATTTTCTTTGGGATTCATATAAACATGCCTTAATTAATCTAATTACCTTTCTCGGTATTCCAAGTTCTGTAAGAACGTTGTATAATGTTTCTCTTCTAACCGAGTCGTAAGCCTTTCTAAAATCAATAAATAGTTGATGTACCAGGGTATTGTATTCCCACTTTTTTTCGAGTATTTGGCGAATGGTAAATATTTGGTCGATAGTTGATCGATTTCGTCTAAATCCGCACTGATAATCTCCAATAATTTCATCTGCGTATGGGGTCAGTCTTGCTAATAGAATATTTGAAAGGATTTTATAGGATGTTGACAGAAGAGAAATGCCTCGATAATTATCACAATCAGTTTTGTCGCCTTTCTTGTGGATTGGAACAATGACCGTTGGGTTTTGGAATATACGGTTCTGCGGTGTGTCTCCCTTTCTCCATGCAGATTAGATTTTGGCTGCGTGCTAAACAAATCGTCTAAGAAGTCTTTCCATCTATTTAAAATGCTATCTGTATCAGGGAGAACTGTTTCGTCAGCTTTCTGTAATATAAGCACGAGGTTGATAGCCTTCTTTAAATTCGTTGATCCCTTTATACATGTCCGGAATGTTTTTATTTTTACTATTATCTTCAAGATTCTTAGTTTTAGCTTTCAAAAAATCGCGTTCCTTTGTTCTAAAAGTTTTGGGGGTTTCACGCTGATGTCTACGAAATTTTGTGTAGTTATTTCATTCGGAGTTTGTAGCCAACGTAATTTTGCCTGTTTTCTCTTCTCTGCTAGTTTAATGCATTCCTGGTCGAACCATGGTTTGTTCCTACGTATTTCCGCGTGTCCCAATTTTTCTTTTGAGAGAGGATGCTTCGTAAGCAAACGAAATAATTCAATTGCTGGAATATTTTTCTCCATAATCTTAAACTAAAGAGTATATGACATGCTTCAGATTTCTGTAACGATTCCTGTAATGCTATTGAGACTATCATCATTTTGCTCAAATAAGAGTATTGTTGCGCAATACATAATTGATATTCTTTCTTCATGATTTTGGGGAAGTCGTTATTTATATCATTATATTATTATAAAATAATTTTAACCTGGATCTTTGTGGATGCCTAATTAGAAACATACCAATTATAAATATGGATGTATTCAGATTTCAGAATGTGTTCACGGCAGTGATTTGTAATACTGATATGTACTACTACTTCATCTACATCGCCTAATATATAATATACTCTACAACAGGTTCACTTCAGAAATCAGATTCATCTACCGTAATATGAGTTTCATCACCCTTCCCCAGAATAAGCTGCAAATCTGCCCACCTCCAAAGACAACCAATGGCGTATTTAGAATTTTGTTTTGAGGGGTATGCCCAACACAGGAAACGAAGTAGGAAATTGTCCATCTGACTTTGAGAATTAAATATTTTTTAATTTATGCATCAATTGAAGTTATAATGGCAAGAATTGTAGACCGATAAATCCTATATGATATGATACAAAAATTTAGGAGTGAATCTAACCCTTTATTCTATTCATACAAGAAAAAGGAAATATCCTCTTGGCCTTCCTAATTTCCCGGGCTAATTATTCCCCTGTTTTGATTTTCTTTAATTCAAATATTTCCTTCTATTAAAAATAACTAAACGATATAATTTTTCCTTTGTTATAATAAAAAAGTCCTGTCATGTTGATATCCACGCAAGTTGGTGTGGAACACAAGTTTCGCTTATCAACTCCTCTTAGTTTTGGTGTTACTGATGACGGCCGACTTGAATCACAACTGACAACGGTCGATAAAGTATGATAAGCGAAATGAAAGAAAGCAACATCAAGAAAAAAAAGAGAAAAGTAGAAAGGACGAAAGAAAGAACAAAAGGACGCAGTTCTTACATGGAATGAAATTTGACAAATACAGTATTATTTCTGAACAAAGAGCATAAGAAAATGGAAAGTCAATGATATGGTAAGAAGGATTATTGTTGTGCGTGGAATGCGAAAAACTAACAAATTTATTTCGCGGGTAGCTTGAGCCCAGTCCGATTGCTCCCTAAATACGCCACTGAAGACAATTCTGCTTCTCTGATCCTTCACAGCATTGTTTTTCAACTTGATAAATATTTTGAACATCGCTTATATATATATATATATATATATATATATATATATATATATATATATATATATATATATATATATATATATATAGTGCATCTACAAAGTCTGACCCCGGATCATTTGTTTGGAAACGGTTGGGTAGATGGAAAAATCAGAGAACACGTATCCCATTATTTTTGGGGTACACGATATTTGAGTGAAAAAGTTGTCCCAGGGTCCCCTGGGGGGTCGCATATGGGGTCCAATTCAAAATTTTCAATTGGCAAGGGGGATCAAGTAGTGTATCGTTGGAAAGGTATTGTTATAAGGAAGAAAATGGTGTCCCGGATCTCTTCCTACACGAACCCTGTGCAAAATGGCGGTCGGTCAAAATGTCAACACAGTACGTAGCCTATGCATTGCAGATTCTGCGGACACCCCTAGGAATCTGAAACAGTGAATGAGATGTCAAAAGTGAACAACAGGTTTCGCATCATTTCAAAAGTACAATATATCGAGGGAAAAGTTATGCTACAGGGTCCCCTGGGAGTCCGAGATGGGGTCCAACTCAAAAATTTCAAATGGCAAGGGGGTCAAGTAGTATATCGTTGGAAAGATATTGTTAAAAGGATGTTGGTACCAGTCCCAAGTCCCTACACGAACCCTGTGCAATATGCGGTCTGTCAAATTGTCAACACAGTTTCCATTGAAATGTCTGTAGCCACCCATAGAAATCTACAACAGGAAATCATATGTGAAACCCAAACACATTTCTCATCGTTTTAAAAGTACAATACTTATATTGGTTTAAAAAAAAAAAAAACTCCCCAGGGCGTACCTTAGAGTCCCAAATGGTGTTCAACTCAATTCATTTTTAAATACAGAGGTATTTGAAGTGGTGTGTCGTTCGAAATATCTGAATCAGGTACGTAAAATCCTCGTCTGTGTTCGTGTCGTTTGAGCATGTATAGATGCAGAGACCATTCTACACATCTCCCTAGCCCAATATGATGAAATTCCGAGTACAATTATATGGTGTAATACTCGCTTCAGTAAGGTACATTTTGGGTGTTAAGAAAGAATGTCGCTGAAACAAATGTTGTGTACAAACTGATTATAGTGATTCGTGCAACCATTACTTCACAAAACTCAAGACGACGATCAAAGTCATCCTCACTGAACTCGTGAGTAATGTGCATTTTATATGGATAAAACAAATATTTTCTCGAGATTTTGCCGATTGTGGGTTTGGGAATGCCAAGGAGACACTCATTTCACTCAAAGATTTCTGGGGTGTTATAATAGCGTTCCCAAGGACTTCCAGCACTGAGCTCTCATCCACTTGAGGTCGACCAGAGCGTGGCCATTTTTTACATTTTGTGTTTCATGAAATTTCTGTACTAAATCAGATACGTACATGTGATCAATTGGTCTGTCAGGAAATAGCCTATTTCATTGAACCTTCTAGAGGTTGCTCTGCAATTTCGAACAGATTCCTGATAAAGAAAAATTATTTCCACTTTGTCTTCCGTTATTATTATTATTATTATTATTATTATTATTATTATTATTATTATTATTATTATTATTATTATTATTATTGGCGATTCCTGACAACTACCGGTACTTTTTTAAAGCCTGGTCTTATATTATTTTTCCCCCCATAGCAGAACATGCCGCGCGCGATCTGCGATGTGATCGCAGAAAATATGCCGCACCTGTGCAAAATAATTGCCATATAACGCTGTAATAAAAATATAGTATCATCGTGATTTTTTATTTTGGAATTTCTGCAGAAAATTTTTTAAACACAAAAACTCATCACAAAAAGACAAAGAAAGTTCTGCCACTGGGTTTCTTCCTGCATTCAATTCTTCGAATCTTTCTACAGTAAACCTACAATATATCGTACTCCGATGGCTAACAGAGATGAGCTCAATACCTCCAACAAATTTCGTAGAATTTAAAAATCCATGTGTCTGTTACGTAATGAATTTCGCAGTCATAAGGCCCTCTATACAATATAGGATAGCTACTGAGATTTGCCCTAGAGTCAAAATCTCAACGTGTATGGCATCAGATCGCATGTCATTTCCTGTGTTCTGAACGATCCTATGAGATTTCTCTTAATTAGAGCACGCTCTATTTCGAATAGAAAATTCGTAAGATCTCGATTTAATCAACATCAGGTGAGAGAAAGTGAAAAAAAAGAAGTGAAAACAAACAACTGATGCCGTTTGTTTTGCTAATTTATCTTCTGATCGCGCAGGTTGCATTTTCGCCGATCCCAAGAGGTTCGTCCAATACATGGCTGAAGTAGCACTCTTATTGGCCACGTAAGGATGACATCATAAAGATTCAAGCTCAACCTGCTACTATCATTGTTGCTTTCGTTTCTCTGTTTTGTGTGTGTGAATGTTTAAAAACAGAGAGAGGAGATTATCAATATTATTACTTGTGAAATACATTGCATTATAATTCTTGATTTATGTTCACTTCTTACACGGTACAAATAAATTATCCTTAAATAAGTCTTCGTCCAAATAAAAGTGATATAAAACACACTTCACATGAATGTTATTATTGACTGCAATTTTAACATTTTTATTAAATCACAGAGACAATATTAGCTGATGGTGCTCACAATAAATACACTGACTTTTGCAGAAATCGTGCACTTTGTTATGCAACACTTTCTTTTGATTTCAAAGTTACGTACAAAACTTGGGTTCCACTCAATTGATGGTGTAAAATTCAAAACGTCTTGGCCTTGTTACTTTTACCATGTACAAAAATGTTTCTAAGATTAACTTTACATTACACGCTCCAATTCGTCTTGACATGAAGCTACTGCTTAACGTAAAATCCTAACTACATAAGATGTGTTGCCACGAGACAGAACCCTTTTAGACGAGACACGAGACGAGACAGACTACTTGTCCCGTCTCGAAAACGAGACGAGACGAGACGGGACGTCTCGTGAAATGTCTCGTCTCGTCTCGTGTCTCGAAAATGAAAACGCTGGCGGGAAAGGCCAAGATTGAAATTGCCAGTGGTCATATCGATTGCAAAAGAAAAATCCCCTTTGTGAGAAAACACGTTGAAAAGCCTTCATAGAAAAGTGTTCTCTGTCTATTGAATGAAACAATCGTGATACATGAGCTTCCAGGAATATCATCCTTAATGTCTTGTCCCCAATTCCCCTTGCTGTAAACTGAGGAATTCTCATTTTTTTTATTTCTGGCTGGAATGATGACAAACAAACTCAAAGACAGGGAAGATTTTTACAAGGTCAAGAACCGCACTACCACCACCATCTATTCAATTTGAAAACTGGGTAAGGTCTACACTTATTAAAGGCTGTAGTTGAAAGTTCTGGCTGAGATGGCGGAAGAGAACAGAACAGACTACACTTGTCTTTATTCTCTGGTGGCGGCATTCTTTTTGCTATATGAACCGAAAACGGCAATTGAAGTATGTCAACTTGCAACTAAAATTTTGTCCTCTCTCTCTCTCTTTCTCTCTCTCTCACACACACACATACACACACACATACACATAAAAACACACTTTTACCATTTTACCAATCGCTCCTTATTATTCAGCAGTCATGTTGTAAAATTCACCTCTTCGTTTGGAAGGCGGGCGAAGGGCAAAGAAAGCAAAGATATTATCGACGAACCCTTCAAATTGTTTGCTTTCAGCAAATTTATGATACTAACAATAACACTTTAGGTGAAGAGGTTTTACAGGTGGACCTTCGTTTTGTTACGCGGAAATGTTTGATCTGACCAGAGTGCGAAATTGCCCTCTGCTTCCATGTTGAGAGGAGGGGAATACTTCCCTTTCCTAGTAAATAATTCATTAGGACCTGAATTATCTTCAGAAATTGTTTCTTACAGGCATATAAAGCCTCTCGAACTTGATAAGTTTAAAGAACATTTGATATAATAATGTTATTCATGGAACTCCGTTGAAAGCAGAAAATATGAGAATGATCAAAATTCGAACATTGGAGAAAATAATTAACAGAAAAGAAATAGGATACCCAAACCACATTTTTAAACCTGCTATAAAATGTATATCCTATATTTTTACTAATTCCTTACTCCCATGAAAGTATCCTGGGGAGGATATTCTCTCCATTTTTTCAGACTGAAATCATTTTATCCCGTACGATTTCGCCCGCTGACACAATACGAAAAAAACAAATGCTGTTAAAAATCCATACACATGACCCTTAAAGGACTCAACCCGGGGCCTTCAAGCCATGGTCTATCGCCGCAGACCGCTGGGCTTGGTATGAAGATGTACGTTGTATGATTGCGAATAAATCACGACAATATAAGAAACTTTAATCCAAAATGGCCAACCAAAAATCAACTTTTTTTTAGCCACTAGCTAATCTGGGTGTACTGTCATGAGTTTTTTACGGGGCAACACGGGGCAACCACCACATAGTAGCACACACCCCGCGGTTATGGGAACAGATTTGAACCATGGAGGTGAAGACTGGCCCCAAGCATTCTTTCGTCCGATGTGTCGTTCAGCTCCCATTACTATGGCACTTTAAGTAGAGCTTACTGTACAGTAACATATAAAATTTCAATCAAATACTTTCCATTACTCAATAAAATTATTTGGTTCCGAGCTTTTTTTTTAAAAAAAAAATAATTGCAACAAATCTAAACATGCTAAATTGGAAAGTAGTTTTTGGATTGTTATGGGTTAACACTGTGAAACCTAAAGGCTGGAAAATATGAAATCAAAGTGTACACATCTCTCTCTCTCTCTCTCTCTCTCTCTCTCTCTCTCTCTCTCTCTCTCTCTCTCTCTCTCTCTCTCTCTATATATATATATATATATATATATATATATATATATATATATATATATATATATATATATATATATATATATATATGTATATACAGACACTATAAAGCAAGTGGGCTGATAGTATACGATAGTGTCAGGGAGGGTGACACCTTTACATCGAACTTTGCTTATCATGTAAACATTATTTGACATTAGTGTCTTCATCTTCGATGTACCTATGAGCAATTTGCTGTATATTTGTGTTGTTGCAGAATGTAAAAAAAAAGAAGAAGAAGCCAGGGTCGAGAAGCCTCAGACAACTAACAGCAGAGATATATTATCTTGTAAACTATTTGTCCTTGCCTTTTGAGCTTATTTGAATTTATTTTTAAGACCTTTAGGTAACTTTGGCCGAATGGATGATGATGGGAAAATTAGTGGAATGAAGAAAGTGGTAGGATACTAGACAACTTCGAGAAAACACACACATTCGAAAAATGAAATGAAATCTTTGAGTTTTACGTCCCACGATTATGCCGGTTAGACTAAAGGAGACAGTGATGATGAGTAATGAATGAAATGGTGGAATGAAGAAAATGAGAGGAAACGGGAGAACCCCGAGAAAACCCACGCACACGGTGTTTGTCCACCACAAAGTTCACTTGGCGGGGCTGGGATCGAACCCGAGACACCAAGCACCAGAGGTGAACGCTCTACCACTGAGCCACCGCGGTCCCCACACACATTCAATGTTTGTCCATCACAAAGCTCACATGGCACTAACCGAGATCGAACCGACTACCACATACACTAGAGGTGAAGGCTTCACGGTGTAGCTACCGTGACATTTCTTGTCTTCTGTGTTCTAGGTAATACTTGTAACTTAGTTGCTTATTGATTAGCATGGTGCAGCCTGCTACATTTTACTTTCGTTCCCATGGTATGCTGCTATATTTTTTACCAGACAAGACGAGACAAAACGAGACGAGACGAGACAGAACCTCTCGAGACGAGACGGGACGAGCACATTTTTCGAGACGAGACATTCTTTGCACGTCTCGTGGCAACACTACTACATAAGTTCTCGCCGGAAGATAAACTCAGGTCTCCCGCGCCGAAGACGTCTAGTGTTGTTTATAAGTTTATAACAGTATACTTACATGGTTCAGTGTATAGACAAGCTAGTTCCTCAAAAATTCTCTTTCGTTTCTAAATTACTACATATAGCTTCCTAATGGATAGGTGGGTAGCGTACACACCTTTGGCGCAGGAGGCCCGTGTTCGACTCCCGGCAGCTCATAAGGCTTCTGCTGAAAGGAACGCTAATTTCAATTTGAAAATCAAATCTAAATTACTACGCCGCCCCCCTAAAATTTTCACGATAGGCTTGCAAATGAACTATAATAAGGTGGAGAACTATAATATGGTTGGATCGGTCCCCCCTAATTTCAGCCGGGCCCTCCCTACATTTTTGGGCTGGCTACCAGCCTGTTTCATAATCTGCAGAAAATGCAACAAACAATTGTCTTCAGTGTTATTTTGTGTCAAGGCTAATATTTTCAGATCTGTTATCCTTGCTCTTAACCTCACTCCATATGCTATTCAGGTGTCTGTTTGCTTAGGTCCCCTACACTTCCCAGGTGGATTATGAAGGAAATCCTTTTTGAAAGCGTTCGTAGCAGAATGAAAATCCGCTGATGGAATTGGCCCATTTAAACATTACGAGTTTCGTATAGAGATAATTTAAAAAATGAACTCCTGTAGTTTGTACGTGCATTGGACGTGGAGAGATATTTTGTAACAGATGTTATTGTCGTGTCTTTATTGATAATGGTTTCTTGATGCAATTATATCATCAAGTGCGTGAAATACATGTCAATCTGTGCTGACTGGTCTGTACAAGCTAGTTTTGCATCAAATCCGCACAAGGGGAGGGCAAAGCGGGAAGCACAAGTGCGAGCTTATAAAGTGTAAGTAATAAAGTTCAAAGCAGTAGTTCCCAACCGTTTACCTGGCGCCTCCTTCTTAAACCCTGTATACTTCTCGCTAACCTCCCTCCCACTCTTTGGCCATATGCGCTTTTTGTCTGATTTCAGATTCATCAATGAAATCTCAAATCTTCTAATAATAATAATAATAATAATAATAATAATAATAATAATAATAATAATAATAATAATAATAATAATAATAACACCGATAATGCAATCATAACAACATTTTCATCTTTAGTTTCCTCGTAGCTATATGATTAGCATAGACGTCTTCGGCGCGAGAGATCTGAGTTTGATTTTCGGCAAGAACGTATGTAGTAAAAATTTTACGTTAAGCTGTAGTTTAACGTCTCATATAGCTTTGCCGCTGAACGGGACTCCAAACCAGTGCCGTGCCGTGGAAAATCAGCGCCCGGGGCGAGAGTATGCGACGGCGCCCCCATACATATATTCCAAGTAATTTTTCCTTTCTTTTGCCCCTTTTCACCAGATTTTTTTGCCCCCTTATTCGGCGCCCGGGGCCGTCGCCACGCTCGCCCCACCTACAGCACGGCCCTGCTCCAAACCTCAAACCACTCGCCTTGTTTTCATCGACATATTTATTTATTAAGTGTTTAATTACTTAAAAGTCTCGAATGGGAGTATAAGAAAGACAAAATATCAAACACGTAACATCTGTTAAGCATTTTGACAAGTTTATAGTTTATTTCTGTAGTCAGCTTGTAATCCCTTGCTTGTTCTTTAAGTCCCCTTCAGGAGGCTGGCTCTTGGAAACCACTGCTCAAAATCTAAGGTGATGTAAAGTTGACCCTGGTATATTCATTCTAAAGAAAAGCAGGGTTAACTTTACATTGTCTGGAACTATATCGTGACTATATCTTTAACGTACGCGTCTTTGGCCCAGGAGATCCGAATTCGATTCGCGGCGTAATCCCATGTGGTTCAGATTCCACAATGCAATAGGTCCATGTCTCATTATAACCTTCGTGTTGAAAGGGATGCAAAACTCGAACGAAATATAATGCAATTTATTTTGTATACTCCAGTTGGTAACCTTATGTGGTTCATTAAGAATGCTAGCTAATAAGGGCCATCTAGTTCAAGTTGGTGGGCATTTCTTGCGCAATTGAATCGATCATAGCTTATCAATAACGACACTACAACGTTACTTGCCGCAAAATACTTCTAAACCAGACCTATTTTTGGATGCAAATATAGACGAATTGGAGAGTGTAATGTAAAGTTAATCTTAGAAACATTTTTGTACATGGTAAAAGTAACAAGGCCAAGACGTTTTGAATTTTACACCATCAATTGAGTAGAACCCAAGTTTTGTACGTAACTTTGAAATCAAAAGAAGGTGTTGCATAACAAAGTGCACGATTTCTGCAAAAGTCAGTGTATTTATTGCGAGCACCATCAGCTAATATTGTCTCTGTGATTTAATAAAAATGTTAAAATTGCAGTCAATAATAACATTCATGTGAAGTACGTTTTATATCACTTTTATTTGGACGAAGACTTATTTAAGGATAATTTATTTGTACCGTGTAAGAAGTGAACATAAATCAAGAATTATAATGCAATGTATTTCACAAGTAATAATATTGATAATCTCCTCTTTTTTTTTTTTTTTTTTTTTTTTTTTTTTTTTTTTTAAACACGTACATACACAAAACAGAGAAACGAAAGCAACATGCATAGTAGCAAGTTGAACTTTATGATGTTTATGACGTCATCCGTATGTGGCCAATAAGAGTGCTACTTCAGCCTTGTATTGGACGAACCTCTTGGGATCGCCGAAAATGCGCGCAGGTTTACTTTTGGTGCACCACTCGAAATAATTGTTGAAAAATTATAATCACTCATTTCCTTATTATTTCCTAAATGATTTGCGCTGAGCGACATGAAAATACCTCATATGGCATATAAAATTCAAGGGGACCATCAAAAGCAATTATTGAAAACTATTTTTTTATATGATTTGCCTATAAATAAGGCATCCGGATATATTGTATAAAAACTATAGTGCAGAATACACAAACCAACATGTGCTAGGTAGCCACTGAAAAACACGTATATTATGTCATATTCATATTCATATTCATATTTATTTGCCTGTTTATAGCTTACAAATGAGGACAATCCTCAATTAAGCATTACAGTTGTCAGATATGATTTACATTCTCTATATATTATCAGTAAGATAAGTTTTCACAGAGTAATAGCTTTTTTCTAACAATAATTCTAACAGAGTATTTCTGAATATCCGTTTTTCGTTAATGTTCTTATACTTTGCTGGTAATTTGTTATATAATTTTATACAATTCATATACACAGTTTTGCTAAAATTTGCATAATTCTGTTGGATAATATACATATTACAATTCTGCCTAGTATTGTATGAGTGAATCGTATTAGCTAAAGTAAATAAATCCTTGTGCTCGATTACATACATAATTGTGCGATATATATATAAACTAGGTAATGCCAATAATTTATATTTTTTAAAAATATTTTTACATGAGGATCGTTCAGGCATACTTAACATTATTCTAATAATTCTAATTCTCATAGCAGGGAGAAGCAGGGGCCCGAGCTTTAGCGAGGTGTGCTTCCGAAGGAAGCAGGCAGGTCACCGAATGTGGTGAAAACGAGTGGGTTTTGGCAATGATACAAGTTTGAATCGCACTTGTTCTGGTATCATGCTAGTAACGCTCCACTTGTAAACATAAGTTACAGTTTCAGGAAACTGTGCAGAACTACACCGGTGGTGGAAAGAAGTATCACTGGTGATCTTTTATATGCACTCACTTACGTAAATGTTTCACTGAAGGGGTCCAGGAGAATGTAAAAAATTCAAAATTCAGAGGAGAAATGGAAGATGCAAGTACTTAGACCTAACACACCATAACCAAATCTAATCTAATGAAAGTAAATTATCTAACATTAATAGAAAAAGGCGAAGTTATATACACCTATACTAATATAATCTAACATAACATAATATAACCTAACCTAACCGTAACTAAACTGAACTAACCTAAACTAAACTAATGGGAACAAAAACTACCTAAATTGTAACATTTCTGAGGTAAAAAAGCGGAACTCCTGGTAAACATTGCCCCTTATTTCATCCGTAGCAAAACACTTATAACGATTTTACACTAGTAAACCTGCACTTGTAAACTTAAACTGTGGGTGTATTACTTTGTATTTAATTCTACTCCTTGCAGAAATTTGCTTCTTATAAATATGTCTTTTCATGAAAAGTGTTGAATGTTATCTATAAATCTAGTGAGGTGAGCCAAGAATAAACCAGCACCCTTCTGATTTTTATGCTGCTGCTTTTTTTTTTTTTTTTTTTTTTTTTTTTTTTTGAAGAGGTATCCAATTTAACAATATAGCGTCTGGTATTAATATTTGTAGGGAGTGCAGTGTAGTTAGCATAGGAATTCAGTACTTTTATTAAACAGAACTATTTCATAATAGGCCCTATTGAAAAACGTCATTCGGTCAGACAGGAAAACTCCTCACGTGTATGGCACAAAACGATAGGATTTCCTACGAGATATGTCATAACATTTTTCCGAAGATAAATCCTAAGATATTTCCTAGGATTTATCTCGTAGTATACTAGTAAAATGTCGTAGTACGAAGCATGATTGATCGATATTTTTGACGCCATTATTATTTTTGAACAGTCGTGCTATAACAATACTTTTTGTTCAGATCTCTTTCGCACGACATACAATATGACATACCTGTCTATTTGAAACGTTTGAGATGAATCCCGTTTCATACCCTAAGGTGAACCACGAGATAATTTATTTTACCTCGATATGTTGTACTTTTGAAATGATACGACACGTGTTGTTCGCTTTTGATATCTGATTCACTGTTTCAGATTGCTAGGCGTGGTCACATAATCTGCAATGCACAATGTGTTGATATTTTGACCGACCCCCGTTTTGCACGGGGTTTGTGTAGGGACTCGGGAGTGGTACCATCTTCTTTCTTTTAACAATATCTTTCCAACGATACACTACTTGACCCACTTGCCATTTGACCCCATCTAGGACCCCCAGGGGACCCTGGAACAACACTTTTTACTAAAAATAATGGGATACGTGTTCGCTGATTTTTTTTATCTACCCAACTGTTTCCGAACAAATGACCCGGGGTCAGACTTTATAGACGCCCTGTATATATATATATATATATATATATATATATATATATATATATATATATATATATATATATATATATATATATATATATATATTGCGAAGGATATAAGAAAATTCGATAAGAATGAGCTTCGCAGTGTCATCGAGTTTTTTGTGCTGCAAGACAAATCCTCTATGGAAATTCATAAAACTTTGCAGGATACTTAGGAGGAACATGCTCCTGGATATACCTAGGTACAACAGTTGCGAAGTGGATGAAGCGTTTTAAGACTGGTCATCGAGAGACTGAAGTTGAACCTGGCTGAGGCAGACCTTCAAGTGCAGTGACCACGGAAAACATCGACAAAGTGCATGACATGATCATGGAGGATAATCACATATCGATCAAAAATATTGCTGCGCGTGTGGAGATAGCGCTTGAGCGTGTGGATGTCATAATAGCATAATATTTGGACATGCGGAATGTTAGTGCGAAAAGGTCCCAAAATGTTTGAATGCTGGCCAGAAGAAAACACGGGTGCAAATGTCACAGGAAATTTTGCCAAAGTTTCAAAGCCCTGGTGAGTTCTTGCTCAGTCTCGTGACAGAAGATGAAACATGGCTGCACTCAGTGGCGTAGCACACTTTTGCGGGCCCTCCCGCAAAGTATAGAGAAGGGGCCCTAGTTGTAAAGCCGATAGAAGTAAGATTGAAGTTCTACTTCTTTAAATCTTTATTCATCGCAAGACTTAGGGACCCTCTATACGTCGCCCCCCCCCGCACTGCGGGGGTTGCGGGGGCAGCTGCTACGCCACTGGCTGCACTACTATGATCCAGAGACTAAACAGCAATCCATGGAGTGGCGCCACAGTGGATCTCCTCGGCCGAAGAAGTTCCGAAGCCAAAGATCAGCTGGGAAGGTGCTTGCATCAGTGTTTTGGGATAAGGACGGTGTCACCCATATCAAATATCTTAAAAAGGGTGAAACCATCAATGCTGGAGTTTATTCTAACTATTTGATTGAGCTGAAGGAGGCTTTGAAGAATAAACGGCGGGGAAAAGTTAGCAGTGTGTTCAGTTTCTCCAGAACAATGCACCCTCCTATAAGGCTCATCAAACCATGCAATTGCTGGTGGAGCTGGGCTTCACCTGTGTACCTCACCCACTCTACTCACCTGATCTGACCTCCTCCGACTATCATCTCTTCCCAGCCCACATCTTAAAAACATCTCAAAGGCAAACATTTTCCATCATTGCGGAGGTGGAGGGTTGGTTTGCACAGCAGGACAAGACCTATTTGCAAGGGTTAGAAATGTTGCAACATCGTTGTGAAAAGTGTATTGAGCTTCGGGGGGAATACGTTGAATAGTATATTAAAATTGTTTTTCCATATAAATTTCTTCTTGGTGATTTCATGAACTTTCCAGCCTCCCCTCGTATATAGGGGGACCGGGGTATTCACGAACACTTTTAAGCTTTGATTATAAATAACTCTTTGTTTTAGCAGATACAATTAACATTTCTTGTGTATAGAAAACTTGGCGATTTTCCTGTTTACTAAATTGCAGAGGAAAGTCAAAAGTAGTATTTTTCAACAAATCATTGAGATGTTTTAAAAATGTACCTATGTTCGGGATTGTCCCAGTGGTCGGGGTAATCCGGAACATACTGTTTATTTTAAACTTTCCTTTACGAAAGAAGCGAAATGCATTAAAATTCTTTAAAATTATACCGCAATTTAGTATTTAAATATTTAATAAGAATTATAATTACAAACATAACTAATAAATATAGCAAATAATAAGTATAGCTAACTATCGTAATTAGTGGCGGCGATTGGACGTTAAAAGTGGGGGGCAAGACACGATCTAAATATTTGTATATCAATATTAATTTTTCTGGTTATTTCTAACACTTATTTTGACGAAAGGTTGTATAACTAATAGGATACTATATTTTTCGGTGAAAATACCTTATATCGTATTTCTTATTTTATCCCTAAATTGACAAGAGCAAAGCAAGTAGGTATTAGTCCTTTGTACTCTTAAACAACGAAGGTGTAAGAAGAGATTTGATTCCTTGCTCATGAACATCTTAAAATTCTATCTGGAAAGTTATGTGATCAGATTATTTAATAATAAATTTGCAAAACAAATAAATAGAAAGGATAATATTAATCATAGTAATGAATAATGAGGCTTGTTTTGCAGAAGTTATATTGAAACTGGGGACTAATGAAAAACTTATATTTTTAATTTCACACATGACATTAAATGCACGTTATTACTCTTAGAAAATGAAAGACAGTAAACACTACAAGCTTATGCTATGACATTTAAAGAAATATTTACTTTTGCAGCTTTCCGAAACATGTTCTTGCCATTAGATGCAGTTTTCACTTTCTTGGAACACATCAAAGCACAACAATACTGAGAATCTCTCCACACTCCAATTATACAAAATAATCCTAAAACAAAAATAATAAAACTAAAACTACAGGGTGCGGCACGTAAAACCGGCCCGTAAAGTGAACACATAAAATGAAATGTAATGTATTGAATATGATTAACTACAACACATAAATGAAATGTAATGTATTGAATATGACTACTCACCTTCACAGCAGCCTTCGCAGCAGGTGCTGAAAGTGTCCTCCGCCCACTTCAACACACATGTGAGCACGATTGAGGAGATTCATATATATCCTTGTCAGTTCTTGTGTTGTAATGCTATTGGTGACATCCTGGATCCTGGTCTTGAGTTCTTCAATTGTGTGTGGATTTGTTTCGTATACTCTTCCCTTTAACAGTCCCCATAAGTAAAAGTCACACGTGGACAAGTCTGGTGACCGAGGAGGCCACAAGCCTTTGATGATTGTCCTCTCTGGTGTAAACATCTCATGCACAAGGGACAATGATGCAGCTGATGTGTGGCATGTTGCACCGTCCTGCTGAAAGTAACATAACTGACGCTCCTCTTCGGTCAAGTGTGTATAAAACTCCTCCAGGATTCCCATATACACGTCACTGTTCACTGTCGTCTCAAAGAATATGGGCCCAATAACGCGTGTGGCGGAAACGGCACACCAAACACCAATCTTCTCATCATGCAAGGGTACCTGGTGGATTGCGTGTGGATTTTCTGTCGACCAATACCGGTTGTTTTGGGAATTTACGTACCCAGACAGGTGGAACCACGCCTCGTCACTCATGATGAGCATTAGTGGACCCAAGAAACCACTGGCAACATTGCTCAACAGCCATGAACAGAAATGCACCCTCTTCTGCAGGTCAGGCTCCTTCAGTTCTTGCACAACACTTATCCGGTACGGTTTTAACTTCAGTCCCCTTAAAACACGTCTGCAACTTCTCTCACTCGCATGAACCTGTTGACTTTCGAGGACTTCTTGTCATTATCTCCTCCACCTGCATCTTTAATTCAGGTGTGCAGACAGATGGTCGTCTGTTCCTGGGAGCATTTTGAACCGATCCTGTACGCTGCCATTTTTCAATCAATTCCTGAATGGTGCTTTTTGCTGGCACAGAACGTCCTGGAAATTTCTTCCGAAACAAACTCTTTGTTTTCACAAAAGATCCAGTGAGAATGAACCCTTCAACAATGGCAACACGCTCGGGTATCGAATACGGCATTATCACACACTGACACTCACCCGGCTTAACACAACGAGGCCTTTTTCTCAATTGGTTTCGCAAAGTTTCACTGGCTGCGGCTGAACGTGACTGCTGCAGGTCACGTAAGTCGACCCGACCTCGACACGCCATCTCTTGGTAGGAAGATTTAAGTGTTGCCAAAAACACAATATACCAGAATATTACGACGGGCCGGTTTTAAGTGCCGCACCCTGTATTTCTTATGTTTGTATCTGGTAGTTTCATAACCTGATGTATTTTGATTTACTTTCGATAATGTGTGTATATATTTTAATTTATAACGCATCAGCTGTAAAGTCCATACATTTTCATAAATAATAGCCTATATATAACGATAAAAAATACATAAAAAAATCCTAAAACCTAGACTTGTGTTGAATTCACTAAATTTAATTGTATATGCACTCGAACACCCCTAAACACATCACTTCACTCGTATATTACACTATTGAATAGTCACATTCTCGAGCTATTTGAGAAACCTTGACATACATTTCCGAAAAGTCTTCAGC
This sequence comes from Thermobia domestica, assembly GCF_964235325.1. Classification (NCBI taxonomy): domain Eukaryota; kingdom Metazoa; phylum Arthropoda; class Insecta; order Zygentoma; family Lepismatidae; genus Thermobia; species Thermobia domestica. Next base: position 239,389,511 of record NC_137458.1, on the reverse strand, counting down.
ATTATATTTTCGGTATGAAAAGTAATAAAAAGTTTTACACTTAAAAAAGAGCAAAATATCGAGACTCGCCGAGCAAAAAGATCTACGGTTTTCTCCAAGTCAACAATCGGTTTCTCAATTGCCAAAATTGAAAGGGAGGAAAAGAGATCTTGTGCACACATACCTCTTAAATAATTTTTAATTCTTCTCATTACACTAAATGAGCGTTCTGCAGAAGCGGTTGATACAGGCACTGTTAAATACAGGCGTAATAACTTAAACAGACAAGGAAAACTAGTAGAAAGGGAATTGTCCTTAAATTTTAACATAAAAGTATTTATAAACTTGCCATCTTCATCCACAGCCATATTTGCAAAAACACGAACTTCGGCAGATAAGTCGTCATGTTTTATCCCAAAAGATTTCTCTACAAGCGAACATGCATGATCAAATTCCTTATGACATGTACTCTCATTATTTTGGCAACACATCCTCAACAGTAATTTCATTGAACGTAAAGTTCTAAATCATTTTTGGCGAAACTATTTTTAATATGTTCAGTAATACTGTCAAGGAAAGGATAATAAACAGACTGCAGAAAATATTTTTGAACTGAGGAGAAATCCACGTTGATAGAACCTCCACCAAGTTTAAGCGGTACCTTTCTCTTTCGGGGCATTTCAGGTCCCTGGAAGTTATTTTCTTCACAAAAACGAATAGCTTCCTCCCAATGCTTTTTAAATACTTCCTCATTACTGATTTTTCTAGGCTCTTTAAGACTCCATCAACAAGATGGATGACGTTCAGAACACAAATAGTTGCGGACTGAAGATATTTGGATAAAATATTTGTCATCTGAAACACTTTCAGCATTCTATTTAAAACAAAAATAAAGTCAAACTTTGAAATACTGTAGATGTTACCAGTCCATGTGCTTCCCCACCAACATTATTATCATTTTCATCTATGTCTTTAAGTGCTTCTACGATTTCCACGAAATGTTGTTTGATAGCACGAAGACTTTCATACCTGCAACTGAATCTCGTGTCACTGAGGGCCTTCAAAGTTAGATTTACTTGAGACGGACTGCTTTTGGATAATTTTACTTTTTCGAAAATTGCATGCCGTTTCGGTGATGCTTCAATGAAATTATACAATTTGTTCAAGGTACTGAAAACGTTATGTACAAACATGACGCTCTTTGACACATCCAGAAGAGCAAGATTTAAAGTATGCATGTAACAATGAACATAAGAATATTTGAATTCTGTCCCTTGAATTTTACTGCTACACCCTTGTTTTTGCCAGACATGTTAGCGGCACCATCAAAGCATAAGGCAACTATGGATGAATAATCGAGAAAAAGTTCAGTTAATACTCGAACTACAAGTTCGTAAATATAAGCTCCATCGGTTTGCATTGCTTTAAAAAATCCTATAAAGTTTTCTTTTATCATAAGCTCAGCCGTCACGTATCTAATTATTAGTGCTACCTGCTCAGCATTTGAAATATCACGACCCTCATCTATAATTAGTGAAAAAAAAACTGACTACTTTTTACGTTTTCAATGATAGAAGTTTTAGTTTGATCCCCCATAATTTCCAACAATTCGTTCTGAATGTCATGATGAACATATTTGAAATATTTGTTGCGATCAGTGAAGTATTGTTTTATCAATTTGTTATCAATGGATCGTAATTTCTACAGTTCGATAAATTTACCCTGATTCTCAGAAGAATCATTTTCCTTATGACCTCTAATAGCAAGTCCTTGTTTTGCAAGGTACAGTAAACTCTCGCACAGATGTTTCAAATATTGACGGTTATTTTGTACTTCATCTTTATGCTGGGCACTAATCAACTCAACTACGCTACTGGTTGACTTCAACTCCTCTTGCCACTGCAAATTTGCACGAAGATGTGCAGAAGTATGTTCATGTTCCTGGAAACGCTTAGAAGCTTTTTTCCAGTTCCGGAACCCTCTGGATACAAAAGCTTCATCATAACAGCCCGTGTGTACAAACAAACGACAAGGGAAGCGAAACGCACTGTTTCCAGAAACACTGTATTCTAACCATTTATACTGTTCAAACCATACATACCTAAAACTTCTTCCATTAGTTTCAGGGTAGTCCTTTAGGTAAGGTTGAAACGGACCATCTTTAAAATAAGGAATAGCAGCATCTTTCCCACGAAGAGGATCACGATCACGTAACCTGTTTGCTTGCAATTCATAAGTGGGATAAATGTCCTTTTCACACACAGCACTCACACTAACATTTCCTTTCTCGATGCATTCTTCAGACACCAAAATCTCACTTTTAGAAGTGGAAGGTTGGGGTGAAGTATTAATCGGCAGTTCAGTATTTTCGCTCGCAGCATCAGTTCCACTAGATCCAGGATTTTCAGTTCTTATTTTCTTTCTTTTCTTTCTTTTTTTCTTTTTTTTTTTTTTTAAAGAATGAACGTATTACCTGATAATCTGCGTTTCATAGCGAAATTCACAAAGTGTAAAAATCATTCATTAACAAAGAATCATTCATTCATTCACTCAGACACGTAAAATACCGTAACAGCAACACTGGCGCACATTCACTCGCGATTTTGCTTTGTAGAATTTCTTCTTTTGTTAATTAAAAGTAAAATTCTTATTTAAAAAATATATACAACTTTGCCGTATGTAAGTAAATTATTGAAAAAGTGTACTATTTCCTACAAAAATTGGGGGAAAATATGCTGAATTACTGTATACGAGCCAGGGAGTAATCTACACCCCCCAACACCCCCCTAACACCTCTCCAAATTTCTTTACACACACCCCTGGATGAAAAAGGAATACTTCCCCAAATCCAACTGTATCAATTGGTATCATATAGGTTATTTATTACATCAAGTTAAAAAAGGTTTAGCGTTGAGGAAAGAAGGCTCTACTCTTATTTCTTTATTTCATTTCAAAATACGAAGCGACCTCGTTTTCATGTACGGCTTCGAGAACCACATGACCTCATTGTTTCGGGCGGTGTTTCGATCGAAACAATTGACAAAACAGACCCCTCATACCTACCCTCCTGGGCTCCGCGGTCATTTCCGAGAAAAGAGATTGATGGACAGATGCAGATGACTGTGACAATGTAGTAATAAGTCTATACCAGATTCAGTTGGTAACTGCTACTCTGCAACAGGCTCGCAACCAGAGGGGTGCTAGGGAGCGCCTGGCTCTCCGTAAATTTTTCATGTCCCCTTCAGACCTTAATAAAAAATGCACAATTTAGAAATTTGTAAGAGAATTTTTAATGAATTGATCCCTTCTAAGATATTCATGCCCCCCCAAAGCTCTGTGGCTAGTTTCGAGCCTGTTCTGCAAGTGGTGTATCAACGGACGGACGTTAGAAGGGTGTAGTCAAAATGTTTTAGAAATGAAGAGATCGATCAAAGTAAGAATTATATATTTTTTAGACTGAGTCTAGTGTCATGCGGGAATGCATTTGGCGCTAGCTTAATTTTTTGTAAAGTATATTTTTATTCATGTAAATTTATTGAGCGGAACAGGGCTCATAGCGAGTCACTTTTTTTTCGTGTTATTTATGTTTTGGATTGACAGTTTCCTAAGAAAAGTATAAAAACAAATGGAAAAAGGCAGAAACTTGTTACTCAATACTCTTCTGAAAGCTTCAGTACTTGCTGCCACATGTGAAACAGTCAGCTTTATTCTCACTTCAGCTTTTATTCTTTCTAAAGCACAGTGGACGGTTGGTAGATGCTTAAGCTCTCAAGGTGGGGTTGAGAACTCTTCTGTGTCTATTCTTTCTTCTATAATAATAATCTTTTAGTTTTCTCTCGTAATAGTTAACGCTCCGCTGAATATTGTGTGTGTGTGTGTTTGTTTGTGTGGTTCCTCATGTTCGTCTTGTGTTATGCTTCTTGTGTGTTCTTCTTAGGAGTAGGTGATGAATTTGAATATTTCACGTTTTTGAGAACTCTTAATGCTAAGTTAATGTAATGTCTGGGATGAAGAAATTCGGAAATAGGCCAGAACTGGTTCCACTTACTCAGAAGCTTTTTACGTCTGCTTATCGTAACTACAAAGCATACTTAGAAAACCTAAGAAAGGAGGAAGCTCAAAAAGAAGTAAAGAAGAAACAAAACAACAAAGAGAGAGGTGGAGAAATTGACAAAGGAAAAAGGGGCATGATGAGATTTTGGTCACTTTTTCGTGTGCTTTTGGTCATTTTTGGTAACTTTACAACTATTTACAAGAGACCAGACCACTACGAGCCCTGGGACTATTAAAATTAGGGTACATTAAAAAAGACAAAACAGAAAGACACAAAATATTTGTAAATTGAAAAACTGGATTTCTGGAAAACAATTTCAATGAATAATTTTCTTATAAAAGATATTCATAGCCAATAACATAGCCAAGAAGGGGCAGGAACGGAGATTAAGAGATCAAATAATATTACAACAATTAACGTTAACAACAGGGTTAGAATATTAAAATAATAAAATTGGAACTATGTACAGTATTAATTACTAAACGATTGTGATGTCAGTGTGGGACGAGGGATTTTTTCCCAATTAATATTTTGGGAAAAAATCACCCACTAAAACTTGCTTTGGGTGAATAAATTGAAATAATAGCAGATTTTTGCAAATAATTACAATAATTCGTATGTAATCAATTCAAATGTAATTACTGGGTAAAATAATGGAGGTTAATTCCTAATACAGTAAAACTTCTCTTAACGGCCATGTCTCAATAGTGGACACCTTCATAAGAGGACAAAGTTTCTTATTTTTCCGTGCCTTAAATATGTGTGGTGTAGTGTTATGAGAGAGAACCCTTCCTTTTATGGACATCTCTCATTTACGGACAAATAATCGGTTCCACTGATGTTCGTTTTGAGAGGTTTCAGTGTATTACTTAGCTTAATAATAATAATAAATGCTCAAATGTGTGAACTTAGTTTATTGAACCTACCACTGCGAAGAGCTGATATAATAATAATAATAATAATAATAATAATAATAATAATAATAATAATAATAATAATAATAATAATAATAATAATAATAATAATAATAATAATAATAATAAGTAGTAGTAGTAGTAGTAGTAGTAGTAGTAGTAGTAGTAGTATTGCAATAGTTGCGTAACAAAATATAATGTTTTATTTGAGTCTGTTTAAAAATGTATATCACTATTCTGAGAGCAACCCCCTTTTTTATTTTGAACACCCCCCAAGTAAAAATTTCTGGCGTACTTACTGATACGAGCTACATTGAAGTAGACGAAAACAAGCCTCGGCTGGCCCTGCCACCTAGCGGTCATTTTTTGTTTTTGTCGTACGCTATGAATCGTTGTTTCGACAGGCAGTATACAGAGCGAGCGGAAGAGTGACTCCAGCGGCAGGTGCTCCGGAATATCATAAATGCTATAGGTAAAAGAAATTGATGCATCTTGGGGGTATAGCCTATGACACAAATACTAACCTGAAACTCGACGACTATTAGACAAGAAGTCTGGAAATAAATATACCGTTCCATCATACAAGCTTTGTTTCTTGGAAAGTACAAATTTAATACAAAAGAATGGGAAAGGTAGAAGTTGTTTTTATTACTTTCTTTTTAATCAATATTCCTTACTATTAGAAAGAAGAAAAGAAAAGACATTTTAAAACTGTCAATTTTTGTGTAATTAAAGATTTTTTTTTCGAAATGTTCTCTCAATTAGTTTTAAAGGGGCTGACTAATATATCGAGCCCTTGTATGAAGAAATGAAAGTACACTGGAGCTGTTGCGCTCCGATAGGTTAATTCTGGGCCATTTTCCGTGGCAATTAAAACTCAATTCCTGTAGCTTTCTTTACACGAGAAGACAAATAACCAATATGTACTCTCGCAACGGCAAATATTAATGGCACCATTTTTTCCCTGTGAACCAGCAATACGTACAAAACCTTTACATTTCCAAATAAAACTATTACATTAAGGTGATCTGGTACCCCTAGCAACCTTGAAAGTTAGTCCATTTAAAAAGCATTGCAAAGTTTTTCACTATTTTCTTCTTTATTATTAAAGTTACAAACGTCAAAATTTGAACAAACCTAGAGGAGACACATATCTATGCCTTGTGTGTTTTAGATTTTGAAAAAAACACAGTAAGGAAACTTTTATCTTCAACTTTGAAAACATGGCAACAGTAAGACCTGAACTCCCTGCGACGGTAGTTTTTCCTTTCCGCCCGAGTCGAGCGGCAAGTTCAGTTCTCTGCCTCGCTCAAGTTGTTCCAATCAGGTGACTCATAAACAGCGGTATGATCTGTCAGGAAAGTAAATGTACACCTGTTTTTCGAGTCTGGCATTCCTGCTCTCCATCCGTGGAGAGTATGAGAATTAAATCAATCAAATGTTTACTGAGGGGCAAAAAGAAAAGTTTAATCTGAATAAGACATTGCAGAGGGACACAAGCTGTGAATACGAATAGTGCATAATGTAAATAAAGGACGACACCGAAAGAGAAAGCCAGAAACAGCTGTTAAATTTAGAAAAAAGAGTAAAAATTGTTGAAGTGGGAACATAAAACACAAATACAACAAATACGCCGAAAACTAAACGTTCACCATGCTATGATGTTGGTGTAGTGGCTAAGGTGCTGGCTTACAAATGCAAAGGTCGCCAGTTCGAATCTTAGGCGAGGACATTTTTAAAAATTTTTGTTTATAATACATGCAGCTCATGAGAGATGGTAAAAGAGATCGTATTTAGTCTTTTGTAGCAATTATTATTGGTAAGGTTTAGTACTGATAATACTTTTTGTCTTTGCGTATCGCTTTTATTCTTTTCTTCATTTCAAAAGAGAAAAATATCCGAACAAATGCCACCAAAATTCCTCATATTTTGAATGTAAACGCTATTTGCAATTAGTAAAGAATAAAAATTGAACGTTTCGATGTAGCTGCAAAAAGTAAAAAGAAAAACATGGAAGTAAACCATACTCATGGTTATTAAAAATACAATTTCTACATGCCTTACACCTCCCGACCACGTTTCTACGTTAGCAAGTAAGAGGTTTGTGTTTAGGTCAGGCTGGTCAATACGTTTTGCAAAGGGGCCCGGTTTAGCTCTGACGCACCACAGGTGCGAGAAGGGAGCAAAACACTTTTTCTCTCTCCCTCTGTGTGTCTGTTTATCTATCTGTATATATATAACGCTATTTGTGAATGCCGTAACCACCCTAATTTTCAGCGGATTGAGATGAAACTTGGCACAAACATTAATTGTTGAAATATCTTCAGTTCGTTAACCAGAATAATCACACGAAAATGTTCAAAATGGCGGCCCTTTAAACTCTTAAAAACTTCGAAGGGAACCAAATTTCCCCCATAAATGGGTATTCAGAAAGTTTGAATAACTTTTCCTCTTTTACTGAAATATTTGTGTGCAGAGACTTATTGAAATATTGGACCCGATTAATCGCATAAAGAATGTTCACGCCCTTTCGCTACGGTCAGGCTTTTTTTTTTTTTTTTTTTTTTTTTTTTTTTTTTTTTTTTGCAGAAGGGGGTTATTTTCGTATCGGAACAAGATGATTGCTAGTGATGATAGGAAATTACACATTGAAAGTGAAGTAACATGTGAAACGTGTTATTTGAAAGAATAATATAATAAATGTGCTTTCCTCTAACACAGAGAGAGCGTGAATGGCGAGGAGTGTTATTTGGTTTGCTTTTTAGTAACACATTGCATTGCAAATAAAGGTAGGCAACATTAGTAGTAAGTAAAATAATAATAATAATAATAATAATAATAATAATAATAATAATAATAATAATAATAATAATAATAATAATAATAATAATAATAATAATAATAATAGGTGTTGTTTGTGGCAAGGCAATATCTTCCTCAATTCTTCTTCAAACGTAATGATTGTAACGCCATATCTCCCTTACAAACAAAATATTAGCAATTTATATCGAGAGAACGGGAAACTGTTGAGTGATGGGAGCAACTTTGGACAGTATGCACTCATAGTACTCAGAAAAATAAGCGACTTCAACGAAAAATGAACGAAGAGTCATTGCCGTGGGTAGTCATGGAGCCAAGCAGAGCCCTCTTTAGGGAAAATGACAATAACTTATATCGAGAGAACAGGAGGTGATAGTGAGATGGGACCAACGTTGGACACCGTGGACCCATAAGGCGCATTGAAAAAATTAGGGGGGCGGGCGCCAGCCAGCCTTACTTATTTCCACATAATAATATAAAATTATATTGTCGAAATACACACACGAGTTAGCTAGTAATATTTCATATTATTATTATTATTATTTTTATTATTATTATTATTATTATTATTATTATTATTATTATTGTTATTATTATTATTATTATTATTATTATTATTATTATTATTATTATTATTATTATTATTATCGACAGCGTCTTTTCATTACGTGTGCATGTTTGACATGAAGCCAAAGAGAAGATCCATCATTCGTAGAAAGAATAAGAATAGCCAGTTACTTTAATTGTGAACGACGGCGAAAAATACGAAAAGAGACAACCTTAGCGAAAAGAAACAATACTTTCTCTCAAATGGATAAAAAAATCAAGCCGAGATAGATTCGAAGTTGCATGGACGGCGCGAACAGCCAGTTCATTGTCCACTTTTTTTTTTTTTTTTTTTTTTTAACTGACTCACCGAATGTGTTTTAGTAACTTACTTATTGCTAATTTTACTTGCTTCACTCGTTTAACTTGCTTTTTCTAATAACTTATAACGACAGGGACACGAACACAGAAACATCGAGGACAGTTAAAAATCATAAATGCTCTCCCACCGGGAATCGAACCCGGGACACCATGCACCAAAGGCGCACGTGCTAGCCACTAGACCAGCGGGCAGTGTTGTTAGGGATTACGACCACTTTATTGCCAGCTATCACTTCTGTGGGTTGTATACTATGATCACATGTTTCTTCTTTGCTGGAAGAGTTAAACCTACATTCTATGTAATACATGAGGTATTTAGACCTACATGCTCTTCATATAATGTAATAAAAGTGTCATGCTGGGAATAAGAAAAAGAACATTCCTTGGACAAAACGGAAACTATTGGCATCAGAAATATTTATCTACGAGGCATGCGCAGTAGTATATTTCAGAATAGTTACTGTTTAGTTCAGTAAACGAAGAAAGGGGTATAAAAAAGCAAATATGTCGAGTCAACGAGATTGACCAGAGTTGACAGAGGCGGAGTAGTAATACAACAACTTCGTTAAATTGATAATTGGTTCTTTATTCTGTAGTAGATCGTATCACAACTTTACGGGAGAGCAGAGAAAGACTTACTAACGCTGTCCTATAGTATGCATTAGTAACACGATCATACAGACACAAATGGATGTAACTGTGAGTACTACAACTTGGATTTAACGAAAGCCGTTTAGATATTCAGTGGTTTGCAGGGTTGTATAAGACACAAAAAGTTAAGACACAATACAATTCTTCATACCTCAGCTTCCAGTAACTAGATACATGCAATTTCAGGATAGATACTGAAACTGCTGTCGGATTTTAATACATGACGTATTGCAGGATACAAAATGCTTTGCATTACTTCTTTGTTTGTAGACAGCTACTAGCTTAGTGTTCTGAAAGGTTGTGTATAAACTAGAGATAGCCAATTCCGGAATATGACTTTCCGGACTCCCGAAAGTAAAACCGGACAAATTCCGGAATTCGGAAAATTCCGATTTTGGAATAATTCCGGAATTCGGAAAATTCCGATTTTGGAATAATTCCGGAATTCGGAAAAATCCCGAATTTAGAAATTTCTGATTTCGTTTACATTCCGGAATTCGGAACAATCCGGTTTTTTTAAACCCGGAATTTTTCTAAATTTCGGAATTATCTAAATTCCGGATTTTTCCCAAGTTCCGGAATGCTTCTGAATTATGGAGTTTAACTGAATTCCATAATTTTCCGAAATCCGGAAAGTGAAAGTTCCGCTTCCAAAAAATGAATTTATTTTGGTTAATATGAATCATGGTGGAAATAAGTCTTTGACCAGGTAATGGCGACTGCTTTGAAAGAAATAGAGAGTATGGGAATTCAATCTGTCATATTTGTAGTTTCGTGTGGAGAAAATACAAACTTGTGAACCAACGGTTTAAGGAAAACTCAAATTATTAATGTAAACTTTTCGGACATCATAAAAGAAATACGAAAGACATTTTGAATCGAAGAAATATAACATACAAGTTTGCAAGCGGAGACAAAGAAACCTAACGTAGCCAGACTAAAGACGAATCGTTTACCGCGTAGCGATCAAGGTCGAGCTGTTTTCCAGGGCGAGTTTCGAGTTGAGTCGAGTTTGATAATGGCTCGCTCGCTCGTTCAGCTCGTTTTAACTTTTTCAAATAATGGCCTGATTAGACTGGAAAGCGAAAGCCATGAGAAATGTAAGCACTAATATGGAATACTTTTTAGTGCTGCTCACGATAGGGGTGCGTCTCGTCTCGTAATTTTAGTGCATCTCGTGGGGCAATTTTTGTGTATCTTGTCTCGTCTAGATAACGAGAAGACAAGGGTTTCTTTTTATTATTACGAGACAGCCTCAAATGTCGTAATCACCAATATAAGTATACTGTTGTTCTTAAAATCAAGGCTGAGACCTGCACTGTCGAATTTTTGAGCCCAAGCAGAAGACCAACTCGGGTAGCGATATCAACCGGCTCTGCTCGTATCAACTGAGCGAACATCTCGAGTCGGCTCGGTTGGGATGAGCCGATGACCCGATCCGGCTCAGTTGGAACGAGCCATCGACTCAGCTCAATTGAGCCGGTGGCTCGAGCTTTCTCGGTTGGGATGGGTACCCTACTCGGCTCATGTGAACCGGTTCAAGCCAGCTAAGTTGAAATTAGTCCATCGGCACGTTTCGATTCAGCTCAACTAAGCCGATGGCTGAAATCGGCTCGGTTGGGTGAGCTGTTGGCTCGGCTCACTTCTTGGTTCGGTTCGATAGTGAATGAGCTGTAAGCCGAGCCGCTCGAGCCGTTGACAAGCCTAAACCCGGTCCCAGCTGTTTTGAACATGTTTGGCTGAAGCCTATAACTCTTAACAATTTTTGGCTCGAGCCCGAAAACTTGCCCCTTCGGAACTCAAACCCAGAACGTGACCGATGTCCTTCCCTCCTGAAGACTTCTCGACGACCGAGATCGACAGTCAATTAGCTTTTACTATTCAGATACAATTCTAAAGATTATAAACGGTGTTGATATAATAATAATAATAATAATAATAATAATAATAATAATTATTATTATTATTATTATTATTATTATTATTATTATTATTATTATTATTATTATTATTATTATTATTCCTGAAGATTTGGTAGTTCAAATATTGCATCCGAGTATTCAAATATCTGAATATAATAAAACATATGTTATCGCTGATCAATCGCCATCAAAATCCTAAAGTAAAAAAAAAACATTACAATGTGCATTCGCACAAGCACCTTGACCATTCAACCGCGATCGCTATGCGGTAAAAGATTCGTTTTCAGTTTGATTACGTAAGGTTTCTTTGTCTCCGCTTGCAAACTTGTATGTTATATTTCTTCGATTCAAAATTTCTTTCGTATTTTTTTTTTTTTTTTATGAAGTCGGAAAAGTTTACATTAATAACTTGAGTTGTTCTTAAACCGCTGGTTCACAAGTTTGTTTTTTCTCCACACGAAACTATAAATATGACAGATTGAATTCTCATACACCCCATTTCTTTCAAAGAAGTCGCCATTACCTGGTCAAAGACTTATTTCCGCCACGATTCATATTAACCAAAATAATTTCATTTTTCGGAAGCGGAACTTTCACTTTCCGGATTTCGGAAAATTATGAAATTCAGTTAAACATCGGAATTCAGAATAATTTCGGAACTCGGAAACAATCCGGAATTTAGAAAATTCCGGAATTGAGAAAGACTCCGGATTTCGAAAAAAATCGGATGTTTCCGAATCCCGGAATATTAAAGAAATCAGAAATTTCTAAATTCCGGAACCATTCCAAAATCGGAATTTTCCGAATTCCGGAATTTTTCCGGTTTTACTTTCGGGAGTCCGGAAAGTAATAATTCCGGAATTGACTATCCCTAGTTTATACACAACCTTTCAGAACACTAAGCTAGTAGCTGTCTACAAACAAACAAGTAATGCAAAGCATTTTGTATCCTGCAATACGTCATGTATTAAAATCCGACAGCAGTTTCAGTATCTATCCTGAAATTGCATGTATCTAGTTACTGGAAGCTGAGGTATGAAGAATTGTATTGTGTCTTAACTTTTTGTGTCTTATACAACCCTGCAAACCACTGAATATCTAAACGGCTTTCGTTAAATCCAAGTTGTAGTACTCACAGTTACATCCATTTGTGTCTGTATGATCGTGTTACTAATGCATACTATAGGACAGCGTTAGTAAGTCTTTCTCTGCTCTCCCGTAAAGTTGTGATACGATCTACTACAGAATAAAGAACCAATTATCAATTTAACGAAGTTGTTGTATTACTACTCCGCCTCTGTCAACTCTGGTCAATCTCGTTGACTCGACATATTTGCTTTTTTATACCCCTTTCTTCGTTTACTGAACTAAACAGTAACTATTCTGAAATATACTACTGCGCATGCCTCGTAGATAAATATTTCTGATGCCAATAGTTTCCGTTTTGTCCAAGGAATGTTCTTTTTCTTATTCCCAGCATGACACTTTTATTACATTATATGAAGAGCATGTAGGTCTAAATACCTCATGTATTACATAGAATGTAGGTTTAACTCTTCCAGCAAAGAAGAAACATGTGATCATAGTATACAACCCACAGAAGTGATAGCTGGCAATACAGTGGTCGTAATCCCTAACAACACTGCCCGCTGGTCTAGTGGCTAGCACGTGCGCCTTTGGTGCATGGTGTCCCGGGTTCGATTCCCGGTGGGAGAGCATTTATGATTTTTAACTGTCCTCGATGTTTCTGTGTTCGTGTCCCTATCGTTATAAGTTATTAGAAAAAGCAAGTTAAACGAGTGAAGCAAGTAAAATTAGCAATAAGTAAGTTACTAAAACACATTCGGTGAGTCAGTTAAAAAAAAAAAAAAAGTGGACAATGAACTGGCTGTTCACGCCGTCCATGCAAGTTCGAATCTATCTCGGCTTGATTATTTTATCCATTTGAGAGAAATTATTGTTTCTTTTCGCTAAGGTTGTCTCTTTTCGTATTTTTCACCGTCGTTCACAATTAAAGTAACTGGCTATTCTTATTCTTTCTACGAATGATGGATCTTCTCTTTGGCTTCATGTCAAACATGCACACGTAATGAAAAGACGCTGTCGATAATAATAATAATAATAATAATAATAATAATAATAATAATAATAATAATAATAATAATAATAATAATAATAATATGAAATATTACTAGCTAACTCGTGTGTGTATTTCGACAATATAATTTTATATTATTATGTGGAAATAAGTAAGGCTGGCTGGCGCCCGCCCCCCTAATTTTTTCGATGCGCCTTATGGGTCCACGGTGTCCAACGTTGGTCCCATCTCACTATCACCTCCTGTTCTCTGGATATAAGTTATCGTCATTTTGCCTAAAGAGGGCTCTGCTTGGCTCCATGACTACCCACGGCAATGACTCTTCGTTCATTTTTCGTTGAAGTCGCTTATTTTTCTGAGTACTATGAGTGCATACTGTCCAAAGTTGCTCCCATCACTCAACAGTTTCCCGTTCTCTCGATATAAATTGCTAATATTTTGTTTGTAAGGGAGATATGGCGTTACAATCATTACGTTTGAAGAAGAATTGAGGAAGATATTGCCTTGCCACAAACAACACCTATTATTATTATTATTATTATTATTATTATTATTATTATTATTATTATTATTATTATTATTATTATTATTATTATTATTATTATTATTATTGTTATTATTATTATTATTTTACTTACTACTAATGTTGCCTACCTTTATTTGCAATGCAATGTGTTACTAAAAAGCAAACCAAATAACACTCCTCGCCATTCACGCTCTCTCTGTGTTAGAGGAAAGCACATTTATTATATTATTCTTTCAAATAACACGTTTCACAAGTTACTTCACTTTCAATGTGTAATTTCCTATCATCACTAGCAATCATCTTGTTCCGATACGAAAATAACCCCCTCCTGCAAAAAAAAAAAGCCTGACCGTAGCGAAAGGGCGTGAACATTCTTTATGCGATTAATCGGGTCCAATATTTCAATAAGTCTCTGCACACAAATATTTCAGTGAAAGAGGAAAAGTTTTTCAAACTTTCTGAATACCCATTTATGGGGGAAATTTGGTTCCCTTCGAAGTTTTTAAGAGTTTAAAGGGCCGCCATTTTGAACATTTTCGTGTGATTATTCTGGTTAACGAACTGAAGATATTTCAACAATTAATGTTTGTGCCAAGTTTCATCTCAATCCGCTGAAAATTAGGGTGGTTACGGCATTCACAAATAGCGTTATATATATACAGATAGATAAACAGACACACAGAGGGAGAGAGAAAAAGTGTTTTGCTCCCTTCTCGCACCTGTGGTGCGTCAGAGCTAAACCGGGCCCCTTTGCAAAACGTATTGACCAGCCTGACCTAAACACAAACCTCTTACTTGCTAACGTAGAAACGTGGTCGGGAGGTGTAAGGCATGTAGAAATTGTATTTTTAATAACCATGAGTATGGTTTACTTCCATGTTTTTCTTTTTACTTTTTGCAGCTACATCGGAACGTTCAATTTTTATTCTTTACTAATTGCAAATAGCGTTTACATTCAAAATATGAGGAATTTTGGTGGCATTTGTTCGGATATTTTTCTCTTTTGAAATGAAGTAAAGAATAAAAGCAATACGCAAAGACAAAAAGTATTACCAGTACTAAACCTTACCAATAATAATTGCTACAAAAGACTAAATACGATCTCTTTTACCATCTCTCATGAGCTGCATGTATTATAAACAAAAATTTTTAAAAATGTCCTCACCGAAGATTCGAACTGGCGACCTTTGCATTTGTAAGCCAGCACCTTAGCCACTACACCAACATCATAGCATGGTGAACATTTAGTTTTCGGCGTATTTGTTGTATTTGTGTTTTATGTTCCCACTTCAACAATTTTTACTCTTTTTTCTAAATTTAACAGCTGTTTCTGGCTTTCTCTTTCGGTGTCGTCCTTTATTTACATTATGCACTATTCGTATTCACAGCTTGTGTCCCTCTGCAATGTCTTATTCAGATTAAATTTTTCTTTTTGCCCCTCAGTAAACATTTGATTGATTTAATTCTCATACTCTCCACGGATGGAGAGCAGGAATGCCAGACTCGAAAAACAGGTGTACATTTACTTTCCTGACAGATCATACAACCGAAACCTTCTTTTCTCATCTCTCTCCCTCTCTCTTTTTTTCTTTCTTTTCATTCTGCGAATTCCTGGAAGGGTAGTTGTCACTTGTCAGCTTACCATTTCCGCAAAATAACATAGTATAGATGTCAATTTGTGACCTTTGGGAAAGATTATAGAAAAAATATTGTTGGAATCAATCTAGGACAAAATTACCCTTTGAAAGCGAGGTCGAAACCGTCTCTTCAGAAATAATTGAGAGATATTTACATGAATAATTTTTGAGGGAAATATGATCAAGTGAAATGGCATGTGGGCAAAATTCCTAGGGCCTGCTTTTTTAAAAATCACTTTCATTCTTTGTTGCCTGTCCACATGGCCACTTCTATACTATCCCCTAGAACTTTTTTTTTTTTTTTTAATTTTTCATGCACATGTCCGGTGACAATACAATATTGTATAAATTACCATATACTCATGTGTAATGTCTATATCTCCCTTTTCCTGGAAGCGGAGAAGGAAAAAAATATAGATCCATGTAATGTTCACACTAGCAGTTCCTAATTTTAGATTTTTTTTTTCTAATAAATGAAGTTCGCAAGGCGCCTGAAGGCTGTGAGATTCTATCTGGGTATCATGTGCATAGATACACCCTTCAAATTCGTATGAAATATCTTGTGCAAACTTTCATTGTGAGTTCGAACAGAAGAGAACCAAGTTTGATAAAGCTGGGTAACGGCTCACGCAACATTTTATGTTCTTTGTAAGTAAATAATGTTGGATTATTTTAAAATTGAGCATGATTAGGGATGCGCACGAGACAAGATTTGTGGTTGTCTCGTCTCGAAAATTTGCTGTAAAAGTGATGTCTTGACTCGAAAAATGTATATTTCTCTATTGGAAAAGCCGTGTCTCGACTCGTCTCGTGCGCATACCTAAGCATGATTTAGTAGTAAATTTATTTTGCATTATACAAATTTGTTTAAATTATGTAATATCTGTGAAAACCTTGTTGACCAGGCTCGCAACCAGCTACTGAAGTTTGGGGAGCATAGATATGCTAGGGGGGCAATCGTAACAATCGTGCAATGGGTCTCCGTATCAATGTCATAGGATGCATTGTGGTTTGAGGGGCTAAAAAATTTAGGAAGGGAGCAGGCCCCCTACCCCCGCCGTAGTTGCACAACTATGTAAGTAGATTCCTCAGTACCAGTACTTTATTTCACAAAATAAACACCACTACTTTATTTCGCAAAAAAATTCTTCACTACGTTATATAAAAATTGGATAACTCGACGGGTCAGTGTGGGAATTGAATATTTTTCCCAGGGCGGATGAATTTCACTCATATACCCACCCAGCCATCACACACGTAAGAGTGGGGAAAAGTTATTGCTGTCTGAAATGAAAATTTTCTCTTGCAGGGGGATAAAAATTTCTCAGAGGAGAAATCCCTGGCATCCCCTCGTCAATTAGCACACTAGGACGGGCCTCTCACAATTTATAAGGAAATCGACGCAAAAGGCTGTACGATGACATTTTTCATACCTTTTCTTTTCACATGACATATTTTCGACTCCAGACGACACAAGGACGGATCCAGGATGGATTCCTGATGGATGGGGTAGCGGTGAGTTGTAACATTGCTACTTAGGGTTACTTTAGTTTTATTATCTACAGACTTGAACTTTTGCATCACTGGTGCTTGTGTCACTGGAGGTGGCGAACGACCCTTCCCTCAGGATCCGCCTACAAGTCTCTATGCCATCCCTACAGGATAAAATAAGATACATAAGAATGTTTTCCATTTATGTTTGAAGGCATACGCGTAACCAGAAATATTCGTTAGTCGAGTTTAAATATAGAGCCCATAATAATAATAATAATAATAATAATAATAATAATAATAATAATAATAATAATAATAGTAATAATAATAATAATAATAATAATAATAATAATAATAATAATAATAATATCCGCTTAGTATTGTGTTTCGTAGAACAGATGTAGACTTCTTCCTCTGACACTGTCCATCTCCATATAAACATTTCCCACCCCCACCCCCACATCTTTAGATTCCAATCAGTCTCGGTGGTCCGTCTCTCTGTTTATTGTTAATTTCACTGGAATGCATTTCTTTATAGTCTTCAATCTTTGCATAAAATTAACAGTTCTCACCTAAAAGATGTATGGTGTAGTGTGCGACGCAATACTTCCCTGTGGGAAACCCTGGAAATGTACGTATTGCAATCGGGCATCTCACTTGAGTCTCCCGTTTAATCAGTAAGTACGCTGGGAATTTTATTTTGTGAGGTGTTCAAAACCCAAGAGGGAGAGCATTTAGAATAGTGATACATATTTTTACAGAAACGCAAAGGAAGCAATATATTTTGTTACGACCAGGGATGTGTGTAAAGAAAGTTTGGTTGGTGTTAGGGGGTGTTTATGGGCTTGGGAAAGATTTTAAACAAAGAAACTTCATTTCCTAGCCTTCTTTGGATTACAGGGGTGCCCACAGTCAAGTTTTGGGGCACAGGTTGCACCTATGATTTTTTTTTTTTTTTTTTTTTTTTTTTTTTTAGAGGAGGGACATAATTTGTCATCGAAAGTGGAACAATCGAATTTTAATTATACCACAATGATGCTTTTATGAACACGAGTGACGTATTTAGGAATTTGTTTCGGGAATGGGTATGCACAATACGAGAATAAGCACTTATATTTTTCCTTTTAGGTGCCGACAAATTTTAATGAAGTTGTGAATATAACAAATTTATTTCGGGGGGGGGGGATTGAGCTCGATAGCCACCGACTGATGAACACTAAGTATGAAGGAGAACTTAGCATGAATAACATTTTTAAATAAGTAATTGTCATAATAAAGAATGGTAAATTTGGGGGGAGGACAGTAAATGGGAAGAATGGTAACCTTCAGGGGAAAATAGGGACCTCTGCCTGGGTGTGTATATTCTCTACTCGTTTACATTTTCTAAACATTGTGATGTGTCGTCGTACGTATATGTAAGCACCTTCTCCACACAGGAAGATTGTTGTTGATCCAGGATGAAAGCTAAAATATTCTAATTTCAATAGATATGAAAGGAGGGATTACAACCTGTACCAACACATCTTAAAGTACGCCACTGTTTGAAAGTATTTCTTTACTAATGTACATACTTTCCAAGAGCTTCAGTTTGATGTGTTAGGTCCTATATATTGTTTCTAGCTATTTATCATTTTTAGAAAATATTTTTTCTGCATTTATATGCTTATCTATCTATATTTATCTCTCTCTCTCTCTCTCTCTCTCTCTCTCTCTCTCTCTCTCTATATATATATATATATATATATATATATATATATATATATATATATATATATATATATATATATATATATATATATATATATATTATATTATATTATATTATATTATATTATATTACTTCTATCTGTTTACCTGTCTATCAACCATTCGATTTATCATCTTTCATTCAAGATTCAAATACTGCATTGAAATAAAGCTACATAGAAACGGAAGAAATAACCACAGAAATATGAAACACAATAGCACTTCTTTTATTCTCTTTTCTTATGTTTCTGAAGCCGAAAGTCGTGCGATGTTTTTCCTCGGTCGGCAGGAATATCTCGCTTTCCGTTGTCTTTTCACGGCACAGACATTTGTACTGCTATCCCTCCTGCTGTCACTCATAAAGTGATTATCCGTCGGTATTCACATTTCAAGCAACCACGACTCGAAGGACAGGCAGAAAGACGACCGCTAAACGCGGACAGGGAGGTTCACACAGGAGTCAATAGACATTTCAACAAAAGAAGACACCAACTCAAAATTTGAGTGGGAGGGTTACATCTGCGTTGCCAAGTTTTTAACTGTGGAACATGGAAGCTTTTTTACTGTGTTTTTTTCAAAATCTAAAACACACAAGACATAGATATGTGTCTCCTCTAGGTTTGTTCAAATTTTGACGTTTGTAACTTTAATAATAAAGAAGAAAATAGTGAAAAACTTTGCAATGCTTTTTAAATGGACTAACTTTCAAGGTTGCTAGGGGTACCAGATCACCTTAAGGGATCACTTCAAAAAAGTGGGGGGCAACTGCCCCCTCTCCTCTAATCTCCACCTATGATCGTAATTAATAAAGCTAATAACACTTATTACCAAGACATGGATCTATTTCCTAAACCAATTTCATTAATTTATTACTTACTTTTCAATTAAAAAAACTTATTTAAACATTTTTGATAATTTATTTCACACCATGGGGCAATCCCAAACACTCCGAGGTAATGACAAACATTCTGCCTGGCATTTCCCTATGAGACGCCATTTTATTTTTATAGTTGAAACTAATTGTTGACTGCATTCAGGCTAGTAAGATTACAAAGAACTAATGCTCAAATCTAGGGGAACATATAGCCTTATCTGTAACAATATTTATAAGATAAGAGACAATTTATCTTGCCCAGATTGTTGAATCAACTTTACAAGTGAATCGACAAAAACAACAAAATGTCTTCTTCCTGGCAATCCATTCAACTGACTGTCATCAAATTTATGCTACATTTTTCTAAGTCTTTCCGCTAGCGTGCAGCAGAATCGTCTGTTTTCTAACAAGCGTCCTTGGGCGTAAACTTGGGTATTCGCCATTACCTCAGTGTTCGCGAATACCCCGGTTTCCCACATATATATATATGGATCATTTGCAAATAAATTGGCTTTTTGGAGACTAAAAACGGCGAAATTAAAATATCATTCTCATAATTAGCACTTACCATACGCACTAAAAGTTTAAAGCATTCATGGTCGAGGCCAATTCATTTATTAAGGTTTTCACAATTTTTACAGTAAAAAGAAAAATCCATGGACCAGGAGAATGACAGCGAAGCCAGGAGAATGACACTTAGGCCTCTTTCCATGTTTTAATTTTATGCTCATAACTGGCAGTCAGAGACTCACATAACCTTAAGCGTTAATATAAGGATAATCTTTAACTATATTTAAAATGTAAAGGAGTCAGAGCGTGAAACAAAGTTTAAAATTATATTTTCTGTAAAGAATAGGGAGAATATAAAATAATAAAGCGACATGTATGACATAATAATTAGTTTTAATTAGAAGATGCATACAAACGTATATAATATATTGTATGTTTTAGAAAATGATATATAACAGTAACATCACAGTCGTTCAATCTAATTTAAATTTACATTTCTATGTGCGAAACTAGGAACAGCAACATGCTATCTTAAAGAATATAGCCTATGACACAAATACTAACCTGAAACTCGACGGCTATTAGACAAGAAGTCTGGAAATAAATAGGCCTATACCATTCCATCATACAAGCTTTGTTTGTTGGAAAGTACAAATTTAATGCAATTGATATATTCTTCATATAACTTCCATAAAACAATATTTTCCTCAAAGAGTGTGACTTTTGTCCGTGTTCAATAATAAATATAAGAGGCTGATCTTTAGCTTTCATAATAGTATAGAAGCAAATATATCATTAAATTTAAAAGAACTTAGAGTACTTGTTTACCATTCTATTCTTAAAATTTATAGAACTCACGCTTTCCTTTTACAATAATTTCTGGTTATGGAATAACTTCAGTAATTCATGAACAGTACAACTGTAAGTAATACCATTGAGGTTCCTCTTCCATAGTCTCATGTCTTTATCACATTGAATAAGATACTCAACATTCACTTCACTACCCTTGACATCACTTCTACACAGTGCAATGTACTGAAATGACCTTTCTCTACCCTTTATATTAACGCGAATAAATTTTCCCTCTTTAATGTGTACCGAAGAAGGAACGTTTGCACAAGATGCGTCATCATCACTACTATAAATGTCTTTAACTCTGAATTTCTCTTTGGTTGGAATTTAAGAATTAGAGTACTGATCTAATTCATATGAGAATATAGTCTGTACAATCAAAACAAGACAGCATTCTCATTCTGAACAATCGTCTGTTACTTGTATCCTTTTCAGTGACCACTTGATGTACAGACATAGTTTCTTTAATTTTTTTTACCTTTCTCCTGAATAACACTAGTTAACAAAGGTTTTGTTACATAAAAGGAAATACCTGTTCTTAAAGGAACTTTTTGCGCTGAATTCGAATATGCACTCGGTTTTTCTCCATCACGTACGATTTTCCCGTAACAGAGGGATTTTCGGGAAAATCCCTCAAAAATTTCCCTTTTCGTTTATTTTACACCCCAAGATCTTGTCCCCTTGCATATACTAACATAGAAATTATACCTAAGTATACTTTGATTCATATTTAACAAACCCTCCAAGTTTCGTAATAATCGCTTTATTCTTTCTAGAGAAATAAATATGTTTGTATGTATACTGTGTGTACTGTTTATTGCACCTTATAGTAATGCTTTCAGATCTCTTAAGTTGAGGTAAAACGTTTTGCTTTATTACCACAAACACATATATAAAATATAATACAATATAATTTACAAGTGTGACAATTTACAATAAACAATAATACAAATGTACCAAAAGGTCATGAAAAGACAATCAAAACTCTCACAATATATGAAACTTCCATTGGGTTACAAAAACGTACACTACTTCCTTCTTTTGCAAG
This sequence comes from Thermobia domestica, assembly GCF_964235325.1. Lineage (NCBI taxonomy): Eukaryota > Metazoa > Arthropoda > Insecta > Zygentoma > Lepismatidae > Thermobia > Thermobia domestica. The sequence continues at coordinate 239,367,459 of NC_137458.1, read as the reverse complement.
AAATGTTGCATTCTCTAACAAGACCCCAACAATAGTCCCCCATCATTGAAGGATCCCATCGTCCCTGGTACCTTTTCTCCATTGCCATTATATCTTGGTGGAATCTTTCCCCCTGTTCGTCGCTGACAGCACCTAGGTTAGCAGGAAAGAAGCTGAGGTGGGAGTGCAAAAAGTGGATTTTTAAAGACATCCTACAACCCAACTCTTTGTATTTCTGTATCATGTCCTGTACGATTTCTGTGTAACTCTCAGCTTTGTTATTGCCCAGAAAGTTGCGCACAACACACTTAAATGCTGTCCAGGCAGCTAGCTCAGCACTGTTTAACTTGCTGTCAAAGCTATCATCAAGCATTAATTTCCTAATTTGGGGACCAATCAGGGGTGTAGCCAGCAGGTTTGTGTAGGAGGGGCCCGTCGTTTTTGAGGGGGGGCAGCTACAATGTACAAAGCCAAAAAAATGTGTTGCTGCTAGTGTTGGAAAACTAAAAACATTATTTTAGCTTCTTCTTCTTCTTTTTCTTCTACTTATTATTATTATTATTATTATTATTATTATTATTATTATTATTATTATTATTATTATTATTATTATTATTATTATTATTATTATTATTATTATTATCCATAAATTATATTCAAGATAGTTGTTATTATGCTCAATCAAGAACTACTGCCTGCGACCAAACGCTATACTTTTGTGCATAACTATAAAGGTAACCAAGAAAGTTCTGTCCCTTTTCGTGGAGGTCTGTGTTCAATTGGACCTCACACCGTGAGTTGAATGCGAGTGGAGATAAGGCGAACGTCAGTTGTTGGTGTGGGTATATCCAACATACTACCTGGTTGTGGCAATTCAGATACACAATGAACTTACATAAAGGCAGAGCGAACATGGGACATCCACAGAGCATCATAAGAGCATGTATGCTGAACGAGTTCAAATGGAGGTCAAACGCTGCTGTAGCGGGACAGAAGATATGCGAGGCCTTTGGTGAGGGTGTCGTGACGACGCGGATAGTGCAGCGATGGTTTAACATGTCTAAGGACGATGACGAAACACCCGAAAACACCACGTACCAGAAGACCAACACATGTACAAAGAGGAACTGGGACTACAATTCAGTGTGTGGAGAAACCATTCGGCAGCACATCCATCAACTTGGGAAGCACTACAAGTTGGGTCAATGGGTCTCACATATTTTGACTCCGGGTCAGAAGGCAACGCGGCAGTCGCCTGTGTTTATTTACTGTTTCGGAGCCTTTTCTGGACAGGGCGTTGACATGTGATAAAAAGTGGGTCCTATACGAAGCTCCACGGTGCCGTCATCATTGGTTAGCATCCCATGAACCGATTTCAAAACAGCCGTAACTAGCACTGTACCAGAAGAAGGTCCTTCTGTGTGTTTGGTGCACCCTGCATCGGGAACTGCTACCAGCTGGTCAGAGTATCAATACAACTGTGTAGTGTCAGCAGTTGAGCTGTGCTCAACAAAAACTCAAAACTCTGGAGTCATCACTTCTGAATTGCAAATGGGTCCTCGTTTACGGTACAACGCTAAGTCCCACTTGGCTAGGATGACTCAGGACAATTCTCCGCCTTGGATGGGAAACAATATTGCAACCACTATATTCCCCAGGTATTGCAACGTCCGATTATCACCTGTTCCATTCTTTGGACAATCACCTTAGAGGACGCCAGTTCAAATCCCTAGTAAAAGTCCAAAATGCACCTGATACCTTCTTCGTTTCACGGCCCACCCAGTTCTACCGCGATGGATTCCATGGCCGTCCAGAACGTTTTCAGAAGGTCGTCGATGCTGATGGGGACTATTTTTGATCTTCCAGGTAGGTGACATATCGATGTTCGAATGTGATGGGTGAAAAAGCGACAGAACTTTTCTTGCTTACCCTTATATTTAAATTTAAGACCTTGTATACAGAACCTATCTACACAAGATTGATTTTCTTTGAAATTTCACTTAATTTCTTTACGGTTTCCTGACAAAAATACTTATTTATTATTCGTGACTTTAAAAAAAAAACATAATTATTTTATTACACTGAGTAGAAATAAACGAGAGAGCGAATGAAATCAAAATTGAATAAAAACATTGTTTCTCACCAAATTTTCCATCCTCTATGTCTTTTAAAACACTTGCTAAAGCATATAAAAATATACTGTACTTACAAATCAGTTTAGTACCTTTGTTTTATGGCTAAATTTGTAGTACCTTGCTAAAACGTTTGTCTTCAAATTGTCAAATATAAATCGCAGTAAATTGTGTAATCTCCTGTCAAAAAAGTATCCTATTTTTCGATCGGTATAAGTAAGAGATCTATACTATTTTTCGATCGGTATGGAAAAACAATATTTCTCCATACTATTTTACCGTAAATTATTAATTGTCAATAAAATTTGTTACTTTTAAATGAATGAAGCGAGATAATTTTACTATGATGTTTTAAAAGCTGGTCATTTGGGGGGGCCAGGAAACCATTTGGGGGGGCCTGGCCCCGATGGGCCCCCCCTTGGCTACACCCCTGGGACCAATAAACACTCCCGCTGAAATCTTAGCATCACTCAGGTTAGGGAACTTATCTCGCAAATACTTGAAACCTTCACCAGATGTGTCCATGGCTTTGACAAAGTTTTTCATAAGTCTTAACTTGATATCTAAGTGGCGGTTTCATAAGTGGCGGTAGTAATATCTTATTAGGATCTACCAAAGGAGCGTATTGACGTTGCATTCTCCAGGTACGTAATTCACTCTAGGTTCCCATTCCTTCACTTCATAATGTTTGTCATCAGCTCGTCTATCCCATAAACATAAAAGACATTGGTACTTCGTGTAACCGCACTGCAGTCCTAATAAAATACCAACTACCTTGAGATCACAACATATTTGCCAACAATGGTCCTTGTAATTTATAAGATTTAACAAAGTTGACATGGTGTCATAGGATTCCTTAATCTTCACTGAGTGCGCAAGTGGTATAGAAGGTTTTTTATTTCCATTATGTAAAAGGACAGCTTTAAGGCTGACCTTTGACGCGTCGATAAATAACCTCCATTCTTCTGGAACGTAAGGAATTCCTAGCTCCGCCATCAACCCATTTATATCCGTACATACGCACACATTATCTTGCATTGAGAAATAGCTTGAAAATTGAACATGCCTTTTCCTGTACACTGATATGTTCGTTTCTGCATCCAATAAGTTCCACTGCTGGAGCCTTGATCCCAGAAGTTCCGCCTCTTGTTTTGTCAGGTGCAAATCACGGACTAGGTCATTAAGTTCACATTGCCGGATGAAATGTGGCTCGCGAACATAGTCAGGGATGAACGTTGGATCCTTGGATGTACTCCCATGCGCAAAAAATATTGCGCGTATACTGTAACTCACGATTTTTCGCAATTATTCCATTTTCCTTATGTTTATGGGTAAAATTCAGTTATTAGTATGTGGAGATAATAGAAAGCAATCCATCTAAGGAGATATTTCCAAAAAATATAATAAAATAATAAAAATATAAGCAAAAAACAAAATTATGTTCGGTTTTGTGTATACTGACAATAATGTTTTCGAGGGATTTTTTGCAGTAGCACAGCACGATTGCAGAGGGAATAACTTTAGTTGAATCAAGGAACTGGAAAGTGGACTAATATATTGCATTTATTGGCTTAAATCTAGGGTGTAAATTGTCTACCAAATATAAATTAGCTTCTGTAACCAAGATGTTATACGGAAGTATAGAAACAAAGAGAAAAACTGTTGTCTTAAGTTTGGAAGTGACATGCTCTATAGCCATGAGCATTTATTTGTTAAGAAAAAGACAGGCAACAAAAGGTAGTCTGTGTGGTCAAGTGGGTAGAGTGGCGGACTAGTAATTCTTATATTGTTTTGACACCAGATCGAATCCCATGCGATCCCATCCAATTTTTTTTTTAAAAAACATTGTAGAAAGTGTATAATTTTTATGTTAATAAGAACCGAAACAATATAATAATGAAATAACTTTTTGTTTTTTCTGATGACGTATTTATTTAGAATTAGTGTATGCTGTTGTATAGCTTCTTTTATCATCCTCTTTTCTTGAAAAAAAATTGTCTCCAATAAAGTATGAAAAATATATATAGACACAAACAGACATCTTAGTATCAAACGTGATTAATCGTGATGAATTAAACAAGTTTCCCGTTGTTAAAAAAGAAAACTATAGAAAATTATTGAATTTGGTCTTTAGGTTTTTAGCATGCTATATATATTCTTTATAAGACTATACTTTATAAGGGAAGATGTGCGATCATACCCACAAATTTAGCTAGTGAGTGAAAGATGTTTTCGGCACAAATATTTTACAGGTTTAGGTGCATGAAACACCAATACGCCATGGTCTCGACCTTCGTTTATTCCACATTATTATCCGACATATCATAGCAGGTAAAAAGCAGCATCAATTGGCAAGAAGAACTGCAAGTTGTGGTCTGTTTTCGATGCTCCGGACTCGATCGCCTAGCACGCCCGTCTATACCATGACTCATACGTCTATCATTCAGTGCAGGCACGTATCCAGCTTTTCTTTTCGGAGGGAGCCCAACACGAATTCTCGTAAGCATGTAATTCTAATGTTTCAAAAATATCAATAATAATAATAATAATAATAATAATAATAATAATAATAATAATAATAATAATAATAATAATAATAATAATAATAATAACAATGCAACAGTTCTGTATTTCTCTTAAACGTTTCTTACTTTTCATTTATGAACCGGTCAAACTGCATTGTAACACAAACGAAATCAAAAAATATTTTCTAGAGACATGTAAGGAAAACTGTCTGCTACGTATATCACATAAAAAAATAGCAAATGGCTATGAGTGTATCGTTCTAATACAGTAATGTTATAAACAAAACAGAAACGAAATTATAATCCCATTTAAAAGTGTGCTTTAATTCCACCTGGTTAATGGCATTACGGTATATTCTTACAAGTAACACTCCGATTTTGATAAAATTTGGCAGGTAGATACTACACATAAAATAAACGAATACATGTTTCTTTTTTTCTGTGGAAAAACGATTTTAGGGGGCAAAAGCCCCCACCCAAAATTTTGAAAATTGACGCCCGAAAGGCAAAAACAAGTGGACCAAAGTGAACGAAATTGTGCACAGATATGGCAGACGTAAAATGAAGGAATACGTGTTTTGTATTTTCCTGGAAAAAACGGTTAGGTGGGGCACAGACTCCTCCAAACCTTTGATCACGAAATATCAAAAGTGCTAGTAACAATATGTCAGATGTGTGTAAAGGACGAAGAATTCCAACGACACTTTGTGTATATACGATACGCAAAAACTAAACGAATACCTGTTTTTTTTTATTTTCTGGCGAAAAAATGGCTTTTGGGGGCAAAAGCCCCCATCCAAAATTTTGAATGTTGATGCCCGAAAGGCAAGAAAAAGTGAATCTAAATGAAAGAAATTGTGCCCAAATATTGTAGACGTAAAATGAGGGAATACGGGTTTTGTATTTTCCTGGAAAAAAGAAAAGAAAAACGTTTGGGTGGGACACAGACCCCTCCAAAACTTTGATCGTGAAATATCAAAAGTGCTAATAACAGTATGTCAGAAGTGCCCAAATTTACATGAAGAATTGGAACGACACATTGTGTAGGGACAATATACAAAAAACAAACGAATACGGTTTTTTTCTGCGAAAAAATGGTTTTAGAGGGAAGAATTCCCCACCCAAAATTTTGAAATTTAAGGCCAAAAAGGCAACAAGAAGTGCACCGAATTGGATGAAATCGTGCACACATATTCTAGACATAAATTGAGGTAATTGTGTTTCGTATTTTCCTGAAAAAGAAAACGGTTGAGTGGGGCACGGATCTTCTTAGTTGGTTATTACGAAATATCAAAAGTGCAAATAAGTATACGTCAGAAGTTCCTAAAAGTATGGAGAATTGCAACGAAACTTCGTATAGGGACAATTTGCAAAACAATAAATGAAATGTGTTTTAATTTGTACGGAAAAACAGTGTTGGAGCCTAGAGCCACTCCGAAAAAAAAAATATTACCGTAAAAGTGCAGGAAGGAGTGGACCGAAGCAAATGAAATTGTGTGTAGATATTGTATAGACTGCATGTAAAATAAGGACTTTCGTGTTTTTAAGATGTCCCTATCAATTTTGGCACATCAACAGAAAACAGGAAATTAATCGGCACGTGTTTTTGTTTATGCGGAAAATCATTGTAAGGGTTAAAGTTGCCTCGTGAAATACTATAAAATACGCTATACTGTTTGTGATTGTTGTTGATCTGCCAAATTTGAATAAATCTGATGGAGACACTTGTGAAACAGGAGAGGCTTTATTTATCATATCCAATATCTATAGACAATTTCATTGGCTTCGGTCCACTCCTTCCGACACTCAACACCACGGTCCACTCAACAGTATTTTTCTTTTCAGGAAAATACGAAACACGTATTCCCTCATCTTACCTCTACAACATTTGTGAACAATTTCATTCAGTTCGGTCGATTTCTTCTTCCCTTTCGGGCGTCAAATTTCAAAATTCTGGGTAGGACCTTTTGCCCCCTAAGACCGTTTTTTTCACAGGAAATAAAAAAAGCCGTATTTGTTTATTTTTTTCATGTAAATTTGGGCACTTCTGACATACTGTTATTAGCACTTTTGTTATTTCATGATCAAAGGTTTGGAGGAGTCTGTGCCCCACCTAACCGTTTTTTCCAGGAAAATACGAAACCCGTATTCCCTCATTTTTCGTCTAAAATATCTATGCACAATTTCATTCACTTCGGTTCACTTTTTCTTACCTTTCAGGTGTCAACTTTCAAAATTTTGGGTCGGGGCTTTTTCCCCTAGAACCGTTTTTCCGCAGAAAATAAACAAAAACCATATTCGTTTATTTTTTGCGTATTGTTCATACACAAAGTGTCGTTGCAATTCTTCATGTCCTTTACACACATCGTACATGTTACTAGCACTTTTGATATTTCATGATCAAAGGTTTGGAGGTGTCTGTGCCCCACCTAACCGTTTTTTCCAGGAAAATACAAAATACGTATTCCCTAATTTTACGTCTGCAATATCTGTGCACAATTTCGTTCGCTTTGGTCCACTTGTTTTTGCCTTTCGGGCGTCAACTTTCAAAATTTTGGGTGAGGGCTTTTGCCCCCTAAAACCGTTTTTCCGCAAAAAAATAAAAAAGCACTTATTTGTTTACTTTATGTGTAATATCTACCTGCCAAATTTTATCAAAATCGGAGTGTTATACTGGGGAAGTGTTACTTGTTAGAATTATAACAACAACGCATTGCCCACAGTTTGAACACTGACTCAAAGTAATCTGATATAAAAGAACCTCAAAAGGAAAAAAGTAGGTTCATTAAAAAGTGTTTGAGGTTTGGAAAGGGACAGCTTCCAGGACCTCACGCTGGATACGTCCCTGAGTCAATGCATTATATTTGTTTCTTGCAAAACATGATTATTAGATGAGTAATATGTAAAATTATATCATAGTTTGATTTTTAATAGGTCTTTCCTTAACACACCCATATTATCCGGCATTCTGCCTGTCTGTTTTATGTCGGATAAACGAAACTCTACTGTATTTCCAAAGATAGCATATACACAGGGGCTAGCGGTCTGCACGGGCCGGAATTTTTAGAACGGACCCTGCCCGTCCCCTTTAATTTATAATCTATAGGCATTAGCGGATTAAGGGCGAGCCAATGGAGCCCAGGCCTCGGGACCCCAAGCTCAGAGGACTCTTTAAAATCCCTCTGTTTAACAGTAAAATATAGTAATCAACTTATATTATAGGCTCCAGACCGATGCTAATTTTTTTCCGCTCGTTACGCTCGCGGTATCGCTAGATTTAAGTCTTTCCATCAGCAGCATTTAACTGTTAATAATGAATGCAATTATTTAATTGTTAATAATGGATTTAACTAAACTAATTATTCTAAACTTGGAGCACATTCAAATATTACAGCATAGTTCTCGGTAGTTCCATAAACCTATGAGGCTGTGGAAGGCAGCAAAGAAAATTTATGCACTGGAACTATTCTTAACATAGGGCCCCCTTAAAATAGTCGGCTCTAGGTCCCCAAAAGCCTTAATCCGCCCATGTCTATAAGCAATATTTCACGAAAAGCATGTATTTTTTAACAAATGTGTTTGTCATCAAGTTTTCATAAAGTAGTCCCTTTCTCCTTTAAGCAATTTCAGAGGCCACGGTGTTTCAGTGGTAGAGCGTTCTCCTCTTGTGCATGGATTCCTCGGTTCGATCTATGCTCGCGCCAAGTGAACCTTGTGCTGGACACTGTGTGCGTGAGTTTTCTCGGGGTTCTCCCGTTTTATCCCACTTTCTTCATTCGACCATTTCATTCATTTCTTATCATCACTGTCTCCTTTAGCCTAGCCGGCATAACGTGGGACGTAAAACTTAAAGGTTTCATTTCAAATCATTTCAATCAAAAAACAGTTGTAGGAAGTATGTAATTTCGAATAAAACAAACTACTATATACACTTCTGAGTATATTATTCTTTTATGAAATTCTCGCGAACCTTATTTCTAAATCGAAGGGTAAGAAGACTAAATTCACTCTCTTATTGTTATAGATCCATTTCAATTGAAGCAGTTGGAATAGTTGGAAAAAATTAAAAAGCCATACCCTATATTCCAGTGTGGCACAATTGGTATAACGCGGCACACTGGTGTGTCTAGCAAAGTGAACAGTGTGACGCAAACTGTTTCCTATTATTTGCAAGAATATTTGTCGAGTTTCTGTTATTTATTATTATTATTATTATTATTATTATTATTATTATTATTATTATTATTATTATTATTATTATCAACGATTCTTCCATGGACAGCTGTCTGTATACGGTTAAGCAACCACAAGTATCACATTGAGGGATAATGCAAAAGTCTATTTGCTTGTATATTCAATCTTATATATAAAAGAGAACGCACAAATCCTTTGTTCCCTCATCACGCTAATACGGCTGAACCAATTTCTTTCATTTTTGGGGGGTTCCCTAGATGGTTTTTATCATATCACTTTAATTTTCAATTACCAGTGTCTTGAGATAATTGACCATTCAAGTGTCCATAACGTACAAATCCTTTGTTAGTTCATCATAGGTAAAAATAAACGTATTTATATGCAACCCGCATGACCGTGTCACTCGGCGGGTTAACATAAATGACAGGCGATATAATGTTAACATTTACTGCAATCTACTATGGTTTTTATCATATCACTTGAAAGCGAAAAAGTAAAAATTATCTAAGTAACAAAGTTTATTGCGTTCCGGGGTGACCGCAGCGAAGCGGGGCGGGTTAACATAAATGACAGGCGATATAATGTTAACATTTACTGCAATCTTCTATGGTTTTTATCATATCACTTGAAAGCGAAAAAGTAAAAATTATCTAAGTAACAAAGTTTATTGCGTTCCGGGGTGACCGCAGCGAAGCGGGGTGAACGCTGCTAGTCGGGAATAACTGCATCCGTCTAGAAAGCTAGGACTAACAACAAAGGGATCCGATGTTCTGACCGCACACCGCCCCAAATCGTGAGTGCTACAAGTTCTCTTCTACGCCTTAGCACAATAAGGGCTGTTGCGTTAAGGGAGAGAGAGAAACAACTTAATTCCATTGCAGTTATATGCTTATTAAATGTTAACTTATGTTTATAAATGATGTAAATGATCGTATCGTTTTCTGTTTATTATTATTATTATTATTATTATTATTATTATTATTATTATTATTATTATTATTATTATTATTATTATTATTATACATTTCTTAATAGGTTGATTGCCACGTGTATGGAATTCCATACACACGGCTCTCCTGTGCAGCAGAACGTGATGATTTTCCATACGCAAACAATGTAGATATTCCAAGTTTGTTGTGTTCGTTTTATAGGTGTGTATGTAATTAGATACATATGGCGTAGAAATCAAAATTTAATATCCATGCCACGTATATGCAAAACCATACACAAAGAAATTTATGAACAAAGACATTGAGTTTCAGTTTATCGTCTCGTTCAGCAACGAAGCTATATGAGACTTCGGCCTACTGATTAACGTGGACTCTAAACCACGTGAGCTCTCGCCGGGAATCGAAGCCGTGTCTTCCACGCCAAAGGTGCATGCGCTAACCGCATATCCACTAAGGAGCTCATGAACAGAGACATTTATGGGCTAAAACAAAGGCGAAAACAAAGATGTGTGATGTGATTTTGAGTTTATCGTCTCTTTCAGCAGCGAGGCTATATGAGACGTGGACCTACTGATTAAAGTGGAATCTGAACCACCTGAGCTCCCGCCGGCCGAAAACAAAGAATGTTCATTTCAATGCAAACCTATGTAGGCCTACGGACTTCAATATTCGCCCTCAAACGAAAGTGAAGACTATCCATGATTCGCAGTATTAAACTCTCTCTCACCTCTGTATTCTCCTAACATGTCTCCCAGTGATTACAACATTTTTTGGCGTCTCAATCACTTCTTATGTTAGTAGGATAGCTTTACCTAGAGGCCACTGATTAACCTGGCATTGTATTTTTCACTTTTTTACCTTTGGAATTGGCAATCATCGTTTGGACATTTCAGTCGCACCTACCTAATATTAACAATGTTTCTACGATAATTTCGTAACATTGTATTATTTCTTTGTTGATTAGCTTGGTTAGGCTTATTTAAACACTTTTTTTCTTTGCACCGACGTGTAACATCTCTTGGACGAAAATACACTAGCTCTCACTGGAAATCAAATCCAGAACCAATGCACTTGAACCATTTGACCACAACAAGGCACATTTAAAAAGAGGTTTCGATTTTGTTCGGAAAATTGTGATTAGGTGTAACATTAAAAATACATTTAAGAAAGGGTACGGAGCAAACGCACTGTACTTTCTCGCTTGAATTTCTTACACTGACTCGTGTTAGGCTGCAACTATTATTGAAACATTTATTTAGGAAATTGCGAATAAAATAATATTTTGGAAAACCTTGCTAGAAGAAACTTCAGGCCCAAACGTAAAGTACCCATTGGTCATATTTTGGTTAGAAATAACTTGATCCATATATTGGAATTATTAAGGATATAATTGTATGCGAACTATAAGCAAAAGCGTCTGAGTAATTTCTGAGAAAATCATGAAAAAAGTCACCCCAAGAATAAATTATCCTTTGTGGATCTTTTCAGGACAAACAAGCTATGCTATATTGTTAGTGTTTTTATAAAACATTTATTTATGAAATACGAACACAATCGCCTGAGTCGTTCTTGAGAAAATCGCAGGGTAAAACTTACTGTCAAAAGTATTATACCACTTCTAGATTTTCCGGATGAGGGAATTATACCATATAGCTAGGTTATTTATGTAACATGTATTTATAAAATAAGAACAACAACCATCTCCTGAGTTGTTTTTAGGAAGGTCATCGTTAAAAGCTTACCCCCAAAGGTAAACTCTTCTATCTGTAATTTTGACAGTATATCGAATAATTTTTAAGCAAATCGTCGGGAAAAATTTCACTGTCAAAGTAAACTCTCTCTTTTGGATTTTTCTTTTCGGAACAAGCGAGTTATGCATATTGTAAGAGTGTTACAGACAATATTTTTACTGAAGTTAGAAGAAATTTGTCTCAATTATTACTGAGAAAATTGTCAAAAAAAAATTCCACCCTTGAGAAAACCACTTCTTCTGTATGTTAACGGAATAAACGATTTATGCTGTATCTTAGTTTATTAATGAAACGTTTCTTTACGAAATATGAACAAAATTGCCTGAGGCATTAATGGGAAAACCATCGGGGGAAAGCTCACCCTAAGAGTAAACTACTCCTTCGAACGAGTTGTCATATTGTTAGGTTATTAATAATACGTTTATTTATGAAATGTGGTTGAGAAAATTGTGGAAAAAGAACGCATACCATACAGTAAATTACACCATATATATTTTCTCAGAAAAAATATTCATATACGGTGGATATTTGTTAATAAAATATATATTTATAAAAAGTAAATAAAATCGTCACAGCTTTTTTTCTTGAGAAAATTGAATTATTTTAAATTTTAATCCTTCAGTAAATTACCCTTACTTTTAGGTGTCGAAGGATATAAAATTCGAAAGATAGTATGTTATTAAAACGTTATGTCTAGAATTCGGTCCAGATACGTTGAACAGTATGGCCTCTATTTGAGTGCATGTAAAAGCGTGACGAACCGAGAGACGAATAGATGGACAGACATCGAAAAATATTTTTTTCGATATGTAGGAGCATTGTAGCTTGAATTCATTGAAATCTGGTATTCGGTTTTTATAACTATCACCACACTTTCTTCTTTCGTCGCTCGACTGTGAAAACGAATAGGCTATACCGACACGTAAGGTGATAATTTGTAATCCCAAAAATTTAATTTGTTATGTTTAATGTGTTGTCACGCTAGAAAAAAAAGCTTATGCATGTTACATCATTTTATTACCAGTTTTTCACGCTACTGTATAAATCGGTATGATTATAATTAATACCCATGGCATCTTTTGGAAGCATTCGTGTTCCTCACAAATAGAGTTGTTAATTTAGTTTTGTTTAAAGAAAGCATCCTTTATTTCCTTACACAGACTTATGATTGCATTTGTTGCATTTGTGGATATGAAACAAAAGGAGAGAGAGAGAGAGAGAGTCAATACTCTAAAAAGAAACACACACACTGAAACACTAGAACAGTAATTTAACATCAGCTTTTTTTTTTTCTTCATGACAACGAGCTATCGCTGTGACTGTGTTCGCCACGCTGTGTGTAAGGCAGCAGGTCGCGCATGTTTTGTTTTTTTTACTGTTCCTGACTCACAGACACTCGCAGTGAGTTGAAGTTACTTCTGCTGACGGAGAGGGAATGATTAACCATATCATACCATAAACTGAAAACAATCGCTATTAGTAATAATACACTAATTCTAAATAAATACGTCATCAGAAAAAACAAAAAGTTATTTCATTATTATATTGTTTCGGTTCTTATTAACATAAAAATTATACTCTTTCTACAATGTTTTTTAAAGAAAAAATTGGATGGGATCGCATGGGATTCGATCTGGTGTCAAAACAATATAAGAATTACTAGGCCGCCACTCTACCCACTTGACCACACAGACTACCTTTTGTTGTCTGTCTTTTTCTTAACAAATAAATGTTCATGGCTATAGAGCATGTCACTTCCAAACTTAAGACAACAGTTTTTCTCTTTGTTTCTATACTTCCGTATAACATCTTGGTTACAGAAGCTAATTTATATTTGGTAGACAATTTACACCCTAGATTTAAGCCAATAAATGCAATATATTAGTCCACTTTCCAGTTACTTGATTCAACTAAAGTTATTCCCTCTGCAATCGTGCTGTGCTACTGCAAAAAAATCCCTCGAAAACATTATTGCCAGTATACACAAAACCGAACATAATTTTGTTTTTTGCTTATATTTTTATTATTTTATTATATTTTTTGGAAATATCTCCTTAGATGGATTGCTTTCTATTATCTCCACATACTAATAACTGAATTTTACCCATAAACATAAGGAAAATGGAATAATTGCGAAAAATCGTGAGTTACAGTATACGCGCAATATTTTTTGCGCATGGGAGTACATGTTGATGTCGATGGTTCATCAAGGTCATGATCATCATCAGAGTCTTTTGGCCATATCTCTTCCCAGTTGGTAGGGGGCTCGGGAAGTGGAAGTTCATCCCCGTGCGGAATAGGTCTAATTGCGGATTTAACGTTGGGATAACTTATTGTGTATTTGCTTTTTTTTTAGAATGTCCCTTAACTACTGTGAGACAAAAATAACAATCATCCAGATGGTTGGTGGGTTCTCTCCACACCATTGGTACAGCAAATTTCATGAACCTCCGTTTCCCTTTGGCCCATGCAAGTAAAGTGACGTAGCACGACGCACAAATTATGTTGGGTGCCCAAGTTTTGACCTGATCTCCCACACGACATCCGAAATATATATAATATACTAGTTTCACCGATGGCGTAATGAATCTACACTGTCCTTTAACTACAAACTGGCCACACACATAACAAAAACTATTTGGTGAGTTAACACACGAACGCCGTCCTCTTGATGCCATTGTACTGATCACAAACTAAACTTCTGGTCTTAGTTGGGTATAATGCCGTTAAGATCAAACATGAAAGCACTCTTAGCAGCAAAGACAACTTTGAAAGTGAAGTAGTGTTAAACCACACGTCAATATAAAAATGTACAAAACTCCCTCACCAGGTGTCAAGAACACAAGAAAGAAATGCGCGGGGGGAGGGGGGAAACGATACCGTAGTGCAGCGTTTCCCAACCGGTGTGCCGCGGCACACTGGTGTGCCGTGAATGGGCCGCTGGTGTGCCGCGAGGAATGGAAACAAAATTATTAATTTTATTGCAATCAAATTGCAAAACGTAGGGCAAAATGTATATTTGTATTTCACATTACTATGAACCTCTACTATGAACCTACAATTTTAAGTTTCATACCGGGTTACTGTTCTGTACATTTCTAATGTTGAAAAAAGTATTTGTTATCATTGTTATGACCATTATTGCTTCTTTATTGTTACAGACTATTTCGTAACTTGAAAATTTAAAATATCATTCAATCCTTTCGACAAATTACCTACATTTGTGTTTTAAAAATAAATGAGATTTGTTTGTTCGTTCGTTATTTAGTGATTTTTCTTCTTAGTAAAGGGTTGGATACAGTTTTTAAAAAGAAAGCGTATTTTTAAAACCCTGAGTCCAATATTTCATTGCAATTGTTTTCTATTTTTAAATTAGAATCAAAAATAAGCATAATGATTTATCACGGGGAAAAACTAGTGATAGAGTCTTCTTCTCTGTGAGAAGGAGATCAATAATCACAGAAAAATACCGCTGTGTTTTATATTTACAAATAATATCTGTAAGTGTGCCGCGAGAATCCAAGTAACACCTGCAGTGTGCCGCAAGTTGAAAAAGGTTGGGAAACGCTGCCGTAGTGGAAAATTCAGACTGCATTAGTTCATTGTTGTCAACAATGAGTCTGTATTCCATTCTTTCTTTCTTTTGCATTCTGTTACATTTGATAACAAATATTGATAACCATTTCATGAACAAAACGAAAAAACTTGGAGAATTGTATATATATGTATTAAGATATACATATACTGTACGTTTAAAAAAATATACGTTGGAAGTACATTCTATTTTTATACACGTTTCTAATTTACAGAGAGCAATACAAGTGTGTTGTTTACTATTGTAAATATTCATTTTTATGTCTGTGTTTGTAGTAATAAAGCAAATCGTTTTTACCCCAACTCAGGAGATCTGAAAGCATTACTATAAGGTGCAATAAACAGTGCACACAGTATACATATAAATATATTTATTTCTCTAGAAAGAACAAAGCGATTTTTACGAAACTTTTAGGGTTTATTAAATATAAATCAAGGTATACTTAGGTATAATTTCTATGTTACTATATGTAAGGGGACAGGAGCTAGGGGAATAAAATATCTGAAAAAGGGAAATTTTTGAGGGAATTTCCCGAAAATCCCTCTGTTAGGGAAAACTGTACGTGATGGAGAGAAACCGAGTGCATATTCGAATTCAGCGCAAAAAGTTCCTTTACGATCAGGTGATTTTTCTCATGTAACAAACAAAAAGTTTAAATTTGTTAACTAGTGTAATTTGCGTTGTATTTGTTTAATATCTTCGGACGGTATCTCTTCAATGATTACACTTTGCATGCTCTCTTTTAAACACTTGACTAAAGCTGCTGAGTTTGCAATATCTTACCCTGTGCTACTATGTTGCCTGCCACTCGTTTCCATGTGTCTCCAATGCCATCTGGTGCGCCTTTACCATGATCAGCTTCATGATAGTTTCAGGTGGCTTCAGATATATTTGGGTACATTTAAAAAAAATCACTGTACAGAACACTAAACATCAAGTTATTCCTATATTGAGTCAGGGGCGGATCCAGGGCCGACTTCTGGGGGGGGCGGTGGGTTGCCATACTGCTACTTTTAAGGGCTCCAAACTTTGGGATGGGTTTTATTTATATATATAAAATAAGAAAGTTCCCTCTTCTGGGGGGGGGGCGATCGCCCCGATCGCCCCCCCCTGGATCCGCCCCTGTATTGAGTAAGAGGGCTGTCACTCCAGAAATGGATTATAGGCCTATCTATAGTCAGTGACAGTTGCTTCATCGCTGGTTAAAGATGAGCCCAATCGCAGGTACTCCATGTAGACGGTTACTGGGCAGAGTACAAAAAGTTCGTATATTAATTAGTGGTCGTGGGTATAAATGACCACCGTATGCATTGCCACTTGTTGTATTGATCCTCCAAAGTTAAATGATTGTATTTCTTCTGGATACTTACATGCGTAATTTTCACTAAAATCCATGTCAATTATTGCTTCTTTTTGAGTTATGGTCTCTCTATGCAATCTCAAACTATTTTGTTGGTGCCTTACTCGAGCCACATGCTTCGAAAAATCATCTACTGTTTCTATTAACTTATTTGCTATTTTTGAAACTGTTGTATTTATTTTTTCTTTAACAACTTTTTTCACTGATTTCACTGATCCATTGCTATCCGTATAATTTTCAGTTTTTGTGATCAACTTTGAATATTCGGCTTCATGATCATCGAATTCCTTGAAAATGATTTTCTTGTTGCACCTTTCACATTCTCTTAATAAACATTGTTCCTCTTGCGAGTCACAGAAAATTATTTCTAACACCGAGTCTGGTTTTGACACATCTAAACAGCCACATGCATAGAGAGCTTTGGCTAACATTTCCATATTTGAATGCTTCACACATTTGCACATCTCTCTTTCACTGATAGTCATTTTCGTCACCCATTTTGGCCGGTACCGGGTAAATGTACTATAGCTGATAGGTTTCCTTTTCGGGTTATCTCTCAAA
Source organism: Thermobia domestica (assembly GCF_964235325.1). Taxonomy (NCBI): domain Eukaryota; kingdom Metazoa; phylum Arthropoda; class Insecta; order Zygentoma; family Lepismatidae; genus Thermobia; species Thermobia domestica. The sequence continues at coordinate 239,350,412 of NC_137458.1, read as the reverse complement.
TACTTTGTATATTAGGTGGTCATGTCATCTTCCAATACCCTTCGTTGATGCTTTCCACACTTAGAACTGACATAATCCTTTTTTTCCTGGAAATATCCTACTGACATTGTCCTGTTCGTAAAACGAGATTATATCCCGTTGAAGCTTCAGAGTAGCTGTCTTGCGCACTCTGGTATTTTCTGCCTTTATAACATTTTTACACGTCCTTTTTTCAGAAATCTAGCTGCGGACAACATCCGATACTTTTTTAATAATTTCCCTCTGGTTATTAAGTGTAACATTTGTTTTTTTCTCTCTGAGCCCCACCCTTCATTGTCTCAACTGATTGTGTTAACTGTTGATTCATAACTTCACCAAAGAGAAGTCCTTTTCTTATTTCACTCCTTTTTTTTTTTTTTTTAAATCTATGAGCTTTCCTAGTTTCTTTCTTAGAGTTAAAATGATTCTTTGAGCTAATTTCCCTCGAAGATTTTATTTTCAATCTTTGCAGCCGTTTCTTGTATTTATCCAACTTTCTCTTCACATGTTTAATCACTTTATTCTTTGCTCTCAACTCGCGATTTTTTCTCTTCTGACTTTCTTTTTCTCCTGTTCTGTTGTCTTTCTAATTTCTGCCACAATTTCTGGGGGATGTGGAACATCCTTGCGTTCCGAAGCACTGTCTGGTGGAATAATATCACAAGAAATATTCGTATTACTTGCTAATCTCCGCCTTTGTCTCATTCTTGCTGTGTTTTGACGCCACTGTTTTCTCTTCATTCGCTTTTCCCTTTCTGATATTTCTTTGATGAGCTTAATCCATCCTTTCTTCCGTCTTCTTTAGTGTTTCATTCTGGACACTTCTTTCAATTCTGCAGCGAAGGAAGGACACTCCGCAGCTTTTAGCTTCAGTCTCTCATACCTACAACGTTCAGGTTCCCTTTTTTCTGAAGACGCTCTTCATTATTTTGCTTCTTTCTCGCCATCTGCAAGTGACAAGGAAGCCCACTTCAGATCCCTTATAAGTAAAGTCTGGGTGCTCTGACTCCTAATAACGTAGTAGTTGCCATTATCCTGGCTAGTCGGTCATTCTCCTGGCACGAAAATGCCAGGAGAATGACTGCGTAATTACGACAATAGAAAGACATTTCACTAACATTTCGTTAATATCTTACACCGTATTTATCTGTTACACGAAATGATGTACTCATTTTAAGCATATCTGCTTTGTCTTTCTCAAGAAAGCTAATTAATTTATATATTGTAAAAAAACAAACTAAAATTACCCGCCAGAAAAATGACTGGAAATGCAGCAAAGTATGACATACCTACTTCGCAGTACACTTACTCAGAAATTGGCTGATGCAACAGGCAGTTTGAAGAATACTGCCAATATCACAGATATAGAAGGTACTATCTGTATAAAAAGAACTCTTACGATTTTGTAAATATAATTAAATGTGATCTTGAAAGAGACGAGAAATCATCCAGAAGAATGACAGAAATATTAAGGACAGAGTTTGATATATATATATATTTCAAATATTGTATGTGAAATTTATGAAATAGAATTGACATCAAAAGAAAATATACAAGAGTTATTAGTAATATTTGTACATAGGGACAGCCAGGAGAATGACATTTCTATTCATCTTTCCTCTCAAAATATATGAAATCATTACAAAACGTAAAAAAATACTGATTACCAGATTGATATATTTATATATAATGTCTCTCGAAAAGAACTAATTTTTAAAAACATTTTTTAACTTACTATTGAAAGACTTCAAAAGGCCAATCTATTTGCAAACAAACGAGCCATATAGAATATATATAAACAATATAAAAATTCAGTTATATATATATATATATATATATATATATATATATATATATATATATATATATATATATATATATATATATATAGCTCGATTAATTATTACACAAATGTATTAATATACGATTCTTCTTCTCGTTTTTCCTTTTTCTTTGTCCCTTCTTTTTTGTTTCTCTTCTCTTTTCTTTTCCTTTCCTCCTATTTTCTTTATTTTCTTTTAAGAATGAGATATGAAAGTTTAATATAAAATATTAAAAGACAAATATATAATAATAAAACTATAAAAAAAGTAAGTTGTAGAACAACACCAATATACTGGTGTTAACTACCTATTAATATAGTCTATACTGTAAACACCTATAAAAGGTATATTTATGTCGTGGATACAAATCCATGTTGACAGTCAATGTTTTTAAATTGGATCAAAGTGCAACCAAGATGGTAGGAACATAACTTTGACATTGCATGTATGAAATTGGTTATGTTCAAGCACTTCAATTGTTACGAAAAGGATCTTGAGATTGACGTCGAATTGTTGCACTTACATAGCATAGGATCAAAATTCTTAACAAATACAAGATCTACAGTAAAATGTTTTATAGTAGAAAACTTGATCAATAAATCTAATTAAAATAATCCAAATGTATATTAAAGATTTTTATGAAAGATTTAATTACATAATTAGTTATCTTTTGGAAAAAACGTGAATATTAAACTTTCTATATGTAGAAGTCAGAGCTTTTGGGAAGAAGCACCTCAAACATTTTCGGTTCCCAAATGTATCTATATGCACCTCATGTTTTTCTATTTTTTCTTCCCTTAGACTATTCACTTCCATATCTCGCCCTCAAATCTTACGGTAACATGCAAAATATAAAATTACCCTTTTCAATTATTAAATCAGTTTGAGATTCCCATTTTGAAGATTAAATTCAGGTTCTTTTATCATCTACATTAGGGTGACCAGATTCTGACAAAGGAAAAGTAGGACACAAGTATGATAGTATACGAGGTATGGCTAGAAAAAAACCCAGCTTGATTTAGCTACTAGTAAACATCGTGTACATGAAGGTAAACCAATGCATTATTCGCCTGTGTGAAGTTGGCCCGCCAAAAGGTTGGGCTGAACGAGATATGTATTGGGCTAGAAAGTACTTCATTTGGGCTGTTTGGGCTAGCAACTTTTAGCGTTTGGGCTACTCTGGAAACAAAGCTACAGCTTCACAAAGTTTGAGGGGCCGACTTCACGTTAGCCTCCCAAGTGCTTGGGCCAGACGAGATTTTTATTGGGCTGGGTAGTACTTCGTTTGGGCTGATTGGGCCAGCAACGTTTAGCGTTTGGACTATTATAGTTTCCGAAATATGGGCGATTAAACTTTTTGAAAAGTGATTTTCCTGCTTCTTTTGTCGGGACCAACTTCACTAATATGAAATTTCTGACAAACATGTTTATTTGAATTTACAATACTTTGTGTCGACTAGCAGTTTAGGAAGTTTCAAGATTTGGGGTGTTTTCGAAACAGAATTAGAGCTTCACAAAGTTTGGGGGCCAACTTCACATTAGCCCCCAAGTGATTGGGCCAGAAGAGATTTTTATTGGGCTAGATAGTACTTCGTTTGCGCTGATTGGGTCAGCAACTTTTAGCGTTTGGGCTATTATAGTTTTCGAAATATGGGCTATTAAACTTTTTCAAACGTGATTTTCCTGCTTCTTTTGTCGGGGCCAACTTCACTAATATGATAGTTCTGACAAACATGTTTATTGGAATTTACAGTACTTTGTGTCGACTAGCAGTTTAGGAAGTTTCAAGATTTGGGCTGTTTTCGAAACAGAATTAGAACTTCACAAAGTTTGGGGGCCAACTTCACATTAGCCCCCAAGTGATTGGGCCAGAAGAGATTTTTATTGGGCTGGATAGTACTTCGTTTGAGCTGATTGGGTCAGCAACTTTTAGCGTTTGGGCTATTATAGTTTCCGAAATATGGGCTATCAAACCTTTTAAAAAGTGATTTTCCTGCTTCTTTTGTCGGGGTCAACTTCACTAATATGATATTTCTGACGAACATGTTTATTGGAATTTACAGTACTTTTTGTCGACTAGCAGTTTAGGAAGTTTCAAGATTTGGGATGTTTTCGAAACAGAATTAGAGCTTCACAGAGTTTGAGGGGCCAACTTCACATTAGCCCCCAAGTGATTGGGCCAGACGAGATTTTTATTGGGCTGGATAGTACTTCGTTTGAGCTGATTGGGTCAGCAACTTTTAGCGTTTGGGCTATTATAGTTTTCGAAATATGGGCTATTAAACTTTTTCAAAAGTGATTTTCCTGCTTCTTTTGTCGGGACCAACTTCACTAATATGATATTTCTGACGAACATGTTTATTGGAATTTACAGTACTTTGTGTCGACTAGCAGTTTAGGAAGTTTCAAGATTTGGGGTGTTTTCGAAACAGAATTAGAGCTTCACAGAGTTTGGGGGGCCAACTTCACATTAGCCCCCAAGTGATTGGGCCAGAAGAGATTTTTATTGGGCTGGATAGTACTTCGTTTGAGCTGATTGGGTCAGCAACTTTTAGCGTTTGGGCTATTATAGTTTTCGAAATATGGGCTATTAAACTTTTTCAAAAGTGATTTTCCTGCTTCTTTTGTCGGGGCCAACTTCACTAATATGATAGTTCTGACAAACATGTTTATTGGAATTTACAGTACTTTGTGTCGACTAGCAGTTTAGGAAGTTTCAAGATTTGGGCTGTACTTTAACAGAATTAGAGCTTCACATATTTTGGGGGACCACGTTCAAGTTCTTCCAAGTGACTGGACCTGAAGAAAATTTTATTGGGCTGGATAGTATTTCGTTTGGGGTGATTGGTCATCATGTTTTAGTATTTTGGGCTATTAAGATTTGGTCTGTATTTGAAAGAGGTTAGACCTTCAGATATTTTGCTGCCGGAAATAATAGGTTTTAATGTAATAGGAAGGGATTTTTCTTATCTTATAAATTGTTTGGACTATACATCGGTGGAACACCAAATGTTGAAGAAAGATGCAATGTTCCACACATTATGCAAGAGGTTTTGACACAGAATTTCGTCATTAATTTCTACGATAGTACTAAATTTACATTTGGCAGAGGTTGGAAGTGGTCACCCAAAACCATTAAAATGATTCCGTGCGATTTCGCACTGTACAGTTTCACACAGTGCTCACTATCGAGCAATTTCGCACCGTCTCCTTTTATCGGATTAATCATTCTGCAGGTGTGGTGCATTCTCACACGGTCCACCTGTCAATCATGTAATTCATCCTGAAACCGCTTTCACTATAGGGGCAGGGAGGACAGAACAAATGTCAACTAAGTAAGAACAGAAACTGAGCAAACACAAGTTAAAATAAATAATAACAATTGAATTAATACTACCTCAATTGAGCCGATAGCTTGAGCAGGCTGGGTTGAAATGAGTCCATCGGCTCGGTTTGACTCGGCTCAACTTAGCACATGGCTTGAGCCGGCTCGGTTGGATGAGTTGTAAGCTCGGCCAACTTCTCGGTTCAGCTCGATAGTGAATGAGCTGTGACCCGAGCAGCTTGAGCCGTTGACAGCCCTAAATCCGGGCCGAGCATTTTTGAACATGTTTGCCCGATGCCCTATAACTTTTAATGATTTTTGGCTCGAGCCCGAATACTTGCTTCTCCGGAACTCAAACCGAAAAGCTCGTAAACGGTGTCATTGCCTCCTAGACTCGACTTAGATTTTGGTATTCAGATACAAACCGCCTGTCTTTCCTCTTTATATGCTGTGTTGTTGTTGTTGTTGTTAATAATAATAATAATAATAATAATAATAATAATAATAATAATAATAATAATAATAATAATAATAATAATAATAATAATAATAATAATAATAATAAGTTCTAGCAGTAGTAATATCATTGATAATAATTATATTGTCTATGTAGGATACCTGAAGAAAGTACTTGAAATTACACACAGCATTTGGCTCGATTTAGCTCAACTCGACTCGAAAATTAACCTCAATTCGGGTCGAGTTGGAGGAAATTGTTCGAGCCGAGTTCTCGACTCAAGCTTAAAGATGTCTATTTCGAGTCGAGTCGAGTTTCAAAAGAGCTCGCTCGAACTTGCTCCTACCCATCCATCTCCAAAAGCTGAAATAATGAACTATGAATTATACAAAATGGATTGACGATGTACAGAAGTATGAATGTTCTACCTCAGCAATGTGCTGTTCGCTCGGAAAATATCAAGACGACAAGGTTCGTCTTCAAACCGCCTTGGAGTATACAGCTAATGTTTTGTGTTTCACAAGTAACAACGTTTTTCTATGCTTTGGGGTGGGCTCATTTTTTTCGATTTTTGAACTTCCTGACTGAATTCTCTGATGTGCTGCTTATTTTATTACTTATTTATTTTAATTTGTGATTGTTCTATCTCCTATTTCTAATGATTACAATTTTTATGTTTCTTTTCTGTTCTTATTATTTATTTTCATTTGCTATTCTTTTTTGTTTTCATCTATTTCAATTTGCGATAATTTTTGTTATTATTTTTCCTACTTATTTCAATTTCATATTGTTTATGTTATTATTTTCTCTCCTTCCTTACTATAACTTTGGTTTGCTTATATTTTCTTCTGTCTTGTTCTTCAGTTATTTTAATTTCCGGTTATTTTGATTATTCTTTTTGTGAAAGTAAAACATTTCCTAATCTGTCCTCCTGTAGTATTAATTGCAATTCTTCATATTTAAGTTGTGTTTGCTCTTTTTCTGTTCTTAGTTAGTTGACAGTTGTTCTGTGTCCTCCCTCCTATAGTGAAAGCGTTTTCAAGATGAATCAAATGATTGACAGGTGGACCGTGTGAAAGTGCACGGTACCTGCAGAATGATTAATCCGATAAACAGGACCGTGTGAAATTGCACCGTGAGAAACTGCACGTCACTATTAAAATGTAGATATTGTAATTACAACTCCCATTTATTTACAACTGTACCTGCGGGCACTGTGATCGCCTTTGAACGGGGGCTCTCCCCGGTTTCGCCAGCCTTGTTACGCTCCTGGACCGAGGATGAATATGCAAGACCAAAACCAAGACTAAATGTGTAAGAATACCAAGACTGCCAAGACTCCAGCAAAAACTTGACCCACCTGCGTTGATACTTTTATAAATAGGCGAAAAATATAAAAAAGCTTTATACTTCAAATTCATAATTTTGTATTTCGTTTTTAGCAAGGTGGAGCAGAAGGATTCAAGTACTTCCCTAGAAACATGAAGTGCTCATCGTAATCTTTTGAAATAAACGAACTGAGAAAAAAAAGATTGCTTTCTTATTGCTTTCCCTATATACAATATAATGTGGATGAATATTCGGCTTAAAAATTACAAAGAATTGTTAATAATAATAATAATAATAATAATAATAATAATAATAATAATAATAATAATAATAATAATAATAATAATAATATAAAGGAGACTAATTAGAATACTATATGTTCCTTGAGACTCCATTGGGAATCAAACCTGGAGCTTTTGCATCAAACACAGGTGTATATATTATCCACGTATTCACAAAAGGCTTACGTAAAAAGGAAAGAATGAATGGATATAAAAATTATTTGGACATCATTCTTCAAGGTTTGACGCAATTCAATTATGTATGTAGTATATATAATTTTCACCAGTGTCTTATTCATAGGTCAGATTACCGTATATAACCGCAATTGTAAAGTTATTGCTTTTACAGTTTATTAAGACAGTAATTGTTTTCCAGTAAAATAAATTTAGGGGATTAAAGCCGATAACTACTTACACAAAATTAGCGCTGTCAAAAATCCGGATTTAGAATTTAAACCGAAATCCGAATTTCCGATAATAAAATGTTAGGAACCGAAATTAGAATTTCGGATAACGAAATGTCAAGAACCGAAAACGGACTTCGGATAATGAAATGCCGAAAGCCAAAATCCGGATTTCGTATAATGAAATACTAAAATCTGGATATATGCATATTAGGCAGCATTAGACAAAATCTTACGAAAAAGAATTCCAAATTGTATTACATGAAGACGAAGAAAACATCGTATATTTGAGTATATAGTAACTGGTATATTAATCTATCTCAAATTAATTGGCACAAGTATAATCTCCATTACAAATAACATTCAAAGAACTAAAAAAAAAAAAAAAAAAAAAAGACAGAAAAATTGCACTAATTAGTAAAAGTACTTGTCTGAAATATCACATTAGTGAAGATAACCCCGACCAAAGAAGCAGGAAAATAATTTTCCAGAGTTTAATAGCCCATATTTCGGAAACTATAATAGCCCAAACGCTAAAAGTTGCTGACTCAATCAGCTCAAACGAAGTACTATCCAGCCCAATAAAAATCTCGTCTGGCCCAATCACTTGGGGGCTAATGTGAAGTTGGTCCCCCGAACTTTGTGAAGCTCTAATTCTGTTTCGAAAACAGCCCAAATCTTGAAACTTCCTAAACTGCTAGTCGACACAAAGTACTGTAAATTCCAATAAACATGTTTGTCAGAACTATCATATTAGTGAAGTTGACCCCGACAAAAGAAGCAGGAAAATCACGTTTGAAAAAGTTTAATAGCCTATATTTCGGAAACTATAATAGCCCAAACGCTGAACGTTGCTGACCCAATCAGCTCAAACGAAGTACTATCCAGCCCAATAAAAATCTCGTCTGGCCCAATCACTTGGGGGCTAATGTGAAGTTGGTCCCCCGAACTTTGTGAAGCTCTAATTCTGTTTCGAAAACAGCCCAAATCTTGAAACTTCCTAAACTGCTAGTCGACACAAAGTACTGTAAATTCCAATAAACATGTTTGTCAGAACTATCATATTAGTGAAGTTGACCCCGACAAAAGAAGCAGGAAAATCACGTTTGAAAAAGTTTAATAGCCCATATTTCGGAAACTATAATAGCCCAAACGCTGAACGTTGCTGACCCAATCAGCTCAAACGAAGTACTATCCAGCCCAATAAAAATCTCGTCTGGCCCAATCACTTGGGGGCTAATGTGAAGTTGGTCCCCCGAACTTTGTGAAGCTCTAATTCTGTTTCGAAAACAGCCCAAATCTTGAAACTTCCTAAACTGCTAGTCGACACAAAGTATTGTAAATTCAAATAAACATGTTTGTCAGAAATTTCATATTAGTGAAGTTGGTCCCGACAAAAGAAGCAGGAAAATCACTTTTCAAAAAGTTTAATAGCCCATATTTCGGAAACTATAATAGCCCAAACGCTAAACGTTGCTGACTCAATCAGCCCAAACGAAGTATTATCCAGCCCAATAAAAATCTCGTCTGGCCCAAACACTTGTGGGGCTAACGTGAAGTTGGCCCCTCAAAATTTGTGAGGCTATAGCTTTGTTTCCAGAGTAGCCCAAACGCTAAAAGTTGCTAGCCCAAACAGCCCAAATGAAGTACTTTCTGGCCCAATAAATACCTTTTGGGGGGCCAACTTCACACAGGCGCATTATTCTATAGCACGATACCCTGGCTACTGAATGGCAGACTACCCTGGATACAGGTCAATCAGTTTTGCTGTGGTCTTTGTACAAAGCGGAACATACGTCTGTACTCTGTCGGAAAAATGCTGTGTGTTAAAATGGAAGAGCGTGCTAATGTGAAATTTCTGTGCAAGCTGGGAAAATCCGCAACAGAAACGTACGACATGTTAAAATCAGTGTACGGAAATTATTGCTTATCACGCACACAAGTGTTTGAATGTTTAAACGTTTTAAAGAGGGATGAGAAATGATCACAGACGACCCGCGTCCAGAACGACCTTGCACGTCAAGAACAGAAACGAACATTCAAAAAGTGAGTTATGTGATTTGGAAAGATCGTCGATTGTCTAGGCGTCTTCGCAACACACAGGACAGCTCTTTGAAAAACAGTACTATACTGTGAAAACCAGTACGCCTGGTTACCCCAATCTACATACAACTGTAGTTTGAATAAATGGAAGGGATGAATTAACTTAATTTCAAAATCACCTAAACAGCATACATCCCAATAAATTACTAAAGTAACAATAGAAATTGAAAAAGAAGGGGAGATCTGTGTCTGGATATATTAATTTTGAGGAAAATCTTGGGACGATTAGGTCACAATGTATACAGTAAACCTACTCATACCGATTCCTATCACCACCCATCCCAGAAGAATGCATTACTACATACATTATTACACAGAGTCAAGGGATATCAGATAAAGATAACCTACAAGAAGTAAGTCATCTGAAACATATTTTTCTACAAAATGGTTATAATAAAAAATATATCACAACGGCAATGACAAATTACCTAAAATGTTTAAGAAGCAGAATTAAGACAGAACTGGGGAAGAAAGACAGAAGTTTGCATTCAGACCATTTATTCATGATACGTCTAATAAAATACGTTTAGTGAAAAAATCTGAAATTAAAACAATCCACATGCCGTCTTTAAAGATCACACTAATGTTACGTTCTGTGAAAGATCAAAACAAAGATTAGACACTTCAGATATTTTCTCAATCCCGTGTGAATGTGGATTGGACAAACACGACGTACGATTAAAGCTAAATGTAAGGAGTATATGAGATACATACGGTTAAATCAACTAGAGAAGTAAGCATTAGCGTAACATGCAGTAGAAGAAAAGTATAAAATTTTGTTTCAAAATGAGTCGGTGATATACAGATACTCTCATGGATATAAGAGGTTACGAGAAGCAATAGAAATAAAATTGCACGATAACACATTGAATAGAGAAGAAGGCTTGAAATTAAGTCTTAAAATTTAGAATATTTTGTTACTATATAAAAAAATAATGGTAATTGGTTAGAAATGGGAGACCAAAATTAGTGAAAAACAGGATGATTTACAGGAGAAATGAGTTGATAGTGTTGAGAAAATGTCGTACACATTTTTTTAAAGACAGTAGGTAAAAGTAAGTGGAAGTGATTGCCCATTTTAGGTCGAGAACAGAAAACAACGTACCCTAGCGGGGGCTTCTAACCCGTTCCTCCTCCTACTCCTACTACTACTACTGCTACTACTACTACGTGAAAAAGCTAAAGCTAAACAACAGCCAAAATAATAAAATAAAATAAACAATAATAATAAAGGTTAATCTATATCTATATCTCTGTCTACATCTGTCCGATTTTAAACCTTCATCCCTGCTCACAGAATCGACAGCAGAAGAAAGCAAAATGCCTCTAGTATTAAGTTCGCGCGCACGTGTGTGGATCATGGCTCCCAAGGTGAATGGGTTTTGGGAAAGCTACATCGTAGCACTTTTCCACGTCAAGTTTTCTGTGACACAGATTCAAAAGCAGTGCAAGAAAAATGGATGTGCATTGGGATCAACGACCATTATGACCAAACTTACTCGACATAAACATCATGTCCCAGCACTTCGTTCACCCAGTAAGGGGAGCAGAAAGCAACAGCGTACTGCGGTGACTTCACCTGTAGTTCGGAAATTGAGCCGAATGGCCCTGCAGGAAAACTCTCCTACGCAACGTGTGATGGCAAGACGATTCCACGTGGCACAATCACTGTGTACTGCAACCTAATTGGCAAAATTAAAGCTATGAATGGTGTTTAAAAGTCATAGACATTTCCTTACTGTGGCCCAACGGGGGTAGAGAAAGTTGTCTACGATAACTGTTATTACTTGTAAGTACACAATGAAACAAAAATAACGATAGAAAATGCATGAAGAAAGTTGGAGCCAGGTGTTCAGTATACCTTATAGTACTGTCTTGACTGCTATTTATAGAATTTGGTAATCCAGTTACTGGAAATATAAATGCTAAAATAATAAACTTAGTTGAAAAACAAGTGAATATATGATGTTAAAAAATATAATCTCAAAATTGTTTATTTTTTATTACAAGTAGATTTTAACGTAATATTTATTAGAGAAAAAAAATTGCTTTGAAGAAACGAGATTCTTGAAAAAAAAAAATATTTTATAATATAGGATGAGTTAAAAGTCATCCTTGTATTTTGACACCACAGAGCAAAATGTGAAATCTGTGTAGTGGAGAGGGGATGCAACTTGTAGACCTTATCTTAACCCTATATTGCGCAGTGTTAATTCAAATTAACAAACCATGTTGAGTGTGATACTTTGAAAGTCATACCGTAGATGGTGCCACTTCTGTTTCAGATGATTTCCTTTATGCCGTGCCATCTGTTATGAACACTCATAATTGCATCTCTTTCGGAAGGAGAGGTTTTCCAGCAGTTTCTGTTGCGAGGGCGGATACAGCGTGGGTGAAATGCATTGCTTTGTTTATTTTTGAAGCAAGAGGAGTCGAAAAAAGGGAAATTTTTCTTTGAAAAAATATTTTTCTAGAAGGTATGTGTCTGTTGTTTATTTTAAGTACTTGTAACTTATCACACTAATTTCGTTTTGTATTTGATCGTCCGAAATATGTTTGTATATTCTGATTAACATTGCGCAACTACGAACCTCTTTTACTAAGAATCAAACATTTCTTCGATGAGGCCTAATGGAAAGTTTGAAAGGTTGGTTTCTTACCTTCTTTTCTTTGAATTTTGTTGGAATTTTTATTGGCTCATGGAAAGCATTGTTGCGTGCAGTGTATGCTTTCAGTGTTACCAACTTATGAATAAAAATAATATGAAGTTGAACACGAAAAAAAATACTAAACGTAACAACGTCATTTCAGACATCTTTCTCTTTTTTTTTTTTTGATTTTGTGTTATTTTGAAAACCTCAGTTACTCTTTCTCTCTCTTTACTTTCTGTTACTCTTTAGTATTATTTACCGATTTATTGCCGATAAAGATTCTTGAAGACTGTAAAAGCTTATATTACTTTAACAGGTGAGCAAGAATATATTTCGGAAAAACGACTCGTTCAGCCATATATACCTCCTGACGACAGTGAGGATAGCAGCTCTAGGTAAGCGATAGAGTTAGGAGTTCTAGATTCAGACGATGAAGAATGGCATCCTAAATCTGAAACTTCAAATGGATCAGAAGATATGTTCAAAACTATTGTACTCCAGTATTTTACATTGATTTTATTGAAATAGATACTTTTAGATTAATAAATTAAAAGAATCGTTTGCTTTTTTTTCTTTCTTCAGATGAAACAGTAAATGCCAATTCCAGTCAGGCTACAACTGCTGCCAGTCGTCAGCCCGAATGGAAAAGAATAACAAGAAGTTATCCACCTCTTCAGTCACCACAATAGAAATCGAGTTTGTCTTCTCTAAATGAAATCAGATCTCCAATTGAATATTTCCAAATGTTTTTAGTGCTGATATTCTGGATTTAATCGTTCGTGAAAGCATTTTATATTCTAACCAGAAGGACCCCAATAAACCTTTGAAACTAACTAAGTTAGAATTAGAAATATTTAGGAACCGTAATGTTCATGTCCATTTTCGCATACCAAGGACAAGATTCTATTGGATTTCATTCTATAGAATTCGCCAAGTTGCTAATAACATGTCTTACGGCATTGTGTTTCACTTCAAAGAAAAATTGTTTACTGTCATTCTATACATAATAGGTGTGATCCATGAAAGATATGTTATTAATTTCAGATTAAACATACTATGTTTCAGCATACCTTAGAATACATATTGTTTACTAAAGCATGTTATGAAAATCTGCGCAATACTAGGTGTAAAGCAAGTCTGTAACGTCTAAAAAATTCTGTATTGCATATTAATGAAAAATTAAACAAATAAGGTTCATAATTGCGCAATGTTAATTCAAATACACAATTCTACTGACGTCATATGGTAAATGTGAATGTCAAAATTTATTATTAGTTTGGTTTAGATACGCGAATACAGTAAGAAAAAACATCTAAATATTTTTTTCTCGAAACAATTAATAAATTGCGCAATATAGGGTTAAACGCAAATTCGAAATTTCAAATGGGAAGAAGGGCATGTCGCGTATAAAATAATACCGGCGTTAACTCGGGAATTCATAGGTGAAATTATTCCTTTCATATCTTGTATGTTTGGCATGTTATTAATATTTAAAGTTTGAAAATTACTGTCCAACGGTACGCTACAGCACATATTCTAATTGGTGCCCATCCCGTCTGATCCACAATCGTAATCGTTGCACCCACTCTAGCTATAGATGCAACAGGATGTCCGGTGAAATGTGGTCACACTCGTGCTGAATGCGTTCTTGTAAGTGCACGGGATTTCTCACCATATACCATCTGCTCTAGATAGCCCCACAAACAGAAATCAAGGGATGTAGATCAAGTCATCTGGGTGGCCATTCCACGGGAATACGGAGACCTATCTACTTTCCTGGGAATTGTGCATCGAGCTATTAACGCACACCAACGTCATAGTTGGGAGGGGTCTATCGTGTTGAAAAGAAGGAAAGTTGCCTTCTTGGTTCAGAAGGAAAGAAAACACATGTTTCTGGAGGAGCGTCGGGTACTGTTGCGCCGTTAAGAAAATGCTGATGAAAAATGAACCAACGATTGCAGACGTCTCATATGACACACCACATCATTACTTTTGCAAGACTATGTTCCTTTCTCGGATTAACCCAACTCAGACTGCTGTCACACAAGTACCGAGATTATGTCGATTGATCTCTCAATACGAAGAAATAGACCTCGTCGTTGAACAATACGCCACGTGTAAACGAGGTATCCAGATCGTGTTATTTCGTAGCCTACGTACAGAACTTTATCTGCAGAGCCTGGTTTAGTTACGTTGCATGTACAGCTTATAAGAATGCCAGCGATTAGTATGCAAGATTTGGACAAAACAGAAACAGCACATCGTCCTTTTTTTTTTTTTTTTTTTGTAGTGTTCACAGTTTAAGTAAAAAGTAAACAAACATATTTATAAAATTTGAAGAATGTCTGAAATGGTGGGTGACATATATATATATATATATAGTGGCCCAAAAGAAGGTATACAGTACCGTATTGCATTTTGTATAATTTCTTATTGTTATCCATCAGGTAGACTGACTCTCTTTATTATTTGTTCTTAATGTATGTTTACTTATATCTTAAGTTCGGAAGAGCCGGAACAAATAAACACATTAACTAGAATGTTCTACTTGATCAATGCAGGGTGTATACCTACTTTTGGGCCACCCATATATGTATATATCGTTTTTTTGTTTTCAATGTGTCATGTGGACCTTCCTCTTCCGTCAGCAGTAACCAGTTCACCTGTGATTGTCGTGGTGTGAAAGTGATGCGGTAAAATGGGCGACCTGACAGACTTCCAAAGAGGCATGATCGTTGGTGCCCGTCTGGTTGAAGCTTCAGTGGCAACAGTGGCGAACATTGTGGGGGTATCGAAAGGCATTGTGTCCAATGTCACGAGGGCATACACAATTCATGGGCAAACGACGTCTGCAAAGCACAACAGTGGTTGAAAGACAATCCTGTCAGATAGGGACTGGAGGGCATTAAAACGGATTGTAGCACCTAAAAAGAATACTACTGCAACGAAAATTACGTCTGAACTCAATTCCGGCCTACAGAACCAGGTTTCATCATAAATAGTGCGACGGGAACTTCATAAAATTAAAATTCATGGCAGGGCCGCTATCGCCAAACCCCTGGTCACAGCAGTAAATGCGAAGAGGCGTATCCAGTGGTGCAAGGAACACAAGGCGTGAACTCATGAGCAGTGGAAACACGTAATGCACGTAATGTGGTCCGATGAATCGGCCTTCACCTTGTTTCCAACAACCGGTCGTGTTTACGTGTGGAGAACACCGTCGCAGGCGTATGATACAGACTGTCTGCTCCCAACTGTAAAGCATGGGGGTGGTTCTATTACAATATGGACAGTGATATCGTGGTTTTCTGCAGGTCCCATCGTAGCCCTGCATGGAATGATGAATGCTAAGGCGTATGAGGCCATTTTGGGGGACCAGGTTCTACACATATTGTTCCCTGATGGTGATGGCATCTACCAAGATGATTTGGCACCCTCTCACGCTGCAAAAACGGTGAAATCATGGTTTGAGGAGCATGAGCAGGAGCTATCACACCTGCCCTGGGCCCCACAATTACCATATCTGAACATCATTGAGCCATTGTGGTCTGAGTTAGAAAGGCGTGTTCGGTCTCATTACCTTCCACCAGCATCCCTTACGGAACTGGAGCATGTTTTGGAGGAACAATGGTACAAAATTCCACACACCAGATTCAGAAGCTGTATACGTCCATTCCACGTCGGATCCAAGCTGTTTTCGACGCAAAAGGAGGCCCCACACCATACTAGGTATGATTTTCACACTTTTGCAAACGTTTTAGATTGTTTTGTCCAACCCCTATATATATATATATTTATATATATATATATAATTAAAATATAATACTAGGACTCCCTGTGGGATTATCCCATGGCTTTGAAACCAATATATATATATATATAGACAAGAATTAATCCAACAGGAGGTCTTAGTATTAAATTTTTATAAGAACATTCTGTTTTTACCTCATTCTTGTTTTCAGGTTAGCTTTCAGATTTAGACCTTACAACTAACTTACCTACTATTTTAAGATTAAACTCACTAAGATACATGTATACTATCTTATTATACATGATATCTCACATCGACTAATTTTGTTTTACAAATATTGCAACAACTGTACAATATTTCGTAAGAGCAAGAAAAGGCAAAGATTGACAATTAAGTGCATATTCTTTATTTAGACCTGATCAAAATATTTTTGATATCTCAGTTTGTTATATTCTTACAAAACTTATCTCAAGATTGTGTAGCTCTTACACAGTTCGTCTAGAATAAAGTATGTACAAAATTGAACATTATAAATTAGTAAGTGTATAATCATTTATACATTTTACATAGATATATATCTTATTAAAACGCTAAAAATGATAGACATTATTGAAGCATCGCAATTATCACGAAACTTTCAGTCCAACAAAACTTTTCACAATATCTATGGTCTCTTCTGCTATATTTGAAGCTTTCTCACTACCTTTATTTAATACCTGCTCTAGATACTGCGGTTCGTTGAGTAACTTTTGGATTTCTGTCCTAATCTTATGTAAGTTTTCATATACTACTTCTGCCACTACTAGTTTGTATTGCCCTGTGTCAATACCTACATTTTCCTTGCAAATTTCTGTTTCCGTTTTACCACTGAAAAGGGAATGAATCGTAATTAAATTAGATACACCAGGTCGGTTCGCTGGATCAAAAGTCACTGCTGAAGTAAAATCTGTTATAGCTTTCTTAAATTTCTCTGTTATCACTTCCGGGGGATCTGAAAGTTCTATTCTACTCCGAGGATCTTGTTCTGATTTGGACATTTTCTTATCTGGATTCCTCAAGCTCTTCAAACGACTGACAGTTTCATCTGGAATAACAACGAACAGTTTAATAAACATTGAACAAGAAATCCACCAGTAAAAGCACAACAGAAAATATTCATGTACTTCAATAAACAGAATACTGCAACTTACATAAAAATAAAGAGCTAATAGACGAAATCATTTGTATATGAATCTATTTCCAAAGCCAACTATTTAAAACATTATTTCTTCATGATTTTCAGAATTGTTTTATACTTTGTTAACGCTGATTTATTTATTTACATGTCAAACTTTTCATACAATATTATTGTCTTGTATGAATACTAATCTCCAGACTATCCCCAAGTACAAATCGTGCTGGAAGTACAATGCGTCGAATACAAACCCGAGTATAATTTCAGATCCCACTTTAATAATACGCTCCGTCCTTATAATCTCGATACTGCATAAGAACGCAAAACAAAACCGCAGAACTTCTCTCTTGTTTCAGAGAAACTAACTCGGCATTACTTATAAAACACTAAGAATAGCGTAATATGTAATAACTTGATTCAGAAGCTTTGGAAATTTTTTTGGGTTTTCATAATTTTAAACTAATTTTAGTAAAGTTTCAAAACTCATCCGTGCCATTGAAACTATTTAAATTGATTTGTGACTTCCAAAAAACTACCTAAAATGGCTCTAGGAAAGAATGCTAGAATTGAAAAATTCTCAGATACCTGATACAACTCTTGATTTATGTATATCCTCACCTAACTCTTTTACCTTGTTCATCATTTTAACACTTTTAATTTCTTCTGATATTAATGGATTCACAGTTCTTATTTTACAATCCCGTAACAAACATAATTACCCATCTTCCTTCCAAAGGTCCTGTATTCTCATTATAAATGGAATTAAATCATATAAAATAAGAATCTGCTTTGACTAAATATCATCTTTTTTTCAAGCAAAAGCACTGTGTTGTATGTCTATGAAATATCTAAAAATCTCAACAGATAAAGAGTTTCATTATAATTCTTATGTTGATACAAAGAAAAGCTCTCCAAGTATTTAGTAAAACAAAGAAACAAACAAGCGCATAGTCATGGCATGCCAATGGAAGACAGAAGTGGCACATACGGCGTTCAGTAAACGTGTACGGTGGTTGTGTGTTTTGGAATACGCAGGAACCTCGTCCGCTGTAACTGAACGCTTTCAAGCAGAATTTTAGAAGACATATTCTGTTTTCAAGAAGAAGTGGAACGCGACTCAGGGATAAAGACTCTCTGTGCACATCTCCTTTGATGGAAAGTCCAAAACTAACTGCATCGTTTTGGAGAACCTTAACATATCTGCCCCGTAAATTCACTACACGTGCACATCTAGAGCTAGGGCTCTCGCAATCAACACTGTGTTTCTCCGTAAATCGTAAATCCTACAGGTTTGTGTCTAGTACTTTATTCTTCGCAATCAACACTGTGTTTATCCGTAAATCGTAAATCCTACAAATTTGTGTCTAGTACTTTAATTCTTCGCAATTACTGGCCGCATTTAATCCAAATTAGGTGGCCAAGTAGGTCTCGTCTAAGGATTACTATATTTGATGGCCAGGCTCGGTAGGGACAAGCTTGACATGGCTTGTATGTGGTACTTAATTTCTCTAGCCGTGCTGAGCCGAGCAGAGCCTATCCCTGACCGGATTTGAATCAAATTTGGTGGGCAAGTAGTCCATTGTCTACGGAATAAAGATCGCTATATTTGGTCGCCGAGATCGGTCAGACACACACTCGGATCGGGTTGTATGTAGTACTTTATTTCTCGGTAAATACTGGTTGAGTCTGAACGAAATTTGGTAGGCAAGTAACCTAGTCTAAGGAATAAATATAATTTTATTCGGTGGCCGACCCCGGCCAGCAATAGGCTTGGCTCGGCAACAGAGGCTGTGTTCCACAGCTTTACACCCAGGAGATTCTGAGTTCGGTTCACCGACTGTATTCCCACTTTTTATCTTTTCAGAGTGGCTACAAAAATTGCCGGAAAGAATTCTCTGACTTTTTCCGGTTTTCCAGAAGTCTTAAAAATTTTCTTTGATATATAATTAGTAACACACTTTTTCCATTTTGATGGAAAAATGAAACCAAGAAAACATGACAATGGTGTTACATAAGTAATACATTTTTCCCTAATCAACTAGAACAATTTAAAAACAATGTATTTCATTATGAAATTACAGAGCACTTATCTACTAAAAATTCATGCATAAAGTAAGGAATTAAACAACTTCCCTGAAACTTTAACCTATAAATTTAGTTACATGATGAAAGTTTTTTAACATATGAAGGGAAAAAGTCATAGTGAGATCAAAAAATGGTATGCGTTTATGCCGAAAACTGGCTGCGGTACATTAACGACATATCACTAGAAAAAAAAAAAAAATCAATATGATGTTATAATTTATTTCACTTCTTCAAACACTTTAATTGCTCATCAATATTGCGCACATCTTCCATTATTTTAGTCGTCTTAAATTTACGCTCGTTTAGAATAATCTTTATTTTACTTCTTCAGCATATTTTCATTTCTTTTCTTGTTCTCTTTGACGCTGATTCTTTGCTTCTGCAAAACGAGTATGAGCATGTCGTCCATAATGAATTACAGATTTGCTTATGGATAGTTTCTCAAGGCCACCAGAAGAAGCTACTGAATCTTACTAAGTCTGTGAGCTACTAAAGTTAGTTCTTTCAAATTATTAGCTACTCATTCTGTATTCATTGAAAATCTTCTTTCTAGATTTGAATTTCCAAGAGAAAATCAGAATCATTTTAACAACATTTCTTCCAAATTATTTAACCAAAATCATCCAAACGCTGGTAAGTTCTAGATTTTGACTCATAATTCTTTTACAATTTGGATTCGGATATGACTCTTTGAACTGCTTTGCAACTGTTTATCCTACGGACATCTAACAAGTTATATTCAACTAGTTCAACTGAAAGAGAGTTCATTCGATTCATTTCAACATCAGATTCTGCAGAAACATTAAGACCCAAACACGAAAGAGGTCTAGTCAATTTATAATTTAAAGGCGACTTCTCTAGAATTTTAAGAACAAATTTCTGCACACACTTTCTGTAATTTAGGCGAAAAAAAAAAAGTACAAGTCTGTTATTTGTTGGTATTTTTTAAAGGCAGTAAGTGTAGCAAAACCAATCTCAACACTTTTCACAGGAAAAAGATTTCTTCATTTTTCACATCAATTCGTATACATAAACTCGAAGAACTAAAAGCTTCTGTTTTTACAAACTTTTATATCACTTTTTTTTTTATCAGTCAATAAAGTGATTTAAAGAAATGGACTAAGAAGAGCTTCAGTCTGAAATTCAGTAAGGAAAGCAGGTGATTTTGAAAACATGTACGTTTAGGAATAAGCATTTTACCTTCTTCCAACATACCTGGGAAGGTAAAATTTTCTTATCTTTTCTAACACATTGAATATACAACAAAAGATACCAAAAATGTAAATGGCTGTTATTGTATAAACGTAATTCGATCGTTTACTATTTTGTCTGCCAGTACCACCAAAGACTGAGAAATTTTGTTTCTTTTATGAAAAATTACGAAAGCGCGTGTCCGTTGAGAAAAATTGAGCAATCAGATGTAGTGAATCTGTTACAAATAATTTCGATAATGTAATGAAAAATTTCGATAATCTCATTCAAAATAAAGTAGATTACATCAACACGATAAACACTATAATTAGTACAATTTCTGACTTGTTCAAGAAGTTGTGGTGCTTGAAATAGGCGTTTAGGTTCCCTACCTCACAATATTCCCATTGGACACTTCTGCCATCTACATAAATTGGACCCACGAGGTTAGATACACCCTGTACAATTGGAGAGCTCCTTCTAGTAATATATTCCAGTAAACGAAGATAATCTTACCATATTATATTGTATTTTTGAGTTTTACGTCCCACGATTCTGTTGTTTAAGATAAAGGAGACGATGACAGATAAAAATGAAATGAATACTAAAACCATTCCTTGTGTACGCCACTACTTCATGAGTATTTTCTTTATATATCCTGGTTGAACCACATGCTCTCTATCATCAGGCATAAAGATGTTGGTAAGAACTGATCAGTCTCTCTTCTCTCTTATTTCTTTACCCTAAATGATAATTACTATGCATTTATTATCTTCTTTATCTTGCTACCTAAGAGCACTCAAATTACCAACTACAGTTACGGATGTGCCTTTTTTTCTCACTACTTGGAATTTCTTCTTTCATTCGTCGTTTTCTTTTTTCTATCGTGTATGACGGATACTAAAGCCAGACTCTTCTTTCTCTTCAGTCTTTCCATTACTCGATCACCTATTAATTCTGCTTTAGTTATCTTTTCTTTCAGCCACTTACCCAGAATCACTACAACCTCCACTTTTCCCACTACCCGAGTAAAACTTCCTATTTATTTTACATAGTAACTTTCCATTATTTTAACCTAATTTTGCAAATTCCTATCAAAATGAATTATTTTAACCCCTTCTTTGAGATTTTCTAAGTTTTCTCCCTGTAACGCGAAATGTATATTTCCCACTTCTATCATGATTCTTTCGTTCTTGCTTCAGTTTTTCTTTTATACTTCGCAATTCACTTGCCTAAGAGTCTATCCCAAGAAGTCTATTTGAGCAGTTCGAATAGAGGATTTTATTTTAACTCAAAATTTTAGAGTAAGATACTAGATATTCTTAAAATTTTCTACATATACCACAAAAAGTGTATACTTACCTCCTATAATTGCTTTAGGATAGGGAAAAACTTCTCCGTATTTACGATTGAATGCTTTTGATAAATGCTGCGCCAATTGAATATGTTGTAACTGATCTTCCCCGACTGGTACATGAGTTGCTCTGTTGGAAGAAAGAATCTTATCATAATCTATACCTCTATAAGATAACACGACTTTCACCACCAGAACCTTAGAAGTATATACAGTTTGGTCAAAAGTTTTGTTGCAAACAGGTACGAAAAATGTCAACGATTAGAAATGATGTATGAAAATAATCTAGCATTTCTGTGAAACCTTAATAATTTTGGCTGAACCTACAACACCATTGTTGTCCTTTGTTTCTTGCAGACTGAAAATGGAGTGGGGAAAGAAAGATCATGTTGCAGTTTTGGCTCTACACATGTGCGGACACCCTCCAACAACCATCTTTACGTTACTACAGGAACTGAACATTACACAGAAATTCGTTTATACAGCGATATAATGAAACATTGGCTGTCGAGGATAAGCCTCGCACTGGAAGAACTCGCTCCGTTAGGACACCAGATGTCATTAATGCAGTGAATCAGCACAATATTATAGATTCAAGAATTTTATTTGAAGCCAGGCTGAAACCCATAAACTATTCTTTTAAAAAATAGTCAACATTCTAAACTCCCTATCAACAAGCATTGCCAGAGTAAACATAATTAACGAACTGAAGATAATGATTAAAAAATGCATCGCAGTCTGACGTAATAAAACCACAAGTGAGAATTCAACTCTTACTTACCAATCAAAAGAACACTTAACTTGAGCTCTGCATTCCACATTGAGTCACACTATCAATTTACGAGTTTGACTCAACTACTTTACGGTTTTTGCAGTCCTTCCCAAGTGAGTTCCTATATCTTTGCTGTGTTTAATTAGACGAAGGTTTCAGAGAAAACTTTCAAGCTATGATTATTTGGGATTTAAAGCTACAAGCAAGTGAGATAACTGTAACTATAAACAAGGCTTCATACTGACTGTTAGCCCAAAGTGTTTGATATCTTGCAAACTAATTACTCCAACACCATGTTAAACAATAGAAAAGTCCTTCAATATCTTATTTCA
Organism: Thermobia domestica; assembly: GCF_964235325.1. Classification (NCBI taxonomy): domain Eukaryota; kingdom Metazoa; phylum Arthropoda; class Insecta; order Zygentoma; family Lepismatidae; genus Thermobia; species Thermobia domestica. The sequence goes on along the minus strand of NC_137458.1, from coordinate 239,327,362 downwards.
TTTATGATAAAAGCAAAATGTATTGAAGAGAAACGCATTTATATACAAAATGCGTACAATTATTTTTGCTTAATTGTAGCCATATGCATTATTTATTTTATTTATTGAACAGATTCCCAGATACAGCATAACTTTGCCATTTTACACAGGGACATGCTAACAAAAGAAAGAAAAAAGAAAACAAGACAACAATAACAACAACATAGAAAAAAGAGTGTAAGAGTAAAACTATTCCGTCAAAGCTCGTTTAATTGCTCTTTCAAACACTGGGTAGCTCGAAAAAATGTCCACATCAGTTGTTACTTGATTATAACAGTTTGGTATTCTATAAAAAAGAGACCTCTGTATAATAGCCAACCTAGGACGGGCAAGATGGAATAGGTGGGTATTCCGGGTGATGCGGGAATGGACACGTAAGGATAGTTCCTGAAGTAATATTTCCGATCTTAAGTTTCCATTAACTATTTTATGCAGATATTTCAGGTCAGAGACAATCCTGCGTACTTCAGGAGTCTGAATATTAAGATGTCGCAAGAGTTCTCTCTTAGATAATATTCGAAGTGCAGGAACACGAAAACGGACTATAGCGATGAAGAAATTGAGAACAGAATCAAGTCTGGAGAGATGTGTAGGTGCTGCCATGGCCCATATGGGAGAGCAGTATTCGATCTTAGGCGCTATTAAAGTCTTATAAAAAGTTGCTAATGAAGAAACAGTGCGTAGTTCGGTGAATCGATAAAGAAGTCCCAACATGCGCATTGAACTCTTTAGTATTGAGGAGATGTGGTCAGAGAATGTGAGTTTTGAATCAAAGATGACTTCAAGATCATTATGACTAGCAGAATGTGTGATAGGGGAATCGTTGATATGGTATGTGGAGGGAACAGGAGACTTTTTCAAAGTAATAGTAATACTGTCACATTTCTTACTGTTGAGTTTCAAGTGCCACATTTCACACCAGCCTGTAAGATAATTTATGTCTTCCTGTAGAGCAATTGTGTCATGGAGACACGATATTTCTCTGTATTACGACTTGAGATGCTAGATGACAAATAAAGAAATAATTATAATACTTCTCTTCCATATTTATATTTGTACTACTAGTATGCCAGTTTAACAATAAGTATTAGTACATATATTACTTATTTGCCAAACAAATTTTACATAATTATGAGTGATATCCATATTATTGTTCAAATCATCTACATTAGTCAACTCAGAAAACTGATTTAACATTCTATTAATACTAATATTTATCAGCACGTAAGTATCCTATCAACAATATAAACAAATATTCAGTACAATTGCAGTTAAAATAAGGTTAGCATGTTTTCATGTTGTTACCAGCGGCGGCTGGTATATGTTGCATGGTTGTGCAACCGGATACTTTTCAATACTAAAGATATTTTTAAGTATTAAAGTAGTGGATCAGTAAAAAATAAACCTTTGCTCTTGAGCGCAAAACAGTACTGATGCATTTCTAAAAAGTTAAATTAAAAAAACTGAAAGAAAGAGAGTGATTTACAAATCCAGTTGCAGGGAGCGTTGCCACTGGAAGCAGTAACATTAAGCATATGGCAGCGAGCTCCTATCTCTTAACACGAGGAAGTGGATTTATTTTTGCATCGCTGCTATCCTCCCGTATTGCGCTCTTCCAGTTGCTACTTTGTCCACAACTGGTATATAGTCAGCTTCTGTAGTAGTTACGAATTCCTCCGCTTGGCAGCGCTTGACTCAATTGATAGATTGAGCGAGATATAGACGCTTGGAAGAAAGAAGTTATTCGCCAAACAGGAACTCGCAAAGAACAAATACGCGTCTGGTGATAACAGGGGCGAATACAGGCTGAATGTTTGGGGGAGGGCGGTCATTCGAAGTCAATAGATTTTATTTTACATTTATAATACAAAGGTAAAAATTCTTGTTATAGATTTTATTTTTAAAATAAAAAATATCCTATTCTGGGGGGGGGGGGTCGAGTCTCGAAGGAGAAAATGTCTTAGCTCTGTGTCGTTCGTGCACATGATCTCGTGTTCGATTTCCGGCGGAGAGCATAAAAAATAATCTCAAATCATTCACTTTCAATACTCATCTGTCTTCTTTAGCCTAAACTGCTGGAATTTTAAACTATTATTATTATTTTTTTCATTTTCGAAGGAAAAATCTTATATTTCATGCTTCTTTATAGTAGAACAGCAGACAAAAATACGTAGTTACTGAAAATGAACTTTTTGTCCCTTATATTCATATAAAGAAATGCTAACAAATTGCATATTGTTGGAGGAGAGAGGTGTTTCTGTACTCTGAAGAAAATAAAGCGGAAAATATTTGCAGTAGCGATGCTTTCTATTCAGAAAAACTTGGCGAGGATTATTTCAGATTTCAATGAAGTCATAGAAAAATTTGAAGCTCGGAACGAACGAAGAAAGAACTTCCACTTTAAATAATGCATAGTTTACTTAATTAAATAATTTTGTTTAACTGTGTGCATGAATATATGCAATTTTCTTCTTTTTGGATTCATGGCTTACAGCACATGCTATATATTCCATTTATCTCTCGTTCAATAACATGAACGTAGAAGGTTTGCATATAAATAGTGTATAAACGTACATTGATAGTGGTTGTTAAAAAAAAAAAAAGGGAATAACTTATACAAAGGGTGTTCAAAAAGTTTTGTACAGTGGTCTCTATTTTTTTTTATTTGTTGCAGGAGGAGAATGAAATTTTCGTGAACATACTTGGAACATTTAGCTATACACTGAGCCTACTAAATGTAGCCTTCATCAGCTGTGACGCATCTCGTGCAACATTCTTTCCATGATGTAAATGCACTTTGGTAAAATTCTGGAGATTGACTTTTACACCATCGCTTGACACAGGAAATAAGGTCTTTCTCACATCAAATGTTTTACAGCGCAGGTGGGCCTTCAGACGTGTTTTGCTCTCAGGTTCGGACAAAAACAACTATGTTTCATCCTGGATAATGACGCCGTCAAAACACTGTTTCCACTCTTCAGTAAAGGTCGTCATGAGACCCTCGCACACATCCTTCCTCATCTTTTTCATTTCTCTTGTCAATAATTTAGGTATCCAACGTGCACAGATTTTTCTGTATCCTAGTGGCTGTACCACTGATACCACACTACCCATTGACAAACCAGTCATTTCAGCAAGCTGTCATGTCGTCACACATCTGTCATTTTGGATGATTTGATTAATGGTCTACTTCCTCACATCACTCACTACCGTCAATGGTCTACCGCATCGTGGATTGTCCAGTAGAGAAATCACCTTCTTAAAACCTCAGCAAACACCGCTGGATACTGCTGCGATCCAATGTGTCCTCCCCATAAACAGGGAGCAACTTCCTGTGAATCGATGTGGCAGAGCCATCGCCGGTCTTGAAGAGGAACTCCATTACCGACCGTTGTCTCAATCTAACATCTATTTCATGGTCCATTATGGCTCACCTGTAAATAAAAGAAAATACTTTTATATACCAACTTATAGCTAAATGTTCCAAGTATGTTCACAAAAAAATTCATTCTCCTCCTGCAACAAATAAAAAAATTAGAGACCACTGTGCAAAACTTTTTGAACACACTTTGTACATTAAATCAATATTAGAGAATTCACTTTAATCAATAAATATACAAATGGAGCTTGAAAAGACTTTTCCTCTTCATATTTCCTTAATATTTTTTGGATAAGACTCAAGAATGCTGGGGGAGGGGAACACTTGCGCGTAACTACATACTTTTGATATTGCAACATTGTAACCGGTGCTTCTACAGACCACGAATCGCTACTGGTTGTTACTACAAAACGATAAAAGTTAGCTACAGTCAATTAATAATATATGGAACATACTATTTCCAATATTCAGCTCACCTTGTATTACGTAACATGAAATATATTGTAATATATTACAAATACTTACCTATATAATAAAATATCTGCACACTGTAGCACAGGATACACATATAAACCAAGTGGTACTTCCTTTAAGGCTGCGGATTTTTCCTTATATTGTGGCAAATGACCAAGTCTCGCCATTGTTGTTAGGCAGCCCAAAATCCATGATAATTCTGCATGTTGTTTCACCTGCAATATTAATTTTCTGTGCAATTTTGTTCTTTTTTTACATACATTTGAGACGTTAAATAATGAAACATTATGATATATAACACAATACTCCGGGAACACATGAGGTAAAGGAATTCCACTTAAAATTCCATGAAATGAAGAAAGGTTTCTCCCTAAATTTCGACCACTACTTTATGCGGCATTCATTGTTACGTTAAATAATAATAATAATAATAATAATAATAATATAAAAAAATTAAAATATGGAAAATAGACTATTTATATAAATTGGAATTCTCCCGAGGAGTTAATAAAATAGCAGTCATCTAGACATACAATAAAAGCACACTTTTAACAAGGAAGAAGAGAAAATAATAATTTAAAAAACTACATTGTTTTCATTTTTCTCCTGGAACGATCATATACAAAATCACGAAAAGGAGAAAGGGACTGGAAGAAGAAAAGAGATATGGAGAACCATAGTGCGTGGAAGCATGAGGCAAGCAACTTCATATTTCTGACATACACCAAGTATTTCGGATAAAACCTCCGTTATTTATGTATCACAAACGGCTAAAGACAATAATAATAATAATAATAATAATAATAATAATAATAATAATAATAATAATAATAATAATAATAATAATAATAAGTGAGATCGAAAAAGTTCAGAGTCCATCGACTGGAGTGTTCTACTTTCCCCACAGGGTCTTTTATTATGGGGCACTATGGAAGGGGGAGGGTATCCCGAAAATTTTAAATGGCAAGGTATACTATCTCATCTCATACATCGATGAAAAGTTGTTCACGTAAGGAATCATTTACGGAATGGTTACCATTTAACTGTACTATAATACCAGAACAGAAATTATCTCCCCGGTTTTCGTAAATAATACCCCGCACGAACAACTCTTCCCTATGAAAGCAGTTTGTTTATCATAACTTTTCCAATAATATATCATATGTCATACCATTTTCAATTATGTCATACCTACTTATGCGCCCTCTGACATTTTTCTATTTTATTTTTTGTTTCATCCTTTCATCCCCAACCTTTTGTGATTTACAAGCACTCGATGTCTAGAGACAGAAAGACAAAAATTAGGATACATTAAAAAAAACTTGAATTACTGGAAACAAATTTGATTTCATTGACTTACATATATATCACACCAGCATAACACTTTTGAACACAAATTCACGTAAAGTCCTATTCACCATGCACACTTACAGCAGACTGCTGAAATAGAATACACTTCTCTGGATTTATACCACAGGCCAGCAAGGAGGCAGTCATCTCCAAAATGTTTCTCTTCAATACTTCTGGATTCTAAAACAGAGAAATAAAAATATGGAATAAACTACGAAGTCTATACACCGACCCATTTACTCTATAATTATCCAGTATATTGTCCACAAAGCTCAAAATGAAGATTTGTAAACCAAAAAGAAACTTCTTTCAAAAACTATACTCCATAAGTATCCACTGCATTCTCCACAAAGCTCACAATCAAGATTTGTAAACCTTTCTTAAAACAAAAGATCCGATTCAGAACATCTTTCTTTTGAATATACTGAGTTCAAGAAACACAGTTTAAACGCCGGACAGAATGCACAAGTGAAGCAATCAGGACACTGAAAGCATAACCATACGTTACGTTTTTTGAGAATCTTCTGAGCAGACACCTTCTTTCTTGTAATTCTGTAGAGAGAAGGAGTTTGCAATTAACACGACGAGTCAGCAACAAACACGTTCAGAAAAGAGAGTTAGAATTATGTGACAGGCCTATTTTAATTCTATATTTACCTACATACTTAATGGGCCTACGATGGTTTTGAAGTAGACTCTATGTAGAAATAGTTTCTGTTTTGTGTCTGAGAAATGGTGTTTCCTTTTAACAATACCCACAGTAATAAACAATGTAGGTCTATTTCTATTCAGAAACTTAAAAAGTGTTACTTTTAAAATGTTAATTTTGCCAGCAACTCAACGTTACATAAATTAACAAAAAATTGCATTAAAAAAAAAAAAAAAAAAAAAAAAAAAAAAAAAAAAAAAAGGTTATATGATTAACGTTAATGTTAAGCTTGTGGAACTTTTTAGTGTCCGAATAATACGTGCTTATTTCTTGTGCGTTACGAGTGTGAAAAATAATTTCAACAGTTTGACCCCGGTTGGAGATACAAGATTTAAACCATTTATAGGCATTCTCCCTAATTCCAAAATCTTGTTGTTTTCTGAGTAATACTTCATGATTAATCGTCTCGAATCCTTTGCTACGATCAAGTAATATGCCAGTTACATACTCCTTATTGTTTAAAAAACTTAGAACGGAATAGAGAAACGAGGAAATAACAGTTTCAGTAGATTTATTTGATCTAAAGCCATTTTAAGCAGTAGAAATTAAGTTAAAATTATTAAGGAAGCTTGTAAGTTTTTCAAAAAATATGGAGAAAGTAGATAGACAGGATATTGGTATATAGTTCGACGTATGATCTTTATTACTACTTTTATATAAGAGTTTAATAACTGCTAACTTCAATGCCTCATGAACAACAGCACTAAATGAGTTATTTGATATAAAACGTAAGATATTTGTAATTTCATGAGAGCATTGCCTTAAACTTTTACCGGAAACCTCGTCATATCCTGAAGAACTTTTGCTTTTTTATTTTTACTGTACTATTTATCATTTTTCTTGACTAGTTACTACATGTAAAAACAGTGAGTTGTCGAAAGTATTAACATTTTGCCTACGTACGTGTTGTTCGTTGGATACTTTTGTGTTCACGTTCTTAGTGATAAACTTTTTTACTTCGTTTGAGAAGTGGTTATTAAAAGAAATATTAATTTCAGTCGGTTTCCTAATAATTTTATTTTGGTAAACTATGCTAGTTATCGTACAAGAAGATTTTCGTTTTCCAGATTCTTACTATGTAGGTTTCATTTTATTGGAGCACAAGAAAGCGAGACGTCACAATTTAGTCTGTTCGATACTTGTTAATGAATATTATAGGATATACGGTATATTATTAAATTAAAATTAAGTACTAACTTTGAACTTCAAAAGTATATTGTATTATTATAAATGATTTCTACCCTCACTGGAGTCTTCATCAGTAACTCTTCTTCCGCTGCTACACTTATTCTTGATTATTAATCCACAAGGGCACAGTTTTGAACTATCAAAATTAAGACTATGAAAAAAAAAATGTAATTTATAGTGTAATTATCTTCTTTGTGAAAAATTTCCAGGAGAAAAAAATACATTAATAAACAAAAGATAGTATACATAACATTTTTCACAGAGAAGATACTAGTAGTTATTTCTGCAAGAAGATTGTGGATAATGGAAAAATGTTTATGCAACTAAAGTCATTTCTGCGACAGCCTTAAAGTTTGCACAAGTTTCCTGTCGTTATTAGTGTCATGCTTCGTAACTAATATTTATACTGTTTAAATGCTTGTAGTTCTGTTTTGAAGAATGGAAGTCCAAAAGTGAAAATAGTGAAGTTCTACAAACTACACAAAAATTTGTTTTTTTTTTTTTTTTATTCACAGTCTTAATTTTCATGATTCAAGAATGTCCCCTCGTAGAAAAATAATCAAGAATAAGTATAACACCAAAATGCTATACTCTTTTTGCTATGCCACTACTCTAACATATTTTGGCGAGAGCTGAGCGGGACTCCACTAGTGTTATAAGTTGGAGGGGGCTTGCACCCCTTGTTGTTTTGCGTGGCACTCTCACAGCGCAGGCCTACATTGATGTTTTAAGCACCTACTTGCTTCCCACTGTTGAAGAGCAATTCGGGGATGGTGATTGCATCTTTCAACACGATCGAGCACCTGTTCACACTACACGGCCTGTGGCGGAGGGGTTACACGACCATAACATCCCTGTAATGGACTGGCCTGCACAGAGTCCTGAGTTGAATCCTATAGAACACCTCTGGGATGTTTTGGAACACCGACTTCGTGCCAGGCCTCACCGACCTACGTCGATACCTCTCCTCAGTTCAGCACTCCGTGAAGAATGGGTTGCCATTCCCCAAGAAACCTCCAAGCGCCTGATTGAAAGTATGCCTGCGAGAGTGGAAGCTGTCATCAAGGCTAAGGGTAGCCAACACCATATTGAATTCCAGCAGTACCGATAGAGGGCGCCACGAACTTGTAATTCACTTTCAGCCGGGTGTCCGGATACTTTTGATCACATAGTGTATGTTTATTATAGTACAAAAATGCCCCTAGCCTGCACCTCGAACATGAGAATCATAACACACTGTTTAAGGACTTCTCTGATTCCAGTCCAGTACCAGAATATACACTGAAAAATAGATCAGAGAAGACCTGTAACAGTATGTTAATACCATTTTCATGATCGGGATCCAACGCAGGAGCATTTTTGCTAAGAACTAATATTTACTTGCATATTTTGCATTTTACTTTCGACATAAATTGTTCATTTCTTACGGTGTATTCGTTTTATTAAAACTATTATACTACAAATGAGAATATGATGAAAGTTTCAGGTATGAATTTGCTATTTTATTTCAGGGCACAGACATAATTTTGGAAGAGAAAATAGACTCTTGTAAAATTAAATAAAATTTTATAATTTTCATTGGTTTGTCTGCGTTATGCATGGAATAGAAATAGCAATCGACTGAATAATTAGTTAATGAAGATTCAACGATGAAGAGATGATAGAAAATTATTACACACGGTGCGGCAACTAAAAGTTTGTTGCTGGATCCTTGTACATGAGTTTTCTTCAAGAACAATGATTGTGAACGGTTCAAATGTTCTGCGCGTGACTAACGTAATGTAAGAAGAATTATCAGCAACAGCTGAAACAAGTAGTTGTTGTAAAGTTGATGAGTATCGAGTTGCGGAATGGACTTAAATCTTGAGATGTCTATTTTCATAGCGGAAAGATACTTTACATTCAGACCATTCAAGGGTGTCAGAGCACATTTCAGGGAAAAGTTTCTCAACACGCCAGCACCTTAGAAGTACGAAATATAGAAACTAATTACGAATCTTTTGAAATGGGTTCAGTTTATGACAGGACATATAATACAGAAGAAAGTGCGAATTGAAAACAATACTGTGGAAGTGCGCAGACGTATGTTGCAAAGCCCTCAGAAGTCAAACAGGTAATAATCCCAAGAAACGGGAATCTGACGACACATGTCGTATACTTAAGTTAGATTTAAAATTTATTAAACGATACAAAATTATATTTTTCTAGGAACTTAAGCCTCCGGATTATGTGAAACGTGTTAGGTACTGTATATGGCTACAGGAAATCATTGTATTGAATCCTTCGCTGTATTTAATGTCAGATAAAGCATGGCTGAGAATCTTTCTGACTTGCTGATAGCCTGAATAACAGTATTTGGACCAATACTAACCCCAGATCAATATTTGAAACCCCCTTTATGATTAAGATATAAGTTTTGTAGGCACGCAGGATAATCGGTCTATTCTTCTTTATTGACACTATTAACTTTGATCGTTAAATGTAACAACTAAGTGAGAAAAAATGAGGTAACGCCTTTTCCTAACAAGATGGTGCAATAGCGCACATATCAAACTGACGTCCCAACACGAGTGCAGTATATGAAGCATTCAAGACGGAGAGGACGGTATCAAAGAGTCTATGGCTTTCGAGATTATACCGGACCTTTCGACGTGTGGCTTCTTTCTGTGAGGTGGGAGTATATCAATCGAGTAAGGTATACAGAAATAATCAGCACACACTGGACGAATTGAATGCAAACAATTCTGCCGCCATTCTACATAAAACACCAGATGAGTTATGGTGGGTTTCAAACAACTACTGCGTCGCACAGTGGTCGGAAACTGGGAAAAAGCGTTCAAAAATCGATTTTGTCAACTTCGCTCCCTATGAAATGGGTATTGATATTTGATTATAAGTATTTCTCCTGCTTCCAAATCCGGAGTTTCAGGACATAAGAATGTTTTCGCTGTCTATAAAATGCGTGTAAACATGAGCAAATAAAAATGCCGAAAAATCAGTAAAAAATGAACCAAACAATATGGTATATTTTAACCATTTATATTGTTTCTAAGGTCGATTAAAGCGGTTGAATAGTACATTGGGCTCAAATACTGTGTGTTTAGTGAAGAGTTTTATTTGTTATCCATTGTCATATCATTTATAATAGCTTTGTTAGTGTTACCGAAAAGTTACATATACGCTGATGTTAGTAGCTTTGCAGTCTGAGCTTATCCTTGCTTACCTGCAAACTAAGGTTGACTTGACCATGAGTAGTACAAAGCTTGAGCATTGGAAGTAGCTGCATTCAAGTGCAACTGAAGGACTCAGCCCCATTTAATCGGAAATGCGTGATGAGTAATGTGTGTTGTGGTCACAATCTAGATCCGCTATCTGAACCTTACAAAGGGAAAAGGCATATTGTCTTGCAAATAATTTGGATTGCCCTTCGTCACTGAATCAAAGTTGTAGTGCAAGCGGGTTACATGCGTAGGATCGAAACTGCGTAGCGTCGAAACTGCGTACGATCGAAACTGCGTACGATCGAAACTGCGTACGATCCAAACTAAAACCGGCGTAGGATCGAAAACAGATAAGGTCATATGATCAAGCAATAAAAAAACAATTATTTTATAATCACAGAATATTAAGTAATAGTAATTTTTTGAAGTTATATAGGGAAAAACCGGAGTAGGATCAAAACTGTATACGACCGAAACTGCGTAGCGTCGAAACTGCGTAGGATCGAAACTTCGTAGGGTCGAAACTGCGTAGCGTCGAAACTGCGTAGGATCGAAACTGCGTACGATCGAAACTGCGTAGCGTCGAAACTGCGTAGGATCGAAACTGCGTACGATCGAAACTGCGTACGATCGAAACTGCATAGAAACGAAACTGACAAATAAAATAGTGACAAATATAATTAAATAATCATACAGGGGTGTACCCAGGAAGTTTTTCTTGGGGGACTATGACTTATTCAGGAGGACCAAAAAAGCTAAGTCTTGTCTCAGCAGGGAGAAAGGAGAAGCCTCCCCCCAAAGGCCACTACTTCTGATCAAGTTGGCAAATTCCTTGTTCAGAAGATTGCCGTTAAGTTCAATTGACTTAGCTTAACATTTTCTTAGTTACCTAGTTGCTGTGAATTGTCACTTCTTTTATAGACTTTGCAGGTGGCACAATCGAAGGTTCATGTAATTAGTTCAAGTTTTTGCTAGTTTGGACTTCGTCCCAAATTTACTAAATTCCAGGGTTGTTTTGTTTAAAACAAAATATTTAAAACAAATGATTAAAACTTTTTTTAAACAATTGATTTTGTTTAAAACAAGTTTTGTTTATGTTTTAAACATTTTGTTTTAAACACGTGTATTTTGAAGACTTGTCTTAAACATATGTTTATTTGCATTTTATTTTATGTTCGTAAAAAAAAAAAAAAAAAAATCTTCCAGAGCAAGAGAACTGTCCAAAACTGCTCCCCAATCAGAAGACTATTTTCTTCCCATGTGAATGGTTTGATTTCTCGTGGCTACAGCAGGTCAATGTGGTGATCTACAATTTATTTTGTCTCTTTTCCTCCTTATTTTTAACGTATATTGTATTGTTTAAATGCTTCTCAGTTAACTTGCGAGAAAGTGTAGTAGTCGAAGGTTGGACTACTTATAGAACTGATATTAAAAAATAAATAAAATAATTATCACGGAAACAAACTGTTGTGTTATATTCATTGCGACGTTGAGGTTCTGAAATTAAAATATCGCAAGCATTCGTTTGTACAGTACATGTTAGTTCTGTCTCCGTACAACATGGAATCGTTTAACATGGGTTATACGTGAAGAAAAGGACATGATTTGGTACAAATTTATTAGAGTAACTCAAACTCAATCAGGTAAGTAAACGATCAAACGAGTTTGTTGCAAAACGTGTAAGAAAGAAATGGGTGGTTTAGATCCAAGAACGAAAATCATTATGAAAAATACAATGCTTGGTAAAAATGGAAACCCAAACAAATGGTAAAAATGTTGATCCGAAAATTGCTTCTGATGAATCTAACGTCAGTGGTGTGGCTGAGATGCAACTGGAAACTTCAGGTAACAATTAATTTTGTATCAACAATATCTTTTACATTATATTATGAAAACTTTATTTCGTACCTCTTCCCCACCACAGTTCTAAATTTTCTTTGAAACTTTACAACTTGGCATAGCTTGTATGAAGAGACCAGGTGAGAAACGCAAGGTATGGCAGTCGATCGTGTAACTAACCAAGTGTGATACTTATTATAACGTTAGTGCTGAACGTCAAGGTCTGGGACAATTTGATCTCAATTTGTTTGTTTGTATGTATGTACCACGCTACAGGGTGCAATATTCAGTCTTTTAACATTAATTTTTGAGGATAGAGACACGAGGCGTCGGAATTTGCTGTATAGATTTTGACTGCGATCCCACGTAAAATTTCAAAATTAGTGGGTCAGATCCCACTTTAAACAAAAAGCCCTGTCTCATATAGCCTTGCTACTGATGCAAGTTGTAATCAATCAAACTAAACAAACTAATTTTATATGTTTCGAACAAACTTGGGTTGCAGGATAAATTTGGCTTCAACTCAACATTTAGAGCACAAGGGATCCAAGTTCATTTTCAGAAAGGTTCACTTTTGCTCAGCAAACGTAATATCTTCGTAGCATAGGGTATGAAATAAATGAAACAAAAACCACGGGAAAGCGTATGGACTAGAGTTTCATAGGACAACCGCTAGACAAGGGCGTTGACGGAATGGGGAGGAGGGCTAATTTTCCCTTCCCCCTCCTTGCTCATATATTTAAGATATTAACATTATACTTGTATTGTGTATGTTGCAGCGTTGGAATGATTAACAAGTCAAGCTCCGAATGTCATAGTCAATGATGCATAATTACGTTACATAAATGCAGAATGTGTTCAAAAGAATACATCGACGTAAAATGTCATATTTTCACAACCACGAATCCGAGATGAAAGAAAGAAAAACTACCTGAAAAAAAGGAATCTAGAATTTTGTATGATTGCCGCTAGATAGGGGCGTTCGTTTAGAAATCATCCGTCTTCTACCCTGAATTTCAGATTTTTGGGGGCAGTAATGCAGATTTAGAAACATTTTGCTTAGCAAAGTCCAACATTTAAAAATTGAAGTCCCTGCACCGAATAAATACGGATTTTGATCATTGGCCGTAAGGAGCTATAGGCCTATATTGCTTTCTTGTATATTTTTTTTACCCAAGGATTTCAAAGGTGGCTCTACTTTCGAGTTTCGGGCCTGCTTAAAATTCAGGAAATTGGACCTAAGCAACTTCCCAGTTTTAATCATCTGTATGTTCTTCGTATTTATTCGGTGTAATTACCTCAGGCTTATTCTGTTGGACTTTGCTTATCAAAAGATTTCTAAAACTGTCTTACCGTCCCCAAAATCTGAAATGCAGGGTGCGGATGAGGGTGGTTGCCCTCCTGTTCCACTGACGCCCTTACTAGCGGCTGTCATATGAAACTATCCCACGCCTTTTCGCATGGTTTTAGTTACATTTGTTTTGGATTCTTGACTGCGAAGTATTATTTTTTGAAATATAATTCATTTGCTGAGGAAAACTGAAGTTTATTGAAAATGGATTTGGATCTATTGTGCTCTGAACGTCCCAAATATTACCTTTCGTCAATAAATTTTTGACTCAAAAAACAACCAATTACATAGACTTGCAGAAAATATAAAGTTAGCACAATATGAAGTGTGCTTCAAACATTACTTTTCGAAAACGTAGCCCTATTATCATAAAATAATTTTATTAGCACCAGTGTTATGAAATAGTAATCAAATTTTGCAACAAAAATCTCACCCGCCTCCACGAAACGCTAGCTTAGCCCCTAAAGGCATAACTACAAAACTTTTAGAAGCGGTAACTCGAAGTGATTTTCTTTATGGTTAAAATAACCGCACAACAGCATTTCTGGTAAAATTCTAGCCCTCATGTAACATGACACCATTTGCATTTGAAATTTCGAATACTAAGCACAGATGTTCGCCATGATGCTTGATAGCACCATCTGATGTGTCAGACCACTTCCAAGATTCATCATTCTCCCTCAACCCGTTGTCAACGCACAAGGATGGTGAAGACTTTTGTTTTGCCATGTATATTGATGGATTGTGTGAAACCTCTATAGTTGGTAAATTTTAAAAGCTACCTTAAAAGTTTACTATATCCAAGAAAATACTTACTGTATGAGAGTCGCTGGCAAGAGGGTGTAATAAAAGGGGTCGTTATATGAAATAAGTTCAAAATTACTAATCTATACGGAAATGTTCTGTACCCAACACTGTGTAGTCTTAAAGAGAATAAAATAAATGAAAAGATCGGTTGAAAGAGCAAAAAGTCTTAATAAATACGTGATTACACGATTTTGAAATATGTTTAAAATAATATTTTAAACTGTTCAAAATGTTTAAAACATGTACTTTTTTGTGTGTTTTTTAAAACATCTTTAAAACATTTTAAACACTTTTTTCATGTTTTAAACACGCGTTTTGTTCTTTTTTTAAAAAAAACTGTATTTTTTCCAACCCTGCTAACTTTTGACCAAGTTGGAAAATTAGAATGCGTTGTTGCCAATATTTACTTAAAAGACTTCCGTTTCTTTCAATTGACATTTGGATTAGCATTTTCTTACTTACCCAGTTGCTGTGATTTTCAATTTCTTTATGAACTTGGCAATTGGCAAAATTGAATGTTTATATAATCAGTTTAGTTTTAAGTAGGTGGGAATTTGTCGCCAGATACAAAATTTCTCATCCTACGGCCTCGCGCCTCATAAACCTACTAACATACCAAAATCCCTAGTTTTTATTCCGATTTCAATTACGGTACCTAAAATATGAGATTTTGTACATCCAAAAAGTCTATTTAAATTACACAGTTTTTTGTCTCTTTAAAGCTGCTAAAAATGGAAAATATTCACTTTTGGAAATTTTCTATATAGTCCCAGGAGGCTAAAAACTTTGCCAAATTTAATCCTTGTAGTTCTACTGGAAGTGCCTATCTGTAAAAAATCGTTGTATTATTTCAACGACATGCCTATGTGTTAGCACGATTGTGTTAAAATATAACACAAACAAGTGGTTAGAACAACTCACTCTCCGTTTGGAGTTGTGTGTCAAATGCCGCTAGTTGAAATGACACACAGCCTGTGTGTTAATACAAGTGTAGAATCTTCGGTGTTGTTTTCTGCGTGATTGCCAAATATGTTGGGTATCTAATTATAAAGGCTTATGAACTGAAGCTACAGGCAAACACAGTAGAAAGAAATACTTAAACAAATCCAAGTATACGCAAAATTTCAAAATACAAACCGCGCGATGTGTTTTCAATTGTTTTACAAAATGTTTCTGAAGAAACCCTAACAGCACAAGATGTGCTAGGCATGTACCATTTTGGTGTTCTAAATTAATCTCCCACATTTGATGCATTTATTGCTTCTTTTTTCAAAGTGGTTGTGTACTAGAAGCAACAAACGCATCAACTTTATTAGATGGCAACTGGCGCCGATCATTTGAAAGTGAATATGGAAGAACTATAAAATAAAGTAAATAGACAGTCGTCATTTTGTAATAAAATTAGGTCTACATGGCGAGCAGATTTTATCCCGAACGGTTATCGTCGAATATACGCGGGTTAAAGGAGCACTCTGATTAGCCAAATTCAAAAGACCTTAAGAATTTATCCCTCTACAAGCGACGGTTTACGTGTTATAGGCTGCCAAAAACATGAAAAAAGGAATTTTAAAGGTCCATAGCTCCAAAACTATGGGACCTACCGCAGTCGGGTCAAGACTTAACTTAGAAACTAGTATGTGCCCTATCCAAAAATGCGTGTGTGAGAATCCTGAGGTGCTTCCACAACAATTTTTATAGAGGGAGTTTAACTACGGGCCTATGATATAAAGTATTCTCCAACTACCTCCATAAAAATTGTTGCGTGAGTACCTTAGGAATATAAAACATGTATTTTTGGATAGAGCACATACTAGTTCCTTAGTGAAGTCTTGACTCGACAACAGTAGATCCCATAGTTTTGGAGCTATGGACCTTTAGAATTCATTTTTTCATGTTTTCGGCAGCCTTTAACACGTAAAGAAGGAACTGCCATTTCGCCCCGCTGCTACAACCGTCAGCGTCTTGTATCGTGTTTACTGTAGTTTTTCTTTCAGTGGTCGACGGGATTGCAATGATTGTTAGTGACTGAATAGGTAATTATTACTCCTTGTTGCACATTTCATGAGGACTTACGTAACACAAATGAACATACTAATACATACATAAAATAAACTATAAAATTGTATTAGTTTAGCGATGCCACGTTTTTCATACTCGATACATGTGGGGTGAAACCCGATTAGCATGTACACCTGGTCTTACCCCACCATTAGGGTACTTCCGGGTGATTTGCTTTTTTGTGCAAAACATATATGCAAAACAATAGACAGAACCTATCACATTTTTGTAGTATTCACGAATTATAAGTCAAGAGTAATTGTTCTGATCATCATTCCATTTTGTTGCCAATCTTGACTTTGACAACACATCAAACCTTAGTTACCCATTTCTATCCCACTTTCCCCTATATAAAAATTACTTTAATATCCTTTTTCATTCATACATTACAATATACGACTCAATTTCATTCATATAGTACTTTATAATATATATTTATAATATATATATATAAAGCCTGTCATATTTTTTCCATGATAATACGGGACACCTTCGATCTCTTCCCCCACTTAAAGAACTTTACAACGCAATACATTTTTTTGAAACATTTTCACTGCAATATTTGAAATGGATACAAAGAAATAGCGAACAATCTAAAGCGTTCTCAGGAAACTTTATGCTTCTGTAGAGTGTTTTTCATTTACATGAGATTTTTATTTGAAAATGCTACCCAAATAATGTTATTTAAGAATCTAGCAGACGAAAAAATCATCAATCTACAATGTCGTACATAGACATAATAGTACCCATTCTAGGATGACTCAAGAAAATTGTCTTTACCCCAAAAAAAAAAGTTGTTAATGGATTTTCACAAAGAATATTAGTACAAGAAATGCTATTCATTTATTATACGAAACATAATTTTCTTTTCTTAAACAATGAACGTTGCATCTTGCTCATATTGATATAGATAAGCTTATATTGAGAGCTGAAATGGGACGGAACTAAAATACGGGACACTTGCCTGTCCCGTCTAAATTGATGGGGACGCAGGACACTTGAGTCCAAAATCGGGACTCCCGTTTTTTACGGGACGTATGGCAGGCATTATATATATATATATATATATATATATATATATATATATATATATATATATATATATATATATATATGTATATATATATGTGTGTATGGAAATCACTGTAAATATGGATAATTGTAGTAGTGTAATGTTGTTTTAATTTTTAATGGCATCAGTACATCTGTTTGAATTTAAATCTCTTCTACTTATTGTTTGGAACTTCCAGTTGTTTTGTCTTATATGCAGTTTTATAGAAATACATTACATTGGTGTTCTTCATGAACAACCTCCCCCCCCCCCCCCCGACTGACTGATCCTCGTACAGGCCAAATCGCTTAAGGTAGGAACTTGAAATGTGCACAGTATGTATAATTTATGACGTAGGGTACCACTAAGGAAGGGTTTTTGGAAATTCGATGTGGAAGAGGAGAGGAAGTGGGGTTCTAAGAATTTCAAAAAATTGAGCGTATCTCCAAATCACTTATCATCAGAAATCACTATGCCAACAGACGTATAGTCAGGCATAACCAGATTGTTCAAATTATTGAAAGACATTGCGCGTTAAGAGGCTATCAGAGGGGTAAAGAGCTAGAGTTTGATATTGAGAATGTACAATTGAAACAAGACCTAATTGTTGAGAATAACTGTGTTAGTATGTAATTGACATTATCATTACGTTTGAAGGAAATGACATGGATGTAAGGGCAAAAGAAGAGAAAATAACTAAGTATGAAAGACTTAAACATTAGGTCCATTATAACAAGCGATTTGAGGTTCTCCCCTTGGTCATAGGATCCAGGGGAGCTAAAACACATGTTGCAAGAAACGTGTTTACAAAACTTGGGGTGCCTAAATTCACCCAAAAGAAAATTGCTTTTGCTGCTTTGAAGTCTACGATTGAAATGTTAAATTGCCATTTTCATTATGTTAGTGAATGTATATTTTATGTGGATGTTTAAAAAAAATAAGGGACATTTCAATTTATTTTACTTTAATACGTATTTGAATTATGAGTAGGGATGCGCACGAGACAAGATTTGTGGCTGTCTCGTCTCGAAAATGTGCTGTAAAAGTGATGTCTCGACTCGAAAAATGTATATTTCTCTATTCGAAGAGCCGTGTCTCGACTCGAAATTGTAAGGAAAATCCTGTCTCGACTCGTCTCGTGCGCATCCCTAATTATGAGCAATGATGCCGAATGTAATTGGCTATGGTAAATATTGTAAATATGTTTTTTTACACTGCAAATATGGTTAATTATATTGTAAATTTTATTATTTTTTTAATTGACTGGTTTCGTGAACAATATTTTATTAATGTGGTGAATGTAATGCTTTTTTAAATTGAGAAAAGAAAATATGAATTGCACAACTTTTATGTGGAATTTGTGTGTGAGAGGAATATTTTGTACATTTTGAAAATTATTGACAGGCTTTTCAGCATTACATTTTGATCGGGAAGAAAAATGTCATTTTCAAAATTTATCGCAACTAGGACTACGTTATTTTAGGAAATATTGGTAACTTTAACAATAATTATTGTACCTCCAGAACGGTTTGAATTATCAAATTGCCGTAAACTTAAAATTTATTTATTGATTGAGAAATTCACATACAGAAGCAAGTCGACAGAAAATAGAAATTCTTTTGTTCTTGCATTGTAATTGAACTATTATGTCGCGCTGAAAGAAAATGGAAATTCAAATATAATATTAATATTAACATATATTATACATAAATGTCGCATTAAAGCAGAAGACGACGAATTCATAAAAGGAATCATTAATTATTCTTCAGTCTTGTTCAAAGCACAATTAGTAAAATAAAAACATTTTAAGATTTCACCACAATCAACAGCACCATCAAGAAGATTGTAAAAGCTGCCACTCCTAGAACACACATCATTTTCCGACTTCTTTTCTGATGTTTCTCTGCTTTCTGCAGCTGCTGAAGTCCTTCTTGTACCTGCACTTGGCCTTGTTCTATGTTGTAGTCTATTCGATCTAATACAGTTCCCGGTATTAGCCATGACTTCAAACAATATATATTTATCCAAACTGGATTCAAAACATTCTTCATGAACATAGTCAAAGTGGTTGTCAGCCTCCTCGGATATGTCTCCTTCCGTCTTATTGTGTGTTATAGAAGAAAAATCTCGTCCAGTTCTTTACCAGGAGGTAATGTGCCTAAGATCGATGACACATTCCCGCGCTGGATGGCGATGCTGATACGTTGGAAAAGGAATGCAGTAGCTCGGGGGTCACCAGTTTTGATTGCTATTCGATGACCAACTTCATTAATTAAATTAAATCCTTCGTGACCCCAAGACCCACTGGTTTCTATTGCTACTGTTACAAACCAATATTTGTCCAATAGGTTTGAGTATTTTAGTCTTTTGTCTGATTCTCTGTGAGCGGCGACGAGACCTGCCTGAATTGAAGAATGGGGTAAGTTGGAAGGAGCAAACGTATCGGAACATGTGAAATCCCAGACTAGTGCTTTTCCATTTTTCCACGGTACCAAGGTCATGCCATCAGGCCTTTTACCATCAGAGCGGCAACAACCATTTGGTTCTTTTATTGAAGGAACTCCCGCTGAAACGAGGGCTCTACAAATAATGTCGTTTACAATATGATGTCGAGATTGTCTTCCCGCACTTTTTTTACATGAAAGGCCATGTAATCCTTTATTATCAACATATGCGTTGCAAGCAGGACAAAAGTGAGGCTCACAAATATTAGCACCTAAGCGCAGAGCTGTAGCAATACGAAAGCTCTCATTAGAAAGGTGTAGCCCGAGTGTGTGAGAAGGTAGGGCTTGAAGCCATGCTCCGTTTTTGGAGGAAGAGACAGCTAACAGCCTGGCTTTGTCATCTGGGTTATTAGTTGATGATAGGAGTGAAGATAAACGAAGCTTGACTATAGGTTCATCCCAAACAGACTGAACATGTCTTTTGTCGATAGGTGGGGGATCCATTCCAACCAGACTAGTCCATTTATCGGTGCATTCTTGTACATCTCGAATCGAGTCTAAGTCAACTTCCTGTTGAAGAAGAGATCCAATTAGTTCTCGTGAGCCATAGAATGATGCGAGGAAAGAAGGTATGGCGATATCCATGGCTCGACGAATCCCAAGGCCTCCATTCTCAACTGGTAAGGAAGCTTGTAACCATGAACTGTCTTTCAAAGAACAGTTTAGAATGGATTCCAGTCCTGTTCTAAGAGTGTGGTCGAATTTGTCAAGTAATTTATCATCCTGCCAAGAAGGGGAGCAACGGAGGAAATACAGTAATCTTGGAAGTGAGAGTGAAGCTCGTAGTAAATAATAAGCGGAGTGTGCAGAAAGTTTTGATAATTGAGAAAAGAAGAATTCTAATTTTGATATCTTGTCCAATAAAATTTTGCTCCTTGATTCGGTAGAGATGGCAGCCCCTAAAAGTTCCGCATTGGTAGGTGATAAGAGTTTGATACCAGGTGCTACTTCGTTAAACTTTTCATAAAGGTCATGGACTTCATCAGCTCTGGCGCTCAGAAAACTCACTTCACATTTGGCAGAGTTAAGAAACAATCCAATAGATGAAGCTTCTAGACGAATTTTATTAAAAGCGCGTAGTACTACGTCGATATTTCCAGCTATGGTACCGTCATCCAAGTACCAGATATTTAAATCTGTGTTAATATCCTTAATAATGTGATGGATTGTTAGGGCGAACAGTGCTGGTCCAAGTGGGTCGCCTTGCTGTACTCCACGTTGTGAGTGAATTATGTTATCCCTTATAAAAAGATTGCTTGGTTCGGAGTAGCATTGGTAGATGTATGGATAGTACGTTGGAAAGTTAGTTTTAACAGATTGTAACATTGAGTCGCGGTTGAGTTCATTGAAGGCGTTGCGGAAGTCAATTTTCAAAAATGCTTTCACTTCAGTATGGGAAGATGAGTAGTACATTCTGGCAGCATGTACGGCTGATTCTGCTCCGAATGGTATACAGACCCCAAGTTGGTGTGGTGATAGTATATTAATTAATGAATCTCGTATCCGGAAGCAGATAATTTTTGCTGATAAGCGTCTCCAAACATTGCCAACAGCTATTGGGCGAATTCCACCGCTTTTCTTCTTCAGTGCTATAAGTGAAGCACCAAAAAAAATTGGTCGTAAAATGGTCGGCACTTTCCCAGATATAATTAAGTGCATAAATTCACAAATGGATGTGGTTAACCGTTCCCTTGAATCAAAGTCTTGATTTATAAGTAGATCTTTTAAGATTGAGGGACGGAGATTATCCATTCCGCCTGCCGAACCAGAGGGGAAGGATTTTATAGCCTTTAATAATTCGATGGAAGAGACTTTAGTTACTGTAGTCGAGTCCTCAGGTGGTTCGGGATTGATGAATGAGTGAACGTGGGCTGGATGTTTTTCTCGTAGAGCATGTAGTACTGACGTATCTGGCGTAGCCACAGTGTCATCGGATATCAGTAGTCTGATAGCGCCACGTATATCACCATCTGCTAATTTTTGTTCGATGCTTTTCGTATTGATTGAACCGGATTTTTGTGGTTTGCGAAGTTCGTTGGTCCCTCGATGCTGCTTTGTTAATACTTCACGCTGATGTTCCCTCCAGTTTCTAACTCTTAGCTTCATCCAAGTGGTGAGATTACTTACTTTCTCAGAACGCGGTGGAATGCAAAGCACTGCGTAGGGGAAAACTAAAAGGTCGATCCAAGAATCAACATTATTGGTGTTGTTGATATTACGAATAATATCACATAGAGAATCAGCTACCGATGAACGAGCACCGCGCGGGACACGACGATGAACCGGAACATTAGCCTTCAAATAAGACATAAGATCATTCATTTTGGTTAAAAGTTCAGAAGAATTGTCACTGAAATCTAAGGTTAATAAATCCGAAATATAGTTGGTAGGCTGTTGAAGTTTCACGTTACTGTCCTTACTCTTGCGTGTCGCGTGATGACATTTCCCTGTGTGAATGGATAAGCCTCTTTGGCTAAGAAAATGTTTATTACAATGAGCACATTGCACATCGTTTGAAATGTTTGATGTATCCATATTATGGTTATATGTTATTAAAATTGTTTTGTTTCACTCATTGTTATTGTTGAAAATTTCAAACATACACTTTTAACGAATAGTAACTGATAAAAATGCACTTTTCGTTTTTCCGTTGCACTAGATTTCATTGTTAAAGATTACGGAATTTTAACGTTCATTAGGCCTATTTTTTTATTTCTTTATAATAAAATAACCACAACACCAATTTTAATACGGATTTCGCCACTTTCACCTCGGAGACATCATGCACACCCATATACGACTCAAACTCGTCAATCGAAGATATTTCCTCATTTTAGGACAGAAACCACACAGAGAACACTTTTGGATTCCACACTGGTGTCAACAATAAACAACAATTTTACAGTATTATGATCCTCACAACCTTTAAAAAGAATCTACGTAATTAGACATGGTACGTATCTAAGCACTATTTTTTTTTTCGAAATAGTCCTTGGAAATGCAATTTTCAATTCCTTGCAACTGTTCCGTCCGTCTTACTTCAGTTATTAGCATTGTAGAGGCCTCCAAAATTTTCGCGTTCCTGAATATTGGTGATGCTGTAGCGTCCTCGGTTTGCAACAATGAACAACAAGTTTGGTTTGGTTTGTTTTTGCTTTGAATGTAGATTTGAAATTTATAATAACCTGACGTAGTGCCATTAAAAAAAATAACTTTGTGATGGGTTGGCAACACTGTTAATTTGGTGGTATTGAAGAGTATGCCAGAAAATGTCACCCTGCTGATATTTGTATGTGCAAAATCCCAGCATTATATATCAGTGGCGGCGTAAGGGCGGGGCGAGCGGTGCTCCCGCCCCAGACCCCACTGTGTAGGGGCCCCCGGCGGTAGGTAATAAATAATTACTAAGGAACCTTGTTAGCAGAGACGCATTTGGGCCGCCAAGTTTTATAATTTACACCTTCCCTAAAAGTAAACGAAATTATTTGTCAATCAATATTACCTCAAATAACGGATGAAACAACAGAAATATATGTGTAATAAAGCTAATCAGCGCTGGACTTCCGTGTAAGCTAAACAAGCTATAGCTTCGGGCCTCACTCTCTTGGGGACCCGCAAAGAAATTTAAAGAAAAAAACTGAATGTATATTAAAAATAAATAAAATAAAAGTTTCATTATCGTGGAGGCTCTCAAAGAAATTTAAAGAAAAAAGCTCTGAATATAGGTGAAAAATAGATAAAGTAAAGTAAACTTTTCACGCTCTTGGGGCCCCAAGGAAATTTAAAGGAAAAATGTATGTGGATTAAAATATGAATAAAAGTTTCACTCTGTTCAATAATCTCAGAAATTTAAAGGAAAAGCTGTGTAGATTAAAATATAATAAAAGAAAGTCATAGTATATTGTGTTGTTTACCTTTTAACGTCTTATGATGAAAGTAATGGGGCCCCGTCTGCTAGCCTGCTTCCTAAAATATCACTATTTATCTATTTATTAGTTCAAGAGAAAGGCAGAAAGGAGGGATCAATGTACATAATGCTTTATTAGGATATTAGCATTATGTTGCTAACTAAAAGCTCTTTGGTGGAGACGCTATAGTCGCTGATTCACTTATTTACATTTTTTTTTTCTTTTGTCCTTTACAAGTTGAATTTTCAGCGAGCGAAATCCTTTTGCTTGATTGGTTTCCCCATTTTTGCTCTTGATTTTTGGCTTATGAATTTACATTTCAGCCCAAAAATTTAGAGTGAAAAAAATGTTCAATAAGAAAACAAGTGTTCAAAATTCAAATATTCCAAATACTTCAGCATAATATTTAATTCAACTCCTGATTGTTCTCATGTGGAACAGTTGTGATAAATCATTCGATTTGTTGACATACAGCGTGATTCTGTTCAAGTTCCGGAAGCATTTATTGATTTCATCACTGTCGAAGGAAAGATTGCTGAGAGTATATCTGCTGAAATGCTGAAGAAACCTCAACGTGATAGGCTTGATATTAAGATTGCAGAGGCCAGTCTTACGATAAATCAGGCTACAATGGCCAGGCAATATTCTGGAGTTCAAATTTTGATAAGGAATATACGTCCTTTGGCCATTTGCGTTTCTTGTAACAAAAAATTATTGAACCTTGTGGCGTATATGCTGCGCACGTTAACGTTCTGGCGGTCACTTTCTTAGGAGCAATGGAATGTTTGTATTCTTCTCTAGATCTACTCACTGATGGAATATGCTGCAAAAGCACGTAAAGATTGGTCTGAAACATGAAAGTGACGCCAGATGGAGTTCAAAAGCAGAAGCTGTGAAGGCACTTTGTAGTCAGTTGGATCAAGCAATTGATTTGTTGGAAGAACTGTGTGACACTTCGACTGAAACGCTTGTTACTAGAGGAGACGCTGGTCTTCTTGCAAGCATCCAGTCATGTAACTTCATCGCTTTATTGTATTTCTGGTCTGCAGTTCTTTCATATATTGATTGGATCCAAAATTGCCTTCAATCTCAGGATATGAGTTTCAATCAAACCCTTGTTCAGTTACAGAGTCTGGTTGACACCATTGATATCTGGAGACTTGAGCTGGACGAGGAAATCATATCCGCAGCTGAAGGAAGTTGCAGAGAATGGAACATAACTCTAGGTACACGCAGTAGGAGAAGGAGATACATGCCTGGAGAAGTAGCAAAGGGTGAACCTCTGACTGCACAGGCCGAAGTGAAGCGCTCTTTCAATGAAATTCTAGATAAGATGAGACAACAAATGTATGACAATTTTACTCAGATGCACGACCTGAACGACAGATTTGGATTCCTGTGTTCTATGGCCAACTTTGTGCAGCAGCTAGACGATGAGAGCAAGGAAAGGCTAAAAGAATGTTTCTTTGATTTGGCTTTGTTCTACCCGAATGATCTGGATGGCGTAGAATTATTTCAGGATTGCAAGGATATAATCTGTTCACTAAGGTGTGCTCAGAAAGCTAAAGAAAAACTTGACTTTTCTCCACAATGCATACTGAAATATGTATCTTTAATGGAGCTTGAAGTTTACAAAAGTTTGGCAACCGCTTTTCAGATTTTCATAACACTGCCCGTATCTGTCACATCATGTGAAAGGTCTTTCAGTAAAATGAAATTGATAAAATCATCCTTGAGCTCCATAATGAGTCACGAAAGACTCACGAAACTGACCATTCTTCCTATCGAAAATGAAATATAGTATCCACTTTGGATTTTGATAATATAGTTGAGACTTTCGCTGCTACCAAAGCAAGGAAGGTATCATTCTGAATGTTTGTGGAACACAGACTAATATGGTAGTGGAACTACTGTCGAAAGTAGTTTCATGTTTCAAATTAAGGTAATAATACAAAAGTACCGAAAGAGTAATAAGAAGCCATCAAGATATGTCAATTGACTTGTGATAGGTGTTAATGAAAAGTAGGATGGTATAACCTGTAGTGGAATTCTGTGCTCACATATTTAATCTATACTATATCCCCAATTATTCAATATATTCAGGACTTTTTGTTATAATATATTTTAATACTAAGTATGTTAATAAGTAGTAATGGAAATAGTCATAAGCACTAGCGGATCCAGAAGGATCGTTTGGGAGGGGCGGTTCGCTTCCTGGAAGATGAACGTAGCCTCAAGGTGACCAGAATTCTAATTTGCAAGAAAGGGACGCATATGAATCCGGGGCTGGAGGGGGGTGTAAACCTGATTCCCAGATGCCATACTGGGACCCGAACTTGTATTGTTTTTATATGAAAGTACATGCTTTCTATAAATTTAAATTAAATACGCATTTCCGTTTTGGAAGCGAGGTGGTGACATGATTCACTTCACACATAGTCACTGCAATATATCAGATGCACTGTATTGCACAGCACTTGCATAAAAAAAAATACTGTATTGACGATGGCCTTCATTTTAACGAAAGAGTGTACAATTTGATCTAATAATTTATATTTTGAATAACAATTGCGGGACAACAGTTGGAAAAAAGGAAGGCTCGGTCTACGCAAAAGTAGATAACAAAAGTATACATGCATAAATAATGTTACAAAATTCATCTATCTCTATATTTGTGGGGTCCACGAAACATAGTATAATTATAGCTATGCCTACAACAACAATACAATTATAATATCGTATCCTTCGCGCAGGGTGGAGCTTTGCCCTGAGACCTCCAATTTGCTCGGCATACAGCCTCGCACAATATAGCAAATTCTCACTGGCGCAAATCCGGGGGGGGGGGGATGAGGAGGACGCCCCTCCAATCTTGAAACTAGGGGTACTGCACCCCCAATAATCCGATTTGAAATGTATCTTTTGGGGAGAAATGTGATGATTAGTGTCCGATTGCCACAAAGGAAAGTGAGATGAAATTGATGTCCTCCCAGAATAAGCCTCAAATATGCCTGCCTCCCAATGTTCAAGAAAACTCTGCTCTCCAGAACCTTCCACAGCACTGTCTTGCAACTTTATAAATATTTTGAATATCGATTTTAAAAAAAATATGGGAACGGTCTTACCTGTTCCCCCAATGTTGAAGACAGATTTGCGCAGCTGCAAATGCTCCTACGTGATACTGTGGCACAATATTTCGCGTTCTTCCTTCTGTGTTTTTCATATACAATTGAATTGAGCTAAAACTCTGTCACGAAATTCAAACACCTCGTAAGACATTTTAGTGACCCACCTTCACCTCTTTTCCTTCCCTTCTACGTTAAGTGGCAAACAAACCCACTCAAATACATTTTGAACTATTTTAAATAAAAAATCAAATTACCAACTTTCATATTTCTAACCATAAGGGATCCTGAGATATGGACATCTTATAATAATATTTCCCATCCCTTTTCTTCCCTTTTAGATAAAATATCAAAAGCACTGAAATATGTGTTGAATTATTTTAAGTGGGAAGTCCATATACGAAATTCCATGTTTCTAACTTTCAAAGATTCTTTGATATTGATATCTTACTATAATAATTGCAATCCGCGTCCCTTTTCCTCCCATCTCTTGTTTTCTCCATTTTACTATAGTATCAAAAAACGTTGACACGCTAGTAAAATTATTTTAAATAAGAAATCCAAATACCAAATTTCAAGTCTCTAACCTTAAGGGATTCGGAGAGATGGCCATTTTATTAAAATAATTTCCACACCATTCCCCCTTCCTTTCTTCGAATTTTCAAAAAATACCGGCACTTCCTTAATGATACCCTACGACACAAATCTTAACTACTGTTCTAATTTCAAGTTCTAGCTTAAGCGGTTTGGCCTGTGCGATGATAAGTTATTCACTTAGGACTTCGTCTTTTATATATGAATTACAATAACAGCTTGTGTCATTTCCCAAGAAAAGATGAAATGCCATTAAAAGTCACAATGAATCCCTGGTCTCTTCCTAATATTTCCGCGTTGAACCCCAAAAATCACGGCTCTCTTTGTTGATCTAGTAGGTAGCGAAAGTACCTTTGATCTTTGATGTATGAGGTGATGTGGTCAGTGCCGTGCCGTGGAAAATCAGCGCTTGGGGCGAGAGTATACGACGGCGCTCCCGTACATATAAGTGAGGTCGATAGACTAGCCGCGAAGCGCCACCATGGTTGGCGCGAGGCACAAGAAAATTTTCAAAAATAAACCCTGCTTTTCCTTGTTTTTGAGCACACTTTTATTACTTCTCTTCCTTCCATTTTATATATGTGCACAAGTATAAATCTGACCTCGGTGAAATTAAATATTAGATAGAAAAATACTGATGTTGATCTAAAATATTCGAAGTAAGTTTTCCTCTCTTTTTTCCTTCTTTTCTTTTTCTAGCCGAATTTTGCGCCCCCTTACTTCGGCATTAGGGACCGTCGCCCTGCTCGCCCCCCAACGGAACAACATGTCTGTGGTTTGTTTCCGGGTGACTGAGCATCGAACGCACTACAGTGGTTCAGATCCAACTTTAAACTCTAGTTATGTAAAGCATCGCTTTTGATAAACGACATAAATACATATCAATCAATCAACCAAAAGAAAAGTCTCAGATTCAGAGAGCTTTTCGGTAAGGAGCGCTGAAGATTCTATGTTTTTCTTTATTCAAGGTGAAGGTACTTGAAGTTTCGGGACCCGAATTCCATTTCCATATCCTTTTTCTAGAACACAATGTTAAAATATACCTTTTTTGTGCAAATTTACCCTTCTTCCTACAGCTGTTCGTCCAACCTGTGAATCATATTCTCGCTCATTTGGGGCTTATACTGACCGCCTCAAGGAACTAGGGACAGAAGTAGTCACACTTCAAATATTCCTGTATTAAGTACTGTTAAGTACCACACATTTTGATTTGACTGTGGTAGTCTTGTCCCAAAGTTTGGATAGGTCGGGAAAAGACCTTCCCAATGGTAAATGCTGGAAGTAAATTTTTAAAAACCTTTGGAGGGGGCGGTCGCCCCCTCCGCCCTCCCCGTGGATCCGCCAGTGGTCATAAGTGACAAGATCAACATGACTGAATTATTAAATACAAAACAATATAAAACAAGTGTGAAATCTAGAAACAATAGTAAAAAAGACAAGCAGGAGAGAAATATTCTAGTGCTTAACTATTCACTGATAGTTCGGCAAAAACAGTGGAACTAAATAGATCGTGTATTATCACTGGAAAATAAGTGAAGACACGCAGGAGAGAAATCTACTCTAGCCATAATTTACTGATAGTTCGGCAAGAAAAAGAAAAAATGTTTAAGTGTCGTGTATGATACTGGAGAGAAACCGAATGTTAAAGTGGAGCTCCCTCGTGGCTAAGCGTACACGCCTTTGGCGCGGGAGACCCGGGTTGGATTCCCGGTGGGAGCTCATTTGATTCGTATTCCACGTTAATCAGTAGGTCCACGTCTCATATAGCCTCACTGCTGAAAGTTACGATAAACTAAAATCAACTCAACCCGAATGTTAAAGTGAATGGGGTTAATTGTAGGAGAAACATCTAATCAAATAAAACACATGTAGTTAAACCCAGACAGATGAGAAACTATGAATAAACTTGACCATGTGAGAAATTGAAACAGGAGAAACATCAAATGCGAGAACCGAAAAAGAAAATTCTAGAAAACATAGAGCTTACATTTGGAAATAGCATCGGATGTATTATTATTTGCAATTTTTTCAATATCAGCTCATTGTTACGTTTTGTACGTAAATTTGTCTCTAAATGTATTACTAGGAGCATTACTTCCACTACTCCATCTAATTACAGTACGCATTGATACTAGGATAGTATAAGTATAGGATAAATTCTGGATTCTTTGTTCTTACGTTTTATTTGTTCTTAAGATTATTTTATTTCTGTCGTGGGTTGTATTTCCGTTACACTTGTATCCCTATCTTTTTTCAATCGTGTCCTTTGTTTAAAAATAAATGAAAAAAGAAAAATGCAATGATGGTCCAGTTTGATTTTTAGATACCGGACTGAAGGCGGTTCTAAACATTAAAAAATAGACAGGGTTGCTGAATGTCACCCCCCATTTATTTAATATATCCCAGATTAAGATGATCTAAACATATACCCAACGGGAAAGGAGGAGGACAAAACAGAAATAATGATTATGTAAATGTATGTCAAAAATAGAAGTGTATAAATAACAATTGATAAAATAGAGGCCGCGATCTACTTCACTGGCCCCGGGCCCCTGTTTGTCTTACGCCGCCACTGTTATATATCTATTCGCTTAAAAGTTATAAAGGCGTATCAAGATGAATAGTTCACCCCATATCCGAACACAAAGATGCCGCCTGTCGACAAACACAGACTTTTACATGGGAATGACTGACCCCACGGTTTTTGTGTCCAATAATTTATATAACCTACATGGTTTCATTTAGATTCTTCCGTCCGAGTCCAGATACATCCCTTGTTAGTAAAATTAATTTTCAAGCTTATAAGAGTAAATGGTACTTAAGATGCATCAAAGTGCTTTTTTCGTGATTTTCGGTGATGCAGCGATTTGGATAAATATTTTTTGTACGATGCCCCTGTCGTTCCATTTTGTTATGTCTCATGATGGAGACATATTTCCGAGCCTACATTTAGTTACCTAATAATGACCTAACCACAATTTGTAAATAGAAAATGCACTAGAGAGAGTTTGCGAAAAGATCTTTTCTATTACTCAACACATCCCGTTTAAATATGTCATATACCTAGGCAGTGGCGTACCGAAGAGGGGGGATTGTAACCCCTCCCATTGAGTCCTTCATATACTACAGATCAGTTCACCCAAGGTGGTTTACAGTGCTGATAACGAGCACAGCGTAGAAGAAGGAACCAGAAGTCAGTAGCCCGTAAATCCAGTAGTGAGTAACGTACACCGCTGTGGAAGTTGTTGTGGTGAGCAGCTAGTATTTCTGTTAAAGTGACACCTTATTGCGAAGGTCATATATGTGCACTTCCCGATGCAAAATGCAATGAGTCAGTGATTGTGAAAATGTGTGCGGCAAGCAGCAACATCATCATCAAGCGTGCAGTAGGAAGGGTAATAGCGCTGTAAAAGCACCAGCCCTAAATGTCAAGATCAAGTCGTGAGAGTGAAGAAAGGAGTCCAGCCAGGAAACCACGCGTTGTGAGAAACATCAGGACAGCAGTTGTGAAGAAGAACCCACCCACCCAAAGCAAACGTGCCATCTCATGCACTTATTTGTATGGCAGCCAGCGACTTCAGGTTTTTACTGTACCTTGTCAACATACCAGAAAATTCTTTTTAGGTGACTTGAACTCCTGTGGCTTCGGTGTTCCTAGCTAGAAAAAATCATGAAATTCGGCTAGGGATTTTTTTTTTCAAATTTCACTCCTACATTTTTTCAATAATCCCTCCCGTTAGCAACACTGCAATCTAACTTACACCAAAAAATAGCCATGTCCCTCTTCTAAAATACAAGACGTAAACGATATCAATCGGGATAACAGTGTTTGGGCAATAAATCATTAACTGAAAGTCTACCAAAAACCCCAAAATCGATTTTGTCCCGAAAGGGTTAATGAGATATGCGCGCCAAAGATTTCGGGCTCTAATTTAACGTGACCCCCCCCCCCCCAAAGTTTCTGGGCTGGTCCAGAGAATGAATGGCCTACATAGTACTGTCTACGGGCTGGATAGGCTACCAAATTTCAGCTTTCGTTCTCCCATAGTAAATGTGATATAGGCGCCGAAAATTTGGGGGCTAACTTCACCAGAGCCTCCCAACTTTCTGGGCTAGTCGAGATAAAGATCGATGGGCTAACAAATGTCATCTTTTGGGCCAATATAGTTAATAAGGTGTGAAAATCAAAGTTTTGGAGCGTTAACTTAACGTGAGCCCTTAACTTTTTGGGCAAGTTGAGATAATGAGTGTACCAGGTACTAAACTTCATGGGCCTTCCAACCCATTATTATTTAGCATTTGGGGCACTCAAGGAACACAGATACAGGGTCTCCAAATGTGAAAATGAAAATGCAATCTTTAAGTTTTATGTCCGACTGTCATCCTGGGTAGACTAAAGGAGACGCAGATGATGAGAATAAATGGAATGGTGAAATGAAAGAGTTGTGGGAAAGGGAAACTCCGAGAAAACCCTCACACACGGTGTTTGTTCACCACAAACCCCACTTTGCGCAAGTTGGTATAGAACCAGGGCCCCGCAGCATGTGTGAACTCTCTGCCACTAAGCCACTGCGGCCCAGAAGTCCTCGAGACGAGACACATAGGCGTATACCTAACGTGTAATTTGTTCGTAGCGGGAATTTCTGTTATGGTATAGTTAATTACATACAATGAAAAACCGAAAATGTGATGTGGACAATCGCGACCGAAAATGTAATGTGGACAATCTCGAACAAGCAATAAACAATCTGCGTGATTTGTTTTAGATTTCGGAAAATAGGTTCTGCCAGATTTACGCTTATCGACTGTAATCGTTTATTTATTTATTTATTTATTTGGGAGGGAAGCAAAGTATAATACATTTCAGTCATTACACATGCAAAGAGATGTTTTATGGTAATTGTTTTTTGCTGAAATATAACTTCGGTATCTTTTATACGTGTTTAGGAGCTGAGATTATTATCTAATAATTATAAGTAAGATAGAGAAACGAGAAATAGAGTGGACTCAAGTCCAACATTTCGGAACCACATTTTCTGGAGCTTCGAGGCCAGGGCCCAATTTCTGACATTACCGCTTTCGTTAATCGACCCCGACCTTTCAAACGCTAACACTATAGTACAACACCATGTTAAATAGGCAAATAAAAGAGACCTGAACCCAAACTTTTGGGATCTCATTTCTGGAGTCTCAGGTCCCGGAGCTTTCCAACACCACAATATGTATCCAATAACTCCATGCTTAAAAGAAAAATATAATGAAGCCAAGCTCAAAATTTCGGGACACCATTTTTGGACCTTTGAGACAAGGGCCCAATTTCTGACGTTAACACTGTGCTCAGACGACCCGAACATTTCCAACTTCACCACCCACATACAATTCCATGTTTAATAGGCGTATAGAAAGAACCCGCGCCCAAAACTTCGGGACCCCATTTTTCTGGAGCCTCATGGCTGGGGCGCGGTTTCTGATATCACCACTGTGCTCGGGAGACCCGGACTTTTCCAATGCCACCATCTGCATCCACTAACTCCATGTCTAACACGGCTTCCCCATTGTAGGAGGATTTTGACGAATTTTCTGCAGGTTCTTTACAACTATTTACAACGTTTCAAACTATTCATAAGAAATGAAATTTCAATACATTAGAAACTATGTTCTTTTAAAATGTTCAAAATGGATGACAGCATTGATTTCCAGTAATAGTTGTAAACTTTCGTAATTTTATTCTCTATTTGAATAGTAGTTTAATTTCGAATCTTTTACGGTTAAAAATATTTTTGTGAAATGTAACGGAATACATTGAAATGCTCCTACTCCCACGGGTACGTGTTCCAATTATAAATCGATTTGAGGTTCAGCGTACAAATGAGAAACTCCCAAAGCGAAGTACAATATTGTAACGTTGTTGACATACATATGAATAACTGGTGATTAGGTCGTTAAGCTGTACATAAAATCATATAAATTTTCATTCATATTACGCAGACAAGTACACACAGAACAGCATATGAATCTTTATCTGACTTCTGTTTCTCTAACTTTCTGATAGCCTTTAGAAATAATATCTTTACAATCGAAATATTCGTTAAACATTATTATTATTCTTATCCTTCAATATTCATCATACATCATATTCTTCATTACTTTAAATTCTTCATATTACATAACTATTTTACATTATATTCCGTCGAAGCTGTTTCAAAGTTAGTATTACACTTCTGACATAGTCATCATTACAAATCATAATTGATTCTCAATCCATACGCCTGTAACTTGTCCATCCTACCTGCAGTGTGGATCCTACGCACTTTCGATCCTACGCAGTTTCGACGCTACGCAGTTTCGACCGTACGCAGTTTCGACGCTACGCAGTTTCGACCGTACGCAGTTTCGATCCTACGCAGTTTCGACGCTACGCAGTTTCGACCGTACGCAGTTTCGATCCTACGCAGTTTAGGTCGTGTGGAGTCCATGAATATAACCCTAATTTATAGCTGCACAGGTTAAACAAATTAAAGAGAGAGAAAAAAATATATATTTTTTGAGCGCATGATTAAAACTTAAATTATTTCAGGGCAACTGCGTAGGATCGAAACTGCGTACGGTCGAAACTGCGTAGCGTCGAAACTGCGTACGATCGAAACTGCGTAGGATCGAAACAGGTTTTGAGCTGAATTTTTCGATCGTACGCAGTTTCGATGCTACGCAGTTTCGATCCTACGCCGCATTCCCGTGCAAGCCTCATACATATTGCAGTGATGAACTATCAGTCATGTGGAGCTGCTGTATATTACACATCAGTGCAGTACTTTATAAGAAGAGTCTATACTGAATCTTTTAATCTTACCGAAACAACGTAATCCTGAACTAAATTACACTCCGGTAAGCATTAGTGTTTCTTCGAAGACGGTGCGAGTGCAAA
The DNA here is from genome assembly GCF_964235325.1 of Thermobia domestica. Lineage (NCBI taxonomy): Eukaryota > Metazoa > Arthropoda > Insecta > Zygentoma > Lepismatidae > Thermobia > Thermobia domestica. Next base: position 239,292,843 of record NC_137458.1, on the reverse strand, counting down.
ACCGCAACTTTAATTTTGTATTCTAAGGCCAAACACACATTTGTTTTACACCGTCTTTTTATTAGCTGCACATACAATTGGAGGGAGAGCACATTGAACCTTTAACCGCTTCTTGGATGCATATTAACTTCTGTCATAACTTCGTACTGGCTAGCGATGTCCAATTTACATAAGGCGTGAACATGTTATGTTTTCTATTGATAAACTGTTTTTACGTTCAAAAAAAAAAAAAAAAAAAAAAAAAAAAGTAAAAAGTAAAATAAATAAATGAATTAATTGAATGTTGTAATTGACTATTTGTGTTTTTGTACGATGTTCCCTTTCCTTGAGATTACATGCTATGTTGAATGTATCACTGACTAGTGACACCGAACCTACTGGGCCCGTATGGGCTCGTCATCAACAGCCACTGATACACTCACCAAGCCAATCATCTACGGAAAATAGAACTCAAATCTGGCCCGAAATATAAAGCTTCCAAACTCTCTTCCATCTCGACTCACAGTCCGATATCCAGGCCTGCAGTTCATCATCCACATCCCATCCGGGAATAGGTTGTGAACCACGACCACAGACACAGGACATCGACCTACGAGTGGAGCTGGCAATGAGCACAATGAAGATCTTAGTGTTGTCTGTGAAAGCCCTATCTGAATTAAAAAAAAAAAAAATATCTTGAAACAGAATTTTGTAATTAAAAAAAAAAAAGTCCAAACTAAGATTTTGATAGAAACTGATAAAAATGAGAAATTTTCTACAGATTCGGTTGTTTTCAACTCGGTCACACTAAGGAAAGTCTCTTCCCTGCATTTCACAGCTATTTCATTTCCCCAGTAAACTTATTCTGTACATACTGCTCTTTGTTTTGATCATGCTTCGCATGCATACCAAAAACATCAACTCCATATTCCTACTACTTCTTAAAATTACAAGATAATTAGATTTTGTATTCGAAAAGAAAGATGTTTTCACGGCTAGTAAGTTTTATTCTTTAAAATATTCATGAATATAGTGTTGGACAAAATATTCGATAACAGGAAAATTTTTACATTAAACTGACATACCCATCTAAGAAATATGATCGATTTCTATACCGTTCAGAGCCGAAACATTCTTTACTTTTGCTCATATTCCCAAAATCTTCATATTCTTTAATATTCATTTAATATTCTTGCCTTCCAGATCATTGACATTGCATCGACACGCAAAAACAAATAAAAGGACACAATATAAATACAATACACTACTGAAAATAATACTTCACTGCCTACTGTTGTGGTTAGCTAATTTCACTTGTGTTTATATATTCTTTGGTGCTTATACTTCTCTGTGCATAGAGATTGCGGCCGGCGTAGAGGATTTACGCTCTTCGCGACCTCTCTTGCAGCTCGGACCCACTAGACAATCTAGCACAGGTAAACATTCACTTACATATTGACATACTTAAACCTAAATCCCTATTCTAACTATACTAACTTAACCTAAACAAGCATATATATGAAAAAAAAATCACACATTTATTTCATAAAGCACCATCCTTATTTTGTATTTATATTTTGTTTTTGTTTCGCTACCACATTCATACCGAAGACGCAGTGGTTACTTGCATTAGTGTCGCTTTGAATATATTGAGTTTCTTAAAAAAGGAAGAAAAAGGTATTTTCTAGTAATTATAAAAAAAACTGCAATTTCTAACCTTGATGGGTATCAGATTTAAAATATTACGAAGGTTTAGCCTATTGCCGAAAGTTTTCAGTTACCGGTACGCAAAATTCATGTACCCTTGCACTTAACTGTAGCCGTGAATCCGACACTTATTTACAAAAATCAACGTTTAGAATCATTTTGTTTCAAAACCAAAGAAAACATGCCAAAATAAATAAAACTTAATTTCGAGCAGTGTTACCGAAAATGAATACTTTCAAGATTGTAGGGGAATCTAAAACATCTTTTCTTCACTGGGGGAAAATGTGTGTGTGGTACACACATTTTCTCGAGGTTACAACAATCGCTCCGTGCTGAGATTCTAGCTTTCTTTTCCCCCCCATCGAATGAAATCACGATGTCACATTGCCCGAATCTGCATGTGTGCGGCGTTGAGGGAAAACTTTACGCACTTAACACTTCATGTTATGGATTTTACACGTACACCAGAAAAATATATTCACACATATCTGTTTCTCGAGACAAGGAAAAGTTAAAGATGCCAAATACCTGGAGTGAGTTTCACTTTCACTGGTTCTTACTTACTTGAATCCGCTTCTTAAACAGAGACTGAACTGATATATATAAAAAAAAATTCCTGACGCCTTTCTCCACTCGAGTTTTCTGGGAAACTCTTAAATTGTGGTCTCAAAACAGTTTAGGATACCAACTCCTGCAGCACCTATCCGGAAAAACCCATCGAGCGTCGCTTGACTTCTTCTTCCTCGATGCCTGCACAACGACTCAATGTTTCCTCTCCGTCACCGTCTCCTCTGGCTTCTCCTATGTTCTCTGGCTGACCGAGAGCGTAAAATTTGCCAAGGAGCTCATTCCGTAACACCAGACATCTACCATGCTAGTATCCCTTATGAAATACGAAATCACTTCACAATTGGAATATTACTGGATTAATAATTTTGTTGAAAACACCAAACACAGCACGTTTATCTCTGCTGACAATTTCCAATATTCGCCAAAACGAAGAATTTATCACAGTTTAACGTAACCACAAATTATTCCACAATTTCTGCAGACGCTAAACACTGCACGTCTGTCTCCTGAAATGGCTGACGCCGTAAGACAAAGAATTACATGAAGATGATCCCTAATTGGAAGATAATCGTGACGTAACTATCGGATGATAGGCTTCTGTGTGAAGATCAAAGAAAACCGAAATCTCAGCCGCAGCTGTGATTGTGGATTATCCAATCAAATAATTTACATCGAAACAAAGAGATGCACCAAGAAGAAATTATGGCTGACTTTCTTAATTTGGAATTTTGAAGAAGATTTTACGAAATAAATTTTTAGCTTTCTTGAGAAGATTCCCTATGCCGAAATATGAATAGAAATAAACTGAAAACCATTGAAAAAGCTGGAATATACACTTATTTGTCTAAAATAATGATATATTCTTGGATAAATACGTAAAATATACAACCTATAATTAATAATCATGTAATCTTCATATAATATCCATTGAAACGATCTGTTTTACTAAAACTACGCAAAATTTTCGACCTACGGTTTTCCTACTATAAAATAAAAATTTCTCTTACATTCTAAATAAAATTTTAAAATTTCCCTTCCAATATACAAGGTGCTCAAAAGCACCGGGCCATGTTACGTTATGTTGAGCATAAGGTAACACTGTATGCATGATTCACGATGGTGGCTTTCATTTCTGTGTCCTTCCCAATTTCTCTTCACCTTTATTATTCCCCATCATTATTCCTTTTGTTATATTTTGCAGTATTTGACATTTATGCGAGGAGTTTCCACACTTTTGGACCATCCTGTGTATATATAACTGCATGCAGTGCACCAGGGGTTCTTCGAGTCACTTTCGCAGTAGTTGCAATCGATTTAGAAAGAACAATTACGTATAGAACGATAGCGAGATGTCCGTCAACTTCCCTTGTTTCGGAATAAACTATTTTTGTCCGCTTTTTCCAAGTTTCCGACCACTATGCGTTGTCTTGACCTTTGTCTGCTCCAAGAAAAACATCACTTACATTTTTTGTAATTATCATATAATTGTAATTTTGTGCTATTGCTATTGTTGTGATTATCCTACGGTAATATTATAATATAAAGTAAAAATGAAAAATAGGCCTAGTAATCTTTAAAAAAATTGTGAACAACATATTCATATATGGAACTAGAAGAACAAATCACTGAACAAAGCAACGTTTATTTTAAAATAATAACTGCGTGACAGTTTTGCCAACTAACTAAACACACTGGCTTCATCAGACACTGTAAAAACAAGGAGTTACAAAGAAAGAGTTACATCTAAATACAACAAGATCCCGGAAAATAGCTCTAAACGCTGAACAAAACGGATTCAGCCAATCATAACAACGATTAAAAATGTGAAACTAAACACTACAGATCTAATTCCCTCCCTGGTCCAGTAGAAAACTAAGCTACAAATTAAGTGTTTCCAATAATTTGTCTCACTGTTCGTCAATTTTAAGTCCTGCATATATTTTGGAGGGAATAATTTTAAACTTTTTTTTAAATTTTGTCCCGTGAATTCTTACATACACACAGCATTCATACGAAAATAAGTATATTATTTTCTGTCATTTTTTAAAGACTACTTTACCTGAGGCAATGTAATAGAATGTAGGTCTACAATGCTGTAAATTACATCTTCTCCAGCGTTCTGTAACTCAACCCATTTGCGTACTGCTCCAAAATAATTCCCAATATGCATTGTTCCAGTAGGCTGAATTCCCGAGAATATACGTCTTTTACTGTTGTTAACCTGCAACAATATATTTAGTATAATAAATATTACTAAACACAATATAAACGAAGTTTCAAGTAGGTGAATGGTGACGCTTGAAATGTTTTCCTTTGCTGTATATTTTCATGGGTTTGATTCCATTGGAGTGTGATGTATGGGGTTCAACATGTTTTTTCACCATCAATGTTACAAGAGACTGGGCCTCTAACTCGGAATCCGAAGCTCACACAATTGCCCCCGAGACTCTATCACAGAATTACAATCACATGAGCTAAGCATTATATTTTTCGAACTCTGGTAACTCTATATAACTCTATAACAACTTTAATCCTAGACAAACATCAAGTACGTGATCATTCTCAGGTCTCTTCCGTTTGTTTCCATTTTATCACTCACTTTCATTCAGCAGGGGGGCATGGTGGCTCAGTGGTAGGGCAGTTACCTCTGCTGCGTGGAGTCCTTGGTTTGATCCCCGGCCAAGTAAGTTTGTGGTGGCCAACATCGTGTCCGTGGGTCTTCTCGGGGTACTCCCGTTTCCTCTCACATTTGATTCCTCAATTCTTCCATCATCATTCACTTATTTATACTACGGAATAAACTGGCTAATCACAGCAGCCTTTTGAAAAATGAAATATTTTAGTTTTACCTCCCACGATTATGCCGGCTAGGCTAAAGGAGACGATGATTGTAGAAATGAATGGAACAGTGGAATGAAGAAAGCGAGAGAAAAAACGGAAGAATATGAAAAAAACAAAGCACACGGTGTTTGTCCACCACAAGTTCACTTTGCACAAGCTGGGATCAAACCAGGCACTCTACGCAGCAGAAGTGAATTTCTTTTAGAGACCACCTAACATAAGTTGGTTTCCTTTGGCACTGGTTTATATGATGCAGCTGAAGGTTAAGAACACAACATTTTGAAAAATGTACATAGAAAAATGAACATTCTGTATATAAAGACATTTCTACGGAACAAATTTCTTGTGGTGACTGATTTAAATGATATGTAATACAGCTATATTTTATATTTATAAACGTAAGTTACTAGCAAAACAATTATAAGTACACAATGGTTAAAATAAATAAAGGCATATGAAAAAGGACCGTATTAGATATTGTTTTCCGCTATTGTGGCATCTCTGCAATGTAAAAAAACTGTATTTTATTTTGCATAACGTTACTAGTGTAAAACCATCACAATTTTTATAGGAACGTGTAGCACTGCGAAAGACCAAATTAAAGTATTGTAAATGCAACATACAAATACTAATCAAAACTACCCTCCGTAACGATACGTAGCGAAAAGGCTGTCCGACAGGAATGGAGGAACATGAGAACTAATGATGTCAACGCGCTCGGCTCGGTTCAACTGAGCTAACAGTCCGAGCCGGCTCGATTGGAATGAACCATTGGATCGATTCAGATCGGCTCCAGGGAGCTGGGTTGAAATGAGCCATTAACTCGGTTCGGCTCAGCTCAGGTGAGCCAACGGATCGAGCCAGCTCGGTTGGGCGAGCTGTTGGCTCGGTGGTGACTGAGACGTGAGATGAGTCGCTCGACCCGTTGACAGCACTACTTTGAACGGACAATGATTAGCAGAAGGGGTCCAGCTATTTTTTCTTTTTTTAAAATATGTTATAATATCGGTAGTTTCTGTTCACATTAGGATACTTTGGTTTATGTTTGGTGGGGATACTTTGGTGGGATTTGGCCCACCATAATTTTAGAAAAAAAGATAGACTTTCACTTATTTCTATTAATATTAGGTTAGTTTATTTTAGTTTAGGTTAGATTTGGTTAGGTTATTTAGGTCTAAGTACAAATCTCTCGTTTCTCCCGGAAATTTTGTATTTTTTTTTACGTACTTTTGGGCATTACTGCTGTATCAACAGACCAATTTGAAAATTGAACAAAAGTAGCAAAATGTACTGCATTCGTCTGTATTTGGTTGGATTGCATTACGTTACGTTAGATTACGTAATTAGGCGTGTAGTTTTACTACACGGATCCACAATATAAGAAGACGAAGTAGTAGTAGTAGGAGGAGGAGTAGGAGAAACGGGTTAGAAACCCCGCAGGGGCTCTGTTCTCGACATGAAATGGGCAAATTAAAGACTTGACCAAATGTTTCTGTGCATTTTACAATTTATGGATCCGTATAATAAAACAAGTGTAACTCACCGCTAAATAGTCCATCCGCCTCCACATACAGTGCCGCTTACGTCAAAAACAATCAGTAAATACAACCACTATTCCCCTTACCTGACTTTCACTCATTTTTCCTCACAAACTTAAAAAAAATCTCCAATTGACCCGGCAAATCTCCTAAAACTGGTCCGGCGATATAGTAGTTAACCCTACTTCTGGGCCCCTTCTGCTAAACATTTACCGGGAAAAAATGTGAATTATACTTTTTCAATTATTTCTACTGTTCTTAAACAAAACCTATACAGTTTTAAGCACGCCCGCGCACTGTATTTATATGCATAATGTATAAAATCTCTTAAAAGGAATCTCGGGAATCTCCACCTGGGACTGCAACTGCTCCCATAATAAAGTTCCAAGCCGACTTCCTGTTACGACACTGATTTTCGTGCAGTTTCAAAAATGGAACCATAGTATAAATAGTAGCAGTAGTAATAATATTAGCCCCGCAGGAGTGGGTTCGTTTCTGTTCTCGACATACAATGAGCAAATTAAAGACTTCCTGTAATTTTTCCGTACATTTTACAATCCGTGGATCCGTATAGCAAAACTGCACCATTACTTCATCTATGGATCTATAAACTGTGTCTGCATCAAATAAATTAAAATTACATGGAGTTGCTCCCTGGTATACTCAAACCTACGGGTGGAGAGCCTTCATGGACACACTATAACAACAAAACTAAAAACGTAAACAGAAGATACCTTGTTCGAGCAATAACTTCTATAGCTTCCGCACACTTTTAATAAGGAAGATATTTTCTTCCCATACACACTAAGTAAATTTTGCTGCAACCCGAAAATCGTCATATTCTCTTCTATTCTTACTCTAAAAGCTACATTATTTAAACACTATATTACATTGAATATAAACATTTATTTTCGTTCTATGAACCATAAACTGCTATCGACATTTGTTCCATGCATTTATTGGGCGGCTGTCGTCTGTCATATGTTTATAAAGCAAAGAACAATAAAACAAAATTAGTTATTTACATGATAGCCGCGACTATAAAGTCAAGTCGGCCATATTACTAAAAACTTGTCTTGTGGAGAAATTGATTACGAATATAAATTGATTAAAATTAATGAGCAGTAAACTGCGAAGGTTGACACGAATGAATCGAATTGCCTGATTCCGAATATATTAGTGCAATAATAAAATTATCTTACACTAAATTACAAATTTTTGAGCAAACTAATGTTTATTATAAACTAGTAACTGCGTGACAGTTTCGCCAACTAACTGAACATATAGGCTTCATCAGAAACTCAAATTATCTTTTGTACACCTCTTATGGGGCGTTTACACTTAGTCGATTTGCGTTCGATTTAGTTGAAATGACGTCACTTTCAACTTAATCGACCGTGTAAACGGGACTTCAACTTAATCGCTTGTTGATCGAAGGCGACTAATCGACTAGCAACTGAATTGAAAGACGTTCTATTTTCTGTGGTTGAAATAATTGAACACATTCATCGATCTGATTCGGCCTAGTTGCTTCGATTTAGTGGCAAATGCAGCGAGTCGATTTATTCGTGCGACTAAATCGACCAAGTGTAAACGCCCCATTAAGGAGAATTTTTGTAAGAAACTCACTAAGGTAAAAGTGACAACCAGGATAAGAAAATGTCAAAGTGTCAGAAAGAGGTATAAATCGAGAGAGAAGTTCAAACAGTGAAGGAGGGCTGAAGGCCCAGTTGAATAAGGGAAAAAGTGAGATAAAAATGTCAAGTGTAGGATGAATAAGGAAAATAGTAGAAAAAGAAGGGAGTGTATTACGTGTAAATGCAGTGTAGGTTTAAAGGAAATCCCACTCTCAACTCTCTTCCTTTTCTTGCAGAACAGCAATACATGGGGTGTTTACTACGGCGGACACTGCCGAACTCGACAATACTCTTCTCCAAAACAATTACAACCATTATAAGGTTAGATGCATTGGACATATATTTCTATATTCTACAAATACAAATTGTTTTCCGTATACCTTACAAGGAGGATTTTCGAAATTAAAACGGACTTGTCCAAGTTTAATGGTTCCTATATCTAGATGCCATGATGGATGAACTTGTTCTTTTTCAACAATACTCATCTTGGTTGTTTAGGAAACAAAATATGATGATTAGTGCCGTACTAAGGGAATAACTAACGTGGAATGCTAATTTTCATATTTAGAGACAGATTGGTACTGTTATCCAAGATTTATATCGAAAAAGCCCAGCCACGACTTTCCGCAGGGTTCTCCAAACAGTAGCGTAACGATGGTCTTTGGCGCCCGTAGGCAAAATATGTAGTGCCCCCCTGATCCATCGAATAGGCTCCATGCATGAAGCATCTATAACATGCGTACGCGTAGAAACGGCCATAAACCGAAAATTATCAGTAGGACGGTATTCACCTTTTTTCTTTTTATATCATTGTGGTATGTCTTTTAAAATTAAACTGGACAGAGTGTCCTGTTCATTAAAATATTCATGTAAAATTCGGACTTCTTTTTCAGTGGTAGTATAAATAAACAGTAATGTGTCAAGTTTTAGTAAGAGGATTTCAAATGAATATATCTATATAGTATGTTACGATTTTACATAATTATAAAATAAATAATAAAATCTTGTGAAACCACTTATAGTCATTTTCTATTTTCGGTTTTTTTTTAAATCTACAAATTGTATACAAAATTAGAAGTGCTTCTTTCTCACTTTTACTTCTGCAAATTCTTTTATTAGATCAGAGATGTCCAATTCATAAGGAAGATTTTCACCCGGTCAAAGTGTCTTTTCGCCCCCCTTTCCTCCACACTCAATCCTAGCCTATATTTAACATTTTATTACAATGATGTTAGAAAATATGTTCGAAAGTTAGTTTGGGATGCTAAAGTTGGTGCCCCAGGCAGTTGCCCGGTATGTCGATCCTTGGTGCTTGTGCTTGGTTCTATGTAGCCGCGGTACATGGCGATTGTACTGTGCCTCATAATCATGCCAATTAACTCGTTTTAATCCAGATCTTATAGGTAATAGAATTTATTATTAACTGTTGAAGCCTGTTGCTCAGGGGAATTTTATTTAAAGTTAGTAAGCTCAGTACATGTAATATAAGACTGATATCGTATTAATACAGGATGATTAATTTCTTAATCATACATTGCTATAATCTCGAAGAGATTACAGTAATGCCAATAATTTGATACTCAAATGTAATAAACTGCGAGTGAAGTGAGCAGGAATTTTTATTCTTACCATGTTCAGAAAGGAAGACCGCGAAACTTGCTTCTCTATTTATATAATTTGCTTCTTTTTCATTAAAAACCTGGGGCGCCCCCTAATATACCGAAACTTCCAGCGCCCGTAGGCAATACCTACCCTGCCTACTCTAATACTGCGCCACTGTCTGTAAACATCTTAGAAGAAATCACGGTAAGAGATGAATGTATGAAGCCCAACTAACTACTAATTGCCCTGTTGTTTAGTACTAATTACTGTGATTACCAGACTGGTAATTATCCGTTAGAAAATTAACGATTAAATATTAGTTGAGTTTTATTTTTGAGTTCAATAAATTGAGTTTTATTTTTTAATTTAATATATTAAATTTTCCAGGAGCTAATTTTTAATTGACAAGCATTAAAAAAGTCGTTAACGAATAAAAACTAATCGTTATTTTACTCAAAACGTATATGAAATGAATATTCAACAAGTGTTCTTAGTGATGAACTCCAATCGCTTTATGAGGGTGTCCATGGCAGTAATTTACAGGTTTTCCAAAGTGAATATTTTGACCTCAATTTGCCTCGAAGTCTGTCTCAATGTCCCCTTGCTTCAAAGCAGGGCTAACCAGTTAATTTTAATTTTAAGGCGCCAAAGAGCCTTCTCACATATCTGGTTATTGGTGAAGAGGTTATTCGACATTCACTCGCTTCCTAATTTTTATCTATTTCTTTGCAGTGAAGTGGTCATATGTGTGTTGAGTTTGTTTACAATCTCAAATAACTACCTCTGGTTAAGGAACAGAAGAGCGGGTGATATTGTGAAGTGTGCATTGAATTTGTAGAACCCTGTGATTAATATGTATTGAGTGTGTCTATTCTCAATACAGATTTTTTTTTTTTATTACCGTTGCTCAATATTCTGCCACTGAGATGGTAATAATTCTTAAACCGATGCATATCATATAGTCAAACAAAGATTAGCAATTTAAGCTTACAAAAGAAAGCTTCGTTATTGCGTTGTACTTTTCTTGAGTTGACAATTTCTGAAGGGACAAGTGTGACATAAATTTGATTTCTTTTAACACTCGAAAAATAAACTGCTGAGTATTGTGTATACCGTCTGCTGTGAGTAGAATGAGTAATTAAATTGTTCGGTTGACACAGGTTGAATACTAGAAAAGAATATTTAAAAAGAAGTAGCTAGAAACTAACTTCAGATCCTTTTTCAATGTGTAAGTGCAGAACATTGGAAATAAAAAATTGTTAACAGTGTACTTCCAAAATGTTTTAAAGTAAATTAGGAAGCTTTTCTGGGCTTTATTTAGTCCAGAACTGTGTAGGCACTGTTTTTATCATCTTAATTGGCGGGTATTCATATTTTTTTCCTGGGATACGGAGATCATTTTTGTGAGGACAAGGCATGGCTGCCCACAGACGGGTTTTACGGCGCATGTTGCTCCCATGAGAATATTTGGAGAATATTTTATCATGGAAATTACTAAATATGGATGGAGAATGATCAATTTGATTTTAACTCAATTTTTGTAAACTAAATCGACATTTTGTGTTTCCTTTGACGCAAACCGTAACGACTTATTTAGGTTGCTCATCATAAATTTTACTGGGGTATCAAAACAATCCGAGAGAGACCCTTGTTTTTGTTGAACAGTCATGAACTTATACAAATATGTAAGGAATGTCCGTAAGTCCTTTCACTGATACCTAAAAAGAAAAAAGCATAATTATCAATAATAATGTCAGCATAATAATTTTTAACAATCATCTATCTAGAGACGTCATAATCAAAGCAAACAAATTGAGACTTTTCCAAGGATTTTTGCTGGACACAAGGGAATACAAACACAAATAATGTAATGCTTTCAGCAGAACTTAACCTTAATTTTCGTCCTCTTACTACTAAAGGGCAACTGAGGACACCAATGCTTGAACAACGAAAGGGGGCTAATAGGGCTACCTCCTTTTACTTATAATACCAATATTTTCTAGAACAATAAGTAACAATATTGATGTTCTGCTGTTATTCATTTGCGAAACAAAAGAAGTACGTATTGCGTTTCTGTTTAGGAGAGTGATTTGTGAAATCATAGGCAGGAAAGGATAATTTTGCATTTTATTTAAATGTGAGTCGCAGCAATAAAGTGGACCAGTAATTTTTATAAAACATAATAGTTTTTTTTATTAGGTTGAGTTTTTAATTATATATTATATAACAAATAGCTTTCTTTAGTTTATTTGTTACAGATCGTGAAAGCTTTTCGGCCTAATGTGTAAGTGTTTACAAAGAAGATAGTATCTGTCAAAGATCATTGTCATGTTTGAAACAATTAGTCATTGTTTGTAAAACTAACTAAATAGAAAATGAGTAAGCCTAAAGTTCATTAAAAATAATCTTCAATCCATTATTTGTTCAAAGTTGCAAAACAGCTACTCGTTAAGCTTAATACTTTTTTCATATGTTGGAACTGTATTTGAAGGAGTACTAGAAAGGAGACGGTAAGGTGTTACATTGTATTTATTTTCTTTGAAATCAGGCTTTACCAGGCTTAGCACTAAATTATTAGTTCCATGTTTTGACAAAGAATTTGAAAAGTAATATGTAGGTGTATGACGAGATTCATTTTCAGTAAGGTTTCAAGATTCTGTAGGTTAAATTACAAATATTATCGGCTTACCATTCTTTGTGCGCCTTGGCAGAACGGCAATGCTTCTTTAGTAATCCACGAAATTATTGTCGTATTTCTGCTGTAACAATATGTTAATTAGGTTTATTTCTCTATTTGACAATACCGTGTGCGTGGGTTTTCTCGGGGTTCTCTCGTTTCCTCCCACTTTCTTCATTCCACCATTTCATTCATTTCTCATAATCACTGTCTCCTTTAGCCTAACCGGCATAACCGTGGAATGTAAAACTCAAAGATTTCATTTTATATATACATATATTTGACAATATTGAATGAATGTTCGAAACATTGCTAACTGTAAATTTGAAGATTGAATCTCCCTTTACCAAATTTTGTCCTTTTGCTTGTATTTATAAGTGTACAACATGTTTTCATCAAGAGATATAGTCAAAATTTGCTATATTTACAAAAGAATGTGAGAATGTTTGTGCTTTACTTTCCTTGTGTGCGATAATTTAATATTGTCATATGTGGACCTCCCTCATGGCTATAGGGCTAGTATGCGCGCCTTGAGTGCGGATGGAACTTCATGTTGTTTGGGTTCCCCTTTAAGATGTTAATCCACGTGTCATGTAGCATCAGTACTGAAAGGAACGTTAAACGCAAAATTAACCATCTTCGAAATGTATAACATTGCTATACGAGATGGTAGTTACGGTAATGATAATAACTCATGCTATGATTGGTACAGGAAGTCAAAGAATCCTATCCTTGTACATGAGTCTAATTTTGACAGGGAACTTGAGACTTGTGCCCAAGACGAAATTTTGAGAGAGTGCACTTTGTATGCAGAAAATTTTGTATTTAATGTAGCAGATTTGTCATAAGAGTTCGGACTACTTTTTAATATATTACTATAAATTTTCTGTTATGTGTATCAGAAATATATTAGGCATTACTCGAGCAGACGGCTCTACCAAATATTCACACATTTATTGCATTTTCCGATTTCTTCTTGCAGAGCATGCACTATATGAGAAGCTAATACATAAACCACGAACTAACTTGTGCTAGGTGGCCACTACAACCTCGAATGCTATCTAACCGAGTGAGGGCAGGAGCGCAGCAGGGGGGCCAGAGAGGAGCGACGGGGTGCGTCCGTAATGAGCAGCCGCGTCAGCGAAGGGGGGCATACGCCTAAACAAGGATAGTGGAAAAATACATAAAATATCCGCAATAGTTTTCACCTTCAAAAACACTTAAATAATCGTAATAATTCTTACTTTCAAACTTCACTGGTTTCCAGGGTACAAATGGCCCTCTGCGAGGGGAAATTCGTCTGTTTTGAATTTTTACTTCTTTTTCACACTTCGCATAGTGGATTTTACGTTTCAACATACCATGACGCTGCAAAAACTTTATAATATGACGCTCTTTACCACACAATTCCTTGTAATAAAATCGTATGTTTACATTATATCCATCGCAAATGTCTATTGCTAACACGAACAGAACATTCCCTCCGCTTATTTCCACTTTTTTCGCATTCTTGTATTCTTACGCCTTCCGCTTCAGTAAATAGTTACACTTAGAATACGTTCACTCCTATTGAAAATGTATTTCAATATGATATCTAATGACAGAAATTACTTATATTCACACTCTGCTTCTTTTACGAAAAGTGTTTGACATCGTATTTTGCCTATAGATTTTGTTAGAGCCGTCTGGTCGAGTGAACCCATATATTAATCCGTACCAATAGTAAAATACAAATTTTGTTGTCAAAACCGGAACCTTGAGGGGTCTTACAAATAAAGGTTCTCTTCCAAGAATCGGGGATCCGGAAACTGCGCATATATTTAGATAGAGGAGAGCCACGAAGGAATACTGGTAAAATATGTCGGGCCGATAGCAAAGGATAAATCCAATATGGCTGGGCAAAGGTCATGCCAATCGGCTTTTGCAAGCAACCTCTCATCCACTTTCCATGAACATATTGACGTAATGTTTTCTGACACATCTATTGGTTTGAAATTTCGCTGATGTTGTTGTATTGAACCCAATATAGCCGATCAAAATGTCAATGTGTCAACGACTCGAGTCTGGAAAACGAATTGTACTAGGGAAGTACAGTATCACTAGACGTGTACGAAAAGCATTAAACAGTTCAAAATATCGCCATCTGAAAACCAATATGGCCGGACAAAATCCTGAACCAAACAGTTCGTACTACAAAAATGAAATTTGGTGTAAAGGTCCACTACCACTAGTAGGTGAGGAAAATAATACAAATGGATCATAATTTCTTCATCGTGTATCCAATATAGCCGCGAAATACGCATATAAAATATACACTGTAAACAGTTCAGGTGGTTTCGCATAAAAATTACCTACAATTCACTGGAACAGATTTTGCAGGTGAAATGCCAGTTAGGTTAGTTGCCAGTTCCTGTGTTACATGTTTGATGTGTTACACGCAAACATATACCGGTACTGTCCATTTGGGAAGGTCTAGAACGCACTATCCACAAACGTGCTAGAATACCTTTATAGTTCTTACAATTGTTATAACCTTTGATATATATGTGCCTTTTAGATTTCTTCTCCGAGCATATATTCCCGATTGTTGCGAGAGTACATGTAACACCTAATATGTACTTCCGTAGCGCACCATTGACTACAAACAGTCTCTACTTTCTTTCCTGTATCTACACCATTTAACCTAACACTTATTTTTATACACTCTACAAGTTATACCGTCAAATTTTGGTGAAATATATGGCACTCTGACGCCACAATTTCACCAAAACATGTGCCGTAATTTCATCGGTATAGTTGCATGACTTTCAATAGAAACATTCCATGAATGATAAATAGACCAATACATATTTAGTTTGCTGTAACAATATATAGAATAATTAATAATTACGTGAGTAACGAAAAATCTGATTTCGATTTTCGCCGGGTTCGAACATAGGATCCTTGGACCGTAAACCACGATGTTATCTGTGTAGCCACGGTGCCAGTGTTGGCTAGGGCGATTTTTGTTATATATATGGTTTGCAAACTTTAAGACGCGTATTCTAGGACGTTTGTGGCTAGTGCGTTCTAGACCTTCCCAAATGAAGAGTACCAGTATATGTTTGCGTGTAACACTTCAAACAGATAACACAGGAACTGGCAACATTTTTAACTTAACTGGCATTTCACCTGCAAAATCTGTTCCAGTGAATTGTAGGTAATTTTTATGCGAAACCACCTGAACTGTTTACAGTGTATATTTTATATGCGTATTTCGCGGCTATATTGGATACACGATGAAGAAATTATGATCCATTTGTATTATTTTCCTCACCTACTAGTGGTAATGGACCTTTACACCAAATTTCATTTTTGTAGTACGAGCTGTTTGGTTCAGGATTTTGTTCAGACATATTGGTTTTCAGATAGCGATATTTAGAACTGTTTAATGTTTTTCGTACACGTCTAGTGATACTGTACTTCCCTAGTACAATTCGTTTTCTAGACTCGAGTCGTTGACACATTGACATTTTGATCGGCCATATTGGGTTCAATACGTCAATGTTCGCGAAATTTCAAACCAATAGATGTGTAGTGTTCATACATATATCAATCTGCAAAACATCAAGTCAATTTGTCCATGGGAAGTGGATGAGAGGTTGCTTGCAAAAGCCGATTTAATTATTTTAAAATATATGAAATATATGAACTTTTAAAATATATGATCCTGGAAGTATGCCTGCCAAATAGACAGGGATGTAATGGAGGGTATACGGCGTATACCTGCCTCTGATTTTTGGAAACTATCGTATAGCCTTCTAGAATTTAGGCAGTACGCGGGTATACGCTATATTCGATCAATAATATACTCACTTCATTGGAGCAAACAACTGCTTTTCATGTACTGTATTTCAAAAAATCTTACAAACGGCTTTTCGGCAGGTTCTTGCCGCGAATGATGTCTAAATTTTTTAAAAATATTTGCGTTTTCGGGTGGGGGTGGGAATCGAGTTTTCCGAGAATCCCTTCTATAATGGAAGCCAGTACTCTGAGCCTGTAGCGATTTTTCCTCAAGGTGTCCCATGCGCTGTCCCAATCTTCATAAAAGTGACCTCTGGTATTAAAATAAAGTCAAGCTGCCTCCAAATGGTTTTCTTGGAAACTCTTAGAAACTCTTTATTTTCTAAAGATAAGAGATAGAGTTGAGTGGGAAGGAGGGTGAGGAGTAGGGATTATATTCACGTGGTGACGAAGTTGTTCTGTTTTGATATAGCAATGATCACAGTTTTCACGCCCTCTTTGATCCAAATTCGAAGTATGCTAATTGGATACAATTTGAGCGAGGCAATACGGGATGGAAGCAGTTCCTTTCTAATTACGGAAGGAGGTTCCGAAAAAAATGTGGTCTTTACATTAGTTTAAGGGTTACGAGGAAATTAACTGAATATATTTGCGCCAAGAAATCGCTGACCCCACAAAATAAAACACGTGAACTATCGTCGGTCTAGTTTGAAGCATTCACTAGATCAAAACTTAAAAAAATTATAGTAATAGAAACCTATAATTATAACAAAAATAAGAAAAAAGAATATTAAATTATTACAATGTATTCTTCATTATGTTCACAGTTATGAAAAGATCTGAAATAAAGCACTGAAACATACACTACATTATTATTAAAAGCACTAGAAGTTAATACAAATATGTTTACAGTGTAAGGGCGTAAGTGCAAAACTTTACAATTTTGTCAAAATAAACGAACAGCTGAAAGTGACATTTACACGAAAAGGAACACTTGTCCCTCGCACAAACTTATTTCTCAAACAAAGAAACAAGCCTTGATCTTGCAAACATACAGGCTCTTGTTGAGTAGCAGTTAAGGTATTACAAGTTGCGAGAGTTACAACGTAATTTTAAATGGCCTAATTCTTTCAATGATGATTAGATGTGGTGTTCTGCCCGAAGGTAGGGGACGTCAGTGTGAGACACCAAGAACTATTGGTGATAGATGATAGGGAAAAATAATTGTTTACATTATTCACCGTCAGTAATGATTTAATATCATCTATATTAATAATACAATAAGCTGTCTGTCTGTAGCGCTTTTTAACTCGAAAACCATAGTAGATAGAAATACGAAAGTTTAATATGGTTTAAAGCTCTCAGAGAAAAGATCCAGATGATCTGTTCTAGGTAACTAGGTCATACCTGAGCTGAGATATGAGGGTGCAAAGTCCCCATAAGAATAACATGGGAACATTTTAAAAATAATCGAAAACGGCCAATATTAGAGTGGAATTCATAGTTTTTGGAGTCGCTGAGATGAATAATGACAGTTTTAATCCAACTCAACTTCAAGGTCATACTTCGCTTCCCAGGGAGGCAGCGACATTTTAAAATGATCCAAAACGATAGATATTAGTGTTGAATTCATAGTTTTCGAGGTCGCTGAGTTTAACGGTATCAGTTTTCATGAAGTTCAAGCTCATCCTCACCCCTTGGGGTGGAGGTGTGAGAGGATGACTTTAAAAACAATCAGATAAGCTAGTTAAATAATATCTAGTATAATTAGAGCGAATTAAAAACATTAACATATTTTCTCACCCTTGTGTGGGACTCGGAGGGTTCCTAGTTTTAAATATTACTTTATTACGAATCTTTTAAAAAAAATCCAAAATTTTGCCGCCCTGTATTCGAGCACAGAATAGCACTTACCTAAATACGGGCCTGGTTATAACTAAAAGGGACATCAACATTAAAATGAAAGAGCACATAAAAGATTTCGAGACAATAAAGAAGCTGTTTCTGAATTATTTAAACATTTACAAGAAGCCAGACATACTGTACAGGACACTAAGGTTTTTACACAGTTCTTCATCACTTACATAAAGAATCGTTTTTAAGGCATATTTTATTAAAAATAAATAAATAAAGCGGA
Source organism: Thermobia domestica (assembly GCF_964235325.1). Taxonomy (NCBI): domain Eukaryota; kingdom Metazoa; phylum Arthropoda; class Insecta; order Zygentoma; family Lepismatidae; genus Thermobia; species Thermobia domestica. The sequence continues at coordinate 239,274,372 of NC_137458.1, read as the reverse complement.
GAAGGTAATTTTGACGATGATTGGGATAATATTAGTACTATTTCATAAGTAAATATTAAATTGCTCTTATCCGAGATTTCTTGTTGGTAAAATTTGTTGTTGTAAATATAATATGGGATGACTACAGTACTACTCTTAATTTTTCATTTTCTTTTAAACACAAGACTTTTTTGGACATGTACAAAAAAAGAATTAGATCTTTCATGATTATGTTCTTTAGGCTATGCGAGACGGATGATTAACGCAAGTAATGATGATGGAATAAGATTGTGGGAGGAAACAGGTGTACCCCGAGAAAAAAACCTACGCGATGTTGTTTATCACAAACTTATTTGGCCGGGGATCGAACCAGGGACCCCCACGCGCCAGAGGTAAGTGCTCAGGCACTGAGCCACCGTAGCCTCCACAAAGAATTGCAATAGCACTAATACGTATAATATAGATTGATCTTCAAATTGATTTCAAAAATACTGTTTAATGAAGTAGATATCCACATTAAAGAAGTAGATATTCACAAAAATAAATATAGAAAGCAAGAGCCTTTATTACTCCGAGATTTCTCCTGAGTACAATTACTGTTGTAAATATATACAATATGAGAGGACTGCAGTAATAACTTGTCATATTTTAAATTCAGTTTATTAATCCGATTTTCGTTTCACAGTTAGTACAGAATTTTAGGCATCCACGATAAATTATAAAAGTGCTGATAAGTTATACAGTGGTATTTGACTACCTTAAACTTATTATTTCCAAAGGTGTTGGCAAATGAACGTTGGTTTAACGACTCAATAGGAGTTTTGCTGACTGAATTAATATTCTCAATTACCTTAAATAATAATAATAATAATATATCCAGGTATCAATTGATGTGGGTAGTGGACTAATTACATTTACATAATCATAATTTTGTGGAAAGACGTATAGGAGTTCATGTCTTCTGTATTACAGTTAATTTTCAAAGTATACGTCACTGTGTTAAAAAACGTTACTTCGGATTAATACACTGTTGAACAGTTTGCCTTGATGTTGAAGCAGAAACACGTATAGAACCGTTTGTGTAATATGGTTCAAGTCAATGTGAACCTTGAAAAAGGACACTAGATTGATTTTTTACAATATAGAAACTACTACAATTTTCTGGAAATACAAACTAGAACAATTTTATTCTGATTGTCTCTTAGTTATAACGTATCTTAGTCACTCAGTCAGTGGCTTTCGGAACCCGAAAGTTCGTCATTGCAGAAATGAAACCCCACCATTGTATGCTATTGTGTGTCAACCAATAAAGTCTTAATTATTACTAAACCACCTTTTCCTAAAACCTTGCTTTATGTAGTCCTCCGTGTGATGGACATGCTTTATATTACTTCCCTCCTATGGTAAATAACATCGTGTCCATAGGTTTCCGGGTGTTCCTTTCCTTCCACCTTGTCATTCCACCAATTCTTTTGTAGACATTCACTCTCATTATTTATCCGTTTCCTTTAGGTTACAGCGAGCAAAACTGCGGGACATAAAGCTAGAAATTACGTATCATTGTCTTTCGCCTTGTCTTATCCGAAGATCTCTTTCTTTTATGCTTCCCTACTTGGTTCTTACGCATTCTACGCGCGTTCTTCTTGGGAGCATCGTATTCTGTCTATCTTAGACGTCCCGATTTTATTATCGATAATATATTGGGTGAGATAAATGAAGGATATAGCCGAGCTTTTCTCATTCCATAATCCCTATAGCTGACATGAAGAATGAAAGTGAATGGTTGGTCAGGAAGCGAACTAGGTAGCATGCGTCTTAAAATATACATTAAGCATCAAAAATACTATTGGATGTATATCATATAGTTAAAAATTCAACCTACAAACATCCTAAAATTTGAAAAAAAGGAACAAAGTGTTACGTTGAACTACTGTTAACATCTTCAATGTAACAACAACAACAAAACCTGCTTAGTCTGTCACATTACATGCTTATTTCCAACTATGAGATAAGTACAAATATATATACAAATTCAATGTATGAATCCTTGATACCTTATATACAGATAACAATTAATACCTTCTGGATTCCTTAAGACGTGGAAAAAATTAACATGGTCAAACTTGCAAAGGGGATTCACTTAAGAAGAAAGTGGCAGTTGCATGTATTACTCCCAAATTTCAAACATAACTATGTTGAGTATATATAACATTAACCATGCGCTGAAACCTACACTTGCAGTACTATTCACTTGACATGACAGTTATTTTTATTGCTGAAATACTTCCAAGAATACACTATTGTTTATGGATGATGTTGAGTAGAAAAGTAATGATAGATGTAGGGTAAGCATTTTAAGATGTGATGTATTATAATTTCACAGTTTACAGATGGAAAAAATCTTCAGAGCCATTAGCGCAAGCGCCTGAATTGGCAGTTCAGATAAAACCGACAGAATAACTAAATCGCATCATTTTTGAATAAATGAAAAATGGAACTTGAAGTCGAGAAGTATTTGATTTATGATAAATATAGTAGCTAGTCTCAAATCACAGATCCTATTTTCAATTACATCTAGATTTTGTAATTGTGTAAGTCAAATTTAGAGCAATAAATTCTAAATCTTGTAGGAACACGGCAGTTCACTGGTAGAGCTAATTTCCTTGGGAGCGGGGGGGGGGGGGGGGCACACTTGTCTCCCACATTCTCAATTATTTTGTAATCCCATCCCATCTCTTATCAAGGTTTCCCTTGTCCAAATTTATCGTTGGATTTATAGTTTCCGTAGAGAAAGTTTGAAGTACGTTCATTTCAATAAGCGAAAAACTTTATGATGTACTTCAACATCATTGGTTCTCTGATATGAAGCCTGAAGGTGTCTTGACAGTCCCCCTAATATCACTTGTATGTTTTAATCCTAGTGGAATAACTTCTCTTTGTCAGGCCGGTGTACAATTTCTTACATTTTCAAATTGCTTTGTAAATTCCAGACATTGATAATTTATCTGTAAAATAATTTTTGTATCTTGAAAGTAACTTCTCAATGTTGCTGGGAGTCTTAATCGCCAACTTGAAGGCTACTTTAACGCCAGAAACATCATCATTATCATTATTATTATTATTATTATTATTATTATTATTATTATTATTATTATTATTATTATTATTATTATTATTATTATTATTATTATTATTATTTATGAGTGATACTGGGCCAAAGGCGAAGAGAAAATCATTTCTCATACTTATTTGAACGGTAAGTACGGCTTTTGGGATGTTTATGGAGCTTTCATGTTTGACTGCATTTATTTATTTATTTATTTATTTCGTTCTTTCTTTTAGAAGTAGTTTTCAATTCAGATGCTTTTATTAAAACGAAGGAGATTCATCCTGGGTTGTTCCACCACCTCACCCTTGTCATTAAGAAAGAGAAAAAAGTAAAACAAATAGTAATAATAATAATAAGTTCGAGGTAGTTATAAGGTCAAATAATCACATAAAAAGTAAGAGAGAGTAAAAAAGGTACATAAGTAATAAATGAAAATAACCACATATTAATAATAGAAAGAAACAACCGACTTAAACTTATTTTTACACACTAAACCCTCTGTCGGTGCGAATTCAGTAATACACAAATAGTGAAAAAGTGTATGATTGGACCGAGAGTCGAATTCGGGATCTTCGGCGTACCGTGCCGATGCGTTAAGCAGTACGCTACCCAGTCCGCTCCCAGAACAGCCCTACACACTCCTACTTCTCGGTGCTTTTGAAATTCAGATGGTTTTTATTCACCCTTTCGTGGTAGATTTTGATCTTAAGCATGTGAAAATATTTACATGCCAGAAAGAAAATATACATTAAATTTTGTTATATCGAATAATTTTTACGTGGTTTATATTAAAAATTTGTCTTGCGTGTACATGCGCAAACTTGCAACATGGTGTGGATTTTACCCGTCTTGTACTTGATGGATTGCAATCCCAAACAATAGAGTTATTTCTGCATGTTGTAGGAAAACAAATACCAAGTTTCGTTAAGATGGGTAAGTTGTACGAGTTATCGTGGAACATACGGACGGGCAGACACACAAATGCCAATCGAGTCGAATGGTAGGAAGCTTCGCTCTTCAATCAAGAAATTACTTTTCAGTCCTATTTGCTTCGCTAAAGTTTTTATATCAGTCTACTAATAACACAATTGATTGAATGAAATTAGTCCTATTAGAACTGTACGCAAAGAATCTTTTTATTTCCTGGCTTGTATATTCAAAGACTACACCCTTACTCCGACGGTTACAATGTTTGAGTGGAGGAAAAATTAAACGTAGGTCTTGGAAAAAGTGTCTTACGTAATCAATCACTAATTTAATTGTGCCTTTTATTGAGTACATTTTACTAAAAGGTTTTAGATCCTTAAAAAAATAGCTTAAAAATTGTTTCTTAAAATAGATGCACAAAACGTGCTGTGAGAATTAAGTCCTTTCTTGTTTACTCGTTTAGCTGAGTCTTCGTAAAAACCTGAGTATTCCTTAAACTAGAGCTGAAGGTTCTTACTTTTAATATATAAGGAATACTCAGGTTTTTTCGGAGAGCCAACTTTTTAAAGAAGTTAATTGTAACAGTGCATTCTCCATGTATCTATTTTACGAAATATTAGATCGAATTTTCAATAAAATTCAAGCGAATTTTTACAGATTGTAAAAATTTGTAGCAAATTAAAGTCACAGTTAGAAAAAAATTTGGTGACTGATTAACATAAGACATTTCAGAGCACAATTTTAATTTTTTTTCTCAAACTGAAGTACAGTAGCCTTCGAAGTACGAGGATGGGCTGATAAGTTCTCGGCCCGACCCAGAATGACTTGAGCTGCAGGCATGAAATGTGAAGCTATTCAACATAGTCGCCTCGAAGGTTAACACACTTGGCACTTCGATGCTGCAACTTCTCCAACCCATTAAAAAAAAAAAAAAAAAAAAAAAAAAAAAAAAAAAAAAAAAAAAAAAAAAAAAAAAAAAAAACCTAAGGTCTGAAAAAAAAACTGTTCCGCAGCTGTTATCACATCTTCATCACTGTGAAATTTCTGTCCTTTCAGTGCTGTTTTGAGTTTTGGAAACAGATAATAATCAGAAGGGGCAAGATCTGGCGGGTAAGGTGGGTGGTCAATGCACTGAAACCCTAGGTCCCTCAGAAAATCCATTGTTCTGCTAGCCTTGTGGACGGGAGCATTGTTCTGCAAGAATAAGACACCTCGTGTCAACTTTCCCTGGCGCTTTTCTTTAATAGCGTCCTTTACCTTACCCAGCAAACTGCAGTAATACTCTGTAGTTATGGTTTGGCCCTTTGAAAGGTAGTCTGAGAGCAAAACACCATCCTTATCCCAGAATATTGAGGCAAGTACCTTCCCTGCGGACTTTTGTGCTTTGAATTTTTTGGGCCTTGGATATCCTGAGTGGCGCCACTCGCATGACTGCTGTTTGGTTTCCGGATCAAAGTAATGCAACCACGTTTCATCCTGGGTAACAAGCCGATTTAAAAAAATCGTCCTTGTAGTTCGCAAAATGCCGTAAAATCACCTGCGATGATCTCACACGTTCGCGTTTCTGATCCGCGTTCAAACATTTCGGAATCCATTTCGCAGAAAGCTTGCGCATGTCCAACTGATCATGGATTATTGACCCAACACGTTCTTTGGATATGTGCACATTGTCAGCTATCTCCTGAAGCGAAATCAGTCTGTTGCTCAAAATCAGGTCATGAATCTGGTCCACGTTTTCCGGAGTTGACACTGACACTGGCCTGCCACACCTGTCACCATCTTCTGTTGAAAATTCACCACGCTTGAAGTTCGCACACCATTTCTTCAGAGTGGAGTATGAAGGGCACTGTCTACCCAATGTGTCTAGCATGCAACCATGGATTTCCTTGGGCGACTTCTGTTGCAGGAAGATGAACTTCATTACACCTCGCAACTCCTCTTTGGTGAATTTGACATCTGGCTCCGCCATGGTCCATTCAATTACCTGTAAAATAAAAACCGTTTATGGTAGAATCGTGAAATTTGGTACTTAAACATATAAAAGATCAACATTTCACATGACATCAATTACATCAGGGTAGTGCAAGGGGGGTCGGGCCAAGAACTTATCAGCAGACCCTCGTAGTAGTAGTTCCACATATAAGGTTTGTTTTCTGAAAGGGTATGTGCTGAGGAAGTAACTAACGTTTTGCGGAAACGTTAACAGTTAGTTAATTTTGGGTGCCTTTGGAGTAATTACTTTTTTTTCTTAAATAAACAATCTAAATATGTGTTTTTCAGTTTAAATACTCTTCATAGTATATGTATTTATCTAAGTATTTTCTTTTTTCGTTAATGATTCCCGGACATAAGATTATTCAGAACTAGGACTGAAGTATGATTCTTTTTTAAGAAATCATTGAAAGCCACCCTTGCTAACAAGGTATATTTTTACAAATTTTAGTAGTAAATGAACATGGTCATCATCATCATAGGTATTCTGCCATTATTGGCAGCTCACTTGCTGCAACCAAGAAGCTGCCATACTCCACGGTCTTCCTCTAACGTCTTCGTCTTCACATACGATTTTTTTGTTCCGATATTGTCCAATAATTACAATGGTAGAGCGTTCACCTCCGGTGCTTTGGGTCCCTGGTTCGATCTCAGCTCGCGCCGTGTGGACTTTGTGGTGGACAAACACCGTTCTCGTGAGTTTTCTCGGGGTTCTCCCCACTTTCTTCATTCCACCATTTCACTCATCTCTCATCATCACCGTCTCCTTTAGCCTCACTGGCATAACCGTGGGACGTAAAACTTAAATATTTCATTTCTTTTCTTTCATTGTCCAATAATTGTAGCTTCCTTCGCCCCCTCCCTCTCTTTCCTGCCACCAGACCCTCTTGCACGTCCCTCAGAATACATCTCTTTCTTATCCAATCTCCCAACCAGTTTTTCTTCCTTTTCTTAATAATGTATAAAATTGTTCTTTTCTCCCTCACCATTTCTAACACCGTTTCGTTCGTTTTCCGTTCGACCTAGTTAATTCTCTCCATTCTTCTCCACACCAATATTTCGAAAGTTTCCATTGTTTTTCATCATTTTTGCATAATGTTCGTGTTTCTGACCGATATAGAACAATACTCCACACGAAGCATTTTATGAGTCTTTTTTTTCAACTCTTTATTCAGAGTTCCACAAAATAGTGTTTTCTTCCTCGTAAAGGCTTCTTTTGCTATTCCAATCCTTGCTTTTACTTCACGTTCACACTTTGTATCATTACTAATAATACTACCGAGGTATCGAAAACTAGTCACCTGTTCTATTTTCTCTCTTCCTACTTCTATATTTGAGACCGACCACTTGGTTACAGTTACCATGGCTTTTGTCTTTCTAACATATATTTTCATCCCATATTCTTCAAAGCTCTTCCTCAAGTTTTCTAATATCTTATTGATTTTCTCTTCAGATTCTGCAATAAGCGCCATATCATCTGCAAACTCTATACACCTAATCATTCTACTTCCTATTGAAATGCCATCTTCATTTTGTAGGCTCTTTTTCACTAGTAGAAAGAGAAATGGACATGAAGTAATCACAAAAATAGTGACTTTTCACATATTGAATACTCGTTATTCTTCCAATAGTAGTTAAATGAAGGATGTAACAGGGAAACTAGTTGAAAGTGTTCGTAACCTCAGGATGTGTTGATAAAGAAATAAGGAGTTTGAAGTATCTAGAATGAGAGCTATTTTTCACGAATTTGGAGCGTAACAAGTAAGTAATTTTGAATAAGGTAATTCGTTGCATTATCTGAATAGGCCTACATTTTAATCCATTTTAATACAATAATCCATACATTTTTTTTAAATAGTGTAGACTGACAATCATTAGACTGATTTCATGCAAGGTTTAGAATTTTCATCTGTTTCTTCATTGTATAATTAGATTTGATTATTTCAAATAAACATTTTATTTACTTTTATTATTTTTAAATCACAGGCAGATCTCTGAATTGATTGCGTTAAGACCATGGTTGCTTATCTAATGATGACTCATGTATATCGTTATCCAGTGGAATTGGTCATGAAAACACATCTAACGAAATATCCAACGAGAGAAGAGGAACATGTGTTATCAGTGCAAGAAGTTGAGAGAAAAGTTGGTAAGCTGCTACTACATACGTGCTAATTTTTGGAAGATTTGTAGAATTATTGTTCTTAGTATTTTGATTACCATGTTATAGAGATATAAGTATGGTTTGTAATGTCTGTATTTATCCTGTGCAAATTTTCAAGATTTTTCGGTTTTATTAAGTTTAAAATATTGTGCCAAACATCCTTCTTGTTACAGAATACTTTTTATTTTTTTAAAAACTATATTTCAAAAGTTGTGTTAATTTCGTTAATTTCTTAGTATAACCTTTTTGAATGTATACTTTCTTACATAGCACTATTTCCCAACATGAATTACTTCGTTTACCTTTATGATATGCAGCGTGTAGTATTTCATGTCATAAAGGCATCGATTGAAGGCGTACTCTCCTGCTCAGTGGCGTACGCAGAATATTATCAAGTGTATGTATGTTGGTGGGATAAGCACTCAATCTCGATATCCTTTCAAGACAAGCGTGTCTTTTGAATATATATCGTAATATAGTAAATGTTTATATTTCCTTAATATCCGCACAAGGGAGGAAGGTAATGCTCGAATCCCTCTTGCGTATGCCACTGTTTCCTTCTGATTGAAGTAACTCATTTCGTTTATGGATGTTCGGAACGGTGATATGCAAACCGGTAAAACCCCTTGCCAGTCTTAGACGGCTGATTCTCATTCTTGTTGAGATCTTTTTCATTATTAGAGTCTCAAACTGTACTATGCATAAGTATCGGAAGTCTTATGCAGAGCACATATAAATATCCCTGCGTTACTCGCGCACGGTCTCACGTTCCGGGCGTAGGTTATTTTTTGTTATTACATCGCTAAAGTTGGCAACACGTGCATCCAGTGCGTATAGCACCCCTCCCGTTTCTACCCCTCCCAGCCCAGAGCAGCGAAGACAAACCTTCCTCGTGAACTGCAAATAAGGGTTCGAAGAGCCGCTGGAGTTCCAGATCATCAGCAACCTGCAACTGTCGAAGGTAATGCTGGAAGATGTTCGTTTTATTCGTGGAAGCATAACAGAAAACCCAGATTTACAAGTGTCAGATGCAAGAGATACATCTGTGGAGAGCATACTGGCCTGAAAGCAATGTTTTTTGATAAGTTATTTCTAGTAAGTCGTTTTTTGTAGTTAGATATTTAGTTACAAGCTTTTAGTAGACATTTTTTAAGTACACCTATTATTGTAAGCATATAATTACGTAAAACGTAATTACCACCACCATACTTGCTATTTTATGTAATTTTAAAGTTTGTCATAGATTTCAACGTTTGTTTTTCATTATAATCAAATTTTAGCAATAAAAAGAAAACACGATCTCTAAGTCCGTGCACGGGCATTAGTGCAACTTTTCTACCGCGGGTAACTCAGGGATATATATATATATATATATATATATATATATATATATATATATATACAAGAAAATGATAGAAGAAGAAACGTATTGTGATTGATATACAAGTATATACCTTGGCTATTTTTCGACGTAGTCATCATGAACCTCGAGATACAAGCTTCCGTATACTCTCCGTGTAAAAATCTTCCGCCTGAGATTGCAGCCAGTCTAGAACTGATATCTTGAGCATTTCACAGTTGTTGAAACGCTTCGATACAGGTCACTTTTTCAAATGAAGAGGAAGAAAGAAATCGCTGGAGACAAAGCCGAGGCTGTAAAGGGGAATGATCGAATAGTTCCTATCGAAATGTTTGAACTACCTCAACAGTACGAGCAGCTATGTGTGGGTAAGGTTGTCATGAATGAGAAGAATTCCAGAGGGAAGCATTTCTCTCTGCCGATTTTGAAATGCACATCTCAGATTATTCAGTGTTAGGCAGTACACATGTATTGTAATTGTTCGTCCTAATTTCAAGAATTCCATGAGAACCACACCTTCTTGATTCCTAAACACGGTTGCCATGATTTTGTGAATTGGTGTTTATAGTGTTTGTGTGAATTTCTTCGGTTTAGGAGAACCAGAGTGCCGCCAGTGCATTGACTATTACTTCAACTCCTCAGTGGCGTACGATATCCAGGTCTCATTCTCCTTTACTATGTGCGAAAAGAAGTTATTCCCATCCTCCCCCAGCGGGTCAAAAATTCACGTGCAGCTGTCATTCTTCGCTTTTTGTGAGCGTCTATCAGTATTTTGGGTACTCACCTCCTACACAGTTTGTGATAACCCAATCCGATGTACTGTTTTCGCAGACACTTTTGGAAACTGTTTGGCGAGGTCAGTTATTGTGAACCACCTATTGGATCACACTTTCTCGTTAACGCGTTCCACCAGATCGTCCGTCTGAACACTGGTCCTTTCGCTACGCTCATAGTCGTGAATATTTAAACACCCTTTCCAAAACTCTCTGCAACATTTCCACTCACGAATTACTGTCGGTCCGTAAATAGTACACAATGCCCGATAGATGTCAATTGCATTCTGTCCTTTAACGTTCAGAAATTGTATGACAGATCTCACTTCAAATTTGGTAGGATTTTGTATTGCGTCAGCCATTTCATTTTACTGCTACTCGCACATACGCAATTTCATTCAGACGATTCTATTTCTGTTGCAAGCAGAGAATGAGCATGCTCAACTTCATCAGGGTTGCGGATCCCGCGTAAAAAAAAACTATGGGCTTTTTTTTTTTTAATGCGCCATGTAGGATGGACAGTCTGTCTATCTGTCCGAACGTTTGTGAACAGGTATCAGAGCAAAACGATAATAGATATCGAAAACTTTTTTTGGTAATCGATTCATCCTCCCAATAATAGATCCCATTTCCTCTGTTAAACCACGATTCAAACCGGAAGTGGTAGAAATGAACAACTTCGGATTTCAACGTCGATCACCGTAGAACAAAAACGGGAACAACGGCTTTTTGGAATCGGTTTAGTGTCTGAAGAAAAGGTACCATCTTCACCCACATCTCTCTACTAAAACCGGAAGTGGTAGAAATTGAATACTACTTGCGGTAAAACTATAAGAGATGGCGACAAAAGTTTTCGTGGAATCGATTCAGCGTCGCAACTACAGGTTCCGTCTATTCCGTTAATTCCCTATCTGAACTTGAACTGATAGGTATTAACAACTTCCGGTTCTAACGTTGATCGCCGTAAATCAAATACAATAATAAATAGCGATGAGGAGTTTTGCGGATCCGTTTCAGCGTCTGAAGAAAAGATGGTATCTTTACTTGCATCCATTTACTAATACAGGAAGTGGTAGAAATTTATCTCCTACTTCGGTAGATACTTTGTGTTTTAATATTGATCTCCGTAGACGAAAAACAGTAAGAGACAGCGATTAATGGCTTTTTGATATGCATTCAGCGTCCGATGAATAGGTTCCATCTTTATTCTTATCCATCAATTCCAACCAAAAGTTACAGATGTACTTCTTCAGTTTCAGTATTGAATTCGCGTAGTTTGGAAATCTTTTGTAGTTTCAAGTTGCGTAACGAAACTCAATTGTTTAATAATATATTTATTTAGCTTCCTTTCTGACCTTTTTGTTACCTAGAACTACTATTTCCAGCTTTGTGTTATGATCTTTCAATTCCTGTTTTTCTGTCTCAATCTAATCGTAAAAATATCAAACTGGCGAATATTCTGTTATTTACTTACTTTATACCGTATGTTGCATGTTAGCAGCAAGAAATCTTGTTTGATTAGCTTGCATTGTTCGTGTAGTACTTAGTGTTATAATTAATTTAAAATACATTTCCGTATTTCTTACAGACAATTCTGGAATTCATTATTTGAAGAGGATCGCTACTTGCGTCAATGCTATTCCATGCATTTTGCGAAAGGTATGTTCGACTAACTATGTGATTGCCGGAACTACTTTGCGTAATGAAATGCTGACTTACAAATCAAATTGCGACTGATTTGTAGTGACGCGTTAGTGCTATAGAATCTATATTAGAATGATCTCATTTAAAAGAAACTCTCGTGGTCAGTTGGTATTTGTTTGGCCATAGAAACCGAAATGCGATATAGAAGGGATTCATCTATGGAAAACAGACCCAATTTTAGAATCCATAATAAACCAATAAATAATAGTTTTCATGTATTCCTAAATATAAAGAGGGGGGCGCGGTGGCTCAGTGGTTGAGCGTTCACCTCTGGTGCTTGGAGTCCCGGGTTCGATCCCAGCCCCCGCCAAGTGAACTTTGTAGTGGACAAACATCGTGCTCGTGGGTTTTCTCGGGTTCTCCCGTTTCCTCCCACTTTCTTCATTCCACCATTTCACTCATCTCTCATCATCACCGTCTCCTTTAGCCTCACCGGCATAACCGTGGGACGTAAAACTTACAGATTTCATTCATTTTCTTAAATATAAAGATCCAAATATGGAAATGGGAAAGGTATTATTTTTCTACATCATTAGAAGGTAAATTAATTAGAATCTTCAGCAATCGTGTTTTATGTTCATCCACTTCAGTTCAGCGTTGCCAGGTCTATAGATTTGTCAATAGATCAACAATTTTTCCAAAGGAGTGTGGAAAACAAGAATTTTTGGTGTGATCTACGTATCTTTTAAACCTTCAAACTATGCTTAAAAAAAAGAAAAAAAAAGAGTCAGAAAACCTATAGAATGGCTATTTCCATCCGTCTGTTTGTGGACAGATATTAGAGCAAACACAGTGAGAGATCGAGAGGCATAAAATCATTTTTTTTCAATCGATTCAGCGTCTTAAGAAAAGGTCCCGTCTCCTCCGTTAACCCTACATTCAAAACAGAAGTGGTAGAAATCAATAGTTTCCGATCTTAACGGCAATCGTCATAGAAAAAAAAGTGCAATAGACAGTGGCAAGCGATTTCTTGGAATCGATTCAGAATCTCAAGGAAAGATAACACTCTACTAAAATAACCATAAGTCCCTTACCACCCCTTGTAAAATCCGTGTTCGTGGAAAATAGTGAACAACAACCATGTAGTAACAGAGTAGGCCGAGGGGAAAGTCGGATTGTGATGGTGACCAAGATGGCGGCCATCTTGAAAGCCGCCATCTTGAATTCACGTCAAGATTTTTAAATAGGAACATGGTCATGCGGTACATCATTTTAGGCTAGAATTTAAAGACAAACACAATTGTGAAATCGGTTTGTTGATATCAATTTGTTCAAAAGTTACAGGCATTTCAAATTGCTAATTTTACCTGTCACGCATGGCGGAGCACGTGCTCTACGTGGCCCCATCCCGAGTTATGCACAAGGAAGTCGTTCAACCCAATTGTCCATGACCCTCAAAAGAGTTTCTGGTTAAATATCGGCACAGGCTGCAAATATGCGTTCTTCCAGGTGTTCAAGATCCCGGATCTTTTCGGCGTATACCTTTGCCTTCAGATAAAAATCCAAGGGCGTCAGATCTGGTGATCGTGCAGGCCATTCAATGGGACCACAGGGTCCAATCCAACGTCCAGGAAATTGTTTATCCAAATAGGTACGGACCGGTAATTCGTAATGCGGAGGGGCACCATCCTGCTGGAAAAAGAGTGGAAATGTGCCGTCCTCGGACAATATGGAAGGGAGGATGAGATCCCGCAACATATCCAAATACCGTTCAGCAGTGAGGGTACCAGGAATGGTGAATGGACCAATTAATTTGGTGCCCCATAGAGCACACTACAACATTAATTTGCCTGTACCTACCATTTTGAAAGGGTCAACCCACTGAGGATTTGTCGGGGACCAATAGCGACAGTTTTGCTTATTCACTTCCCCAGTGACTTAAAAATTGGCCTCATCGGAAAAGAAAATTTGTGTGTGGAATGTGGGATCCGTTTGCAACTGTGCAAGGGCCCAGTCCACACGACGATCAGGGTCATTTTCAGATAGATGATGTTGAAGTTGCAATTTGTACGGATGCCACTTGCTTTTCTGTAAGATACGTCTGATGGATGTACGGCTGACACCACATTCCATGGATAGACGACAGGTACTGCGGTGTGGTGATGTAGCAAATGATGGCAGCACTGCTTCTGATGCGGCTTCATCTGTTTCGGTCGTGGGTCTTCCACACCTGGGTTTATCTGCTATGGAACCAATATCCATGAACTTCTGAAAGAGTTGGGCGACACTAACATGGGACACAGGATGTCGATCTGGGTGCCTGGCATTGAATTCAGCTGCTACAGCCCTTGCACTCCTTCCTCCCCATGCCCTGATCAACTCCTTCCTCCCTGCTGTCGTTAGCGGCTTAATTATTCACCTGCAACAACAGAAACAGTGCGGTAAAATTAGCAGTTTGAAATGAATGTAACTTTTTGAACACATTAAGATATCAACAAACCGATATCACAATTGTGTTTGAATTTAAATTCTAGCCTAAAATGATGTGCCTCATGACCATGTTCACATTTAAAAATCTTGACGTGAATTCAAGATGGCGGCTTTCGTATATATATATATAACGAATTGCGTACCGGGAAATAGTAAACATAATCGCAACAAACCGTACACGATGAGATGTTTCTTTTTCTTCTTCAACTCTCTGTATGACAAAGAGTTTTAGGGACAGTTCTTATTACATATAGGCCCCTATTTAAAGAATCATAATTATGTTTTCAATATTTTCTGGTAGGTAATTAATTTTGTTTTTTGTGTACGAGGGTGGATTGATAAGTTCTCAGCCTCACCGAGAAAACAAGTAGATACGAAGCGAAGCTTGGTGTTTTAATTTAACATATTCCCCTTGTAGTGCAATGCACTTTTCACATCGCCGCTGCAGTGTTTGCAGGCCAGGCAAGTAGAAGTCGGATGAATTCTCTGAAAACCAAGCCTGTTTGAGAAATGACGTCATCGGCACCATTGAAATGCGTTCCCTTTAAAAACATTTTCAATTTAGAAAAGAGATGTAAGTCTGATGGAGCCAAATCAGGCGAGTAAGGTGGATGCTTCTGTATTTGAAACCG
Source organism: Thermobia domestica (assembly GCF_964235325.1). Taxonomy (NCBI): domain Eukaryota; kingdom Metazoa; phylum Arthropoda; class Insecta; order Zygentoma; family Lepismatidae; genus Thermobia; species Thermobia domestica. The sequence goes on along the minus strand of NC_137458.1, from coordinate 239,259,302 downwards.
TAGGTCTTCCAATTTTTGCAATGTCAGACGTGCCTTGTGTGAGGGCGTATTGTCCTGGAGGAAGATTACCCTTTTTCACAGCTTTCCACGTCTCTTCTCCTTTAGTTCTGCTTTCAGTTTGTCCAGAAGAGATGTATAATAAGTTGCATTGATGGTTTCATCCGATTTCAGATAATCCAACAATAGAATTTCTTCACAATCCCAGAAGACCGTAGCAAGGACCTTAGCAGAGGATCCCTGTGTCCTAGCCTTCAAACGTGGAGAACCGCTGTGGCGCCATTCCGCCGATTGCTGTTTCGTCGTGGGATCGTAGAAATATAACCAGGTTTCTTCCACTGTTACCAGCCGTTGCAAAAAAAATTGGCCTTATCCGCTTGAAATTGTGACAGAACTGCCTTACTTGCCTCCACCCGTTCACGTTTCTGATCTGCGTTCAAAAGTTTCGGAATCCATTTTGCCGCGACCTTCCTCATATCCAAGTCTTCATGGATAACTTTCCACACCCGTTCATAACTAGTGCCCAATGTGTCCTCTATCTGTTTGAGCGGGATTCGACGATTGTCGAGAATCATCCTGTGATGGCGTCAATCATCTCGGGGGAGGTTACTGAAATTGGTCTGCCACACCTTGGATCATCGTTTAGACCAAACTGCCCACGTTTGAAGTTCGCTGCCCATTTCTTCACAGTGGCATATGATGGTGCCTTGTCCCCCAGTGTCGTGGTGGATCTCCTTCGGCGAGAGTCTCTTTAGGAAGAGGTATTTGATGAATGCACGGTGTTCAAATTTACTAATTTCTGGGACGTGGATAGACATCCTAATTTTGGACCTGAAAAAAACAAATTTAAATTTGGTTTAGTCAAACCAAATTTTGCACAGTAGCTTCACAAATTATAAGCCTCATGAACGTATATAACTTTTATATCTAGCTTTGCTTGAACCTGAGTAGGCTGAGAACTTATCAACCTACCGTAGTATATCCACACATTAGATATCGTCAATCAGTTCAAGCAAGTGGAAGGTCAAAGGAGTTGTTCCGCAAAATCTATACCTATCATTACGTATAAAATTTACTGAGTGTAATAAGTGTGCAACCATTTCAAAATAAAGTATTGGATATAAAGTATTAAGAAGATATGTTTACCCTTAGCAGGTTTAAATTATTCTTTCCACCGATTAATTTCAACGGTGGCTCAGTGGTACAATGCTCACCAGAGGCTTCTGGTACGATCCCAGGCCATGTGAGTTCGTGGTAAACGATATCCTGCTTGTGGTTTGGCTCTGACTTATACTGTTTTCTCCTACTTTTTCATTCGACAAATTCGTTCATAATCATTCACTTTTCATCCTTCTCCCTTAGCTGTAGAATGTTGAAATTAAAGATTTCAGTTTCTAAGCGGTGAGTTACTGGTTCAATCCCAATCGATATAAGTTTGTGGTGTACAACATCTGTTGATGGGTTTTCTAAGCTTTCGTCTGTCGGCCCACATTGTTGTTTCACTAGTTACTCCATATTCTTACTCATTATTGGATGGAACTGTATCCAATTTACCGCTTTTGTGCACAATTGTGATATTAGCTTGTCAAAATTATTTGTAGTGAGAGTTTTCTGTAGTTTAATTAGATATTTGAAATACAAACGTTGTTTTCACAGTTTATATATATATATATATATATATATATATATATATATATATATATATATATATATATATATATATATATATATATATATATATATATATATATAATTTCATTTTGGATATTTAGTGTAATGTTGATAGTATATTCTAAGGTATTCTGTGGAAATGAAATTTGCAGCTTCATATTTATGAAAGGTTAAAAGAAACTGACATTTGCTACAACGTAATCCTGACTTCCTTTAACTTAGAAACTTATTGGACTGATTTTATTTACAAGTTGGTGTTTAGAAGTCTCAGATTTGATTAAAACTAAATATTTTAGAATATTTAGAGAAAAAAATCCTAAAGAATGTAAAATAGAAATGGTAATTATAAATCTTTATAATACTTGAAGTCTTTATTTAATTTTCTATGTTTGTTTGTTAAAATACCGTCATGTTAGCAATGGACAAATTTCAGTGATCTATGATAGATCCAGGAAAATAATTTTGGAGTAGAAGTAATAAAATTCGTGTTTCTTTTCTTTATAATGAGATCTCCTTGTTGGATGAGCCAGCTGTACATATTGAAGAAGAATGCTGGTTGGATATCGTAGGCCGAAGATACTGGATTCGAAGCCGAAATATTACATGGGCAGACACGGCAGACATGGTCGAATCATCAACCTTTCTGGTGGATGAGAGAAATCCTAACTGGTACGTCAATTACATTTTTAAAATAATGTTGTATGGTGTAATTAGGTAATATTGATAAACTTATATTAATGATCACAGTATTGCGAGCGATGATGATATTTAATGAGAAAAGCAAAAAGGCTAATACTCACCGCAAAAGATATATAGTAGAGTTTTCTTCTACATGTAACAAATACGCTTTCGAAAGAACCTTCTTCCTTCATTGACTTGCTTAAAATTCAAAAAGGATTTAAAAAGGATGAAGGAGAGTTTGGAAAAGTAAAAATGAAAAAAAAAAAAAAGTTAAGAAATGTAAAAATAAATCTTCTGTCAAAAAATTAAACACATGGGAATAGCACTTACTGTCATTGCACATTGCTGTTCAGTTTTCTTTTTTTGCTTTCCAGATGGCAAAAGTATGTAGTGAAAAGATTACTCCAAATAATATTTATTTCTCCTCTCTCTAAATTACGTATGGGTTTCTTTTTATGGATGTAATAGGATTCTTTGATGTTTCGTCCCGTTGCTGCTTTTGTTTTTTTCAATTAAACATGATTCCGCGATGAATTTTAAGCAGCCGATGAAGAAAGAGGTTTCTTCCGAAGGCGCTACTTGTTAAATGTTACATATCTTTTGCGGTGAGTATTATCCTTTTAGCTTTTCTCATTTAATATTAATAATATTCATTGAAAATTTAGTCGGATTATATATTACCTTACTAGTGCACACGTAACGACAGAAATTTTAAGCCACTATAGATCTTTCTTGAAGGAATATTCGTTAATTCCTTTTTTTTTTTTAACGTCAGTTAACATCACCAAGAATAAGAAGGATGGATACGTCCTATAGTTTTCAAAAATCGGAAAAGATATTTGTTGGAAAATGTCGAAAACAATGTCTTAGGTGAATAAATAATTTATGTGCCAAGAGATAAAGTTTTGTGTAGACAATAAAGAATGTAGTAATGGGTGTAACTTACGATAATCAAAGGAATAAAATGGAAAGAGAGGATATAAAGAACTTTTTCCCCGTTATTTCGTAGTTTTTATAAATTCAGTCTGTTTTCAATTTACTCAAAGATGATTATCTCCACTCCTGAAAAAGATTTCCTGTTTACAACATAGTAATTTTTATAAAAATAAATTTTAATATATGCTGTATTTTAGTCAAATTAAAATAATGTAATGTTGTAGATTTCCATCTATTATTTGAGAAATTAATGCTTTCATTTGCTTTTATCTCTAAGCACACATACGGAGTTCTTATCATAAAATGGTGAGTACATGAAATACTGTCAGTGTGTTTAAGTTACTCGGATATGAATCAACTTCCCGAGTGATTTAATACATAAGTTTAGATGTGTTTGCAGTGATTTGCGACAGGCTACGAAGGTACAAGACCTTTTCCGTATGCCGTGGTATGTTTTTTTAGCGTTTAAGAGTAAAATTTGAGTAGTGAAATACTTCAATTACTCTTATCACCTTGTAAAAGAAAGTGACTATTTATCGCGTGACGGCTGTGCATTGATGAAACTTTCAACCAAAGATACCTTTTTCTTTTAATGTTATGTTATTCCTGATTAATAAGCTTAATAATAGCATACTAAAATATTAATCAATTATTTATTACTAACAGCAATAGAACAACTTCAGTTAACATAATTATGTTGATAGTTTTTACTTTTAGTATTAGTTAGTATTATTTTGTGCTAAACGTTTGTAGTTTCAGATTATTATTGAAGTTCTTATCGTTTTTTTAAATTACCTTTTTCCTTTATTTCGTACGTAGGACACCGGCTTTTACTAATTCTGATAAATTTCCTGTTTATTGGATAATCAAAAATTTTCTTGTATGCCTTATATCTGGAGAACTACATATAGTGTAGCTAAATCCAAACTATCATTTAATTCAATATATGCTTTATTCCGTAGAAAATGCGAAAATTCGATTTAGGGGCCATTCAAAAATTTTGTGGTCCCTGATCCAAAAACTAATTGTTGGCCAAGATTGCAATCTTTTGATGCATTTTTTTGGCCATTCCTAAAATTCTTGTTATCACATATTTCTCGACTCCAATCAAAACTACTTTATCATTTATGAAAAATATACCAGTTTGGCTTATTCGTAATATATTAACCAAAAACAATTAATAATCATTAACTATACTGACAACATAGTGTCTTGGTATACAACATATATGAGGGGAAGCCAGACAGTTCTTACCCTCCACATGCGAGAGATGTGTAAAAATTTACACTTTGGCAGTTAGATAGTATTTTGAGGAAACATTTTTGCGTAAGTTATTGCAAGTTTATAAAGAAATTCTTGGTTATAATTGATATACAGAAATTGTCAAATATGAAAGAAAACATAATATTTGCACCTGAATTATTATAAATTCAGCTCTGAATATTCTAGTAGTGAGGACTTTCACTAGAAATGTACAATTTTTGGAAAACCCGAATAATTTTGTTGTTAACTGGCAGCAAAATCGAGATGTAATTTTCAATTTAGAAACCAAAGCAAATCGCGTTTGCGCAGTTTCTTTCTTTATGTTATGACGTACATTACAAGGGAGATCGCTTAGTTAGTAGTTTTTTTTTTTTTTTTAACATTATATATAGACCTGGAAATTTGTAAATCATGACCTGGAAAAGTCAGGAAATTCGTGCTCTCCAAATAAAGAGGGAACCCTGGATTAGCTCTCAAAAGGAAATTACTTGGGCTCGAACGGGTGAACACGTACAAAAAGAAAAGCATGTGTAATGTTAGCACCTCGGAAGCAAATAGTGATGTCCGTTTTTTTGCATGATGGTGTAAACGTCTGCAAGAGTAGAGCAAAGTAGAGCACATGCCATAACTACTTGGCGTCTATAAAGTTTGACGCCGGGCCATTTTTGAGAAAACATTTGGGTGGATGGAAAAATCGGCGAACACGTATCTCGTTATTTTTGGGAGGGATCATTTTGAATGAAAAAGTTGTGTTCTAGGGTTCCCCGGGGGATTCCAGACAGGGTCCAACCAAAATTGTCAAATGGTAAGGAGAGTCAAGTAGTAGATCGTTGGAAAGGTATTGTGAAAAGAAACAAGATGAAACAATATCTTCAAGCAAATGGTGATGTTCGTTGGAAACCTCCACGAGAAGTCACAGTAAGAGGCGCACGTAGATAACGTGGCGTAACTATAAGTGCATATGAGGATTCTCAATAAAATGACCAAAGCAGTACGAAAGACTATAGAATGCACAGGTAACAAAAGAACAATTGTCACATGTGAACACCGCATACTCTTTAATATCTATATGGAAAGCACATCGATTGCACTTTTGAAAGCCTTGCACAGGTTCGCCATTGTCATAACCAGCTTTCTGTGATGCCTAACGAAGCATCGGTCTATAGATATCCGCCAAGAACTGATTGTTGATGACTGAATGTAATTTCAGGAGAAAGAACCGATCGTGTAAATTCGGCTGCTGCGCACGGGAACGTAACTAGAGATAGTCAGTAATGCGTTTGGCAAACAGTTTGTATTGCCGAAAAAAATATAGTCCAAAAGTTGAGCATATTTTGTAGTTTTTGGTAGGATTAGTTTCATATCGACACGTTTTCCTACAGAGGCATCCTGGAGGATATATTCATCCTTGTGTCTCGATTAAGAGTCAAACAGTACGAGCGATGTATCGTTGTCAGATAAATGTGGATTTAATACCGACACAAAAAGCTTGGTAAGATGTTCTTTCGTCATCTTCCCGTTCACACTTGCGTTCACCACTACATTAAGAGGGCATCTTCCTTCCACGTACCGTGCAACACGAGGACCAAATTTACCTCTGGATTCTTGAAAGGGTATATACAATTTTTCAGCTAGACGTCGGCTGTGTGTTGCACAATACATCGACTGCAACGTCGAGATAGTATCTTTCTTTCCTTTCTTCGGCAATGTACGGTCTGATGATAATTCGTATTTGAACAAGCTTTGATCACAGTTCCACACAAATTCCATTGAGATACTTTTCTTCGTGATTCATCATGTTCTTTCCGTGGTTGTAACATAGTGATTCGACGGGATATTATTCCATACTGCCGCTTGAAATTTGTAATAAATCTTATTGAAGCTGTGAAATTCGAAGAATACACGCTTAGTTATATATTTGTGGCTATTTCCATCACCCAGAGTTGTAAGTGCCAATAATAGACGCTAACTCCCATATCTCGAGCTTCATCAAACTTTGCTGTGGTATCTTGCTTAATTATCTCTAACTGTAGTGTACGATTTCCTTTGAACGCAGCCGTGTTTTTCTGTTTCTTTGCTACATATTGTAAGACGCATTTAATATTGCTTTTTTCTTTAGTTTCGGGTATCGTTGCAAGAGGTTTATATATATATATATATAAAGATGAATCCGCGCACATGATTGTCCTCGAATATGTTCTCCAGTGTGGCATCACTAAACTATGTGATCATACTGTCGACATCAACTTTTCGGCGACGGTTCGTATTCACTCTGGCTATTTTCATTGTCTCTTGCAGGACTTACAGTGTCATTACACGTTCTCACTTCTTCCTCTTCATTCTCTTCACAATCTTCACTACTGCGCTGTAACGTTCGGAGATTTTCGGTTTCTAACTGATTTCCATATTTTTGCATAATTAATTCTTCTAGAAAACATGCAAATGTCTTATCTTCCAGACCAATTCCTTCCTCAGGACGTACTTTGCGTCGCACTTTCACTCCAACCAATCGCATTACATTCATCGGATTGATCACCACTCTCGCACCATTTGACGTCTCACTACATATTTAACCATTCCTCACGCGAAGAACAAGTGTTTGCACTGATGTGAATAGTGTAGCAATAGACATGAGCGGGCTTTCCCTGGAATATCGTAGCGCCATCTATTGGTGCAAATTTGCACCATCTTGCAGACACACGGACATCACCTATCGCTTTAGGGATACTAACACTATTCATACTCTTATTTCTATGCGTATTTGTTCGGTTGAGCTCACGTACTTTCCTCAATGGGCAAATACGCACAAATATGAAAGCATATGTAATGTTAGCACCCCTGAAACAAACAGTAATGTCCGTTTTTCTGCAAGCTGGTGTAAACGTCCGCAAGAACACGTGCCATACCGACAGGGCGTTTATAAAGCCTGACCCCGGGCCATTTTTGCGGAAACGGTTGAGTGGATGGAAACATCGGCGCGTACGTACCTCATTATTTTTCGGAGCACACATGTTGAATGAAAACTTATTGCCTCAGGGTCACTGGAGGGTCCCAGACTGGGTCCAACCAGAATTGTCAAATGGTAAGGGTTGTCAAGTAGTGTGTAGTTGGAAAAGGTATTGTGAAAAGAAACAAGATGAAGGAAGTCCCGACTCTTTATGTGCACCCTATGCAAAATGGCGGTCACAAACTCTTTCATGACAACTGTGTTGACATTTTGATTGCCTACTATTTTGTACAGAGTGAGCGTAGAGACTCGGGACTTGCTTCATCTTGATTCTTTTCGCAGTATCTTTCCAACGATATACTACTTGACCCCCACCCTTACCATTTGAAAATTTTGGTTGGACCCTTAGGGGGACCTGGGAAACAACTTTTTCATTCAAAATATATGCCACTAAAAATAACGAGAAACGTGTCCGCTGACTTTTCTATCCACCCAGCCCTTTTCCGCAAAAATGGCCCGGGGTCAGACTTTATAGACGCCCTGTAGTTACAGCACGTGCTCTACTCTGTCCTGCTTTTGCGGACGTTTACACTATCTTGCAGAAAAACGAACATCACTGTTTGCTAACATTACACTTTTTGCTTTCCTTTTTGTGCGTTTTCACCCGTAATTTCCTTATCAGTGTGAATTGACAAAAGGAAAGAAAAAGTCTCTAATGTCCATACCATATAACAAACCAAATTAAAACAAAACTGCCAAGAGTCAGCAAGGACAAAAGTTGATGAAAATGTATCGGATGATGAAAAATACTGGTACAGATTTGCTAAATTCTCCAAGAAGAAATATACATTTCAAATGTTCCTGATAGAGAACAGTGTGCACGCGAATTACGTTTAAAAAAATCTAATCGGTGCGTTTACATGTATTATGAAATCTAGGTATTATTATTATTATTATTATTATTATTATTATTATTATTATTATTATTATTATTATTATTATTATTATTATTATTATTATTGCAGGACAAAATTTGAACAACACGGTGCAGTAGAGATCAAAAGTCTTGGAAGACTTGGATCTATTCTGGAAATGTTCACTAAGACTTTCCTCTCGTGTAGAATGAAGAAGAATATTGAAATCATGGAAAAGTTGCTGAAACAGAATGCGGAAACATATATGTGCAATAATAACGAAATTCCTGTGCTGTGATTGTACTGAGCCTTTATATGTGTATGAATTTGTTGGTAATCTCACTATGAATGTAAGTGTCGATTAATGTAGTCAAGTTTATTTCGTATCCACCAAATTTTAGTTTCCTTTCATAAGAAAATGGAAATTACTTTCCAACGTTGTTGGGATGCAACACGGAAAAGCATTGTGGTAACAGAAGCCGTATATCTGTACAACTGTTAAATATGTGTTTTAAGACAGCTTGGCTTTTGCCAGAGAACGTTACATGTATAATGTACGAGGTCAATTCCAGTTTCTCCTGTGAAAACTTGGCAATGGATTCTTGTGCTTACTTTTTACTACAGTTATCGGTAGTATTGCTCAGTGAATTAATTTCGAGTCGTATCCTAACTTTTATAGTATTCGACGAACATATAAAATATTTGTATAGAATTCTGAAAGTAATATTTGAACTCACTGGACAGTATTGGTGTTCATTGTTGAAGTATTCTTTTAAGATACGTACTGTGAAAAGATTTGCAGTTTTTTATTCTTAGTCCTAAAATAAACTCTTCACTTGTGCGAAAATAATAATAAAATGATGGTTTTAAGAAGCAAAGAAATAGGTGTAAGAAATTCCTGTAAGATTTTGCGTGGTAGAAGTGATATATAAGTCCTTAAAGTAAATAAGATTATCTCTGCCAAGACATGATTCAATATGATCAATAAAGAATTTATGAAAAGTAAGTTGGGTAAAGTATTGTTGCTAAAACAACCTTCTAAGGGATTAATTTTACAAACAAACATTTCTTGCAGCAACACTTTTATTCTTCTATGGTATTAAGAATTTATTCGCAGTTAATATGTTGCGGCATACATCTTTGTACTTACAGTGTTTGTCTAGTTGTTGCTATTCGTTCGATCTCTATTAAAATTAACGATCTAAATCAGTGGGCGCGTTCAGTAACATCAGTCATACAGTAGCAATCATGCAGTATCGAATGCAATACATACTGAACAGGAAATGAACCTGTGCAAAATTATTTGTGTAAATTGATAGAACTCTTCAGTTTCATCATGGTCATCATGATGACAGGTATGCGAAATCAGGTTAACTAACTTTTTCAATGTTACAAGAATATAAACATAGTGTATACTGGCATTTAACGTTGAGGCAACATTCCATTCGACGAAATCAACTTTTGTTCAACTGCTTAACTTCTGAATGAGCCCATTGCATTTCATGTCCTGTAGAAGTATCGTGATATTTTTATTAAACATTTTATGTGTTACGACTTGTAAGGGCGAAACAATTTTTTTTTTCCTTTCTTAAAATAATAAAGTATTTTAAAAAAATGATGACACAAACTTAGTGTGTCATGTACTACATTTGTACGTCCATTACTTTGTATATAATAAGTATATAAACAATCGTTATTTACAGGGAAACTGTTATTAGAAAGCGAGAAGACTGATTTCATGTTGAGTAATTAATAATAGATCTATCTTGTCTAAATCTCATGAATAATCTCATATATTTTCATTGATCTCTAAGTGAAATAATTGAATACATCCATTCTCCAAACCAAATGATGATGAAGTTATGTATTAATGTTGTGAGTACCTTTATTATCAGCATATTGATGAAAATAGCCTCTTACAAGTAAACAAAGATATAATGTGGAAAGAATCTAAAGTACAAAAATTTAAATATAGTGTAATATTATACACAAATTGTTCCAAACTGTTTCACCAGATCATGTTTTCAATTGCCTTGCAGTCCATGGATGGTATGGTAATAAAAGAAAGTCAGAGCAAAAGAAAATATTCTACCCATAGATGTGAATAAAGGGTGATTACAAGGCAAAAAGTAGATATTCATTATTTTTGGACTAACTTTCGTAATACTGATATTAGTGTCATTGAATATATGAATACATAAAGCTATTTTAATGGGTGTATATTTACTAGAGATCCTTATTAATGTGTTATGTTTTATGAAAAGCATTGTTTTAGTATTGTTATTGATAAGCACTAAAGTAACCAAATAACGAACAACGGTCAAAGCTTGTGTTATATATAGTGTTTTCAAATGAGTTTATTATTCGTTTTCATATTTTGTTATAACTACGCAAATGTGTTGTATTATTCCTTTTGTATACCTTATTATACTGTCATGTTTCCCGTATAAAAAGGGAAAGTAAAGAAATGTGGAGACGCAGTGGTTTTTTTTTTTTTTTTTTTTTAAAGTAATTTTCAAAATAATGGAGAAACAAAGATTTGGATAAGAGTTCGGGCCTTGTAGCGGCCTAGTAATTAGAAAGTGGTATGAAACAACACGTGTCTTTGAGAATTCTTTATTGCTGCACATCCTTCAGTTTTGATGTCATATTTAGCGATAAGATTATGCGTCGGTAAATATTATTTCAAAAGCAGTTATTACTTTGTTTCATAGTATTAGACCGCTGCAAAGTCGAAATTGTGATACTGGTTCTTTTTTTTTTTTTTCTTTAGTTTGAAAATTGTTTTTAAAATAAGAATCGTGATTTTAAAATAATAATAATAATAATAATAATAATCTCAGAGTAGATTAATATCTCGTTGGTAACACTGCGCTGCAAAAGCTGATCAACTTCATGTTTCCTCCTAAGCTCCGTATGGTGAACATGAAAATTTCATACGTTTTTATATAATGTTATTCGCAACAAATGGGTCATATTTTTATAACCAAGGCAGCAGACGGAAACATTTCTCTGATATTGCAGATGTAAGGACACTGTCATCTTATATCTATCTTTGTCTACGAAATATTTAAAATTTACGATTCCTGAAAATATTTTCACTTGTCTTTTCTGAATTTCTATCAGAAAAATAATGTAAAATAAGATGTCACTATACACATATTAATGGCGGGCATCACCGCGTATGAAAGTACATGCAAAATAGTTTTATTATTATTTAATAAGGTAAAATTTTTTGTTGGTAACCAGTTGTCGTAAAAATGTAGAGAAATCTAAGTTACGAAATGTGTATTTATTCATTCTCAATACAGATATTACTATCACTCAAAGCTTTCGGTTCACTTGTGACACTGGAGCACTAAATGACAATATGCTCAAATATGCAACATTTCTTCTGACGGCTATAGTTATAGTACACACGGAAAAGAAAGTATTTGATAGTTGACAAATTTTCTTTTGCCAATAACTCGGGAACAAATTAATTAATTTGAATCTTTTTGTTGTTATTCATAAGTTAGTTATAATTTGATAACTTGCCAAAATCGGTACTGTAATAGGTTAATTTATTGTTGAGTTATTAAGAAAAGAATTTTGTCAACAGAAGAATATTTTCTTTCGTGACTGTACCTACAAAACAAAGGAACAACTACCATCATTACTGTTGGATATGTACAGGTTCAAGGTATGTCAAATGGCATCCATTTTAGTGGAAGGTTGCTATGGTGCTGCTCGTATCTATCTCCCATACATCCACTTCAAAGGTCGCCGTGAATAGAAATACGTGTTTTCCCTCTTTTAAAATTATTTTCCAATAGCTTCGGAATTAATTTTGAGGGCAGTTTTCATTAATTTACAAAGGACTATGCCCCCCAAAATGATCTGCATTCTTTATTTCGAATTACAGAAGGTAGTGAAGTACAGACCCGTGCCCTAGGGCGTAAAACCTCGTTTCCACCAGCGATCATGTTCGATGTGAGAGCCCTGTTGGTGAACAATTGCACGACATTGTAGTTTCCACTGAAGGAGACCTCTATTGAGCACTGCCTGATCCAATTTCGCCCACTCCTCTTTGCACACTTTCCAAAGGCCACCAAGTGTCGTCGGACGACGCTTATAGATGTTCCGTTTGAGGAGGCCGAAAGCAGAGAAGTCCATAGGGGATGCATCTGGTGACTTGACGGGGATGTCTCAAAATGGGATAGCCTTTACACCTGTCTCCTGTTCCATACGTGTCATGTAGGCCACCGTTCGTTTGGCAGTATGGCTGCTGGCCTTGTCCTGGTGGATGAACACTCTGTCATTGCCATACAAAACCGGGGCATGTTGGCGATAGATGGGTTCCAGTACATGCTCGATATAATACGCTGCATTCACCTTGACATTTGATGGCACCCGGTGTATCGGAAGCTTTCTTTTTGCGCAGAAACCAGTCACTACCATACATCCCTTTGGAAAACTCTCCTTGCAGGAGCGAACCCACTTTGCATGATCGGTTCCATCACTGTGGCGGTAGTAAATTGCACGCCTCTGCTGGGATCCTGTCTCATAGACCCATGCTTCATCTAAGGTGATCACATAACCCCATTTGTCACCTGCCAGATAACCTTCATACAGCCTTTTGCATGCCACCCGCCGTTCTGCGATGTGTTGGCTTCAGAACATGGACCCGCCGCTTGTGTGCACTTCTGAGTGCCAAATTGTCGCGTATGATTCGGTGTACAGTTGCAGTTGACCGTCCAACACGGGTACAAGTACGTGGACTGATTTCAGCCAATATATCAAATTGGTTATTTTGTAAGGGAGAGAAACTCGTTACGTACATTTCTTTGTTGCGCAGTGTACTCCGAGAACTTCTCTATTCTGAGATATTAGTTTAATAGACATCAATATTTTTGTACTTTTCCATTTTAAAGGACATGAAATAAGTTACTTGAAGGCCAAGACTGGGAAATGCTGAAAAGGCATATACAATGTGGTTGCAATACGAGTGAATAATTAATATTGTACGATTCACTTAACTATATTTATGCGGGATCCACATGCTCTCTCCAAGATTGTGTTTGAATATTACATAATGTTTTTATTGTTCTTGTTTTAATATAGTATGACGATTTATTTTGACTTAAAAACACCTCATTAGTGAAGGATTCTTTGATTTCTTCCAGTATGATTTTAGTTCGTTATTTTATGTCAACAAGTTAATGAAGATCCGATCATAAGTGCCTTTTTATCCATACATCATTTTTTTTCAGTTGTATGTATGTTGTATTAAATTTTTAAAAAATGCTCATGTAATTTGTACACTTTTATTGCAAATTCTCATCTATTCTGGCCACTGAAAAATTGGGTACATAATATATGCGTATTTTTTTAAATAGAGGTCGATCTGAGTTTTATTCTAGTATCGTGTAATCAAGAATACATTACTGTTTAATTGTAATTTTGTAACATAAGAGTAATTTTGAGTTATCATTAATCAAATTTATGACAGTCATAACGAATACAATGTATATAGACTTAGAATTCTCTGTTGTTAGTTCTTAATTAATGATAACATTGTACGGGTAATTGATATTTGATCGAATTCATGCCATATTGAAAATAATAATGTGCGTAAAAATGCACGGAATAAAAATAAAGTTTAAAAATTAGTTAACTCTTTGAAAATTAGTGTACGAAAAATGCGATGGCACAAATTACGTGAGCAAATATGGTATTTTCTTTCAAAGGTCTCTAAAGTAACTCTAATCTAATTGTATTTTAAGATAGATTATTTTGGGAGTTTGATATTGATAGCGAATAGAATCTCTGTATTTACGACTAGAATAGTACATGTAGACTGACAATAATTAAGAATCCTGTTAAGAGAACAAAAGTAAATAAAATGTTTTCAGTTTTGTATACGTGTGTGTGTTATTCATACATGTTCGAAGTGGGAAAAAAAAAAAGGCTGTATGTTTCATTACGATTTTGACTCTACATAACCGGCTTTCTAAATGTTGCAATACAGTGAGAGTATTTGCCCAAAAGATTGCATTTCTATTTATATAATGACTGAAAACCATTGGAGAGCTTCTCTGTGGTTACAGGGAGAGCATGGAGAGACTTTGACCCCCTACCAACAATTCTGAAAAAAGAAATATCCCCTTATGTTGTATTATAGAGAATTATACAGAAAATATTCAAAAACAACTTTTTATATTAACAATTTCCTGTGAGAAAACTCCCGAACCCTTCACTCGATTCAGTATCACGCCAAACCCCTGGAAGATCCGTCTTCACAGCAGACAAATTCGTCCATGCTCAAAACACAACGTTTATATGCATTACAAGAAGGTACACATACATAAGAAAGAAACAATTCAATATGGCACATCAAAATATAAACTAGATTAACTTCTTTGAAGGCACTTCATTTTAGGAGCAAAAAGTAGGAAAAAGATAACAAAAAAATGTCGGTTTTGTCAACTTAGGAATCATTTCTACATAAGAAATAAAATCTTTTTACGTCCAAATCTATTCGTCAATTACTGTATATATATATATATATATATATATATATATATATATATATATATATATATATATATATATATATATATATATATATATATATATATATAACATTTATTAAAGGTATTTAGTATTTACTCTCCAGTGACGGTATGTCTTGATAACAGAAAAACTAGAGGCGGTATGGCAATATTACCGCATACCATCTCACTTCGACCATTGCTAATTCCTATCCCGAGGTTCCAATGTATACAGTGTGGTACCAAAGTATGCAATCAGAATTCTGGAAGTGGTTTTCGCATAAGTCAAATTTGATTGTTAACATACTATTGGATGCATATTAAATATTCAGATGTTTGAGGTACATACTTACAGCCACCAAATTTATAGGTACACGGATATATCTTCACCAGATCTAATCTCCTAGGAAGCCCTTCTCTCGAATTTCGGCGCGGGAGGTGGGTCAAAATGTATGCGGGACATTTCATGTCAAATCAAGAAGTCATCAGACTTGACCATCTCAGATTAAAAAAAAGGTGCGCAGCTTTATTACAGTGGGAGATAAAAAAAATCCCAAATATTACCTCTCTCCTCCTGAAAGTGTCCGCATACAGGGTGTTCAAAAATGTCAAAAAACAGCATTTTTTCAGTTACAGTGATTATTAAAAATTGTCATAAAATGGGTATTATGTGCACTAGAGACGTGGAACAAACACCATTGGACAGCTTAAACATTGCTCTACAAGTTGTACTATATTGAAAAAACCTGTAAAATAAAAAATAACACTCCAAAAATTCAAATTCAAATTTGAATTTCGCATAGAAATGTTCCTGTGAATTTGTTCAATATTGTCCAGATTGTGGTCTCATATGTGTACCTATTTACCTGCAGCATCAAAGGAATTTATATTCAACTTCATTTGTTTCTTGATGTATTCATTTGAATTTACACAATTATCTACCTTTCGAGTTATTAAGAGAGCGCAATCTATAAGCTTTCCAATGGTTTGTTTCATGTCTCTAGTAAACATATTAACCATTTCATGATAATTTTTAATAATCATTGTAACTGAAAAATGCCGTTTTTTGACATATTTGAACACCCTCTATGGGAACACTTTCAGGAGGAGAGAGGAAATATTAGGGATATTTTCATCTCCCACTGTAATAAAGCTGTGCACCAATTTTTACAAAAATCTAAGATCGTCAGGTCAGATTTTGTCATTTCATTGGTTGATTTCACATGGAATGTCCCATGCGTAAAGGGAGATAATGATGATAAATACACGGGATACCGGACATTAAATAGTTTCGCAGTGATGAGTCGTAACACTTCTGACGCCGTTGTAATCCAACTGTAAACCCCATTGTCATGGAAGTTGAAGGTGGGGCGTGAAAAATAACATTCAAAATTATCAACCTCGTATTACTTTCGAATCCATAGTTTTCGGGATCGCTAAGTTGATTGGTGACAGTTCCTATGATATTTGAGCCCAAATTTAGGTGAGAAAGGACATGGCTCGTTTGGGGACTGACAGGGGCTTGGTATACATATATATTTCATATTGAGAGGGAAAACGCCGAAGGCGTTACTATTTGTTAATTATTTGTCTCTCACAGTTTTGGAGTGACTTCATGACTGGAATATATTACTCGTTATATACTAAAGACTAGTTTTTTAATTGGTGCATTAGCTACATGCTCAGAAAATGTTAGCATGTATCTAACAGGTCGTCATGAAGATTTTGTTTGCGCGAAAGACATTGACAGATGTCAGAAACGTTGAGGAGGCAGTGTCCCTCCTACAGTCTCATAGAAACCTAGATTAGTTTCAAGATTATACATTCGTTCAGGATGAGTCCCGCAGTAGTCGTTCTCGAATCTGAACCAATTAGGGAATATGTAATGCTGTTCATGAACTGATCCTTAAGGACAGGCGAATATCAGCAAAAACATGTAGCTCAGATACTGAATATCTCATGGGAGAAGTTGGCTTCAGTATCAGCAGTAAACTTGATATTCGCAAGCTTTGCTGATACCTAAAATGTCTGAACGAATCGAAACATATGGCAGCTTGGGCCGGTTTTGAGGTTAATGCTCCGATTTTATTTTGGCCCGATTAGTGACTGAAGATGAAACATGGATCAGTATTTATGATCATGAGGCCAAGGGGCAGTCAATGGAGTTGCACCACTCCAGCTCTTCGCAGTCAAAGACGTTCTACACTCAAAAAATCACTAAACAAGCCTATGGCTGCAATATTCTGATATAAAGACAGTATTCTGTTGGTGGACTATCTACCTCGGGACTAGAGCCGGCTCTAAGCTATTTTCCTCCCCCTTTCTCCAGAAAGAACAAATCCAAAAGTCACGATTTTAAGTATGCTACCCGATCATGAACAACGAAGGGGAGGGAAAGTGTACTCGCACTCAGAGAGGACTAAACATTCCAAATACAATCTCGTTGTGTCTTTTTTCTTTCTTTAAACAATAATCTATTATATTAATCACAGATAAAGCAAACATATCTGCAGAAGAAAGATAGTATCCTTTTTTATAGAATTCAATATCGAGCTTCAATCTCAATATATTAGTTAGCAATTCCAGTGCAACTAGTTCTTTTATCTTTATCTCTTGGTTTTCCTTATACACCCGTTAAAAATTAAAGAAAAAAATGCTTCCACCTTCAATTATAAGGAACTTGTTAGTGGCAAACACAAGAATAGGTTTCATATAAAAACTGTGATAACTGACTAAATAGAAATAGTGTTCACTACTGTTCGAGAATTGAGTTCTTGTATGTGACAACAATCAAGCAATTCATGCTGGAATTAGACCATTTGCTTTAACACTGTACATGTGACCTTAAACTAATGCGACCTAAACATGATTTATGAATATAGTATTCAAATAGAAGTAAGCTTAGCAAATTTAACTACCATCATCCTGAAGTCTGTTTCCAACAATATTTATTTTAACTAACATACTTATGCCAAATTTTGCCACCCCGTGCAAATGCACGTGGTAGAGCCTGTCCTGTTCGGAACTCTAGTACCACGCTAATCTATTGAAGCACCTGCACGAGGCAATTAAGAAGAAATGCTGCGGAAAGTTGTCCACAGGGATTCTCATTTTGCACGACAATTGCCCAGCTATGTCCTATTGCACGTCCTATGTTGTGGCTGCCAAATTAAACACGTTGGAATTCCAATTGATCTTGACCTGATTTTAGGCCCAATCAAAGAAATTTTATTTGCAAGGGTTAGAAAAGCTGCAACATCACTGTACCAAGTGCGCCAGTCTCAGGAAGGAATATGATGACTAACTGTAATTTCATCTCTTTAGCTCTACTCTTTCAGGGCAAAGCCAGGAAATTTTCAGCATCATCTCGTATACTGAACACTCACGAGTTCTTGTTATTTTTTCCGCCAAACGAATATAGATGATTTTGGGGAGGATACCACTGGAGATACACAATAATTTGGTGAAACTAATTTTAATTATTAGTAGATGGTGCAACTAACACATTCTCTGGAATAAACAAGGAAATAAATTCCATAGACTGACTAAACGAAACACAAAGATATTACAAGAAATGAACATAAACCAGAAGAATTTAAAAATAGATTAATTAAATATTTACTGAAAATGTCAGCGACAAAGCTGTTTGTTCCAGATACTAAATCTGGTAATAGAGAAAAGAGCGTCCGTGGAGTTCTGAGTGCATGAAAAGTTTCGAGAGATTACGTGACTATTTGTTCATTGGATACATCATCATCAGGTAGTATTATATATACCGCGAATAGACCGCTCAGTAACCTTGTTCTCTCTCTCTCTCTCTCTTTATTATTATTATTAATTATTGTCAGCGAGCGCCGTGAAATGTAGGTTGCACACTTTATGATTATACCAATTCTGACGGGACACTTTAATAAGTGAACTCCGGGTAAAGTATAGTAGCCTTCTGTCTGGTTCAATCTTTGGTCATTGTGAGCTTGTATAGGATAGCGTCATGTCCATGGATTTTCAGTTTTTGATCTTGATATTATTTTAACAGTGCCTTCATAATCCCCTTGTATTTATTATTTTCCTCTTTAGCGTATAGTGGGACATGAGATCAAGATTTTATTTAATCTCTGTGATCTCCGAACTTCGAGGCTAATGCCCTTTTATAACTGCATGGTACTAATTCATATTCAGACAAAAACTGAATTTGACTCTAAGACGATGAGCTGTAATTTCTTGAGTCTTCCATTGTTTGCTTAATGCAAACGGGTCCACTAATATTTAGTATCAAGGTAAGCAGCGTAAGAATCCCATCGGTAGACACACATGGCACTTTTTATGATGGTAAATATATGTATATATATCGGTAATAAACAGGATTCTCGTGGTTCCGTTTGCGTAGCTCTGCTAATGGCACAATACGATTCTCGCTGACATTGAGCATATGTTGACCAATGCAAGCTGACTAGATCAATCATTTCCGATTGGCCGGGGTGTAACGTACCAGCGATAAACAAGTAAAACTGATGACAGAAGGGAGCAAGCGATGATGGATGCATCAGTGGTATATCGATGTACTTGTTTGATAAACACAACGCCAGATTTCTAGTCAGCCCCATTTGCCTGTTCGTCTAGTTTACTAAGAATGGAAAAAGTAAACTACAACATTACGAAATTGAATTGGAAATGACTAGTAGAGGACAACTTGTCAAAATCTTTCCTACAGTCCCATTGTAGAGCTTCTAATTTGGTTATAGTTATTCTAAACTTCTCCTTCAAGAAATTATAAGCAAGCATACCATATCTTATGCTGCATATAGCATTAGTATGACAGACTACCACATGTTCACAGCAGGGTTAGTAATAATGCTGTGGTTAATTGTTTACTACAAAATGTCCCATAGGAAAACTACTCAGTTTTCAGACAAGTGTTCATATTTACATAACACTTTTTTCTACTGAAGGGAGCCACTCCATTCCAGTGACACGACAAAGAACATCTGGAATGATAAGAGCACGACATGACACAACATCTTTTCTAAGGTGAGCCACGCTGTGGATTTTCTCGCAGTAGGCCTATATCGTGATTTTCCAGTGGCCTTTTAGTTAAAAATTAAGTATGTTAAGTCTTGATTCCTGGGAGCTACATAATATGTTCTATAAGTCCAGCTATGTACGTCTATCTTCACTATAATATGGCATTGTATAGCCCCTGTTGACCCAGACTGGAAAATTCTCTCCCGACTTCAATAAATGCAAATCATCTTCCTGAAGTATTGTCAAGTATGTCCGTTCAATCATATCCTGCTCGAAGGGACAGATAATTAAACTATTCCATTCATATTTGATTTAACGAGTTTACACGAAAAAGTGTTTTATAATCAAGTGCTGTAAAAATGCTAGGTGCAGTGAACAACAATAATTGTTTACATATAAGATAGCTTAAATGGTATTGTAGATTGTTTCCAGTGTCTTAATATACACAATAATCGTATATTCTCAACTCAGCCTCTTTTTTTTTATGAATTTTATAGCAACAGAAAATCTAGGGATCTGCAATGTAAAAAGCCAAGTAGTATGATGTAATTAAATAAAAGAACTAATTTCGCCTCAGGATAGGATACGAATCTATCTCGAAATCTTACAGCCAGAAGAAAAGAGAGCTTTTGGAAATTTAGAAACAAAGGTTAGTTTCAAATTATATACTAAAATTTCATTTGCGTTAATGCCAAACCCAACGGATATTTCCACTGATTTACAATTCTCCTAACTCTTGATGATAGCATTCTCACAAACATACAGAAAGCTATTATATTCAAAATTAACTTATAGGAGTATGATGGTGCTAATAACATTTCACAATAATTGATCCAGCAGGGACCGGGTATGTTAAAACTGAAACCATACACATACATTACTATATCCTTACGTTTCTGAGACAAATGGGTTGTATTGGAAACCGCGAACAAAAGATAGAGATTAGTATTAACACAAAGTACCAAATATAGAACGTTCGTCACAGTCTTAAGATGTAAATATCTCAAGCTCTTATTAGGATAAATATTTATATGTGAAACATTTAATTAATCGGTAAGAAAACCACGGTAATATAATTCAAAATCAGAAACAAATTAATTAAGTAGACAACGGAAGCTACTATCTGACAAAGACGATGACACTCGCTAATGTGGCGGTTATCTGTCAGAGGGCCTTATTCCGTACCAGCTTTCGTAAAAATTGCTGAACGTAACGCAAAGCAAACCCTGCAAAAATCAATTATAACTGCTATATCGCGAACTAAAACTTTGATTTCGTGTTGCGTTTCTACTTTCTTTCATTCTAGCTACATGACCTGCCCACCTACACCTCCTAGACTTGATGACCCTAACAATGTTGGGTAAACCGTATAAATTATGTAGTTCGTCGTTATGAAGTTACCGCCATTCCCCATTCCCGTTCCTCTTGGGTCCGAATATTCGTCTCAGGATCTTATTCTCAAATGCTTTCAGTCTATGTTTTTCGCAACTATACAGAACAGGCATGATTATCGTTTTATATATTTTAAGCTTCAAATTCCTTGACAGAATTCACGACGACAAGAGATTTTGAACCGAACAGTAGCACGAATTTTCTGCTTTTAGTCGACATTTAATTTCTTCGTAAATATGATTTTCGTCTGTTAATATTGATTCTAGATATTTGAAAGTATCCCCTTTATCAAAAGTATTATTTAATATTTTAACGCATCCATAATTTGCCGTATTACGGTCCCGACTTACTTCCATGCATTTAGTTTTCGCTGCATTTACCTCTAAACCCATGTCCCTGCAAACGTTTAATAAGATCTCTGCATTTCTTTGTATTGTTCTCCTATCATCCCCTATTAAATTTACATCATCAGCATATGCCATAACCTGGTGAATACCGTTCAACTCTAGGCCCTGGTTGCTACCTTTGATTTTCCTTATAGCGTATTCCAGGACAAAGTTGAATAATAATGGCGACAACGCATCTCCTTGTTTCAGGCCATTTTCGACATGAAAGCTCGTGGACAAAAATTTTCCTACGTGGACTTTACTTTGGGATTCACTTAAACATATCTTAATCTAATTAGCTTTCTCGGTATTCCAAGTTCTGTAAGAACGTTGTATAATGTTTCTCTTCTAACCGAGTCGTAGGCCTTTCTAAAATCAAATAGTTGATGTACCGGGGTATTGTATTCCCACTTCTTTTCGAGTATTTGTCGAATGGTAATTATTTGGTCGATAGTTGATCGATTTCGACTAAATCCGCACTGATAATCTCCAATAATTTCATCTGCGTATGGGGTCAATCTTGCTAATAGAATATTTGAAAGAATTTTATAGGATGTTGGCAGAAGAGAAATGCCTCGATAATTATTACAGTCAGTTTTGTCGCCTTTCTTGTGAATTGGAACAATGACTGATTCTTGCCACTCTTGTGGCAATTCTTCCTTGTTCCAGATAAGGAGAATGAGTTTGTGTATCTTGTTCCACAATTTTTCGCCTCCAGCTAAAACTAACTCAGCCGGAATTTCATCTACACCCGGAGATTTGAGTTTCTTTAATTTCTTTATAGCGGTTTCTACTTCTATTCGGTTGGGTTCTGGAATATGCGGTTCTGCGCTGTGTATCTCCTTTTCTCCACGCACATTAGTTTTTGGCTGCGTGTTCAACAAATCGTCAAAGAAATCTTTCCATCTATTTAAGATGCTATCCGTATCAGTGAGGACCGTCCCTTCAGCTTTCTTTAATATATAAGCACGAGGTTGATAGCCTTTCTTAAATTCGTTGATCCTCGTATACATGTCCCGAATGTTTTTATTTTTACTATTATATTAAATGGTATTCTTACATTATTTTAAAATCAAGAATAAATAGTAGAAATACCCCGTATAAAAAGAATGTTTCTAATTAAATCAAAATCATATAAATAATAGAAAAGCTATATTTTATTTCTACTATAGTATGAATCCACTCAAGGATGTAGCTGGAGGAGGAGGAAAAAATAGATATTATTATTAGTTCTTTTTATGGAAATAATATTAAAGAGATGACATATTTAGTATAATTTGAATATTAAAAGCAATAAATTAAAAAGCAGTTAAATGTGTTTATGTAAAAGATGTTAGGCGAATTTGAATATCCACTGTAACAGATGCAGCCTACTGTTCTGTGGGGAATACCGCAAGCTTACATTCACTTTCTCCTATATTATTTCTGTCACATGCAGAAATTTATTGCTTACAGATAAGCCTTTCGATATCGAATATTTATTTGGTCTAGGAATTAATTCGTGCGGGTGGACAAGAGATGGCGCAACGAACGGAGCGTCCCACAGTTCCGTGTATCCACACATGTGTTGCAAACCCCTGTCATCGCGTATCGTTCGTAGTATAGGGCAGTGGATTAAAGCGTCAACAACACCAGTTTGTAGTTAAGTGAACATGGCGCAATTTGTGCCTGATAAAGTGTTTTTGCGGGGTGTCCTGCTGCATTACTTTAACATGCAGAAAAGTGCGACTGAAAGTCATCGTATTTTGGTGGAAGTGTATGGTGACCATGCTCTAGCTGAGCGAACGTGTCAGAAGTGGTTTGCACGGTTTA
The DNA here is from genome assembly GCF_964235325.1 of Thermobia domestica. Taxonomy (NCBI): domain Eukaryota; kingdom Metazoa; phylum Arthropoda; class Insecta; order Zygentoma; family Lepismatidae; genus Thermobia; species Thermobia domestica. The sequence continues at coordinate 239,235,748 of NC_137458.1, read as the reverse complement.
GAAGTGGTGATTTCGGCTTGGCAGACCAAGAGCGAGCTGGACAGCCAAAAAAAATTCAAGACGAAGAATTGACAGCATTGCTCGAGCAGGATTCGTGTCAAACGCAGGAACAACTTGCAGCAGCATTAGGCGTTGATCAAACAACAGTCTCCAAACGCTTGAAAGCCATGGGAATGATTCAAAAGATGTCACATTGGGTTCCACATGAATTGAAAGACAGAGACGTTGAAAGACGAAAAACCATTTGCGAATTGCTGCTTCAACGACAGAGCAGAAAGGGGTTTCTGCATCGAATTATTACGGGTGATGAGAAGTGGATCCATTACGAGAACCCTAAACGAAAAAAGGCCTGGGTGAAACCAGGTGAACCAGGTCCATCACAACCAAAACGAGATATTCACTGTGCAAAGGTTATGCTGTGCATATGGTGGGATATGAAAGGTGTGGTGTACTATGAGCTGCTGCAACCGGGTGAAACTATGAATGGAGAACGTTATCGACGACAATTAATGCGTTTGAAGCAAGCTCTGGCCAGAACACGACCAGAATGGGAGAACAGACATGATAAACTTATTGTTCAACATGATAACGCTCGCCCACATGTCGCAAAACCGGTCAAAACCTATTTAGAAAATGTCGGATGGGAAGTTTTACCCCACCCGCCGTATTCACCAGACGTTGCTCCTTCGGACTACTACTTGTTCGATTGCATGAACAATGATTTGATTGGACAGCGGTTTACTTCTTCAGAAGATATCGAAACATGGGTCTCTGACTGGATCGCTTCCAAGGATGAGGACTTCTTTCGCCACGGAATCCGTACATTGCCTGACAGATGGGCGAAAGTGGTGGCTAGCGATGGACAATATTTTTCTTAAGGTATTTATGTATTTTGTGTTTGTACTACAGCTTCAATGTGTGCGTACCAACCGCACGAATTAATTCCTAGACCAAATAATATTCTCAATTCTGCTGTTCTTAACCTACTTAATCATTTAAATGAAAATAATTCACAAGCTTAATTCCTGAGTTTAGGTGCCTATTATTCTGTTAAGTGGATTTTTTGTTAATGCGTCATCGCCATATTTCTTCGTATGTTTTGGTATCTTTCCGTATTTCCACATTATATTCTCGGGTAATGAGAACCGCTATTTTCGCTACACTTTCACTCTAACACAGGCGTGATAGCGTAACTGCAGCATTAAACTAATTCCATTAGTTATCTACAAATAACATTTTCTGAGCATCAATAAAAAGTGTAGCTAATGCATCAATAAAAAAAACTAGTCTTTAGTATATAACGAGTAATGTAGTATGACGTGCGTAGGAGTGATTTTCAAACTGCACTCATGTGCATTATACGTTAAGAGACAAAGTATCTCCCTGAGTATCTCCATAAGAAACTAAGATACGAATGAAAATGGGGGACGGATGTCGATCTTTGGAATCGGGTGTGTGGGAGATACTCAGGGACCACACTCAAGGTCAAATAACATAAACACAGCAAGTGGCGACTGTAAGGTAGGTACTTCTTGTGGGTTCACCCTGTCAATTCTTAATTGCACATTCAACAATTAATGTCCCGTTTGACATCATCAGAAACATTTAGTGTAGGGTGTGATAAATCCGAACAGGTATACAGGTTACACAGCGTGTTTCCATACTGTGTGTGAGGCCATCTAGCATTTCGTGTAGTAAAAGCTCGAGGTGGTGGATTTCGGATTGCAGTCTGACATACAAGAGCGTTCCAGACATATTCAATCGAAATAAGATCCGGCGATCGTGGTGACCACTCCACACATATGATATCATCGTGTTTCAATTCCTCAATCCCTGCATCTTGTGTGAACAGACAGTATAAAGAGTTCCTTCGTGACTATGTGGACAGCGTAGGCACCTTTGACGCGGGAGACCTAGCTTCGATTTCCGGCGGTGTTCGGATTCCATGTTAAGCTGTATGTCCACGTCTCACATAGCCTCGCCGCTGAAAGAGATGATAAATCAATTTAAAACGAAACCTAGCGAATTACGCACCACGGAAAAGTCGCACCCGTCACAATACAATGCGAGAACACGAAATTCCGTGCCATTAACATTAAGCCACTCACCCACGCTGCCATTACGATCTCGTTCTACAAAATTGGCATGGTCATAGCATGTTCATAGTCCTCACCAGAGGTACAGACGTCGAGAATAACTCTCCATAATGAATCGGGATTCATCAGTGAAGAGTACTTGACTCTATTCTTCTTGAGCTCACATACGGTGTACTAGGCACTACGTTATGTGGTACTGATGGTGTTAGTGGAACGGCTCTAGCTTGTTGTCTTGCATAGTGACATCTCACATATATTTTATGAGAGGTCTCGACACAGTTTGTCGGGAGACATCGTTCCCAGAGGCTGCTACAAAAGTCTTGACCTAATGTAGATACAGGTACAATGAACGTCTTCGGGCATTTAATGCTAGATAGCGATATTCGCACTGGGTTGTGATACACGTTGGCGACCTGCTCACATTGTCTTCGATTGCTGTCGTCCTTCTGGAGTCTTGTCCAGTCGCGAAATTACGTTACAAGCCACATCAACTCCACGTTGTACGTAAAACTTCACTACCAATTTGTCTTGTATATACCACCCACCTATGACCATGCGAATAAAGCGCATCTGTGTCGCTACCGTGGTTACAATTTATATCATTAGTGTGAGATACGACATGGTATTTCGTGGCATCCATAATCACATTTTGTGCTATAGTGTCTCGGAATTTCGAAAACAAAAAACAAATGAATTCCTGAACTTTTGGGCATGAGTATATGTAGAACTAATATGAAATGGTTTAAAACTTCTGGATGGGCAATTTGCTTGCCGAAGATAAATTGCCGCTGTTTTGGTTGTAGCTTTTACTGTGCCTCTTCATTTTTTCCATATTCTTTCTCTAGAAACGAAACTGATTTTCTCTGTGGCCTATCATGTCCTTGCTCATGCACTGTCTATTAATGAAATATCCAGATGTAGAGAGATGTTTCAACTACTTTCTACTAGCGCAAAATATGTATGAATGAAGATAGTAACATATGAAAGTAAATCTCTCAATTCTGAAATATGTAAACACCTCTTGAAATTGTCGTGAATTGGTATTGAAGAACTGATAAACGTAAATCCTTGAGCAAGCAGCATACAAGAAGAAACATTGTTTTTCATGAATATACCTGAAACATTTGAATAATGCTGAGTGTTAATACCACAGTTATTACAACAATTCATAAATGTAAACTTCTGAAGTATCCAGCAGGACAAAATATTTGCGACTGGCAACTCATCCATTACTCGTCCGACATACTTCCGTTTAGGTACAGGGTGACAATGAACTATATGAGATAAAACGCAAATTAGTGACAAACTACGTAATACACAAACTGCATTGCAAATGTAAACGGCACTACAGACATTCGAATTTAGGTTATGACATGTTCGATACGTCTGCCATCTATGGCGATCATGTGGCGCAGACGAACAGCAAAATTCTGCATGACCCGCTGAAGTGTCGAAACATCGATGCTGTCGATGACCTCCTGAATGGCAGTTTGCGGCTCGGCAATGGTTTTGGGGTTATTGTAGCACACCTTGTCCTTAACATAGCCCCACAAAGGAGTCACATGAGTTCAGATCCGGGGAATATGGCGGCCAAGCGAGTCCCCTTCCAGTGACTTCTGGGTATCCCAGAGCCAGAATGCGGTCCCCAAAATACTCCTCCAGGACGTCAAACACTTTCACGATCCGATGGGGTCGAGCTCCGTCTTGCATGAACCACATGTTGTCGAAATCAGGGTCATTTTGGATAATGGGTATGAAATAATTTTCCAAAACCGTCACGTATCGTGCAGTAGTTACCGTGTCGTCAAGGAATATCGCACCGATTTTCCATGGCTGGACATTGCACACCACACCATCACTCGTTCAGGGGAGAAAGACTTCTCCATTGCAAAATGCGGATTCTCAGTCCCCCAAATGCGTAAACTTCGCTTACTAACGAACCCATCCAAAAGTGGGCTTCGTTGCTAAACCAAACAATATTCACATCAAATTCCCGGTCGTCAATTCTCTGGACAATAGTGTTGGCGAAAAATAACCGCTGTTCCATGGCCATGGGGCTTAATGGCTGATGGGTTTGAATTTTGTATGGTAAGAGATGCAGGTCTTCAACAACAATTTGTCGCAGGGTCTCGCGATTGATTCCTACCTGTTGTGCAGCTCGTCTGATCGATGTCCGTGGGCTGGTTTGAAACACCGTGTGTCTTCACGATGTTTTCAGGCGTTTTCACACTTGTTTTCACAAGTGCCATACGCTCCTGCACGCTGTACCGTGACATTTTCACTTGCAAATGGCCGACATCAACACGCTGCGTGCGCATGACATACAAATTCCCATCATGCCCTGTGGTCAGCCACGCAGTTTGGGCATCATCACGCGAACCGTTCAGAAATAATGACGGTTTTATTTCATATAACTCATTGTCACCCTGTATCAACCCAAATAGAATTTTTGTATACATTAAAGAATATTGTGCATATAATCTACAGAAATTAAACAGAACTCTTGTAAAATTTAAATTTTATTTTCGGTAAATGTTATATACTATTGACTTGAAGGCAATAACAAATTAAAACAGTTTCTAATCAACAAAAACAAATCACACTTCGAACAGTAGTGATAATCAAGCTATAGCAAAATGAATAACCTTTTATAAAATATACATCTATATAAAATATTTACGAAAATAACATTTTTTTTTTTTTTTTACTATTTGCTTTATACCCTTTGGTATATAATCTACCATGATATATCGCAACTACGAACGCTACATATTTTTCACTTTACTTTTTAAATGGAAGACATCATTAATCACACATTAAACCCTGATGCACGCACATACGCAGGGTTTTATTGCGGGAGGGGTTCAAATTCAATGAGAATAAATCATATTAAAATTTGTAAAATCACCCCTAACATTAGACTAAATTTACAGAGAAGCTGGGATTTCAGGAAAGCCCGGAACTTCAGGCCCCTCCCCCTGCGTACGTCCCTGCCTGATGTATCAAGATACGAGTATACTATACCAAGTTCATGCGCAACACATGTACTGTACATTACATTTAAATACAACACTGAAGAAAATTTATAACAAACTCCAAATACATAGAACAGTGTACACTACTGACGACAGAACCTTGTTTAATGCAATTTTTGCGACTTCCTAGTTTCAATACATTCAGCATTGCAATCTATACTTTATATATCTTATTATTTTTAATGATAATAATTGTTAAAACCGTGATTGAGTTTAAAATGTACTGTATTCGAAAGTCGCTAATATCCTACTAGTAAAACTAAACCAAGATTACTGGGTTGGCAAACAAGAACTTTTTGAGAATATACTTCGTTTTATCGAATGATTACAATACGCGCATTCAGCGAACTTGTACCTGAGTTCTATGATGTGCTGTTGCAAAGCTGCTTCAATTAATCAACGGCAAGTGAATTCAATGTGAGACTATTTATCACTTAATTGGAAGGTCTTAATTTTCTAAGACTTATAGCTTAAGGTTTAGTTTGATATTTTTTTTTGACCAGAATTCATATTATTACTACAATTTTACTTTGATCTTTATAAAAAATTAAAACAAAAATTAACAGTAAGACCTGGTATTTTTCTATCATTACTACGCATAAAATCACAAGAAAAATCACACTTAAACATATATATATTACGTTAATGTAAAACTAAATAATTATATATAAAAAAAACAACCTCTTGAAAAAGAAGACTAGAAGTGACAAATTGTTGCACAAGGAATGTTTTTAAAAAGGAGAAATTTTACAAGAAATTATCTACAAGGTTTGAATAAATTAATCAAGAATAATACGCGCACAGCAACCGGAAGTTATTCTCCCCTTGTTTCAAGTTATTGTTTTGTCTTAAATTCTTATATTAAAATTCCCATTATTTGTGACAGCTTTATCCGTTTTGCTGCTTTGTTCGACTTTAGTGGAATAACTGTTTGTTCTCCTTACTTGATAAATTAGCAGCAGAAGGGTCAGGAAAAGTATTATATTGCATAAAATTCTTGCCTCAGCATATTCAAGTCACTTTATCACATGAACTCTTCATTTGTAAAGTCAGTTGGTGGCACATTACGAAACAGAAGTTGATTATGGTCGTTTCGTGATCAATAGGATACATTTAGGTGTACTTATATGGTCCAGATTTTCTTAAGAAAATACATTTTTCAAGACTAGAGGACTAAATAGTACATAAAGAGAGATATTTTGAAGCTAAGTCCCTATAAAATAAAGTATACATGCTTCATAATTTCATCACCATTCATGATTTCTTTTTTTTATTATTTACTATAATATACATTGCGTCTATAATTGGATTTATTTCGACGTTCCCAGCACGTCAGATAGTGTAACAATTTTCTTTGGTCTCAATCTAGCAAATGTTAAAACAAACGTTTTCAATACGTAAGGATCTCCATTAATATTCTGCAGAAGTCTCATCTCTTGAACGAACTTCACGTAATTCTTTCTTAAGAGTGCATCAATATTATTTTCGGTAATATACAGTTTTTACAATTAATCGGATACCTTTTTCCAGCTCAACTAACATTTGAATCAAAAATATTCCTTCGTGTAAATTGAATTTAATTCCTCAATTTCTTTATTGGTTTTGTTTAAATTAAGTGCACCGTAAATCCACGTTTAAACTCGAAACTTAATTTACAAACAGGAGAGCTCATCTCATATAACATATTTTTTAATCCAGTATTCTGGATCAGAACCCTTTTCACATATATAGCATTAATTAAATTTTAAGGGAAAACTTAACAAAAATAAAACTAACAACATATAAGAGCAAATTAATTTCATTTTAACATTTCCAAGCAATCTATTCGTGCTATAAGAAAATAATCTATTAACTACAATGTAATATTATTAAAAAAAAAAGCTCTTTCTTTAGCAGCACGAGTAATCAATTTGTATAACATTGCTAACAACTGTTTAACGCTATATTTACACGAAAGTTCTATCTGTACACCACTCACTAGTTTTAACACATAAGTGACTGCATTCTTTTTCCTATGTGCCATTTAACAATTAGGATTCCATCAACCCTATTAATGCATTACTTAATCATCTCATGTGCTCTATTGATATTACTAAATCTGTACATTTTTAAGTAACAGAAGTTATTTCTAAAAACAAGAACGTTACGATGTAAATAGACGTGTAATTCTTCGTTATAGAATACATCATACTGTTTTAAAAGAACAGAACATTAATGAGTTTTATAACTGGTTATCCATAATAAACCAAATACCATCAGAAATGTAAAACAGAGGGGAAAAAGGGTAGACGTGAAAAATCGTGTCTTCAGAAGCTAAGAATTAATGAGTTTATGCGAAAAAACAACTATGAAGAAAGAAAGACACAAAAATATAGACTGTAATTAAAATCCTGACACAGAGCTATAGCCGCATGAGCATGTACTCCCACCAAGAATCACAAGAAAATCCGGTCGGGGAAAGTAGGCACACACACACGAAGTTTGCATGCTTCATCAACGGTTGATACAAAACTGTGTGTAACTTACTTTAATTACATAATCAGACATTACAATTAAATTTCGGTAATCATTCGTTCTGTACCAATCGGAATTTTCGAACCCGATATCAATTACTTGAATACTCATTTCCCCACTCCTGCTCTCTGAAATTTACCATTCTCTCTATTCTCATCCGATGGGGGCTAACTTCAGACTAAAAAAGAAAAAGAAAATCACTTTTCGCTCTAGTTATTGATAAAAGGAATTCTACAGAGTGCAGACAGAATAGCGGAGGTAGAGATGCACACTCCATAGAAAAGTTCTCATTTTGGAATCGTTTTGCAGTGTGTTAAAAACGCGGAATGTATTGGGAGAGGGGGAGGGGGAGTGAAAGAATGAAGACAAGAAGTTGGATAGTGTTGAAGTCACTCTTGCGTGAATGAAAATAAGGAGCTAGTGGAGCACCTAGACTATGAGGAAAACTACCTCTGTCTGCATTTAATGACTCCCGTTTGATTGCACTACTTTACTACTTCATTAATATTGTACGTGGTAAGAAAACAGACTCACTCTATTTTCATCATAATGATCTTTCCTGTTTAATATGGGATAACTACAAAAATATAGAAATGCAGTTTTGTTTCGTGACTTTAAAAGATATGTGTACATGTAAGACTATAATAGACACTAAAACACCCTTTACTACATAACAATCAAGCACTGGTTCTTCACTACTTATACACCCAATTTCGAAAGTGATTTATTACACTTTAAATGTAAGCAACATCATAAACTCTCCGCTACCACCAATGTTTGTGGATTTTCGATGTCAGCTTTACTTTGAATCAACTTCAGTTCCATACTTGCAATTGCTGAAGTTTGTTTGGCGTCAGATTTTGCTGTGGAAAAAAAACATCTGCAATTTATCGACAAATTTCACTGTATATATATTTTGCTTCTGACCTATGAAATTGTATTTGCAATTTCTTATTTGTCAAAAATCAGTATAAAAGAGAGATCACCATTTCTGTATTCTGCTTTGTATTCTGGACCCACTTAAACTTCTAACCTCAATCCAGCAATTGAGTAATTAGAAGTATTACCTAAAAGTTACTGTAATTTTAAAATAAAGCGATGCACACTATGTATCAGACGTAACAAAGAGTGCTAGATTTAAGATGAATCTTTTGCTTTACCAGTGTTGTCGCAACGCAGTGCGTTGTGAAAAGGAACATCCCAGCATTTATGATGATTGTCCAATAGTTATTTCAGATTTATTAATAGTATTAGTCTTTCAAATGAAACCACTTTCAGCAGAACCATATATCAGGGTTCTTCACAACTAAAGGAAACACGTCTGCAGTATCATCCGCTACAAACACTAATAAGAGTTAAAAACATTAACACTTTTCTAACGCATCATTAAGTTCGTATACGAATACTTAATATTATACTTTAGCGTATCCTCAGTTAACTATCTTACGCTGCGAGACACCAGATGTAGATATATATAAATATAATTCTTCGCCCCGCACAGAACAAGAACACAAAAACACCACAGTGGGCTTTGTGGTAAACAAATACTATGATCACCTATCAATTACAGAAGGCTGAGTCGCGTACACCTATACAAATATTAAGCCCCACCCAAGCGCACAGTATCGATTGGATCGGGTCTGTTCGAAGATGAACACATAACTACGAGCTTGCAGTATTGTTTCGCTATCATAAGTGTATGGTGTGTGCATCATGGCTCCCAAGGTAAACAGGTTTTCGGAAGGATATATGGTGGCACTATGCCACACTCAATTTTCTGTATCTAAAATTCAAAAACAGTCCACAGAAAATGGATGCATCCCTAGGTCGACTACTATCAAGAACATAATCAAATGATATAAAAGAGTATCCAACTATTAGTTCACCTACCAAAGGGTGTCGAATGCCATCGTGCAATGTACTAACTCCACAGAAACCCCCATACACATGTGAAGCCTATACGTATAGTGCCCAAGAGAACTGTGAACCACATCCTGCGAAACATTCGATATCCGGAAGTTAAATGCCGGGAACATTACCTAAATGAGGCTGATCATTGGGAAAGACCACCTGCAGACGTCTCTATAAGCGCCATCTATCGGTGACTAGCAGACGTCTGTCGTTACACTGGACGAAACCTAGAATCATCTATCTGACTGTGGTAAAATACGCGCACAACTTACATTTCGGCCGACGAAAAATTCCGTTCAAAATTCATCTATCGTTACATGGTTGGCGCGGGATACTGGTATTATGGAAATTTCAGTACCCGTCATGTGCTTAACAAATGTAGAAATAAATTTTTCATACCATCAGCAATTTATACGGAAGATCTATTTCGCTTGAATCAAGACAAGCTTAATCACATGTATATCTCATTCTACGCACAGATTTTTGCAATGAATGGAGACAACCATCGACATCAAGGCTACTCCATTTGAGGACATACCGGTGAAGTCACCAGATGGATTTTTGCGGGTTTGATCTCGTGCCGTGACACTGTTGTCCCGGGACCTGTGGAAAGTCTATAAGGAGAAATAGTAGATTCCTCTTCCTGTTCTTTGTACAAGCATTCTATAATGAAAGCTGCGTTGTAGGGCTTTATTAAGACACACGAGAGTCACATTGATACCAGCAGATGGATTGCTCTGTGACTTCTGCTAAGAATTTCGAGTTTAAATTTGGGTACATATATGCAACTCAACCCTCTATATTTAATCTCCTCACTTCCATTTATCACAGTGTCATTTAACTCAGCTAGTTATTTCGTACGAAGTTGAACTTACGATTTCATTTATTTTATCTTTTGGATGCTAATAGTATGATTTACCTTTATTTTATGTAATTAAGCTTCAAACCCCGATGTTCCCTGTCAGTAATTTTACTTTATTTTCTCACCATATTAAAATCGAATAGCGAGCTCCTACGTGGTTCGGACTACATGTTAAGTCATAAATTCACGTCTCATATCGTCTAAATTATGGAAGAGACGTTAAACTTCAATTAATTAATAATGAAACATATGATTGATTCCCATATTTTGTCTCATAATGTATCGAAGTCAAACAATGAAAAAGCAAATGGATCAACTTGCCAAATATGTCAGCTTATTTAAGATCTCGATTTACTTTTTTCCACTCTTATGTTTACTACCAGATGCATAACTCTTTTATCGACTAGACCTTTCGTAATGACTCCAAAATACCAAACCTATTTTTATAAATAAACTGTATATACAGAGAAAAAAAAATTAAAAAATAAAATTTACCAATACTTTCCGCGTATTTCAGAGTCTTCTTCAGAACAGACTGAAGTGTACCTATTGTTTTTTCCATAGCAAGTTTAAGGTTATTGTTTGTACTATGCATCCAGGCAAGAAATACAGCAGCAAAAAGGTCTCCAGTTCCTGTGAAATTTGCTTGAAAGCGAGGGATTTTTATTCTTACAGCACTTTTTACCCCACCTGTAAATGAAAACGTAACAATTCAACAACGTCAGTTACGAACATACCAAGTTTCATCTCCCACACTAGTTAGCACAGTGCATATCTTTTAACATTCTTTCATTCAGTATACAAAGGTTACTTTCTATAGCCATACTTAGAAAAAGAAATTTCTGAAGTATGGAAATCATACCATAACCGTACCTAAAGTCTTTTTCTTAACACTGACAATCTGATGTAGACATGGAATGAAATCATACACAGTTTCAAACCAAATTTCCTGTAAATACACAACGAAAATAATAAAAATAGTAAATTAACTTAAAGAAAAAAAAAACTTTATATGTGCCCTAATCGGGCTCACTCCCATAAGTTCAACCAGGGATCGGACAGGATAGTAGGTTAGAATGGGGTTGATTTGATAATTTCAATTGAGAGAACTAGTTATGAACTTTCAAACGAACCCAAAATAAAAATTTCAATCGACCGGGAACAAACAGTTTAATGCTGATAAAGTTTAAACATTTTTTTTTCCCGCTCAAAACTCAATGACAGTTCAATTTTCGGATAGACTCAACATTGAAAACTATCCAACATATTGAATGCGCTACACTTGCATACAAAATCATGTATTTGTTCCCAGCGGTTCCAGAAAGAAACTGAGTCAAATTTTGTCACCGGCTTATTATTTATCGAGAGTCCACCGGGATATTTGGGCCTGCTGTTTGGTAAAACATGTTGAAAACACCGAATATAATTTCTGATGCCTCAAAATCGGGTAAGATGAACAAACAAGTCTAGTCAATTTTATTCAAGATACTTCTGCTGAAGTAGCGGACCGAAGAATGAAAATCTCCTGCTACTTGATCAGGAAGTCCGTTCACAAATAAAACTGGTATAAACGAGGCGCTTTGAGCTGATGAAACACTCATTGTTGATAAACCAAACTAGTGTAACCATGCGATGTTTTTGGACTTGAACTATGGAAGAATGGCTTTTCAGCACCATTTGCAACTGACAATGAGAGATTTCCGCTTATTCCAAAGATACAACGAAATTCGGCTTCAGTCAATCACACACAACCAATTTAAGTCTTCCCGATACATTGGCTTGTTTTAGCACTCTTACTGCAAAGTTGGATATCAAACACGTGACCCATGTATCCCGTTACAAAAATATGAAGTCTGGTTTCCAAAATAGTGTCAAGAATTGTGTTTCATGTGTGTTGCTTGCTCGTATACGTTGTTCCTGATTCAGAAATGCCTACCTGTATTATTTGAAGCACTTCGTCGAAAATGATTTACTAACTCTGGTATGCATCTTTGCACTAATTTTGTTAATTAATAGTTTCGTGACATCAGTTCAATAAATTATAGTTTATCATCATTCAACTGTAAAACCGCAATTTTCTTTAATTGTTTGCCGAAACTGAAGTATCTGATCCAACGTTCCAGCTTTTTCGCTTTATATTACGTGTAGATAAATCTCTCTTTAGAGCTACATATATAGAGCTGTTGTATGCTTTCTGAATGTGTTATTTCTACGTTCTTCGTAAAATTTTTGGTAAACTTTGTCAGTTTGAAACGAGCTGTGCCCGGTCGATTGGATTTTTTATATTGGATGTATTCGAAAGCTCATGATCAGTTCTTTCGAATGCAATTATCAAATCAACACCATTCTGACATTTACTCTGTCCAATTCCGAGTAAGTCTAACTCATGGTTGAGTTCCTTTCTAGTATTTCAAAGTATTTCAAAATTTCAAAGTCAGACGCACTTGCCAATCCAAAATGATGGTCGCCCTTATCTCTTACGTACAAATTATGAGAGCCCCCCCCTACGGCCTTTGGTTTGACAAATAAAAAGATTACATGAGGGCATAACATTTCAAACCACATAATTAGATTTAGAATAATTAATTTTGAATTGGACAATTTATATACATGTTAAAAATATCTTACGTTAAGACTTCACGTTTGTATAACACTCGCTCTCTACACTGAAGTACCAGTTGTCGATTGCAGTTTTAGGATGGAAGTTGTCAGCAAATCATCCAGTGTGTCACTCTTTAGTAAATTCCTAGGCATGGGCTGATCCCTCAGCTATTCTAGCTTCAAACAGCGGGAGAAACCATCTCTCACGTTGACGCCCCAGGAGGCAAATAATTTCGATTGAAGATGGGAAAGGAGGGGCGAATAACAACGTTGTGAAGACTTCACATTCGATGTTTTCTTTCCCTCAGTGACAATTATTTTCGTGCGAAACAGAAACTGCGCAGCTCTGTGAGTTTAGGCAGAAACCATTCCTACTGAACATTGGTCGCCAGCTTTAAATTTAGTCGCTACTGGCGACCGGAATTCTGCGCCCTGATCTAGGAATTATACTTGAATTAGGTGAAGATAATGCATATTACAGGAAAATTCGGGATAAATTACAAGAAAGAGCTTTCGACTTAAATTATGACCAATAGCATTTTCACAAATCTCAAGAATAAGTAGATTTCCTTTCTATAGTGGCCTAAACTGTCAAGCCTGAACAAAATTGAAAAAAGAAAAAAATATTTGCGTTTTACATTAGCTACAGATCACTCATAAATACAGAGAAGTATTTTTCGCATTATAAAAACATGGTATTTTGTGAAAAACACGGTACATTCTGGAGTCTATCATGCTATTTGTCAATGCGATATTTCTTGCATTGAAGTGACTAAGAGGAATATAGGAACAAGAAAGAAAGAATATATACGAGAAGCAAAACATTAAGTTTACAATTTGTGGCTTATCAAAATACAATTAAAAGAAGTCAAAATTATTAAGAAAACGTCATCACTAGTAGACAGAAATATGTTCGAGTTATATCACATAAGGATAGAACACCAAACGTTAAATTTGGATGGACGCAATCTTGACAAGAATTGAGATTTGTTTAACAACTTTATTAAAAAATGCAAATTTCATGATTTTAAAATGTATACATACCGCAATTTCTAAGATTTTGTAAATATATTACAAGGTCAAGCAATCTGTGTATCACAGTAGCAACAAAACTTAGTGGAAAGAATTTCCTGACTTTTTCCAGTTTTCCAGAACCTTTTTCGAAATTTTCACTGATAAGTAATTACCCACGTCTACTTTCACCATGTTCATGGAAAAACAAGACCAAAACACATGATTATGATTATACATAAGTAAGATACTTTTTCTTAATCAACTAAAAACTTAAGAATAAAATACAAATACAACGTCTTTTATTATGAAAGTACAAAACTAATAAAAATTTCTGCGCATAGCAAGAAATTAAACATCTTCCCTGACTTTAATCTGCAACTTTAGTCACATGATCAAAGTTTTGCCTCATATGAAAGGAAAAATGGTACAGTGAAACACTTACCGAAAAGGGATAGTTGTGTGACACAATATTGGCTATGGTATTGTAAGTGGGTGTGTGACAGGTTTATTGGCAACTATATAGATAATGATTTTCGCCCTAATTGTACTCAAACAGGTTTATTGACAAATCTCTCTGATAATTTGCTCATTTTTACTTATTACCTTAAATGATATATCAATCTTTATTTTACCCAACTATCTTGTATGATACATTGATAAGCTTGTATGCATCATTTCATAAAGAAATTGCACCACCTGCAATTACTTTAGAGCACTACTATATTATACATACATACATACATACATACATAGAGGTGTTGGACAAAAAAATCTAGAACGTTTGCAAAAGTGTGAAAATCACACCTAGTATTGTGTGGAGCATCCTTTTGCGTCCAAAACAGCTTGGATCCTACGTGGAATGGACGTATACAGCTCCTGGATCGTAATGTGTGGAATTTTGTACCCTTGTTCCTCCAAAACATGCTCCAGTTCCTTAAGGGATGCTGGTGGAGGGCAATGAGACCAAACACGCCTTTCTAACTCAGACCTCAATGGCTCAATTATGTTCAGATCTGGTGATTGTGGGACCCAGGGGAGGTGTGATAGCTCCTGGTCATACTCCTCAAACCATGATTTCACCGTTTTTGCAGCGTGACAGGGTGCCAAATCATCTTGGTAGATGCCATCACAATCAAGGAACAATATTTGGGCCATGGGTAGAACCTGGTTCCCCCAAATGGCCTCATACGCCTTAGCATTCATCATTCCATGCAGGGCTATGATGGGACCTGCAGAAAACCACGATATCACTGCCCATACTGTAACAGAACCACCCCCATGCTTTACAGTTGGGAGCAGACAGTCTGTATCATAGGCCTGCGACGGTGTTCTCCATACGTAAACATGACCGGTTGTTGGAAACAAGGTGAAGGTCGATTCATCGGATCGCATTACGTGTTTCCACTGCTCATGAGTCCACGCCTTCTGGTCCTTGCACCACTGGATACGCCTTTTCGCATTTACTGCTGTGACCAGGGGTTTGGCGATAGCGACCCTGCCATGAATTTTCATTTTATGAAGTTCCCGTAGCACTGTTTTCGATTAAACCGGGTTCTGTAGGCCGGAATTGAGTTCAGACGTAATTTTCATTGCAGTGGTCTTCTTTTTAGCTGCTACAATCCGTTTTAATGTCCTCCGGTCCCTATCTGACAGGATTGTCTTTCGACCACTGTTGTGCTTTGCAGACGTCATTTGCCCATAAATTGTGTATGCCCTCGTGACATTGGACACAGTGCTTTTCGATACCCCCACAATGTTCGCCACTGTTGCCACTGAAGCTCCAACTAGACGGGCACCTACGATCATGCCTCTTTGGAAGTTTGTCAGGTCGCCCATTTTACCGCACCAATTTCACACCACGACACTCACAGGTCACCTGGTTACTGCTGACGGAAGAGGAAGGTCCACATGACACATTAAAAACAAAATAAGATCGGCAACCGCAACACGTGTACAGTGGAGGGTAAAACTTACGTGTCCTGTATGAAGTGTTTTTAGATTTTTTGTCTACCCCTATATATATATATATATATATATACAGGGTGGGCCATTTTAATTAATCCACGGAAATATCTGAAAGATGATAAAACATAGAAGAAATTTTTGAAGTACACGTTATATATTGCTAAGGGGGAAAACCAATTCCGCCAAAAGTACCCCTCCCCGCCCCCCGTAAATGGGGGTAACGGGGGGTAACTTTGAAATGTCAAATGGGAACATGGGTCGAGTGATACCTCGTTCGAAAGGTCTTGGAAAACTAAGTAACGCTGTACCAAAAGATGTTTCATATTGTGCACCAGTTTCAAAATGGCCGCCATGATATCTTTCGGAAACGCCAGTACCCGTAGTATGAAAACCATGGAAGGTAAATGAGTGGAACAAAATTGAAATACGTAAATATCATAGGGCATATCGAATGGTGTGATCCCTGTGATCCCAGTGGCCTCCCTAAAGGGGTCTTGAGGGCTAACTTCAAAATTTCAAATAGTAACATGAGTCGAGTGGTACCTCGTTCGATAAATCTTGCAAAATCTAACATATTGCAGGAGAAAACGATTGATGTCAAATGGCAGTGTTCTCAAAAGGCCGCCGAAACATAGTATCCGTGTCAGAGAAAAGGTTTAGTACCCGTAGTATGAAAGCGATTGGATAAATCAACAGAAGAAAAACTGGAGTAGCTAACTGACGTAAGGCACATCGAGAGGTGTTGTCGGGGTGACTCCAAGGGCCAACTGAAAGGTATCCGGGGCCAGCTTGAAAATTTCAAATAGCAGCTTGAAGCGAGTAACATCACGTTACATAGACAAATTAATATCAAACAGCTTCTGTAAGAAAATTTTCGACATGAGACACCGTTTTCAAAATGATCGCAAAGACATGGTGACTGTCTCAGAAAACGTCTAGTGCCCATAGTATGAATACGGTTAGATATAAATGAAAATAACGAAAATTAAATAGGAAAACTACGGAGGCGTTCCAAGGCTCGAGAATAATACAACAGAGATAAAAAATATTAGAGTAAAATTGCCATAATGTATAGAGAGAAATCCAAGTCCTGCAAAATAATCTCTCCCTGCGCTCTGTATGTGAGTGGGGTGGAAAGTAACTATGAAAGTTCTAATGAGAACTCTACTTTAATTCGTAAATTAAGGCTAACCTTACAAATAGGTATGGTGTAGTTGAAACATTTGTTTGTAAGGATGACGCTGTAGTGACTAAAAAACAGAAACTTTTATGCAATGCGTGCTGGCTATTCAGAAAGCATTTCGAGGATATACGTACACACCGTTTCGTCCCTCAAGCTCACAATGACATGAATGCTAATAGTTAATGAAAATGTAACTGTGGCCATCCGCGTTAACTTAGTGCACCAATTCTCTATGCATGAAATCTGCCTTCCAAACAGCATTGGGTAGGTCAAGCGTACGCCCGAACCGTTGTCCGGTCGGACATTGAAATTTTGAAGTTAGCCCACAAAACCCCTTCAGGGAGGCCACTGGGATCACAGGGATTACATCATTCGATATGCCCTATGATATTTACGTATTTCAATTTTGTTCCATTCATTTACCTTCCATGGTTTTCATACTACGGGTACTGGCGTTTCCGAACCATATCATGGCGGCCATTTTGAAACTGGTGCACAATATGAAACATCTTTTGGTACAGCGTTACTTAGTTTTCCAAGACCTTTCGAACGAGGTATCACTCGACCCATGTTCCCATTTGACATTTCAAAGTTACCCCCCGTTACCCCCATTTACGGGGGGCGGGGAGGGGTACTTTTGGCGGAATTGGTTTTCCCCCTTAGCAATATATAACGTGTACTTCAAAAATTTCTTCTATGTTTTATCATCTTTCAGATATTTCCGTGGATTAATTAAAATGGCCCACCCTGTATATATATATATATATATATATATATTATTGCAATTATTGCGGCATGAAAATTTTCATTCAAACAATAGAACAGTAAATTTCCATTAAATTTACCGTCTTCGGTCCCATATATAATATATATTACACAAAAAAACCGAACATCGAAAAACATAACACAGATAACTTAAGTTCGGTTCTGTCCCAATAATTAAAACACTTTCCATTCACTTGAAATTAGCATGCTTTGTTTTTATATTAACAGCTAAAGTAACAACGTATCTTCAGAAAAAAATCAATAGTATTATGTAATTCATTTCTTTTCTCTAAACGCTTTATTTCCTCATCAATATTGTGCATATCTTCCGTTATTTTAATCGTCTTAGCTTCAAGCTTGTTTATTTTCCTGTCTTTAGCAGGTTTTTGTTTCTTTTCCTGTTCCTCTTGTCACTGGTTTGTTGTTTCTGCAAAAACGAAGAAAAGCATTTCGTGCATAATGAATCCTGAATTTCCTTATGGATAGTTTTTCAAAGCAACCCGAATAAGCTAATGAATCATACAAATTTCTGTAGACACATTCTGCAATATCGGCGAAAATCCAATATGTCCAAATCAGTTGTTGGTTGTCATGTAAGGACATTATGTGTAGCAAAACCAATGTCAAACTTCTTCACAGGAAGGCCACATCAATTCGTATACATAAACTCGAAGCATTAAAAACTAGGTTTTACAATTCATTTTGCATAGGTCCGACAAAGTGTTGTACATCAGAAAATTGACTGAGAGGAGAGTCAATCTGAAACTCTGTAATGAAAGGTTCTGCTTCTGAAGCAAAAAGTTTTAGAAATATAACTCTAAGAATAAGAATTTTTTCTTCTTCCGCTATACCTCACACGATCTGATAGCTCGGAAAACTCGCAACTTTCTTATCCTTCCTGACACGTTGAATATACAACAGAATATAGGTATGTTAATGGCTTACTGGGAAACGCTAATTTGAAGCCAACACAGAACATAATTTCACTAGAAATTTTTCTGAGCTTCTAGTGAATTTACAAGCAAATACCCGTTCTTCGCACGGGGAGAATGTTTCAATTTGGACATAAAGGAGTGAATTTGGATTTAAACTGCATCGAAAGTGTCACTGTTCGTCTCAGCGACCCCGAAAAGTATGGATTCAACATTAATCTCGGTCATTTTCGATCATTTGTATGTATCTCACCCTCCCCCAAGATGCAGAGCTAAATTTGGATTTAACCGTTATTGGAGGTGTCACTGTTCATCTCAGCGACCCAGAAAACTGGATTCGAAACTAATATCGGTAAATTTTGATCATTTTTAAATATCTCCCCTTCCCCTAAGTTGCACTGTCAAAGTGAAATGATAAAAACCATCCTAGGCCGGAATCTTATCTATGTTGAAAATTTAATAGAGATCGATCGAGTAGTTCAAGAGTTATGAAGTCAAAAACTTAGCCACTTTAATTTTTAGTTTTATATATATCCTCCCCCTTCCTTAAGTTGCACATCAAAGTGAAATGATAAAAACCATCGCAGGCCCGAACTTTATATAACTTATGCAGAGCTCTTACAAAATTCAACAATTCTCCAGTTTGCGACTTCAATTGTAGCCTTAAATGCTCCACGCACAGTAAATAATCTACAGCTTCCTATCAAGTATTACATTATCATTTGACGACGTCTTGATATTTGAGTTGAAGATTTGAAGAAGTTTAAAGCTTATATTAGGGCCATCCACTGAAAACTGAATCATCTTTTTTAAATTCAAGGGGCTCTCTCTGAAAGAGATTAAAAGGTCAGGAGCAGAAGATTAAAAGGTCAAAGTCAAATAACGCATGCACATTTGCCTTTTTGCGGTTTTCCGGAATCGCACATCTATGTCTCCTTCAACAACCGAATTAGTTCACTTCTAAAGTACGGTGATAACCCATAAACTAAAGTAAGCTATTTTCTTACACTGAAGCTACATTTTTCCGCTTATTTTACTGTCTGTAAATAATATCTACTTTCAAATCTTTAACAGCATGCGCATTGATGCATGTCATTACACTTTGAATACACTGTTAACAGTTTTGCTTTCATAATGCTATCTTTTCCTATGAATCCCTGTAAATTACTTTGTTTCGTCCCTGAACCTGTACCCTCTTGCATCGAAGAATCCACACCAGAGCATGCAACATCACCAGAATCCTTTAAGTTCTATACAGATGACGTATTAATAGGATGACACTCCACGAAGATACTGACTTATTTTCTTGATTCACAAAGGCATATTGATTCTAATATTAAAATGAACGTGGCTACCTGTATATGCTTTTCACCTTTCTTGTGACTTGCTACCGCTTCCAGTTAGATATTACTCAGCGAAAAGACACTCCGGTAAATGCTGTAGCGAGCAAAAGATTTATCACTTGGTACTTCCCCGAATCCACGATAAAGAATTATTTAACAACCACGAAGGATTGAACGTAGTTTTGGAAAACTTGGAAACTAACTTAAACAACCACACTAAATCACCAGAAACCTATTACTTTGCACACCCACCCTCCACTTCTCGACCGCCTTTCTATACAATATGCTGTCGTAAATAAAAACTTGTTTTTTATGATTGCATTAAATATTTTTCTTGAGCCACGTACTCCGTCTATATCTATTGCATAAATTAACTTTCATTTGGTACTTCCGTTCCTTTTCGGGACATCCAGTTTTTGTTTGGTTTAGACGTTTAAGCATTATCAAGTTTCTAAGAAATGAATATGTTAAACTAAACCACGAATACAAGAAACACTATCGCACGCTTAATACATGATAAGAAAGAGTATACACTCATTCTCAGGTTGCTATTTATTCATTTGGAATTTCTTGTAATAATGTTTTTATTACTTAGTATTAACCTGCCGAATCCATAATAAAGAATTATCTAAGAACCAGAAAGGATTGAATGAGGTCTTGGAATACTTGAAAACTATGTTGAACAACAAAATATTTGGATATTTACAAAATTCTACTTTTCAGCAACGAATACTATCGCTCAAGTAAACTAAATTCCCATGCCAGAAAGCAAGTAATATAAGCTTATTCCTGAGAAAAATAAAAAAAAGTGTCCTGGAACATTATTTAAAAAAGCGAAAGAAGTCAATGATTGCAGAACTGCAATGATTTCCAAAGACGGCTAATGGTTATTGACAGGCAAAACCTCATTGCTTAACATTTATACTTCACATTAAAGTATTAGTTTAATGTCCCTCCAACGAGATAGTAATTACTGAGTTGATGTTGTAAGAATGAAAGGAATGTGAACATGAGGAGAAACGGAAGAACCCAAAAATACCTTCCCACTCGATGGCCCCAGAAGAGAACGATCTACCGACTACGCCACCGAATTTTGTGTTTAAGTTAACATGCGAAAATATTTCAAACTTGCATAACATCTGAAACATGATAGATATCTTGGATTAGTTTCCTTCATTCAATATAACACATGATAATAACACGTCAGCAAGAAAGAACCTATTTGCTTCCCTAATTACAAGACCTAGTTACAAGGATTTTGGCGAAAAGTAAGATATAGAGCAGCAACATATGAATATAATGGAGATCCCATTTAAGATTTCTTTTCCCCACAGTAAAGATATGAACATGTCAACATTAAAACAGAAACTGCACAACCTAAAATTTCGTTACTTCCACAGTATACTGGAAGTATCGCAAATTCTGACCGTCTCTTCTTCTTGTTTTTCATTTCACTGCGAATCGTTAAATAAAGAAATCCAGTCTTTGTCACTCTTTGCAGGGGGTGCTAGCAGGAGCGTGACCCCGTACTCGTCTGACCCGCAGAACAGTTTATGTGTTCCCCCTCTCAAAAGCTGCACATCTTGTCTAAAAAGATCTTGTTTTATAAAACTCTGAACATTTCGTATTGGCATTGGAAAAGGATGCAAAAATTTTGTACAAAGAATTACTAGATGGGGGGGAGGGAGAGAAAGAGAAAGAGAGAGAGGGGGGAGACGTTATTTGAACTTACATACCATAAATATTGCTCGTATCATTTTTAATGTCAGAATAATTTTAAAATAAGAATAAGCAATATTTTTAAAGAAAAACTTATGGTACGAATAATCATAATTAAATCACTACAACCGTATAATTATTTATGAAAAATGATTGAGTACGTACCTATTAATGCATAATAATATATATATTACATCATAAGCACAAAGCAGCAAGTATACTTTGGTGTCCGCAGACATATTCTATATTTAAAGATACAGAGTTCGATTAAATTAGTCTGACTACCTACTGATTATCGACTCAATGCATACGCTGATATGTAACTTTATCAGCAATATAAGCACTTCCGAAATAAAACCTCTTTGCGAATTAAAATAGATTACAATGAAAATACAGAAGCTCAAATACAACCAAGAATTCGAAAATTCTTTCATTTGTGTGATAAGGTACCCGCACTTAATGTAGAACACGAAACCCGATAAAATCGAAACTAATGGAAACGAAAAACGGTTGGAATTGTGCAGCGTCGAAAATGAATTTCCCATAGGATCATTGATCCAACTGCATTTCGTGAATGATTCACCAATATAATATTCCGCTGCACACGCGAAAGCAAAAGATAATGCGTACAACTACAGAACATAAGTTTGTTACTCATCGTTAGTCAAAGTTTCTAAGTTTGAACCAACTACATCTGAAATCATCTTAAAATTTTCATTTCAAATGTTTTTAAAATCTCACTCTTCACAAACCGAAATTTCCTAACTTTGATCTAACTATTCCTGGCCTTCTCTTCTTTGAGAAAGGACTAAGTTAAATAACATGTAACAATCTTTATGACGTGGAAGCTCTTCATTTAGCGTCCGGCAGTCAAATCATCACAGTATGGTTGCCGAAATCATACATGAAATTAATCACCTGATTAGGATTTTTAGGACAGATATAAACGTTAGTGGTTGTTATTCACAACTTAAAAAAAAAATCTTTATTAGCAAAATCAGATATTTCTTACATTTACACTATTTTATCTCTCTCTCTCTCTCTTTATATATATATATATATATATATATATATATATAGTCAGTCTTGCAATATTATATTCAAATCATAAATCAGTTGAAAATATATGCACAATGGGAAAATTTAAATGTTTTATTTCAATTTTGGGTTGAGTTTATAGTTGTACAGTAAGTTAACAATCCAGAAATTTTCTAACATCTCTATAATTTGAACTATACTAAATTCATAGTATCTTGTTTGTTATAGCTTCGGAATTATTTCACAGTATTAAAAAAAATAAAACTGACCAAAGCGCCAAATATATATTAATAATACTTGTGTAACAGTTTCGGCAGATGGTACATTGCAAAAACTGTTACATAAGTATTATTAATATACATTTGATGTTTTGATCAATTTTGCACTATTAATACTAAATTCCTAGTATGCAGCTCGTTAAAAGCAATAGCTAATTTGTGGAAATTTTACTGAAAAATCAAACCACGAGGATACTTGAAAAGCTAAATAGAGTTTATTGAAATGAACTCCTTTTCGCACTCTAATACTATATATACCTTCTTGTGATAAGTTTCTTTAGGTCTTGTACTTCCGTACAGCATTGCTTTTTTCATCATGATTGCTAACAAAACTAAACATATTACATTACATCACACCAAAATGAATTTAGCGACTTGCATTGGATTTCATGCATATGAATATTCCTGTAGCTTAATAGTTACTCTATCTTACAATGGGTAACGACAAAATTTTCTGATTTGAAGTTTAATTCTAGTACGCTATGTTTATTAACCACATGACCGAATATAACAATTAGAAGAGGAAGACCGTTAAAAATAAACCATACCAAGAAAACAAATTGTTTTTCGGCAAATATAAATTGTATGCCGTAAGTTAAAAACCAGTATATTATTTGTTACCTATAGATGCTAACGTTTAATAATTAAACTCACCTATAACGCTGCTAGCTAATCCAAGTAGGTATTCATTGGAACCAAGATCTGTGGAAGACAAAACAACAGTTCGTACTCCTTTCTCATGTAGCATACCCATCACTTTCCATGCATCATCTTCAGTTTGGATTTTTATTCCGGTAAGCAGCCTTAATAGAACAAGAGCGTTTATTACAAATAACATACAAAATATCAAAGTTGATTACTAAACTTGGTAAAACTAACAATTACGACAAACAAACAAACAGAAAAATAGCAAAAAGTATCTTATCTTGCATAATCGATAACAAGAACTCACGAAGGCAATGTTTTTTAAAAATATTATCACTACTTCTGGGTAACCCCGATGGCAGAACTTTCTTTGTCTTTCTGCGATGAGCTTTTGTAAGTCAAAAGTTTTCTGCGAGAATTCTTCAAAAATTTTCTGCAGAAGAAACACTTGTGATTCTTAAAAATACGCTTTACGCGACGTAAAAAACAGTTCAAACTATATTTATGCGAGTAGTCCGTCCATTTAAGACATCTACCCATAGCCGGCACGTTTTTATACTTTTCTGTTTATTTTATTTTATTTTATTTATTTATTTTTTTTCTCTCTCTCTGGCAATTTTTCTGCACAGGCGCGGCAAATCTTCTGAGATCACATCGCAGATCGCAGCATGTTCTGCTATGGGGTGGGTGACACACTACCATGGTACGCCAAAACGTTTTATGTAATTCTCCTAAGTGTATTTTAAATAAATAAATAAGCACTGACCTTGTGTCTCGAAAAAATATTTCTTCTTTTATGTCGTTTCGTTTCTCTCTGTGGTCTTCCTAAGTAACTCTTCTTTATTGCTATTCCCTTTCTAAAGTCTCCACTCACGACGAGGACATACTTTAAACTCCAAAATTAAGGATCTAACGAAACGCTAGTCATTTCTTTGTGCAGTTTGTAGAATGTTATACATCTTTACTTTTGGGCTTCTATTATTGGAAAAATGAACTGTAATCATCTAAATATTTTAAATAATTATTTACAAAAGTGTACCACTAATAACGGTACGGAACGGTGTAAAAAAAAGTCATCGACAACACACATGTTCTTCCAACGCTACTGCGCGAATTCAGTCCTGTTTATGTAACAAATCTTATCTGCTTATTGAAATAACTAAAGAGAATTTCTCTTCTATGGAAATTCTTGTTACTATCTTTTGCATATTTTTAGAGATTAAAAACTTTAACAGTCTTGTAGTATTACTTAATGCCAATCGTTCTGCTTTTTTTCAGTGGTCTGTGCTCCAGGGAGAAAACTGTTTGTGGTCAAGAAAAATGTTTTGAGCAGATTCAAATTTAATTTATGCACATTGGTAAACTATTTGAATTGTCACTTTCAATGTCGTGTGTTACAGAATTCGCATCTATAGAGGATTTGGTGTGTTAAATAAATAAAGAAAAAAGTTGTTTCCTCCTTTCAAACCTAAACCCTAAACCTTATGTTCTGTTTCCCTTAAGTGGCTGGATAAGCCTGAAGTGGAAAGCTTCTCACTTCTCGAATCCTTCACGTGCTTTTTTTCATTCTAGTTGAAATATTCCTTTTCGTCTACCCATTAGGAGGCAACAAAAGAGTTCTTCAAGTTGTTATCTCTCCATATAGTAACCTTTGAATTTGGACAATATGTTTTCTAAACTGATCCCAGATTTCATGGAAAAACTGATGTCGAAATATCACAGAAAATACCAGGGGATAGATAAGTCCATTTTTTGTGTTGTCAAAGTGTTATTTTTTATGGCATGTGAAATTCCCATATAGTCTTCTTCCAGTCTTCTTGTGGAAACATCAAATCCACTTTTGTTTTCTAAATTAAACAATAACTGTAAATGCTAACCAAATTCAGATTCTTCGGAGATGATGTGGACAGTTCTTTGGGAAAAGTTTTTTTCATACATTTGCTTTTATCAGATTTGAATGTGCTGAATCTTTGTGGAAAAAAATAATCACACATTTTTCCTTCCTATATATTGGGGTAAAGGCTTTGTTGTGCCGGTAAATTTTTAGGTCCAGAAAACTTAGGAGTTTTGTTCCTCTAAGCTTAGACCTTTTCCAACGTAAATTCTATATTTTTATCCTTATAAATAATTAAGCAATCGTCGACAAATCTAAAATAGTTTTAAACTTGTGTTTACTCAACATTTTGGTTTCGAAATAGTTTCTTGGAATGTTGGCCAATAACGGATACAGAAGTCTATCGATAGCGAGACCATTTTTCTGATGATAAATTTTCTCTTCGAAGGTAAAATAGCTGTTATATATAATTTCAATTTATGAATATGTATCCCATACCATCCATTAGTAAAAAGTACTTTCTACTTGAATGAGAAAAAGCGGAAAGGCTATTACTCACCGCAAAAAAATATGTAGCAGAATTTTCTTCTACATGAATTTTCTCCAATAAATATTATTTGGAGTAATCTTTTCACTACATACTTTCATCATTTGGAAAGCAAAAACAGAAAACAGTGAACAGCAGTGTACAATGTCAGTGAGTTACCATTCCCGTGAGTTTTAATGTTTGACAGATTTGTTTTTTACATATCCTAACCTTTTAACCACCCTTCATGTTTTTTAGCCTTTTTGAAGTCTACCACAGGCTGATGAAGGAAGTAGCATCTTCCAAAAGCGCTACCTGTAGCATGTAGAAGAAAATTCTGCTACATATTTTTTGCGGTGAGTAATAGCCTTTCCGCTTTTTCTCATTGAATATAATCACCGCACGCAATAGTGTGATACTTTCTACTTGTTTCACAAACACGGATAGAATCGTGTTTGAGTACTTTTTCATCTGGACAAAAAATCCGCTACTCTATCGTGATAAACGAAATTGGGACTATAAATGGGATGACATATGTAAATGCGGTATATTAATCAAAAGTCTAAAATATTAATATTTTTTATTTTTTATTCATAACAACTCAAAACAATTCAAAATGTTTTCCAAAGCACATAAATTAAAATATGTTATGGTTTATCTTTCTGCTCAAAACAAAGTTTCTATTGGAGCACAAACCTAGAGACGAGGCACAGACTACTGAAAAAGAACGATTGGCACTAAGTGATACAACAAAGCATTAATTTCCAAAAATTTACAAAAAAAAATACTGTAAAAAAATGTTCTCTTTAGTTATTTCAATAAGATGATGTGGATAAGTGCATTTTTCTTATTTATATAAATAGAACTCAATTTGCACAAAAACTTTGGAAGAATATATATGCTCGCATCTTTGCACATAGTTCCTTACCATTATTAGCGTACACTTTGTATCTAATTATTTATAATATTCAGATTACTAAAATTCACTTAAAAAAAAAAAAAAAAAAAAAATTGAAGCCAAAAAGTTAAGTGTGTCTGATTTTTCAAACTGCACAAAGTGATTAGTGTTTTGTCAGATTCTTAATTTTGGAGTTTCCAGTATGTCCTCGTCGTGAATGAAGATTCAAGAGAAGAAATGCCAGCAAAAGAAGAGTTACTTAGAAAGATTCTAGAGGAAGTCGCAATGATATAAAAGAAGAAATAATCTTTCTGGAATATACATACAAATATTAATATGTATCCTATACCATCCATTAGCAAAGAAAAAAAATGCGGATACGTCATTTATTGTCATCAATTCTGTTACAAATTTGAATCGTTTCGCCATAAATATAATATTATATATATAAGAAATGTTATCATTTATCAGTCAGTCATATTTTCTCAGTGATAAAGCTTCTTTTTTTTAAAAAAAATAAATACTCGTTTTCCTATTAAAATACAATGCGTATCGTAATTTCCTCCAGGGTTTCAGTACTTAAAAAAAGTCTTATTAAGTGGAAAAACTAATCAAGCTTTTGTAGAACATCACATATTTCAATATGTCCTTCTTTAAGACGCAGTGTAAACTAATTCTATAATTTAGTCCGAAACATCTGTTACGCCAACGGCTGTCACTACGATCCTTGGTAGAACCTTTAGAATATTCTGTAGCATAGAATTTCGATGTAATTCCTAAGGGAAAATTTACATATTAGGTCAGGTGATATCAGTTGCTAGGATATGTAAGAAGTACCATTTTTATACGATAATTCAATCAAATCACCTGAAAAATGTTACATGAACTTGAACAACACTACATATGGACATCAATGTATATATATATATTTAAAAAAAAAAGAAAAGAAAAAAAAAAGAGATAGGACCTTGCCGACCTGTTCATCAACACAAATGCAACCAATCCTCTGCACCACTAACTAACTGTCTTTTTTTATAGGTGCTTCCTTGTAGAACTCAGCATAAAAAATTCATTGCGAGAACCTCTACACCAGTAACTAACTGTCTTTTTTTGTAGGTAGTTCCTTGTAGAACTCAGCATAAAAAAATCATTGTACCATCATTATAGACTTGCTTTTGGAATCCAAATAAGCAAATGATTTTTTTCAGTTTTACGTCCCACTATTATGACGGGTAGACTAAAGGAGACGGTGATAATGAGAACGAATGAAAAGGTGGCATTAAGGAAGAGAGAAATCCGGAGAATCCCAAGAAAACCCCCACATGCGGTGTTTGTCCACTACAAAGCCCACTTGGTGCGAACTGGGATCGAACTAAGAATTCTAAGCACCAAAAATGAACACTCAACCACTAAGGCACTGCAACCTTCAAATTCAAACACGGAGTACGCTTTCTGTTCACTTGTACACTTGTAACTCCGAAACTACTACTCCTAGCGGAAAAAGATACAACTACATCACGATTCCATGCGCACATTTGTTATACAAAATCCTAATGTTTTCCGCATCCAATAAACTTCTTTCCGCTGTGCCTAAATTTTCTTTTAAGACCGGAAACCCGGAGAGAATTGTGATACACACTGTTGTATTATCTTGAATAAGAAATTATCATAAATATTATGGAATATATGGAATAAATATTATCATAAAATTCAAAATAGAAAAAAGAAAAAAAGGAAAGAGAGCATAATATTTTAAACTTTCTTTCCGCGAGAAGTGAAAAATTCTACTTACAAGTTTGACTTCAGCCAGAAACCTGCAAATAATTCAATTTCATATGTTTCTGTGGTTTATATAAAAAAAAGATACAAAAGGTATACAACGATTTAGAAAAATTTTATTCTGGAATAGCATTCTATATATACTGGTGTACAAAACCTAAGGATTACTCACATGATTTTGATTTTGATTTCTAACCTTTGAACGGGTGGTTTTGATGTATGAAAAACATATTAAACGAATCTCGTACTGGTCGTATACGTTCAACACTACTAGATTAAATCAGTGGTTCTCAACCTTTTTGGATTGACAACACACTTGACTGAACGTTCACGACATCGCAACATACTTGCTTATTTTTTTTTATTAATAATATGATAACAGTAAGACTAGGTATAAGTTTCTATAAAGTAGTGGCTCTATGTTTTACTATTCATTGTTATTACCGCTTGAAGCGTTGACTGGTACAGTCTGTCTCAAAGTTTATTTTAACTAATTATTAAATGCTTCGTATTTTTTTTTTTTTTTCTAAAATCTTCTGACATACATTATGGGATTATGCGACACCTGGTTGAGAATCACTGAGTTAAATCAATAGCAAATTTACTGCCATATTCATTAAACGAAATCGAATTGTTTATTTGAATACTATTGTCAATATTAGATAGAGACTAATTTGGAATCCACAGTATAGTAGATCCTGACCTCTAACTTTGGTGTTGCATAAGTCACAAAAACTGAAACTCCTGGAACAATAACCGCTGATTACTTTCATATCTAATATTCTACTGTACTACGATTCTATCAACGTTTCCAATTTTTAACACAGGTTACTCCATCATAAAGTTGTTTTGTATTCTTATATTAATTTATTTTAACATTAATTCGTACTGTTGACTTCCAATCACGATTTAAATATGGAAATAAGCAAAAACTTTATGAAAAGAACAAATCGAAATCACGAGTTCATGAAATAGTGCAATTTCGGCATTTTTTTAAAAAAAAAAAAAAAATCTTTAATTTAAGGTTTTACAATTATGCTTTTGGTGTGAATGGTAAACACAAACGAATGATAATATTCCGTGGACCTCAGATTTTAGTACGAAATTTATAGACACGATGTTCGTCACTACAAAATTCCACGGCATGGATCAAACTACAGACCATTCGCAACAGGAGATGAGCGTTTTATCACTCAACAACTGAGTTTCGAATGAACAAACTGCTTGAGAAAGGTTCATCAATTCAAAAAGAGATATGGCTGAGTATGTAGGTGAGTTTAGTATTTACTTCGTTTAGTATAAATCTAATCGAATATCGTGTAAACGACTGATTGGAGCACATGCTGTTCTCACAGTATACTACACCCAAACGACTGAACAACGGCGGTAAGTAGACTTTAATACAGAACTGATACATTTCAGCTGATTATTTATGTAATATGTACGCCAATTCTTACATTACAATTACACGAAAACTATTGTCGTTGCTTGAAGAGAAAGATTTAGAAATGAAAATGAGAATGAAATGAAATCTGTCAGTTTTACGTCCCAGAAGTATGTTCTGTAGGTTAAAGGAAAAGGATAATTAATGTGAGTGAATGAATGTGAAAGCATCAGTGCAAGGAGAATATGGGAGGAACGTCAGAATTCAGAAAAAAACTCAGACATGATGTCACCCACAAAGCCACAAGGCCTCGAATCGAACCAGGACCCACTCCAGCACAGAAAAGCGTTCTACCACTGAGCCACCATGTCCCCCTAGAAATTTTTTTTAAAAAAAGTGATAAAAGTAAACTTACTCGGCTTCATATTGGTTCGGAGTAACAATATCAGCCAGTGGAACTATTACATCACGATATATTGGTAGAAGCTCCTTTGGTACATACATCTGGCCATTATCACCCATTACAGGATCACAAACTGAAAACAAATAAATAAACCACGTTACACGAATTAAATTATTCAGAACAATCATACAAGACTACATAAATACATATCTTTTCAAATGACAAGCTATTTGTCATTGCGCGCTCTTTCTATTTGATCCAAACGCATTCGCGCGGTATTGTCAACCTGAGACAGGCGATAGTAGGGTTATGGCAGTATATATCGAATACTTAAGAACATTCCTATGAATATTTAATCATTATTTTCTATCAGTGAGGAACAGGGTACTGTTTTAGCGATAAAACTGTAAAGGTGTTATTTATTGGTTGAAACCAACCCTTTATGACAATTATAATTAACAATTTTGAAATTTGAAGAACATTTAAATAGCAAAATTGTATTATTTCATGTATCGAACGGGTTGTGTTATATATCGATCAATGAGGTTTTAATTATCGAACAGGCTGTTTTATATATTGGAGAGCGGGGTTTAAATATAGAAGCAGAATATTTTATTTTTAAACAAGTTCACTTTAAGGATAATATGGATGTAGTTTCATTGTAAACACATTGCAATAATTCTAAAATATAAACTAAGATAGCAAACGTTAAGAGGCATACATATTAAAGTGTTCTAAGCTACAAAATGTTTGTTTCATATCGTCACTATTCAGCACAGAGAGGAGCATCTTACGTTAATCTTTTTGGTTACCTTTCTTCTTATTCGGTTCTTTCCGGCATTCCTCGGAAGATATTGCATACACTTTCTTAAGCCTAAATTGTTGGAGTTTCTCCGTGGCTTCAGTAAGTTTGAGAAACTCTTTAAAAAATCGTCACTATTACTTGAGGGAAGGCGAGCATAATAATTTCGAAGCAATCTCATCTTGATGCAATATTTTGACTTGTGAATTTTACTCCAGTTTTCGAAATGATGACACCTACAAGATCCTTCTTGGGTGAAAGTGCGTACACATTTAAGCGTTCATTATGCCATGTGAATTCACGATTAACACTTTCTTACTCTCGTTTTCTTCTTCTGAGCTTCAATCATTTGTTGTTTAGTTTTTATCAGCCAATTTAGTTTCATGTGTCACACTGTACCGGATTTTAACACTTTTTCAATAAGCATTCAAATCTGAATCATCATCATTCTGTTCCTCTTCGTCACGTCTTAGTTTGTCACGGAACATATTAAGAACACGAGGAGGCATGAATTCTTCCAGATCATCAAGCACGAACTTCAGTTTTTGATGAGGAGTAGGGAACTTTTGTTGAGAAGATTAATGCTGTGGTTTTCCCACTGGGATATTCCGAATATCGTCAACATACTTGGTATAGTCCACAGCAGCAGGACTCAATGGATAAAGACCACACTTACGAAATGCGCTTTTCACACTTTCTGGTTTGACGGCATCATTACAAACTTTCTTCTATTGGGGTGCAAAATTTACCTTCGTTATCGAGAGTTTTGATTTTCTAGTCCTAAAGAGCATTCTTCAATGCTCGTTTCAAGGGTGAAAATACGCCTATATCTAATGTTTACAGAAGATGAGTGACATTGGGGAAAAGACAATACACCAGTATTCGATGATCGTAACAATATCCACTGACTTGAAGTGATAGACGATTCCTGTGCCCATCAAGAAAGAGAATAACAGGAAGTGTGATTTTCTCAGTGTCTAGCTACAGACTAAACCGTTGGAGGTAAGTCAAAAATGTTGTAGTCTTCATTCAGCCACTTTGTTTTCTCATAGATCCATAGCTCAGGTACATTCTTCTTCAAAATTTGCTTAAGTCGTATGTTGCTGTAGATAATCATGGTTTGGATGCAACACCCGTCAGCACAGAAATTGCCAAGTACTGTTATGCCCTCTTTTTCTTTAGATGTTGCTGTAATTTGACGCCGTACTTCTCTTACACCAAGGGACTTTCCTAAAACCATGTGGAACAGAAAGTTTGTTTTGTCAGCGTTAAGGTTCCTTCTTGGGTCTTCCATTATTGCACTTAATCCCTCAGATTCAAGATAGCTCGAAAGCGCAGCAAACCAGCCGCGCATTCTCTCTTCCAAAACCACAGCCCTGCCCTTGCTAGTAGTTTCAACCTTCTTCTGAGACAGACAAGGATGTCTTCCCATAAAACACCTGAACCAAATTTCCCCTGGTCTTCCATGCTTGAACGATGTGCTTCTTCCTAACGACTGTACAATTTCCTGAACAGTGCCCAGTAAATTAATTTTCTTAAACGGAAATCCTTTCTTTGCCATGTTCATTACCCATTCAGAAATTCCCTCTTTTTCTTGTGGGCTTAGGAACGGCTTCCGGCCAAGAGCAATCTGTCTTCTGACGCCCAGATAATTTATTGTTTAAAGTTGTGATAGGAACCTGGAAGGTTCTCGATACCTGCCTTTGGGACATCATACCGGACCTCACCTGCTGAACAGCTTGTCAAGGCAGACAACGAATAATGGAATGGTTTCATTTTCTGACAGATTTGATTCTGATTTTGGAGACACCTTCCTTGTTGGGTTTCTTAGTTTTGCCCGTTGTCAAATTCTGAGCAGTAGTTAAGGATACTCAACAAAAATGTAACAATTATTTATGATTAACTTCAACTGGGATACTAGTCTATACATTGAGGAGAAAAGCCCGGGTCAGAAGTGTGAAATAATGCGATCAGCACGACGTAAGACCTCGATTAGATAGTCTCTCTTTGACGAAACATTACAAAAATGGTAAATCTAAATATTTTTATAACGGTTTGAACCCATTAACTATCAGATACAAGGTAGATGGCTTACAATTCAGTGTAAAACTCGGTATTCAGTGCAAGAGAAATCAACAACTTTAATTAAATTAATATTTAAATCAGCAATAGCTCTTCGAATTACAATAATGTTCGATACAAAAGAACACTTTTCCTTAAAGGAACCTCTTTTATCGAACGGCATTTCGATATTACGAAATGGATCTCGAATATCGAATATTATTTTCTTTTCCCTTCAAATAAGATGATAGCTGAAAAGTAACGTTATAACAAATAAATACGCATATATTGATATTAACATATACAGGGTGTCCACTCTCAAAGCGTTTTGAAATTCCCGGTTTTCCCGGCTCTACTAGATAAATTCCCGGTTATAACGGGCACTAAAAGACGAATATTTTGCGAAAGAGGTGGAAGGATTATTATTTAGTTCCCACTCAAACAACATAAAATTATACTATCGAAAGAAATTATATTTTCTTACCTGTTTTCATTACTTCCCGATAAGTGCATTGATTTTTTCTTCCAGAAGAGCAGCTTCATTTTTTTGCCTCAGCAATTACCTTTGCCTTTTTAGCTTCCAATTCCAGTCTTTCTCGCGTCACACGTTTTCTCTCTTTTTCCACCTTTTACTTTTCACTCAAATCCTTCGCCTTTTTCTTCAAATGTTCAGTATACCGAGCATGTGCATTTCTGGCCGCATGTATCATATCTTTGTTGATTTTAATTGACTCCAATCCACCTAATGCACTCACACCATCATACACTTGTCTCATGGCAATCAGGCTCTCCTGTTTGATTCTCAAAAATGCATTCAGAATTTACAGAAAATCTTATCTCTACTGATGCATTTCCGTGTGACAGTATCAAAATACATTGTATAAAATCATTGAGTTCTTGTACACTGTCCTCACTGAATACGCTAAGAAGTTCAACATAAAATGGATCCAGACGCTTCTCCTTTCTTTTAAACGTTTTGCACTGATGAATAGATTCAGGTGACGAAAATACCTTCCAATATTGTCCCATAATTTTATCTGCTTTGCTCCCGTAAACCATTGTTTAGCTACCATCTCCAAAGATAATGTCAAACGCTTCTCCGCTAGTGTCAGGTTGTGACCAATAAGCACAGGGTCGAGACACGAAATAGCTCGAGTAAGTTTGTATTTCAATGGTGACCTATCCTTTATTTTACTAATCATCGCTGCGATAGCTTCTCTGCACGTTCGTTGCAGTGTTAGCTTGTCTAGATCCGTTATTTCCTTGATTCCACGCATGGCATCCCTAGTTGCAAAGCCTATGTCCACATCTTTAGCAGGAAGAAGATTGTTTGGATCTGATATATCTATTTTTTTGAACAGGTGCACCTGCTTTATTAAGAACATCACCCTTCACTATTTTTTCCATTAATCTTTGTACGAAAGAAGTGTGCTCTTCATGCAAAAAGGGTCCCATGGGTTGGTCTGTTTGAAATTCGGTCAAAAATGGTTCCACCATTGAAGCAATAGTTGAGAAAAATGCTAATTTTGGTGCTAGCATTTTGTCGTGCAAATTTCTTCTCTACAAATGAGAACGTTGTCGAGTTAGGTGTTTTCTTGTCCTTCTTGACACACGCAAAATATTATATATATATATATTTAAATGAGCCAACATTAATAAGACTCGAGATGTAACGTCACTGTTTTCAACCCATCTAACAGCACAAAACTTCTTTGGGAAAATATCAGATTCAGTGTAATAAGTGTAGTCCGACCTTCGTGCTGGCGAATCTTTGAATAAATAAGACAAAGCACGTAAAAAACCCCCACTAAGTCCCAATCTGTCTTCTGCATGTCGGTTTTGAAGGCCCCATTAACTACATGAAGACCGCAACTACCAATGCTTAACAACACTGGACTTTCTGGCATATGTTGCTGTTCAAGTTGCAAATCTGACAATAGTTTAAAATTGACACTTGGCCCATCCTGAATGAGGTTCTTTAAAACGTCCGAAGATACCTTTTAACACATCTGACGCTGTTGAGTATCCGAGAAAAACAGATGTAAACATCTTGTTGTAACAAGAGATTTATTTGAATCCCAAAATCGTACATGTAAATCCATTTGTTGCCTCTGAGAAACTTTATTCAATGATTCGTCAAAGCAGATCACAACGTAGGTGCAGTCTTTTAATAACCTCTGAAGCTCTCGCTCGAAATAGGGTGCTAATCCAAACACTACTGTGCACCCCACTTTAGTGTGATGCTATTGCATTTTTTCTGCAATATCACTGTCAGAAAACATCAATTTAAATGTTGATGCACAACGCTCAGCTTTTCGGAGAGACATATGGTTCATCACAATTTGTAAACACCAAAGCACCTCAGCTTTAGTAACTGAATCTGCTAATAGATAACGTTTAATACTAGGTTAAGAAGTAGAATGAATACTGACTGACTGACAAGAAAAAAGATGTGTCATTTTCAGTCGGAGATGCAGAAGTTGACGCATGACAATGATCGGTGCATGAACTTTGCTTACTATTAGTGTCGGACGAGTTTTTATGACAATGATAGGTGGATGTACTTTGATGACTATTAATTTTGGACGACTTCTTAAACACAACATGAGTTAATCCATTCACAACGCAAATGAAACTCCTCCAGCTGATTTTTCCACTGTATTAGGCAATAAAAAATAATAAGAAAGCATAATAATATCTCGGCATATGTCGGCCTGATAGGGGCCAGAATTTCTTACCCAAAAAAGTTGCTTTTTTAAAAAAAAAATGCCTAATTTTGGTTAGATAAGGTCAGTTTTGGTTAGGTTGGGTTAGGTCAGGCCTGGTTAGGTTAGATTTGTTTCGTTATTTATGTTTGTACTTACTATCACAGTTTGTATAGATTGGCCCGCAAGAATTTGCGCAAGAAACTTCAATATTTCGCTTACATTAAAGTGGATTATTGCCGGGACCGGAGTGACGATTGCTCATCAGACGCAATCCCACACTCGCTGTTTCATACATGTTCATGAACAATTTATTTATTTTCTGTGGTGTGGAATCACTGTAACAAAAGCCTTTCTACTGTTATTCCATAATGTTGAGAATAATGACGATCAAGACGTAATATGCTCCTTTGTACTTATTGTGCTGATGTTACCACACGTAAAGGACTAATGACTTTCTTACTGACTATTTTGTCTTTTTTAGTCACTTCGTGATGCAGAAGTAACTCTTGCCTAATCCAGAAAATTAATGCCCTCCTTTATTTTGGCATTCCGCGCCTGAAAACTGCTTTCGTTTTACATATTTGCTCACATCCGTACATTTGAAGTATTTTTAAAACCAGCTTTAAAGATACTCAATAAACTTGTACGCCATCAATAAATGTTTTATGAGGACCAGTCCTACAACCTCCTGATGCCGCTTAAATGTCAGATAACAACGGGATGATAAGTGATCACAATATTAATATATTATGTAAAATGAGAACTACTGCCGCAACATCTTGATGAAAGTTTTAAATTACTCAATAAAGTTGTATACCAATAAATATTCCCTTAGGGCAAGCTCTACAATTTCCTGAAGTCTCTTAATCGTCAGATAAGATAATGGAATGATACCACTTACCACAATACTAATGTGTTATTTTACGTAAAATAATAACTACTGCAGTAACATCTTGGTAACTTATCTGGTGGTTAAAGATATCAGGAGATTGTAGAACCAAACCTATTACTAAACAAGCAATCATAACTGCCAACTAGACAATCTTATTCCCGCCATTTACTATTCGCATTCATCTTTACATTGTTATTCATTTTAAACAAAAATAATAATAAAGAATATATCAAAGAAACAATTCGTACTACTTAAAGTTGAATTATAGTTAAATAATTATTCATATTTTTTTTCTTAAAAGACCAAGGCCAAAACAAAAGACCGCACACATGATTGCTGACTACAACACAACGCTCTTTCAGGTTTCAAACAACCCCCTATACAAAACATGTTCGATAAGCGAACCACAACGTAGGATTCAAGCGAGCGCCTGTTTCACCGTTGCTACGTTCACTTGCGATTCACCAAGGATGCTGAATTCGGACAACCCAAACGGTGCATACCGACAGGATGACGCTGGAACCGACCCAACGAATCATGAATTCAGAAGCGCCCAGTGACTTATCGATAGAAAACAATTGAGCTACGCCTTGCGTTTTTAACTTTCGGCCTTCTTCGGCTATTATCGTCGTGTTTCCCGGTTCTTTGGAGAAATTCACGGCTTATTCCCGGTTTTTTCCCGGTTCATGAAATTCCCGGCTATTTCCCGGTGGGTGGACACCCTGCATATAGTATTATTAAAACGATACCTTATAATGACACCATCACACATAGGAAAAAGGATTATTACTGCGGTGTTGCACCTTACAAAAAATATAGCGATTTCTCCAATCTCCCACCAAAACCACAGACTAGGAAACTTTCCCGCGTTCGCTAATATCGAAACGTATCGACCTATTGATTTTTATAAGGCCAGGTTTGGAAGGATGTGTTCACAAATTTCAGATAGTACGCAACGTTTTTGGTTTTCTTATTTCTTAACGAAATGACCAAGGTGTTCGATATTTACTGCCATTACCTTATATATTGCTTTTTAGACTGTTGTGAATGTTGTAAATACCAGACGCTCTCCCTAGAAATATTGTATCAGCTAATTAACTGGTTACTTTATCAAGTAGAAAAAAGAAGTATGACACATAATTTAAATAGCATATATCGTTAGTTGTCACAATACAAATTTTTAAATATTTCCATACAAAACAATAATGAAAAACTTTAGAATACCTTGGTTATCTTATATAACTGAGATATTTTGATTCAAGCTTTTGTTTAATATTTATCTGTTATAGAAAATCGAGTCCATACCTATTACAGGATAAACAAAATAACTTACTGACTGACTGTAGTTATTCTATTTTTTCAGCTAAATACATATTTAACTGCATGTCTTACAAACAGTTTAATATATGTAATACAAATAGTTTAAGAAGAGAAACAAATAAAGTACAGTTTCGTAAAATATTTTTAGAACAAACGCTTCTTTATCCAGATAGGCAATGCGATTTTTTTAAAAAAATATTTTTTGTATTACCTTTCATGTTTGGTGGGAACATACTCTTAGCTTTAGCACTAAGCGACTGAGTTTTTAGCTTTCTTTCTTAGTAAATGCAGCTCACTGTGTATTTTCGTGAGCTACAGAAAATGTCCTACATTTTTTTCTTTAGTCTTTATCTTAAAAAAAAAAGGAAGAAAGAAACCAGATCAGAATAACATGGGCAAAAACTTGTTTCCGGAAATGTCA
This sequence comes from Thermobia domestica, assembly GCF_964235325.1. Taxonomy (NCBI): domain Eukaryota; kingdom Metazoa; phylum Arthropoda; class Insecta; order Zygentoma; family Lepismatidae; genus Thermobia; species Thermobia domestica. The sequence goes on along the minus strand of NC_137458.1, from coordinate 239,196,819 downwards.
AACCAAAGACTTTGGAATTCAATTCATTGGTGTCGTGTATGTGTGTTGAAGTAAGAAAGTCCCGCTCCGGAGGAAGATTCCATGAAATACTGAGTAGCAAAATTTGGAATTTACGATTCGGCCTTAACTACATAATACAAACTGTCATACACGATGCTGACAGCATGATGAAAGAAACGACCGGCCTTTAGCAGTTATAGTAGAAAAAATTCAAAGGTACTTAATTTGATTGATATTTATATTTCTAGCATTCATAGTGAAAATTCTAAATTTTAGTGGAATAACATTTTTGACAACATAGATGATGTTCTCAATTCACTTATTATAATGCCTGATGGAGAAACAGTACGAAAGGACAGAAGAGTCTGTAATCCAGCAACATTGCAATAGACGGAGAGTACCACTGGCTATCTCGTATAGTTTCTCGCTTGAAAAGAACTGTAAAAGTTGTAATTTAATTTCTATCTTTAAATCTGAAGAATTCGTGTAGTCTAATGTACATTTCATTCTGCAGACTCCTACAGAACTAAATGTCAAAATAACTTCAGTTGAAAATATTACCTTAGTATCTGCTTAATGATACTAATGAACTCAGCTACGATGACAGTTTTGAGCTGGTCTCTGAATTCAATCAGATGGAGAGTAATAAAGAATTAGAAATTTTATAAATAATCCTAATATAATATAACATAAGGTATTACGTTAATGAAAATTAGGAAGTCCTCTTTCAATACTTGTAAGTTATATTTCACATGCCATACAGTTTGGAACTGAGACTTAAGTAGTAATTTTCTGTTATCATAAATACAGGAACGATCACATCATACATGTATAGAAGTAATATTTCGAATGCTGACAAGGGAGGGTCACGAAGTGGCTCCGCTGAGATCCGAACGAGACAATTGTGTTTGCATTTGATATATTATAACTAGACGAATCCCAAAGTTATATATGCCACCGGGCGGAATATCGTGAGTTACAACATATTTCGTAATGTAAAAGCTATAAAGCTGGCAGAATAGTTTGAACCGGGTCATTTGTTGGGTAAATGGAAAGCTCGGCGAACACGTATCCCATCATTTTCAAGGACACACTTTTTGGGATAAAAAAAAGTTTGCCCCACGGTCCCCCGGAGGGTATCAGACGGCGTCCAACTCAAAATTTTCAAATGGCAAGGGGGTTAAGTAGCATATCGTTTGAAAACTGTTGTAAAATGAAAGAAAATGGAGCAAGTCTCGATTCTCTACAACTCTGTGCAAAATGGCGCCGGGTCAAAATGGAAACAAAAACTTAATTGGAAAGTCCATGGTCAACCACTATAATTCGGAAACGGCGAGAAAAATGTGAAAATAGGAAAGAAAGTGTGGCATTATTTTCAAAGTACAACGATTTAAGTTGAAACATCTTGTCCCAGGACCCCCACAGAGCCAGGTGGAGTCCAACTAAAAAGTTTCAAATAGCATGAGGGATTAAGTAGCACATCGTTTGAAAGCTGTTGTTAAATGAAAGAAGATGAAGCAAGTGGCGAATTTCTACGACAACCCTGTGCAAAATGGCGGCGGATCAAAATGTAAACAAAAGCTTAATTGAAATTCTATGGCCACCTTGAATCCAAGATGGCCGCTTAAAACCTATGTCATTCATACCAGTACAAATCTAAATCTCTATTTTTCTTTATTATGTATTTAGAAACAATAGGAAGACTAAAGAACAACTGAATTTCGATTCACTTCAACTATTATTTTATTCCGTAACAACACATATATATGTTTTGTTCCTAATGCACGTTCGTCACGGTTCTCTCTTCATTTACGTGAATATAACGAATATGCGATGAACACACAACTCTGACTTCCTATTCATACTGCTAAACGAAAGTTGAATACCTTCGGGTATTATTCTAATTTTATCATACGTAGTTCATACATAAAGGACTTGCTCCACCAGTCAGGTTGGGAGCTCTATTGTAATGTATTCGTGATGGTTACATTTGTATGAAATTCGTTGGTTTGATTGCAATATTTTAAGCAATACCAAATACACAAAAACATTCATTCACAAGATTAGCGAGCAGTACCAAACTATGTGTAAATGATTTCAGTGCATCAAGCTGCACAAACTTTGTTGGTTTGCCATAATATTCTAAGAAACAGCATATTTATATACCAACTCATTTTTCACGCTGGCAGCCATATTGAATTACAGATCCTCTTGGATATTTTGTGGATATCTGAAATTAACAATAAACGTAAATACCACATTTCGCTTCTGCAACATCAGTGGTTTGAGCTGGACATGCGTTCGATACACAGTGCAGCATTTTGAACTAAAGATGTCGCGTTTTTTTTTTTGAATATTTCGCATCTTTTCGTTACCTAATGATCAACATTCATGCCAAATTTGGTTTTACTAGCTTCAGCAGTTTAGTATGCATATCCTTTCGATATAGGTTTTAAGCGTCCATCTTCGGTTCAAGGTGGCCATAGATTTTCAATTAAGCTTTTGTTTACATTTTGACCCGCCGCCATTTTGCACAGGGTTGTCGTAGAAAGTCGAGACTTGCTCCATCTTTTTTCATTTAACAACAGCTCTCAAATAATGTGCTACTTAACTCCTCTTGCCATTTGAAACTTTTTAGTTGGACCCCACCTGGGACCCTGTTGGGGGCCTAGGAAAGACGTTTTAACTTAAATCGTTGTACGTTAGAAACAATGCCACACTTCCTTCCCTGTTTTCACATTTGTCTCACCGTTTCCGAATTATAGGGGTGACCATGGACTTTCCAATTAAGTTTTTGTTTACATTTTGATCCGCCCCCATTTTGCATAGGGTTGTCGTCGAGAGTGGAGACTTGCTCCATTTTCTTTCATTTTACAACAGTTTTCAAACGATGTGCTACTTAACCCTCCGTGCCATTTGAAAATTTTGAGTTTCACCCATTCTGGGTCCCTGTGGGGGACCTGGGGCAAAGTTTTTGATCTCGAAAAGTGTGTCCTTGAAAATTATGGGATACGTGTTCGTCGACTTTTCCATTTACCCAACCGTTTCCGAACAGACGACTCGATTCAAACGATTCTGCCAGGTAATTTTTGTAGCTTTTACATTACAAAATATGTTGCAACTCACAATATCCCGCCCGGTGGCACATAACTTTGAGATTCGTCTAGTTATAACATATCAAATGCAAACACAATTGTCTCGTTCGGATCTCAGCGGAGCAACTTCGTGACCCTCCCTTGTGAGTAATTTGAGTATGACGGCAGAAACTCTGCACATCTTTTACATTACCTGTTAAATTTCACTCCTGAAATCTCTATACACAAAAGAAATACTGACTGATTAACGGCCAGGTCAAACCGCTTAAGCTAGAAACTTGAAATTTTGATAGCGCATAGGATTTGTTACGTAAGGTACCACTAAGGAAGGATTTTTAGAAATTCGACGAGGAAGGGAGGGAATAGGTCTCTGTAGGGTTAAACTCTGTAGGCTCATGTCTCACATTGTCTCGGTGTTGGTAGAGGCGCTTAACTCCAATCAACCTGGCTATACTAGTACGTGACCCTAAGAGCCATCATAATATATATGTATGTATATACCGGTATATTCACCAAAAAATATAAGAACTGACTTGTTCTTTTATACCTTCTTAGAATCTCTGTGTTTCTCTTTTATATAATTTTCTTGAATATGAAATGACCAACAACAGACAAAGAAGACAAACACAGAAATTGGTTACTCACCATATACTAAATTAGGGTTTACATTCCGCAATTGCTTAACAACTTCTGCTATTTTGGAGAGAAACGATGGAGAACCTACATAACCTGTCAATAGATGAGAATAGAAATCCAACTGATTCCGATGAAGACCTTCTGCTAAGTCACCTGTTAAGAAATAATACGGAACTTTAGTCTGCATATGAAATTTTGGTAGTACGGGGCACGATCAATAATGAACAAAAACAACAGAAAATACATTTTAAGCATGGTGCTCCCATGCGTTGTTCTCACTTCTTAGCTCTCGATAACTAACTATCTAATTGCACTTTATGAACATCTATCATTTGCTAAAGAACGAAAAAGAGCATTGCTTGTTTTACAGGTGAAATTAAACAACAATAATGACTTCATTTCATGGGAATTACTGGTATCTTCAGCCGGTATTCTTTTTGTCATACTGATATATGTGATTTGGCATTGGCAACTAACTTCATAAATTCCTGACTGAACTGCGTCCATGTAGTAATTTTTATATTCAGGTAAGTGCTTTTCTAAAATGATAGGCGACTTTAAAGCTACTCTCTAACTGTACTTTCCTTGCTAGCTTCTGTAGTCAGTACAATAATTTAGATCTCAACGGTATAGATATTCTCAACTGCTGTGTGTTTTATTGTCTTTACTTATCAAACTATTCTTCCGATCTTTCTTCTGGGTCCCAGTATTATGGACTATCACACGGCATTGCAGTTTCCATTGCAGCAAGCTCCGGCACAGGACAAGCATGAGAATTCTATCCCACTCCTCCCTGCCAGCTTTCTGTAAATCATCCAGGGTTGCGGTCGGCGATGTTGAAGTCGTCCTTTCAATAATCCAAATGCGCAAAAATCTATTGGTCTGACATCTGGGCTTTTCACAGGAATGTCTTCAAATGGAATGACACAAATTCGTAATTCCTCTGCATTTCCTGATAAGAACGTAGTCAGAATGGATTCTTGGAAGTATCTTGCATTCACCATCACGTTTTTGTCCACCTTGCGTATCGTCAACTTACCCTCATATCCGAATCCCGTAACAACCATAAAGCCACGAGGGAAACTTTTCCTGCACTGACGAATAAAGGTGCTGAGCCGTCAACATCACGGTATGTGATCACTAGAATGATTCATTCATTATGACAACTTTCTTCCATTTGGAACCCACCAGGTACTTTTCATACAGTTTCCTGCAGTTCGTCTCACGTTCAGCAATGTGACGTGGTAGCAGACTATGTACACGGGGGACCCGGCAGAAATCCTAAAAGCCAGAAGTCCTAAAAATCATTTCGCGGCACAAGTCCTAAACTGCAGAAGTCCTAAAAATCATTTCGCGGCACAAGTCCTAAACGGCAGAACTCCTAAAAATCTCTTGTGGCGCTACCATCGCGTCCGTAAGAAGAATACTGTCAATCTGTTAGTCAAAGTTTTAGATATACTGTTTCAAATTACAGAACCTTAGTTCTTACAAGTTATTTGTATAAATACATATTCTATCGTTCTGAAATAATAAATAAATAAATAAATAAATGAAGCCTATTGTCCTTTCTTGCTCTTTCCATGATATATTTCTATGTTGACAAAATTTTAACTTCCTACCAAATGTAATTCCCAGATCTTTCATAATGTCTGTTTTTCTCTATTTCCACACCATTGACCTCATATTAGTAACATAATATTGTGTTTTAGTTATGTACGTCATAAAATTTGCTTTCCTTGTGTTGTTTGAAGTAAATTATTTCTACAAATATATTTCTTGTACAGAAGTCTTTCTGTAGCAAATAATTGTCATGCTCGTAATTAACTACTTACTCGTTATCATTATTAATAATAATTTTAGTGTTACTAACATAGTTGTTACCGTTGGAATTAAATACGTTCATATTGGTATTATGGCAACTACTTACTACTGAAATGTCTAGTGAGCTTTTGTTCTAATTAAGTAAATTTTGGTGGATTTTTGTTCTACTCTTAATAAAATACGCTCCGCATAGTATATATTGCAATTCTGAATGTTTGTTTGGTTTCGGAAGTCTGGTAAAATATGCTTTTTAAACATTTTTTTATTTTTTATTTATTTATTTATTTATGTTTTAGGAATTTGTCTTGGGATTCTCGTATCTCCATTCGAAAGAAACTAATTTCTTAACTAATTATGTAATTAATTCTTAGAATGAAATAGGTTGTATTATGTAACTCGTGTATAAGTGCAGAACAGATAGTGATAATAATAATCTTAGTAGTACAAATATAGCTGTTACTGTTGGAATTAGCTACGTTCGTAACATTATTGCCAACTAGTTGCTGCATCGTCCCAATTTCGTGTGGTGGTGGCGAATTTCAGAACTAAAGCAAGTGAATGAAAAAGGCAGAAGTCCTAAAAATCATATCGCGACACAAGTCCTAAATGGCAGAAGTCTTAAAATTTAGGTCTAGTGCCTATATTTTTAGGACTTCTGCCATTTAGGACTTCCGCCGTTTAGGACTTCTGGATGTCACCCTGTACACGTGCCTTCCATACACACTTCAACTTGAGGCTTGCGAATTGTTTTGTTCACAGTTGACGGTGTGAGGTGGATTTCGTGGTACGCCAATTGACGGATCCCCCATAGCAGTGTCACTTTGCATGCAGCTTTTCTCCTGGTGGTTTTCGTGGGTGACTGTTTCGCAAGGAGAACCTGTTGTGTGTAACGAGTCACAATAGCTTTCGAAGTAGTCACCCCGAGTGTTAACCCATTTTCCCGACATTGTTTCACGATGCGTACGTACGAAAACTTCACATGCAAAAGGCCATTGCGTAATCCTCCCAATACAGGTCAATTTCCGGCGCCATTTAATAACACTCACGCACCTACAAAGTCAGACCCAACACTGCTTCCGCCAGCAAACCCATGGTTCCAGCATGATACGCCAGGCGGCAATACCGAATCGAAAATGGTCGGATTTCCAGCGAACAACTTTCTGTATTAATCCTATTCCTGAATTGGAAACAAAATACGCTCCACAAAACCAAACAAGATGTTAAGGAGCAAACAGTGAAACCTGACAAGATCTAGTTGTTACTAAAAATTTCAATAAATCAAAAAGAGATTTGGTAACAAAACATGATTATTCTCAATTTACCATACAGCAACTGCATTTTCTTGCTAGTTCTAAATATATATCTGTCCTCAGAAGTGTGTTTTACTGTAGTGTTAGCAGTAGCAAGAAAAAGATATTCAAAAGAAGATTTTTTTTTTCGAGAACGAGGGACTTACATTAGCAAGGTCTTATCTTCATCATTTTTCAACTGGGCACGAAATAAAACTGGATGATGACATTCTCAAAAGTGCCAAGAGTTTCATGTGTCACTCAGAGCTACCAAGGAAGGTGACAATAACTCCTCTTGAAACAGTTTAGTACATTTACAAAAAGTAAAAATTAGTTAATTAATTAAAACATATATAGGATGCAACGGGGTAATTACGAGACAAAAAATTAAATTTTGATGTATTTCAGAAACTATTGGACGGAATCTCACGAAACTTGGACAGCTTCATTCTCCCAGTAATTAATGAAGATACTTATACTGAATTTTATGTATATCATAAGTTTCTAGAGAAAATTAGAAAAATCAATGCCTCAAAAAATCCCCGGTTCGGAGTAATTTTGAGACACCCCGGGGTAGTTATGAGTAACACGATTTTCTCAGTTTGTAAAGCACTTATGAGAATGAAACAAGGTGTAATTATGAGACAAGGGTTTCTACTTTCTGCTACATATGGTGGACTATTAAGACACTTCATACAAAGTCTGTGAATATTATTTTATTACAAGAATTTTTATTAGCAGTTGTTTTTACGGAGAATAGGGTGAACATAAAATAGGATAAACATTTTTATTGACTGTTTACTATGAACGAAGAAATTGTAGTAAATATTAAACATCAGTACTTAGATTTGCATTTTCTGATAAGGCTCGGAGAAGGACTAGTTAGATAACATTAGTTTTACCGCAAAAGAAGTGAAATAAAACAAATTTTACTTTGTTTCCTATGTTATAGGCTGCATATTACAACCATTTACATGACTAATCTTATAGATAAAAAAAAAGAAAAAAAAGAAAAGAAAAGAAAAAAGAAAAAAAAATAACTTTAAAGAGTGAACACAAATATTCATGGACAAGGTCCACATAACCCAAGTTCACCATAAAAAATGAAATTGTAGCCATAGCTACATTTTGGCTACAATAACAAAATCACTTTAAAAGCGTGAAAATGAATATTCCTAAACAAATGCTATGCCCAGCGTTTCCCAACCGGTGTGCCGTGAATAGGTCGCTGGTGTGCCGCGAGGAATCGAAACAATATTATTAATTTTATATCAATGAAATTGCAAAACGTAGGAAAATGTATATTTGTATTTCACATTACTATGAATCTACAATTATAGCGGGTTAGTGTTCCATACCGGATTAGTGTTCTGTACATTTCTAATGTTGAAAAAAGTATTTGTTACCATTGCTATGACAATTATTGCTTCTTTATTGTTGCAGACTATTTAGTAGCTTGAAAATTTAAAATATCGTTCAATCCTTTCGACAAATTAGCTACATTTGTGTTTTAAAAGTAAAAGAGATTTGTTTCTTCGTTCGTTATTTAGTGATCTTCCTTCTTAGTAAAAGGTTGGATACAGTTTTTAAAAAGAAAGCGTATTTTTAAAAATCTGAGTCCAATATTTCATAGCAATTGTTTTCTATTTTTAAATTAGAATGAAAAATAATCGGGGAAAACCAGCGATCAAGCTTTCTTCTCTGTGAGAAGATCAATAATCACTGCAAAAAAATCACTGTGTTTTATATTAGAAATAATAATATCTATGTGTGCCGCGAGAATCCAAGTAACACCCGTAGTGTGCCGCAAGTTGAAAAAGGTTGGGAAACGCTGGCTATGCCTATATCCCAAGAATACACTTTTTTTTTGTTAACATTTCTTATACAGCGACAAAACTGACAATATAGAACACCAGAAACATTAACATTGCAAGTAAACACGTGAAAAAAAAAAAAAAAAAAAAAAACACACAAAAAGTATAGTAAATTTACATACTTTGTTTTAGGCTGCAACTATTGTAACTCTCCTCCTCTGATGAATTCTCCCCGAAGTAGTCCCCCACCCGGAGATCCGAACAGGGGACTATTTTACCTCCGGAATGTTTTACCACAGGAAGAACCATTATATCTATTTATTCTCCTTCTTCGTCCCTTCTGTGAAAAAGATAACGTGGTAGTATTCCCATTTCCTTTCCACATCTCCATGCCGTTGATCACCTAGTGGTTCATCCGCCTTTTAGGACAGTCTCCCCTCCTAAGAACAAGAAGGTGCCCTGACCTCCACCCGCTAATGTGCCCTTCGAGAAGGCCGTTGGCACTTGGTAGAAGCTGACTCCTTATCCCGCCTATGTTAGCCGCCTAAAACGTTGCCCGCTTTCTTCTGCGAGGAGGTGTAGGTTTGGATTTTCCCTTCGTTTAGGATGAGAGCAGAAGGCTTTTTTCAAACCGCCCCAAGCACTAGGCTACAATATTGGTAAGAAACGCAAAGTACGACCAAACTTTTGTAAGAAATTGTAATCTAAATAGCCTACTGCTAACATAAGAAACCAACTAATATGGTTGTCTGTTCAAAATTTGAAAAACTGAAGATATTTGTCTCATAACTACCCTGGAAATTCAAAAATCCACCTCAAATTTCTGAGGTCGCTGACACATTTTGTATTGGCAAAAAATAAAAATAAATAAATAAAATAAGATAAATAAAAAATTACCGTATAACTTAATACCTGTTGTTTCTTAATATCTCTAATTTGCCAATATTCCCATTCTTCAAAGAAGGGTTGTTCTCAATAGCTACAGCCAAAAATACCACTTCTGGTGAAAATTGGCCAAACTGGGAAGATGTCTCAGAATTACCCCGAGGCACCCTACATAAATTAGTTACCTAATTCATCGTCATTGAGTACTTGTCCTTTCCAGTAACCATATCCAGTGTGATTGGAAAATTGTACGGAATTAATGGCATCTACTTCAAAACCCAATACCTGAAACAAAATATTCATTCTTTTTTAGTTTCTAATGTTTACAAATAAGTTATTTTCAAATCATAACGTTTTCGTCCCGCAATATATGCAGCAGCTCAACTCTTATAAATAAAATCGAATTAAGGGATACATTCTGTTCTGGTATTAGAAGAAAACAAAATTATAAGATGGTTCTGATTGTTTCCACGAATTGGGGGTTATTCTGTTTTTAAAATACAAAAATGTAAATAGGAAATGAAAAGGAAGAAATTACTAACAAGAACCAGATCGTTTTACATAGCCAATAATCTTAAGATCTCGTTACTATGGATTCGGCACTAATATTGGTCGCTTTTTATTATTATTATGTATGCCCCTCTACTTGCCTTTGGAGGGCTAAAGAGATCTTGCCACCACTGGGAGCTGAGCTCGGACTTAAACGGCATTCGAACTGGCACTAATTAACTTAATCAGGCTGAAAACCAATGATTCGACACTAACATCGGTCGATTTAGATAGTTTTTTGTGTCACCATTTCACCTCCCAGATGCAAATGGGGCCTTAAGTTTGACTTAAGCGTCATCGAGAGTGTCACTATTTGTCTAAGCGACCCTGAAATATGTGGATTCGATACTAATATCGATCGCTTTTGATCATTTTGATGTCTTCCCTTCCCTCCCCTAGGAATACTAGGATGGTTCTTACTCTAACTGGGAGCAAACTTTGGACTTGAGGGCACAAAAAATGTCACCAATCAACTTACGAACGCCGAAAACTATGGATTCGACACTAATATCAGGCAGATCGATTATTTTTATATATCATTCTACTCCTGCTAGGTGTGCTAGGGGTCTTATCCTCGCTGGAAGCTGAACTGGGGCTTGAAGTGCATGGGAACTGTCACTGATCATTTGTAGTATTTAATGACAAATCAATTTAATGAAATCTTATTAATTAGATGTTCAAAGTTTTGAGCAAATGAGGCTAACGCATATAACAATTCACTATTTTACTTGAGAATCGTACATGTATTTAATTTAATCTTTATAGCAAGAGTTGATTCTCTAGACAGGAAAATAGGTGAATGAATATAATACTACACCGAGAGAAACTCAACATCCCTGAACATTTTCCACGTACGATAAAACTAACCAAACAATAATAAAAAAAAAATCACTGGATATCTCAATATTTGTTTCATCGGCGATGTTAAAAATTTTCTCCAAGTAATCTTTATAATTCTCTCGTCTTCCGACATATTTAAGAACATACATCGCCTAAAAGTGAGGAATAAGGTTTTATTCTTGTATCGGGAGAATTTACTGGAGGGACTGGACTGCAATTCAGAGTGATACTTTCTTCAAATACTTATGATGTATGACGCCAAACGGTTTTACCACATCATTATCGTCACACAATACATATTACTCCAAATACATTAACAACACAAAGGAAAATTAAGTTCAATTTCAAACATTCAGTGGCACTTCACTTACAGTTGTTCTGAATTGACTTAAGTATCGAACTAATAAAATTTGTTTAGAAGAAAGGCGTTTATATGATACTTAGACACTATACTGCCTATCACCGGCCTTCTGGATACCAATGCCTATTACTATAGCAGGGCCAACAAAAGATGGTCTCTGACGTTTCTTACGACATGCGGAGGGATAATGCAGTTTGTTACTACTGTTACTAACTATGGTCACTCTCTCTTATACCATTAATTAAATTGCCATTATCGTTGCACCGAAAAATGCCTTGACATGTGAGTAGCGGCAAAGCCACTGCAAGCTGTCAGAGACCTTCTCTTGCTGGATTCCCTATAATAATATTACCTAGATACATGTGAAGTTGAGGTGAAACTACAGCTTCTCTCTCCGAAGAGTATCAGCTCCTTCTGTGTACTGACAAACAGCTCCAAGTTTCCACACAGAGACAGTCTACGGTTTCGTTTGTCAGCTATACCTCACCGAAAATGACATCGGTGAGCTTTACGTGCAAGGTGAATGAATATTTTCTTAACGGTATTCACTTAAATTTTGTTAAGGCTCCCTCATTATTTCCCATCATCTAGGTTACTCCAAATTTTACTCTTTTCCTAGGTTATATCCCAAAGGTATGTAATTTAAGCGAAAATTTTTAAAATTTCCAGAGGCCTTAGATCATTCGCCAGATCTGCGCATTATTATCCTTTGCTACAGCAAAGGGTAAATTTTATTGCGATGAATGGGAAATATATAAGAATTATCAATTTTAATTATCATATAGTAATTAGACTCGTCTTGTATTTCTTTTTCTTTCCGGATTAGTTGCGCCTGGCAACACTTCCGCGATGCATGACTTTAATGATAAAAGAGGAACGGAGAACGTCAAATGTATTCCCGCAACATAAGAAACAATTAAGAATGAAAATTTTAATTCTTACGAATTAATACTTTCTATCATTCTGCTATTAAGGATCTACAAGTCTCCAGTTATATGCAGACCTTCAATACACAGTTTTATCGTAAAGTATTGCAGACGACAATATTTACAAACTATCTTTGTTGCATTAAGACAAAGTGTACTTCTAGACTTTATTTTTTAAAAGAAAAGTTTTAAAATTTAAATGGGATTTTTTACAGAGTGGATTATATAAATACAACATAAAATGAAGCCTATAAGCCCGCACACGTTAGGTACAGGGATGCTCCCTATATAGCGGTAGATAAATTATTTTCCCAATGGAAGAATTATTGAAAAATATAAATGTAAACTGTAAATATACGAACATACAAATGAGTTATTGCGCAAACCCAAATAACCGCATTATTATGCAGATTAACAACAAGGAAGCTTAACCCTTCATAAATATATTGCATTACATTACCAGGGCAATGTACCATATATAGCAACAATGTAAACAATGTTGCGTAATCGAAGAAAACGGTCCGTAACATTTTCCCCGGCGGCCTGGAAAAATATTTTAGTTTTGAAGATGAAAAAAGGTTTTTATTTGAAAATTTCTAGCAAATTTTCTCACTTGTCGGTCAAACAATAAAAAAAAGTTTTATATTAAACAGATTTTGACTAGTCATCTCCCCCCCTTGAGATCCTTCAAGAAAAATTAATTCCTATGTATTCCAGCTACTATATACGGACCCGTGTTAACAGATATATACTTACGAGAAATTTTCATATAAGCATCCGACAGAAAATGTTTCCGCACCATTACTAGATCGTTCTCTTGAATTAATCGATTTAGCCTGTAGCTTTTGCTTTCGTTTGGATACGATGTGAGGCTCCATTTGAATACGGCGATTTGAAGACTTCATGTCCTGCAATTTCGACGGCCAAGGAAAATGTTCCCTGAATCTATCGCCACTGAGTAAGATATGAATAACTCACCAGGAGAACAACTTGAAGGGATTTTCTTATTATCGTCTTTAATTATATTCCTATAAATGATTAGTTGTTATTAATATTGAATTAACATGTTAATTATCGTACTCTCTGGTGATGCGTTTCTCCATTTGCTGATAAGAACCACCTTCGGAGGCGAAGTCAGTTAAAAAAAAAAGGCAATGTTTAGCTGAAGGTTTTTTTTTTTTTTTTTTTTTTTTTTTTTTTTTGTGGAAAAACTGTTACAATTTCGCTAACTTCTGTAAATATTAGGTTAGAGCTAACTACCTGCATCATTGTATTCATATTCCCTTATGTGCACTTCCGGTGAGTACGTACAGGATTTCACATTTCTCATTTCTACAAAATATACTCCTATTCCATTCTTAAATGACACAAATTAATTACACTCCCTTTACTTTAACTCATTTCTCCTGTAAATCCTTTACTTTTTACCTACTTTTAGCCCCCTTCATCTAAACATAGATTAAAAAACTTGACTTTCTTTACTTTTGCGCTGGTGACCGGTCATTTTTTCATCTATTCTGCTCAGTGCAGTTTATTGTCCTGGGTAGATATCGCGTAATTATTTCTAAACAACCTTCGACGTGGTGATCATCGCACTACACGATTTCTGATTTACGTTTCGTGGGATCCACAGTGTGCCCGGAAACGGGAGACAGGTTATTGCTTCTAGCAGATACTAATTTTAATTTTTTCAGGAACATCTTACATTACGTTATCACCTTTCTCTTTGTAGGGCCAAAATCTGATAGAGCTGCTTTAATTTTTAATTCTCAATGTATATCTGGTACGATAGAACCCTGGTTCGATTCGAGGCCATGCCACATTGCGCTTAAGGGATTTCTCAGGGTTCTCCCATTTCATTCCACATTCTCATTCCAACAAGTCTTTCATGACATTAACTGTGATTAATCATCCCTCCTTCAGCTCGAAAGTCGCAACTATAGGATTTCCATTTCCACCTTGTTTCCAGAAATTTGATTCTTTACCTTATCAGTGTGAGATAGAAGTTTGCATTAATGGTGCAGATTAACTTTATTAGGTCTAAGTATCACGAACCAATTTATGCTAGGTGACCATTTTAAAAAGCACAAATGATATCTAAGCGAGTCAGGGTAGAAATGCACAAGAGGGTGGTCTGGGCAGTAGAGCGTCAACAATGTTGGGTATATGCATCACCGAGGATAGTGGAAAAACATTTCATATGACGTAAAAACACATGCCTTGCGTGTGGCACGTCTATTATCTCTTTGTAGACTGTTTCCACGTAACATTTAATCATTTCGTCCTTATGAAGTAGTACATAGTAAGGAGCATACTTTGCATTTCGTATTTCTAACTTATTATACATACTATATATATATAAGAGATAAGATCCCGAAACATATTGATTACTTATCCAATTGTGAAATCAATTAACATACCCGTATTTCTTCCATAAACTTTACAAATGTATGCCCCCTAAAGTAGGATAGCACCGAGCCCTAAAGGGGCAATAGGTTGTGAGATACACTAGTGTGTTACTAGAATCAATCATACCTTCATCTCCCCTATTGCATTATACACTTTCTAGGTTAGTTACTAAGTCAGTGAGTTTGAACACTGATACGTTATGCTCTATTGTTAGTTTACATGATACGTCCACACTACGGGGATTCATAGTCCAAGTTTAGACTTCATTTTTCTCCGTAATTAATCACTATACAGTGATGAACTTCATTACTTTTTTCATTTGTCTGATGATTAAATTTTGTATTATTCTCTCAATTTCCCCGTAAATCTTGTAAATTTGGAGAATCACCGGCAGAACTTAACCCCTAAACAGATTTGCAGTAAGAAAATACCGGTACTCTGATATCCATATATGGCTGATATTTAGTATCTCCCCCCAATCTTGCACATGTAAGATTTACAGTGTGTTACTTACTTTACAAAATATAGCTGAGCTAGGGACAGCTAGCGAAGGGAGTAACAAGCCCCCAGGGTCCTTGTACTTCTACCTTTATCACAATTTAGACAAAAACAAGGTAATCGTTTCTGGAACCATGAAACGAGTTGGGGAAGATACTAAATGCCATCCGAATATATTAACAGTACCTGAAGAGGAAATGTAACACTTTTACATCCAACGTAACCCGACACAACGTGACTTTCTATACACAGAATCCTTTTCATTTTCTTTTTTTAATATTACGTGAGTTATTCTTAGAAATTTTCACCACAAACCAACGTATTACGTATAAAATTTCACCGGAAGAAATTACGGAACTCTTTAACAGTTATGGAAACGGTAAGTAATGCCAATGTAGGGTCACGTTAAACAATGGTTGGTACAACTACAGCAATAAAGCATTATTTGCTTAATTTAATTTTTATCATAGATTACCATACAAGATCCACACGTTATCTTTAACCGATAAGAACATACCTGTAGAGGAAATGTAGCACTTTTATTTCCCACATAACCAGAAACAACATGACTTTGTATAGACAAAACTCGAAGATTATTTCCTTCCATTGCCGTTGCTCTTACTTTCTCACCTATCTGATAAAATACATGATAAGACACGAAGTCCTTGTACAAAGATATAAATAATCTTGCACTAGAAGATTCGTAGCTAAATTCGCGTTTAGTAATGATTTTGTTTTAACAATAGATCATCAAATAATCCAATAGTACCAAGTTCAGAATAAACTTAATTCAACATATAATATTGACACCACTGATTCTAGGATTAATACTGGGCCTCATTTGGTATCGATTTGTGTCAACGCAACGCAAAATTAACATTTTATTTTATAATGTTCCCTCCAATTCATCAATTTAATGCTCCAGACAAGAAACACCGTTGGGTAGTTATAAAGTGTATACAGCGTATAATAAATTAATAAAAGCGAATTACATAGTAAAGTCATAGCGAATAGAATTTCTTCTATTCGCTATGGTAAAGTATTAAAAGTATGAAGTGGAAAGAAAAGGTTGAAATGCCGTGACATGAATGTTTATGATGTTAGAGATGCAGATTTAACCGTTTGGAATCTAACGGTGGCTCTTGCGTGAAGTGAGTGAGTGAGGTCAAGTAATCATCTGCCTCTGTTACTGCTCATCAGCAAAAGTTCTTGTAGCATATTTTGCGTTGCGGTCCGATTGTACGGTTCATTTAATCATAATTATAGTTTATTACCTCCGTTAGTCATCATCATACGAAATTAGACATATCAGTTGATATATACTAGGTATAGAGATAGATATAGATATATTGTTACGAGCTACGGGGGGGTTACAGGGTGGCGCGGCCCACCGGTTGTAAGCCGGCAGCCGATCATTAAGACAGCCGGCGGCACTTTGGGGGCTCCACCGTAACTAAGACGTGTGATAGAAACCACACAGTGTGTGTTCGTGCACAGCGTGAGCACACACTATTTTGCTTAAAACAATTTTCATCAAGAACCTTGCCTTGTACGGAGTTAGGAATTGTTTCCCTCTCTCTCTCTCTCTCTCTTCTCCAGCCAGACGGGGCTGCGATTAGTTAACATCCCGTATTTAATCTAAGATATTCCTATTCTTATAGATTCTCTGGTATGAAGTAAAGCTGAAAGAGAAAACGTATTGAAATCGTAGCTAAGATATTTATTGTTTATACCTGAATTTACCCAGTATTCGTTCTATGTAGGAGAAGTTCAATGAAGAGAGAAAATTCAGAATAGTAGAGTTTATTAAAAAAACAGAATAGTTATACAGAACGAGTACAAGAGAGGAAACATAATAGGATAAACACTAGATTCTTACAAGTGTCGTGATTACTTAGTCTAACAACGTTAAAGTATATTATTTACTCTTTGACTATTCCAAACGACTAAGTTGGAATACGTTCACGCTTCAATTGTTTCTGTAACTCGTTGTTCAAAATCGCGAAAAAGAGTGAAAATCATAAAAGAGAGAAGAAAAAGAAAACAAGTAAACAGAGGCGATTCAAACTAGACCAAAGAGACATAGTAGTTTGTCTGACCCAGGCTATGTGAAGGGCGAGGTCACCTGCCGATTCTAAATCCGATTTACATGTTACAGAAAAAAACTCAGCGCAGCGGCTAAGTTTAATCATACCTGACTAGTGTCGGAGACTACTTCGAGCACGTCTATTCGTCTTGAAAATCGATGAAAAAGTGATGACCGAAACTAATTAAGGCCGTTTTCGACTCCTTATATAGTACCTTTTTCAAGGTCGTCCTTGTATACACGACTCCAAAAGTGCATTACCACCTGCAATTCTCCCTTTCCTGCAATAGCAGGCAACCCAAAAAGCTCAGCGCTTGGGTTGGTTGCACATTCGAAAGGCGTTGGACCAAACCTCAATTTTGTTACAAATATATCAGTGTTGCAAACTGCAAATAAGAGAATAAAATAAATTGTTAAGACTTACCATTTTATTATCGTGATGGCAATGGATGACATAAAAGTTACAAAATCATCTTACCTAAGCAGTTCAAACAAGGTGAATGGTAAGAAACACACATAAGAGGAAAGCACTTTCTTTCCTTTTCCAAAAGAAAATCTCGTAAAAAAAGAAAAAGATTATATAATGTAAAGGTTTAGTATAAAAGCCTAACACCCCAAAACAAACATCCACACGACACAGAAAGAGAGAGAAACACAATAAGGAACACCAATGGCTTAGCTGACTAGCGGGCCTCTCATACAAGATAAAGAGATGGAACCCTAGTTGTAAACCTAATTGTTATAATAATAATAATAATAATAATAATAATAATAATAATAATAATAATAATAATAATAATAATAATAATTATTATTATTATTATTATTATTATTATTATTATTATTATTATTATTATTATTAAAAATCGTCTACTTTCCCAATCTCTGACCTACCTAAGAGCATGTCTGTATATAGCGGTCATGTGAGTACCTTTTGTCAATGAGTGGCCCTAAAGGTAAAAGGGATGCAAATCTCTGAGAGAGAGGAACAAAAAACTTTCTTATGATAAATTCTAGGGGAAAGTTCGAGGAATTGCTTTTGACGGGTGCTTTCTTGTTTTTCGGGGACAGAAAATTGTATCGGCTAAGAAATTACAGTATATAATATTGCAAATTTGCAAGTGCATTTATTTACAATGCAATTTGAGGTAATAAAGAAATTGAGGACTTCGGGACAAACGACTTGTCAAGTCCAAAAAGTGAAACTATAAAGGAGATAGCTTCACAAGGATTTCTATTCATCTGATTTTCTTCAAACTTGGCACATATATACTAGACCGAAAATAAATGCAAACATGTTTTTTTTTTTGTTTCTTTCGGAGAACAGGTTAAAGGAGGCAAAGGGTCCCTTTTAAAAAAAAGGGTACCTTTGATTTAAAAGGACCAAATTAAAGGAACGATACTCTGCCGATGCAAAGATGACTTCAAAGTACAAAATACGGGTTTTGAAGTTTTTCACAGAGAAGTTTTGCAGAGGCAATGCTCCTTCGAAATGAGAAAGGACTCCGAACAATCTTTATGGAAATTGGATTTCGGTGGAATTGCTTGGAACCGTGTTATGTTGTAGATATTATGTTCCTGAGAAAAAGTCTCAATGGACACAACCAAAAATCGTTGGCCGTTTGGCCACCATGAGGCCACTTTCTTAAAAAAAGCCGAAGAAAACGACATTCGAGATTTTGGACAAAAATACTAAAACCGTGATGTTGTAGATATTGTGATTCGGAAAAGGTCCTAATGGCCATAACCACCAAACACTGATATTTGGCCACTACAGGGCTACTTTTTTGAAAACAGCCAAACATAGTGATATTCTGGATTTCAATGAAAATCAGTAAAACTGTGATGGGTTGTAGATGTTGTGATCCTGAGAAAAAGTCTCAATAAGCACAACCACCAATCACTGACCGTTTGGTAACTACAGAGCCACATTTTTGCCAACAGCAGAACTTAACGTTATTTTGGATTTCATAGCAAGTGCTTGAAATTGTGATATTTTGTAGATATTGTGATTCTGAGAAAAGGTCTTAATGAGCACAACCACTAATCACTGATCGTTTGGCCACCACGAGGCCACTATTTTGAAAGTAACCGAAGATGGCGATGTTCTTGATTTCGGTAAAAATGACTAAAACTGTGATATGTTGTAGATATTGTGATTCTGAGAAAATGTCCTAATGGGCACAACCAATAATTACTGACCGTTAGGCCACTTTTTGAAAGTAACGGAACATGGTGATGTTCTGGATTTCGGTAAAAATGACTGAAACTGTGATATGTTGTAGATGTGGTGATTCTAAGAAAAAGTCTTAATAGGCACAACCATTAATCATTGACCTTTGGCCCCTACAGGGCGACTTATTTGAATGTAACGGAACATGGTGATGTTCTGAATATCGGTAAAAATGACTGAAACTGTGAAATGTTGTAGATGTGGTGATTCTAAGAAAAGGTCTTAATAGGCACAACCATTAGTCACTGACCTTTGGCCACAACCAGGCCCCTTTCTTGAAAGTAACCGAAAATATTGATGGCCTGTATTTCGGTAAAATTGACTGAAATTGTGACATGTTGTAACCATTCTGATTGTGAGAAAAAGTCTTAATGGGCACAGCCAATAATCACTGGCCGTTTGGACACTACGAGGGCACTTTTTTGAAAGTAACGGAACATGGTGATGTTCTGGATTTCGGTAAAAATGACTGAAACTGTGATATGTTGTAGATGTGGTGATTCTGAGAAAATGTCCTAATGGGCACAACCAATAATTACCGACCGTTTGGCCACTACAGGGCCACGGTGATGTTCTGGATTTCGGTAAAAATGACTGAAACTGTGATATGTTGTAGATCTTCTGATTCCGAGAAAAGGTCTCAATGGGCACACCCACTAATCACTGACCGTTTGGCAACAACCAGGCCACTTTCTTGAAAGTAACCGAAGATGGTGATGTTCTGGATTTCGGTAAAAATTACTGAAACTGTAATATGTTGTAGATCTTGTGATTCTGAGAAAATGTCCTAATGAGCACAACCAATAAATACTGAGCGTTTGGCCATTACCGGGCCACTTTCTTGAAAGTAACGGAACATGGTGTTGTTCTAGATTTCGATAGAAATGACTGAAACTGTGATATATTGTAGATATTGTGATTCTGAGAAAATGTCCTAATAGGCACAACCAATAAATACTGAGCGTTTGGCCATTACAGGGCCACTTTTTTTAAAGTAACGGAACATGGTGATGTTCTGGATTTAGGTAAAAATGACTGAAACTTTAAAATGTTATAGATCTTGTGATTCCACGAAAAGGTCTCCATGGGCACACAAACTAATCACTGACCTTTGGCCACAACCAGGCCACTTTCTTGAAAGTAACCGAAGATGGTGATGTTCTGGATTTCGGTAAAAATGACTGAAACTGTGATATGTTGTCGATCTTGTGATTCTGAGAAAAGGACACAACCACTAATCACTGACCGTTTGGCCGCTACAGGGCCACTTTTTGGAAAGTAATCCAAAATATTGATTTTCTGGATTTCATTAAAAATGACTGAAACTGTGATGTGTTGTAGATATTGTGATTCTGAGAAAATGTCCTAATGGGCACAACCAATAATTACTGACCATTTGGCCACTACCGGGCCACTTTCTTGAAATAACGGAACATAGTGATGTTCTGGATTTCGATAGAAATGACTGAAACTGTGATATGTTGTAGTGATGTTCTGGATTTCGATAGAAATGACTGAAACTGTGATATGTTGTAGATCTTTTGATTCCGAGAAAAGGTCTCAATAGTCACACATACTACTCAGTTTCCGTTTGGCCATTACAGGCCACTATCTTGAAAGTAACCGAAAATGTTGATGTCCTGGATTTCGGTAAAAATGACTGAAACTGTGATATGTTGTAGATTGCTGATTCTGAGGGAAGGTCCTAATAGGCACAACCACTAATCGCTGGCCGTTTGGACACTACGAGACCACATTTTTGAAAGTAATCTAAAATGGTGATGTTCTGGAATTAGGTAAAATGACTAAAACTGTGAGATGTTGTAGATATTGTGATTATGAGAAAATGTCCTAATGGGAACAACCAAAAAATTACTGACCGTTTAGCCACAACCAGGCCAATTGAAAGTAACCAAAGATGGTGACATTCTAGATTTCGGTAAAAATGACTGAAACTGTGATATGTTGTAGATATTGTGATTCTGAGAAAAGGATATAATAGGCACAACCACTACTCACTGACCGTTTCGCCACTACAGGGCCAATTTTGGAAAGTAATCGAAAATGTTGATTTTCTGGATTTCGGTAAAAATGACTGAAACTGTGATATGTTGTAGATATTGTGATCCTGAGAAAAGGATTTAATAGGCACAACCACTAATCACTGATCGTTTCCATACTACAGGGCTACTTTTTTGAAAGTAACGGAACATGGTGATGTTCTGGATTTCTTAAAAAAATAACTGAAACTGTGATATGTTGTAGATCTTGAGATTCCGAGAAAAGGACTCAATGGGCACACCCACTAATCACTGACCGTTTGGCCACAACCAGGCCACTTTCTTGAAAGTAAGCGAGGATGGTGATGTTCTGGATTTCGGTAAAAATGACTGAAACTGTGATATGTTGTAGATATTGTAATTCTGAGAAAATGGTACAACACCTAATCAGTAACCGTTTGGCCACTACAGGGCCACTTTTTGGATAGTAATCGAAAATGTTGATGTTCTAGATTTCTGTAAAAATGTCTGGAACTGTGATATATTGTAGATCTTGTGATTCCGAGAAAAGGTCTGAATGGGCATACCCACTAATCACTGACAGTTTGGCCATTACAGGGCCACTTTTTTAAAGTAACGGAACATGGTGATGTTCTGGATTTAGGTACAAATGACTGAAAAGTGATATGTTTTAGATCTTGTAAGGTCTCCATGGGCACACAAACTCATCACTGACCTTTGGCCACAACCAGGCCACTTTCTTGAAAGTAATCGAAGATGATGTTCTGGATTTCGAAAAAATAAAACTCTGATATGTTGTAGATCTTGTGATTCTGAGAAAAGGGCACAACCACTAATCACTCAACGTTTGGCCACTACAGGGCCACTTTTTGGAAAGTAATCGAATATGTTGATTTTCTGGATTTCGCTAAAAATGACTGAAACTGTGATATGTTGTAGATATTGTGATTCTGAGAAAATGTCCTAATGGGCACAACTAATAATTACTGACCGTTTGGCCACTACCGGGCCACTTTCTTGAAAGTAACGGAACATGGTGTTGTCCTGGATTTCGACAGAAGTGACTGAAACTGTGATATGTTGTAAATCTTGTGATTCTGAGAAAAGGTCTTAATGGGCACACACACTAATCAATTTCCGTTTGGCCATTACAGGCCACTTTCTTGAAAGTAACTGAAAATGTTGATGTCCTGGATTTCAGTAAAAATGACTGAAACTGTGATATGTTGTAGATAATGTGATTCTGAGAGAAAGTCTTAATGGGCACAGCCAATAATCACTGGCCGTTTGGACACTACGAGATGACTTTTTGGATAGTAATCGAAAATGTTGATGTTCTGGATTTCGGTAAAAATGACTGAAACTGTGCTATGTTGTAGATATTGTGATTCTGAGAAAATGTCCTAATGGGCACAACTAATAATTACTGACCGTTTGGCCACTACCGGGCCACTTTCTTGAAAGTAACGGAACATGGTGATGTTCTGGATTTCGACAGAAGTGACTGTAACTGTGATATGTTGTAAATCTTGTGATTCTGAGAAAAGATCTTAATGGGCACACACTAATCAATTTCCGTTTGGCCATTACAGGCCACTTTCTTGAAAGTAACTGAAAATGTTGATGTCCTGGATTTCAGTAAAAATGACTGAAACTGTGATATGTTGTAGATAATGTGATTCTGAGAGAAAGTCTTAATGGGCACAGCCAATAATCACTGGCCGTTTGGACACTACGAGATGACTATTTTGAAAGTAAGCTAAAATGGTGATGTTCTGCATTTAGGTAAAAATGACTGAAACTGTGATATGTTGTAGATATTGTGATTCTGAGAAAATGTTCTAATGGGTACAACCAATAATTACTGACCGTTTGGCCACAACCAGGCCACTTGAAAGTAACCAAAGATGGTGATATTCTGGATTTCGGTAAAAATGACTGAAACTGTGATATGTTGTAGATATTGTGATTCTGAGAAAAGGATTTAATAGGCACAACCAATACTCACTGACCGTTTCGCCACTAAAGGGCCAATTTTGGAAAGTAATCGAAAATGTTGATGTTCTGGATTTCGGTAAAAATGACTGAAATAATGGAGTGTCAGTGGGTCAATTGGATTAAGATTTTTAAGTGGGTTGTGGGTCAACAGGATATGACTCACTGCGACACACAACCCACCGTGACCCACTTTGACCAAACAATCCGTTCTGACCCACGCTGACCCACCGAACTACTGTGACTCACCAACCCATTCTGCTCAGTGCATTGTAGACAGCTTCTTCTGAGCACTGGTGAATTTGTCTACGTTTACTTTCAAGGCCTTCTTTTTTCTTCTTTTTCACTTGTTTCTATTGAAGAAAGAACTTCAGGCACTCTTGCAGAACTTTAGGAAATTGATCATATTTGCAATTGTAATAATAGCAATAGGACTTACTTCTTGACTTTTCAGACACAGCCTAATAGTTTTTAGAGGAGCTAACTACTTGTTTTATTTTGAATCATCTATAATGTATGAATTATTATATAAAAATTTAATATAACTATGTATGTGTGATCATCAACATCATTGTCAACTGAAATTACATTTGACATATACATAGTTAAGCCCTAATCTCAATATCATTTTTTAAAACTCCCTTTTGTTGGGGGGGGGGGCATTTTCTATATATAGGATTGATTTCTAAAAATAATCGAAAACGATCGATATTAGTTGACTGCCTAATATTGATATTATACAGTCCTTGATATGAACCACCGTGACTGCCATGATATAAATTTAACTTCAACTGCTTCTTCAATGTTCTTCTTCTTTTTAGTTTTTACTTTCTATGGCTAGAGTCGAGGGTGAAAAAAGATATGCTATTCAGAAAATGCTGTTTACAATGCAGTGAGCAGAGTGGGTCATAGTGGGTGATGGGTCGCAGTGGGTCACGGTGGGTGGTGGGTCACATGCTGTTGACCCACGTCCCACTCAGAAAACTCGACCCACTGACCCACTAACCCACTCACCCACTTCAACTCTGGTTAACGTTTCGGCGTCTGAAGTAAACAAGTTCTGCCAGGGGAACTTTCTTCTTTCAAAATGTATTTTTATATGTTCATATTTATTATTATTATTAATTATTTTCTTGTATTTTTTCCTACATTATCTTAGATTAGTGACCGCGGTTTAGGATAGATTATGTAAAGTCAAATACGGTTATGTATGTTTACATTTTCGTCTTTCTTTCAAAATGCACTCCTATCTGTTCACGTAGTCCAAACGTAGGCATACACCTCTGTATTGATCAACTATAACATTCTAGTGCATGAGTTGATTTGCTTCGGCTCTTCTGAGCTTAAGATGTAAGTAAAAACATATTAAGAACAAATAATAAAGAAACTAAGTCTACCTGATGGATAAAAATAAGAAATTATATAAAATGCAATGAGCTGATCAGTACGGTACTGTATACGTACTTTTGGGCCACCTTGTATATTATTAATAATTTATTTCTTGCATTTAATAATAACTAGCTGAAAATAACCACTTTCTGCGTGGGTCAGATAAAATATCTATGTAAACAAACTGAACAACGAAACGAAAATATATCGGTAATTTTCTACTACTTTTACATATCGCGGGAAACGCCCCTTGAGACCCCCTGGTTCAAAATTTAAAAAGAACGCCTCTGGCTCCCAAGCGATGGGAGCTGTATTTAGAATTCAACGCCTCTGGAAGAATCACCATTCATCTCAGCGACCGTGAAAACAGGATTTGATACTAATATAGGTCATTTTGAGTATTTTTACGTGTTTCTGTACATCTCCCCCTCCCGGTGACCCCGGCCCGCACGCAATGGTAGCTGATTTTGAAAGTCATCGCTAATTGAAGTGTCACCATTGATCTCAGTGACCGTGAAAACTATGAATTCGACACAAATATCGGCAATTTTCTAATATTATTACATGTCTTGGTAAACGTCCCCCTCCCCTGAGACCCCTGGTTCGATTTTTTTTTTTAAATAAAAACCACTTGGTCCTGGTCTGGGGCCTGGACAAAAGTATCCGTTATTAAAATTTAGTAACTTTTTGTCAACTCGTCTGATCCCCAGGCCGCACACAGACAGACACACAAGCAAACTCGAACAAATAGAACAAACAGCGTTCTTTCGCATATAATGTTGTTGCTTCCACCCAGCCTAAGTGCCGGAGGGCTTCTTTTATAAGTAAACACGTCTATTGAATCTGCCTCTTCTATCGAAGTAATGGGTCGCGTGTAGTGCTAGTATTAGCTACTTTGTTGTTATTGACCTTGAAGAACTAACAAATGGTTTCACATCAAGTCACAAGTCGTTTTGGTCCGTGAAGTTGATATACAGTAGAAATGACCTATGCATTACTCACCCGGTGTGAAATAGAAATATTATGTTGGTTTTATCTGAACACCCACAAATCTGTTATAGCAAGAGGTCTTTCCACAACTACTTCCAATCTAGATTAAATTTCACGGCTAACTTTTTGAATCATACACAAGAGTATCATTGATATGTTAGTGTTAATAATATTTATTTATACTACCAAACTGTGCTGTGCATAAAGTCGGAAATCTTATAGAGTGGTTTCATCCGTGTCTCTGTTGACAGATACCAAAGCAAAGACAGAAAGTGATATAGAGACAGGGGCGGATCCTAGGGAGGGGGGCGATCGGGGCAATCGCCCCCCCCCCCCAGAAGAGGAAACTTTCTTATTTTTTATATATAAATAAAATTCATCCCAGAGTTTGAAACCCTTAAAAGTAGCATTATGACAACCCACCGCCCCCCCCAGAAGTCGGTCCTGGATCCGCCCCTGTATAGAGAAATGGTTTTCTGCTATTGATTCTTCATCCAATGAATAGAATAGGTTCCATCTCATCCGTTAACTTTATATTGAACCCAGAAGTGGTTCAAATTAGCAATTTCCGGTTCTAACATTTAACCCATAGATGAAAACGGTAACATACATGAAAACTTTTTTTTTTTTTTTTTTTTGTAAACGATTGCGCGTGTATAGGCAACATATCATGGTCATTTACAATCTCTACTAAAATTGAAAATGGTTTAAA
This sequence comes from Thermobia domestica, assembly GCF_964235325.1. NCBI lineage: Eukaryota > Metazoa > Arthropoda > Insecta > Zygentoma > Lepismatidae > Thermobia > Thermobia domestica. Next base: position 239,170,270 of record NC_137458.1, on the reverse strand, counting down.
TTTATTATTACTTCCGGTTTCAAAAACAGTTTCAACTTTCATCGTCATAGCATAAAACGGTAACATAGCGAGAACTGATTTTTGAAAACGAGTTATCATCTAGAGTCAACATCATGGGTACACAAAATATTCTACCGAAATTATAAATGGTTGAAATTTACTATTACTTCCGGTTTCAATTTCCAATTTCCGCCTAATAGAAATAGTAAATGCTTCAAGATGTGGTCTTTTGCAATTAATTCAGTATCCAAAGAATACATTTTATTTCCTCCGTTAACCTTCTACTCAAACCGGAATTGCTTCAAATTAGCCATTTGCAATTTCAACGTTTCTCGATATATAAAGAAAATGATAACGGATAGTGAGAAGTGGTTTCTGCAAACGATGTGGAGTCTAAAGACAAATATCTACAATACTAAATTCGGCTGTAGTTAGAATTTATTATAACTTCTGGTTTCAATAACGGTTTCAACGTTTATCGCTATAGAATGAAAACGGCAGCAGATAGCTAGAAACAGTTTAAAGCAAACGATTCAGCCTCTCAACAAACATATCGTTACTATCCATATAACTCTACTAAAACTGGAGATTATTCAAATTTACTAGTACTTCCTGTTCCAATACTGATTTCCGTAGAGCAAAAATGGTAAAAGATATTAAAAAATGGCTTTTTGCAATCGATTCATCGTCTCAAGAATAGCCTCCTCCATCTCCGTGGCAGCTTTGATCAAAGCAGAATTTGTTAAAATTAGCCATATTATGTTTGAACGTTCCTCGCCATAGAGCAAAAACAGTAACAGATAGAACATTTTTGTCCAAACGATTTACCGTCTCTAGGCAACATACCATAATTATTGTCAACACCCTACCGGAACAGGAAGTGGTTCAAATTAACTATTACTTCCTATCTCAATTCTTTTTTCCATAGATCAAAACAATAGGAGATATCAGGATACGTCTTTTTTTTTTTTTTTTACGATCAACAGGAAGTGGTTCCAATTAACTATCATTTCCTATTTCAATTCTTGTTTGCAGGAATCAAAACAATAGGAGATATCAAGATACGGCTTTTTTAAATATATCAGAGTCGTAAGGAAATGTTCCTCCAAGAATTCAGCATCCCAAGAATACTTTCCACCGATTCCTATTCAAAAAAGAAGTAGCTGAAGTTAGCCAAGCTCGGTTTCAACGTGTATTGCTACATTTTTAATCTATGACTAAGAGTTTCAACTTGTTGCATATATTAGAGGAGTTACCAGTACCAATACCAAACTAAAAGAAGTGAGTATCGTTTCACAGTATGAAACGAAGATTTCCAAACAATATGAATTCAATAGTGAAACTTGAAGTAGTGTTATCATGTCACAAAGGAAAATTTACGTTTTTCGCGGGATAGTGTGTTTCTATCACCTCTCGATTTAATTAAATGTTTTAAAGAACCAATCCCTAACCATAAATCGATAAACGTATTACCTCTCGTTTTGCAGCTCAGACAAGATACGATAGAAATATCGTAAACCTTAATAGAAAGACAAAACAGCTACGTTCTTTTACAAGCTTGAAACTTACGAATATTAGCAGTATATATTTACAGAATAGGGAGTTTCTGCTACGTTATTCCGTAGTTCATTGGATCCGTACAGAACTACCACTCAGATGCTATGTGAGCTTTGTGGTGGATAAATACCGTGTGCGTGGGAGTTTCCGGGGTGGTCCCGCTTCCTCCCACTGTTTTCGTTCCACCAATTCATCCCATCATCATCCATACAGCCTGAGCCGTAGTTACCTAAAGAACGTATGACAAAGTGAAGTACTTGACCTACTAAGTAGAATTTGGTACGCTACCTTTAGACCACGGAGGCCAAAACCGTGAACTGGCGTGCTCATAAGATCAGTGCAATTTGTAGTTATGTTCAATTAGCAAGCCAAATACCAAATGATGTTACATGTTCCTGTATTCTTTATATCATAGTATGATACTACAAATATAACAAAATATTATGATAAAATAAATCACCAAGACGCCAGGGCGGATTAGGTGTTCCTGGAACGATGGCTCAGTGATTGAGCGTTCACCACTGGTGGATGGGGTCCCTGGTTTGATTCCAGGTCTCGCCAAATGAAATTTGTGGTGGACAAACACCGTGTGGGGGGGTGCTCGACGTTCTCCCGTTTCCTCCCACTTTATCAATTCCACCATTTCATTTCATTTATTCCACCATCATCACCGTCTCCTTTAGCCTAGCCGGCATAACTGTGGGACGTAAAACTCAAAGATTTCATTTGCATTGTTTTGTTTTCGTATTACTAGTAATAGCAGTAGTGGTATTCGCTGTCGTATTAGTATAGTAATAAGTAGTAGCAGTAGTTGTAATAGTAACAGTAGTAGCAGTGGCGGCAATAGTGGAATTAGCACTAGCATTCGTAATCGCAATAGTAATAATAGTATTAGCAGTAGTAGTTGTAGTATTAGTATCACATACGGTGTAGAAGTTTTACATATCTTCTCTGTTACTTGTAATGCATTAATGAGTGTAGTATAAGACTTTTACGTCCATGAGCTGTATTATTGTATAATAAACATGGCTGGACAGAGCAAGCACAAATAACAAATAGACAGACAGTATAGGGATATAGAAAACAAACCTTGGGTAACTTTTCACACGATTTTCCTATTTGAGAAGGACAAATAGACAGTGCAATATTATGACGACATATTTCTCATTTTCCATTACATATTGAAGGATTGACTTGATTTATCAACTTGGTTGTTCTCAGGCCGGTTACGCCCGGCCCGTTTAGAGCCCGGCTCCTTTGTGCCCGGCCAGTTTAGAGTCCGGCCCATTCTCTGCCCGGCTCGAGTTCGGGCCGGATCGGGTCGAGACGGACACAGAATACAGATCCATCCGGGCCGTCTTCGGACCTGGCTTTGCAGGGCTCTGGTCTACAGACACACGGATAAAACCGTTTTATAAGACTTCCAGCATTTATGCACAGCATAGGTTTGAAGGTCATTTCTATATTAACTTCATGAATTAAAGGGAACTTGTATTCCTCGAAAGGCATTTGTTGGTCCTTCAAGGTCAATCGAACAATGAAAAAACTGATACTAGAAGTATTTTAACACGCCACTCACTACAACGATATAACAGAATGCTGCCTCCGGCTGTTAATAAAAGGCTTAACTAGCTGGAACTCGCTAGTACAGGAGCAACGTTATATGCCAAACAACGTTGTACTGTGTAAGAAATGCTAGGGGTTGTTCTGTCTATGTGCGCCGCCTCCTCGGTGTTCCCTGGTTAAAGCACTCACACAAATAATCTTGTCAGGGCGCTGCAGGCAAGATTTTTAGTTTCGAAACATAATAAACATAATAAAATAATTATTTCTCGCTTGACACTATTAAAAAATAAACAATTAAAACATAGAGATGGGAGTTAAAATTTCTAACCTCTAAAACATAATTGATTGTTTCAAGTGTGTTTTTGCAAAAGCAACCAAGGAACACACTAAGTTAGTCACTTTATTATTTATGTCCACAACAAAATCCTTGCAGGGGGCGCGGTGGCTCAGTGGTAGAATATTCAACTCTGGTGCTTGGGGTCCCGGGTTCGATCACAGTCCCCGCCAAGTGAACCTTGTGGTGGGCAAACACCGTGCTCGTGGGTTTTCTCGGGGTACTACCGTTTCCTACCACTTTCTTCATTCCACCATTTCATTCATCTCTCATCATCACCGTCTCCTTTAGCCTAACCGGCATAACCGTGGGACGCAAGACTCAAAGATTTCATTTTCAAAATCCTTGCAAGTTCTTTTTGCAATACCATTAAAATTATTTTTTTTATGATGATATTTTCATTTTAATTTGTATGAATGTAGTATTTTCTTTTAGTAACGTTTGATAATATCACCTCTTGTACTCATTGTGCATCATGTAAGTTGTTGAAAATATACACTAAATACCACGATTATATATGTTGGGAATATGCATTACAGGAATTAAACTTGAACCCGGGTTTCAACCTGTTTCTTTACGTTTAAGTCAGCCGTGTTACCGACTGAGCTAGGACAGTCCCAACTTATCCTTATATTACCGGTATATTTTACTTTATCACAGCACAGCCCTTTATGACAGTATTCATAAAAGATTTTAACTAAAAAGAAATCAATGAAAAAAAATCGAGACTCCCCTGAAAACATATAACTCGTCCCGCCATTTATATGCACCCACATACATTTTGGAAAGTCGGCGCCGTTGGTTCTATCTGTTGTGTTTGAAATCAGTGTTTCTTTCAGAAACTATGTTCCGGGGGCGGGGCACACTTCGTATTCCGGGGGCACTATCGATAACTTTCTAGTTTTTATTATATTATAGATGTATTATTTTGGTCTCTTCCGGGGGGCACTCTCAGAGCTCCTGGCGGGCAGTACCCCTAAAAACACTTCTGGAAGAAGCACTGTTTGAAATACACCTAATCTAATATAAATAAAATAAAAAGTTTGTTTGTGTGTCTGTCTGTCTGTATGTATGTATCTGTGTGCTGCCTGGAGACCAGACAAGAGGACCGAGAGTTACCAAATTTTGATCTTTTGTACCTTGGCCCAGGTTCCGGATCAAGACGAAGCGTTTTTTTTAAATCGAACCAGGAAGTCTCAGGAGACGTTTACAGGGACATGTAAAAGTAGTAGAAGATAACCGATATTAGTGTCGAATTCAAAGTTTTGGCGGTCGCCGAGATCAATGGTGAAACTCCGATTGCATTAACTTCCAAATTAACCCCACTTAGTTGAGGGTCGGGGTACCGGAGATGATAACTGACATGTAAAAATAATCCAAAATGACCGATATTAATGTCAAATCCAAAGTTTTCGCACTCGCTGAAATCAACGGTGATACTATAGAGGCGTTGACTTCCAAATACTGCCACCATGCGAATAATGGGTTTTTCTGATAGTTATTAATAAATGCAAGAAATAAATTATTAATAATAAATGGGAACAGATAGGAATGCATTTTGAAAGAAAGAAACGAAATTGTAAACATACATAACCATGTCTGACTTTACATAATCTATCCTAAACCACGATCACTAATCTAACAAGAAGAAAGTAGACTTTGGTAAATTAACTTCGGGGTCATTTTTCGCGAGGTAGTATTGCACATTTAAAATATGAATATTTAGGGATGCGCACGAGTCGAGACATGTTTCGAATCTGGACTGAAATTCGAGTTGACACACTTTGTAAAATTCGAGACGAGTCAAGACAAATTTATTTCTCGACTCTAATTTTCGAGCCGAGACACGAGTCGAGTCGAGACTTTTCGTAAAAATCTCGACTCGACTCGAATGTGTCGAAAATCTTTCTATAATTTTAAATATTATTTTGAAGAAAGTATTCAGTCAGAAACAGCCTTGAAACCAATTCCAGTATTTATTACTTTAGAAAGGTACCGAACGCATAAACTTAATGGTTAATCTTTCGAAATCAAGATTTAATTTTCAGCTCAATTCCGTTAATTAAAACTAATAATTAATGTCGTGATATTTGATTGTACTTCAAATATAATAATAATAATAATAATAATAATAATAATAATAATAATAATAATAATAATAATAATAATAATAATAATAATAATAATAATAATAATAATGCTCTGGGGGACATACACGTGAGCATGTATCTAGTATAGCTCGAGCAAGGCACAATGACGGCCGACGCGTATCGCACACTGCTTGCAGACTACGTACACCCCTTGATGACGACCATGTTTCCCAACGGTAGTGGCATTTTTCGACAAAATAATGCACCATGTCACAAGGCTAGGAGTGTGATGAAGTGGTTCAAGAAATGTTCAACAATGTTCTATATCTGTTGACGATGTGCGAATTACAAGGGGGATGAGGGAAATCCCCATTGGTAATACTATATGCTCCTATAGCCAAAGGAGATTTCCCTCCATGTCAAAGAACTATGTGCTGTGTAATTAAAATGTATGAGTTGTTTTATCTGTTGTGTGTATGAAATAAATTATTAAAAAATGCAACAAATAAATTATTAACAATACATGTGATCTGTATTTTGAAAAAAAGAAAAGAAACGGTAAACATACGTAACCGTATTTAACTATACATAATGTGACTAAACTAACCGATGGTAACTAATCTAGAATAATGTAGGAAAGATGCAAGAAAGCAATCCGTCACGTTCGAGGGATGACATCTCTAGGCGAACACACTTTCCGGGGAAAGGGAAGGAAGAAAGGATTGGGGAAGAAAGGAAGTGATCTGAAACCTAAGGTATCACCCTGGCATCTTCCTGGTGTGAATGTGGAAAACCAAGGAAAATCTCATTCAAGGTGACTGGCCTGAAAAACTTTTAAATTTTTCGACCGAGTGCCCCCACCAGGAATCGAACACGGGACCGCCTTCATGTAACCATATAAACGTATGTTTGTCTATTCCATTACATTGCGAATAGGCGAAATTGGAACAATGTTGCATCGGAGTCAGTCAATTAGTTCGAATAAAATCTGTTATTCATAGCACAATCCCTTCGAGGACATTTCCAAGATCGAGGCAGTAACCCACATGGTCCACGAGATGAGACGAGAGAAAACTTCAAGCTGTCTAGTCTCGTGAGACGAGACACGAGAAATGTGTCGTCTCGTGGCAACACTAGAGCGGATGAGGCCCACAAAAAGGAGCTGTTATACAAAGTGGTTAAAATTACAGCTTTTAACCACTTTTGTTTGGTTATCAGCACAACACACAACACGACTACAATCTTCCAATCAGTGTTTCTTTCAGAAAAAATGTTCCTGGGACGGTATATTTAGGATTCCGGGGGTATTGCTGGTATTAATTATTCTATTATAGATGTATTATTTTGGTCTCCCCGTGGGGGGTACTCTTAGAGTTCCAGGGGGCAGCACCCCAAAAACATGTCTGGAAGAAACACTGCTTAAAACAACGACTACCTAGTTTCGACTACGGGCGCCCGAAGGGAGGGGGAAGGGGCCCGGCCGTCCTTGCTCACGAAAATATATGTGTAATATAGCAAACTACGTATATTAAATATCAGGCGTAATATAGCAATCAAGGAGATGACCCCCTTAAACATTCTTCGGGCGCCAATGGTTTCCAGTAATGAATTATTACGATAGGAATATTTGTCAATATCGTCGGTGTCAATATCGTCAAGCCTTCCCCACTTATTCTGAAATCCTTTTTTCAAAACCTCTGGCGCCACTTCAAAATATAAGAAGGCCCATGTGACTTTCTGATTTCAAAAATGACTTTGGTTCGAATAACATCATAAAACAATAAAACGAAACTAAATTTTATTGTCAAACCAGCATCCTTTCAAACTCAGTACAGGAAAAGGCCTACACGTTTCTGTCATTGTTCGGAACGAGAAAACTCATGAACAATGGTTAGTTGCTGATGAAACTGGCATTAAGAGAACTTGTATTTCTATAAAGGATTTTTATACATAGATATATCCACCAGCCCTCGGAATGAAATATTCTGAAACACTGATCTCAAAGAATGGTTTAACATTTTACTTGAATCTGGAACAGTATCACTAAATATTTAAACTTGAATCGGTTGGAAAATAGAAATGAAAGCTGTTTGTAAGAATCATTTAAAAAATAACTTTAGGTCTTCCTTGTTCTTTTAGGATAGTCCTCATTTGAAATAATAAACGCCGGTATACTTTCGAAGGCAATAATTTATTCCGAGTTAATAAATTTTTAAACAATTTCAAAAACTGTCTTTTCATTTTTGAGATATGAGACGATACGAGGCATTTCAAGAGACGTCTCGTCTCGTCTCGGAAACGAGACAGGACAAGTAGTCTGCCTCGTCTCGTGTCTCGTATCAAAGGTTTCTGTCTGGTCTCGTGGCAACACTAGTTGAAAGAAAGAAACTAATGAAATCTTTGGGTTTTACGTCCCACGATTATGCCGGTTAGGCTAAAGGAGACGGTGATGATGAGTAATGAATGAAATGGTGGAATGAACAAAGCGGGAGAACTCCGAGAAAACCCACGCACACGGTGTTTGTCCACCACAAAGTTCACTTGTCGGGGACTGGGATCGAACCCGGACCCCAAGCACCAAAGTTGAACGCTCTACCACTGAGCCGCCGCGGCCCCAAGAAAGAAACAAATATGTAAAGATACATATATGAGTACACACACACGGATAAAGTAGTCATACATGTATTTTAATCTTCTGACTACTTAACCCTGACTAATTTAAGATTGCAAGAAAGTAATTATTAAGAAGAAATATAAACATATAGAAACGTATTTTGAAAGGGAAAAAAAGCAAACCGTACCAGCCATCATATGAATCTGGGTTGCCCACTCAACAAGCAGACACCTTACCGAATTATCTGCGGCAGAACTTGCAATTTGTGGTTTTGAAGCTTTATTTATACTGTGTGTGTTACGTAACGACGCTACGGGATGTCATTACTAGTGCGACCACCTCATTCAAGACCCTTTTTGTAAATTGTTTGAGGAAAAAAGAGTGATTTCGTAAATCAACAAAACGGATCTTGTATATAGAGGGTGTAACTAAAAGGTACGACAAAACTTCATGGGTGGATTCCTTATTGGTAGACAAGCAAAAACGTTCCGATGACTATATGTCGGGAAATGCATCGTTCCAGAATTACGGCCTTTGAGCCGACTACTGGTGTGAAATAGTCACATTCTGGTCGCTGCTTAATGTGTCTTAATTTAAACCTCAATATATCAAACTCTGATTAAGATAGGAAGGTAATTTTAGTAGCAACGTGTTCTGCAAAAATTAAGCTTTCCGCTGATATGCATTTTATGAGTGTATCCCCAAGGAATGCCATCTCCAAAATGCTGATGCAAAAATCAAACAAAAAACAAGTAATTACCCTCCCATGTCCACCTGGTACTCCCACACATACATAAAATATACAGGGTGAGTCAAAAGTCCTTGGACACCTGCATAAGTGAAAATCGACGGGAAAAGTAAAAAGTAATGATGGGAACAGAGGTTTGATGAGGGGCTGCAACTTTTGAAGTGTATGTCATCTTGAAATCCGCCATTTTGGATTCACGTCATTTTTTTAAATGGGAAGGGGGTGTATGACCCATCAAATAACACTAGCTTGAGCTCAGGAATTTAGTGGTGTAATTTGTTTTTCTTATCTAGTACAGTTTAGAAGTTATTAATGTTCAAAGGTGCGAAATTACCTTGATACTGAATGCTACAACACATGTTCTACGTGTTGTCCATTTCGTGCAATGCACAACTGTAGTCCCTGCAACCACTCTGACTGGAGTCTCACACGGAGGAGATGTCTCCTGAAGTTTGGTCACAGGCATGTTGGATGCGTTCCTCCAGGTGTCTCAAATCACGGATTGTCTCAGCATACACTATCTGCTTAAGATGTCCCCATAGATAAAAATCAAGGGGCGTTAAGTCAGGGGATCTGGGCAGCCACTCCACGGGACCACGGCGACCAATTCACTTCTGTGGCAGTTGTTCATCCAACCATTGACGGACACCAAGTCTATAGTGTGGAGGGGTCCATCGTGCTGAAAATAAGATGGGAAAATGCCGTCAGCATTCAGTGTGGTAGGAAACACAAAGTCCTGCAACAGCATTAGATACTGTGGTGCAGTTAGGGTGTTGTAACTGAAAAATGGCCCAATGATGCGGGTGTCCCATATGCCACACCAAACCATCACCTTCGCTGGACTAAGTTCTCGACTCGGGTCAACCCAGATCGGATTTGCGTCACACCAGTGTCGACAATTATGTCGATTAACCTCCCCGTTCAAAGTGACATACGCCTCGTCACTGAACAGTATGCCCTTGACAAACGCAGGATCCAGTTCGTGTTGTTCAGTAGCCCACATGCAGAACTCCAACCGGCGATCAGGGTCATCCTCGTTCAGTTTATGTTGCATGTGCAGCTTGTAAGGATGCCACTGATTGGTGTGCAATATCCGGATAACGGAGGATTGGCTTATTGGACATGCTAGGGACACACGACGGGTACTTCGTGTAGGACTTTTCACAAACGACGCAACAACCGCCGTTGCAGTTTCGTCATTGGTGGCAGTCTTTGGTCGCCCACTACGTGCCCTATCTTGAACAGAGCTCGTCTCTCGGAATTTGGAGATCACGTGAGCCACCGTGCTGTGCGATACCGGTTCTCTGTCTGAGTGCCGTCGGTTGTAGTCAGCTGCTATTGTTCGGTAGCTGCGTTCCACTGATATAAGGATGATTTCGATCTTCTGTTCACGTGTCAGACCTATTTTAGATAACCTGGAACAGAGAGAACTGGGTCAGTATCAAGGTAATTTCCCACTTTTGAACATTAATAACTTCTAAACTGTACAAGATAGAAAACAAATTACACCACTAAATTTCTGAGCTCAAGCTAGTGTTATTTGATGTGACATACACTTTCCCATTTAAAAAAAGACTTGAATCCAAAATGGCGGATTTCGAGATGGCGGCTATGAATGACATACACTCCAAAAGTTGCAGCCCCTCATCAAACCTCTTTTCCCATCATCATTTTTTACTTTTCCCGTCGATTTTAAAACTTATGCAGGTGTCCAAGACTTTTGACTCACCCTATATATATAGGCGGAAAGCATCGTCCTTTAGAAATACATAGATATCAAAAATATCTTCCTAGGTTAATTAGGGTCTGAGTTATTGAGGTTTAAATTGAGTCACATTAACGAGCGACCAGAATATGACTATTTCCACCATTAGGCGGCTCAATGACCGTAACTCTGTAATGATACATTTCCCGACATATGGTCATATGAACGATTTTGCTTGTCTACCCATAAGGAATCCACCTCTGAAATTTTGCCGTACCTTTTTGTTACACCCTGTATATATGTGTGTTGGTGCAACAATAAGTTCCCAAGAATATAGATTAATTCATTTTTGATTTTAATCTACACAACAAATGCTTTTTATGAAAGCAAGGAGCCTGCGAGTTAAAGATGGTTAAAGACCGCAAATAAAATTGAAGATCTGAATTGCAGAACATCCGAAGTCCACCGTAGTACTTTTTTGTTTTTAGAAGAAAGACAAGAAGATTATACTTGGAATGCTATTCTGTTTAGCTGAAATTATTTTGATTTTTTTTTAAAAAAAGTTTTGACTTGGACTTACGTATTATGCAAGTGAATAGCCCTGAAACATAGATGCTAACATAAAAAACAGAAAACGAAAAATACGAAGAAAAAGAGTGGACTTGGGATGTTTTGTAATTCAGGTTTTCAATTCAAACTTCAAATGGAACTGGGGTAACTCGCAGACAATGGCTGACTTAACACTTTGATAATAGCTGGTGTAATGGCTGGTTTGAGAACACAATTGATATGGCCTCTGTAGCTAAGTAGACTCCCACCCTTCCCCCTCAACATTGGATACGGAAATGAAAACTTATTTAGAATTTGATTGTTGATTCCAGTATATTTCAAGCATCACTTCTCGGAATCTGGGCCTGTGATATGTCGATATATCGCTATCATCGATATCTATATTATCATATATCAACATTAGATATCGCAAATATATGGACATGAATATAATCATTCTAAATTTTCGATATCGATATTCGGGGAGTGGGGATGCGAGGTATAAAGGTCCCCTAAGACTTGCGATGGATGAAGAAATTAAACTTACTTTTGCAAGATTGTTTTCTGATCATAATATCTTTATTACCAAACATTGCAATGTAAATACATCCACTTGCAAATTTGCAATATTATATGATGTAATTTCTTAGGCGCTAGAACTTTTTTGTTCCCTGAAGAAAGAAACAAAAAATCACGTGGAAAAGCAAGTACTTCGAACTTTGAACTAGAATTTACCGTAAGAAAGTTTTTTGTTTCTCTTCCTTGGAGATTTCCATCCCTTTTGGCCTTTGGGACCGCTAATTGACAAAAGGTGCACACATGATCGCTATATGCATTTATGGTCTGAGGCAGAGTCAGAGACTTAGAAAAGGAAACGACTTTTTAATAATAATAATAATAATAATAATAATAATTATTATTATTATTATTATTATTATTATTATTATTATCATTATTATTATTATTATTATAACAATGGGGTTTACAACTAGGGTCTTGTCTCTTTATCTTGCATGGGAAGGCCGCAAGTCTGCTATGCCATTGGTGTCCCCTATTCTGTGTTTGTCTCTTTTTCGTTTCGTGTAGATATTTGTTTTTGTGCTGTTAGGCTTTTATATGAAACTTTTATATTATGTAACTTTTTCTTTTTATGAGTTTCTTTTTTTGGGTGGGGCGGGGGGAAAGAGAGAAATGCTTTCTTCTGATATCTGTTACTTATCATTCATCTTGTTTGAACTGCTTAAGTAAGTCATTTTGTAACTTTTGATGTCATCCAACTCCATCACAATAATAAAATTGTCATTCTTAACAATTTGTTTTATTCCCTTATTTGCAGTTTGCCACACTGATATATTTGTGACAAAATTGAGGTTTTGTCCAACGCCTTTCGAATTCACAACCAACCCAACCGCCGAGCTTTTTGGGTTGCCTGCTATTGCAGGAAAAGGAGAATTGCAGGTGGTAATGCACTTTTGGAGTCGTGTATACCAGAATAGAACAGAGGAGTCGGATTTGGAGTGGGGGGAAACAGCAAAGAATGGTGGTGGGAGGTGGAATGGGAAGAGCTTCTAAGCAAGCTACATTAGCGCCGCGTTTCCACCTGGTGGGTAGATGGTTAATTCAGCCGGCTTTATTTACTATAGAAATGCTTCGACAAGGATATTTTTGATATTACAGAATGTATATATTTCTTTCTTTTTTCTTTTATTTTTACTTCCTTGTTTGTAACCATTTTGTTACACAAAGCACGGTTTATTTTAATTATTTATGCATAATTTCCTCAACCCTGAAGCTTTCTCTGTGCTTCGGCCGGCTGAAGGTCTATTTTAATCAGGTTAACATGAGTAAATAATTCGTTTCCCAACCTCCTCCGTTCCATTAATGCCTCCACGTTCCCCACAAGGAAAGCTGAGTTAACAATTCAGGAATCGAAAGCCGACCATTAGGTTTACGCGCTTTATGTGACAAATGTTCCTCGACTCATTTGAAAAAAAAGAAAATAAAAAGTCAAAAGGTATTTCCTTTTAGAAAAGAGGTGTAATACTTATGTATAACCCTTGCACATAAACATGCACGGCCAAGCAGACTGTTAAAAGAAATACTGGATAAAGCAAGAGAAAACACTAAAGAGCGGAGCGGTCGCTACATTGCATTTTGAAACGGTCTTTCCTGCAAGGTTAAGTTTACTTTTGGCTTTCCATAGGTACTCGGAAAGAAAAAGTAAATGGGAATAAAAGGAACGGCAATGAATTGCTGGCTGTTTTGGATGTTAATATTGATACGCATTATTAACAGTTTAAGACAGAAGATCGGTTTAAAGTGTCGACGGAGTTAAAAGAAAATAGAGATCAATCCTGAGAGGATTGACATGATTGTTTGGAATAGCCTTTTAGATGAAAGGTTTTACAAACACTTTGTCTTTATACTTGAGTTTATGCATTTACAGTAGCTATAAGATAAACCCAATATTAAGGCAGCAAAAATATACATGGTTTATAAGCCAATACCTTTTTGGAGCACAGGGCTATAGTGTGCAATAACTGATCATTAAGAAATTTACTGTGTAGTAGGCTTACGTTGCCCTTGTTAATACATACTATATAGACCATTACAGCAAGAACAAAAAGGATTGCATTACAAATGTTTTACTTACAAACGGTAACGGATTACCATAAATTGATATAAAATGTACTTATTTTACCAGAATTGAAAGAAATGTCTGTGGAGAAGTACAACATGTGATAGTTAAAATTATTATTGTAAGGTGACCTTTCATCATAATACCTTCTTGGCATACCAGTTAGGGACAAGATTATATAATATTAACAGACCAAATTACATAACAGTAAGTTATTAGAATTTAGTACAGGCTGTTTCTGTGTCTTATAGCCGATTTAATAGTGACGGGAATGCTCCCGTTTACAATTTTATTTTACACCAATTATTTTGTAACAAAGACGTTATTACCCGTTATGGATATTATTATTAGTGCATTAACAACATCATTACCAAGATTGTTACATCAGCGAAAGAAAACAACAAATGTGTTTACCTAACTTTAGACAAGCATTGCTAGTGCAACGCTTAAATAATAACAATGGGTTACCTATTTACGGCAAAAGTACATAATTTGGTTATATATTATTGTGCTGCCAAAATGTCTTGAGCCGTGGCAAAAATGCGAACTAAAGCTCACACTCTCAGACACCCTCGCGTTGAGCCAATAAGGGCTCAGCTGTTGCTAAGCGAGAGAAAGTGAGTGGAATTCCTTTAGACGATAGCAGCACTTGCAACGAAAGACTAGGGATCAAGTCAATGTGGTATAATAATAGTAGCTATTACTAAACTGTTAACTGGTTACAAACACCAAGCAAATGTTTATACAAATTAAGGTTTGGTATGTAACCAGTTTTACAATAGTTATGAAGCAACCTAGAGAATCCTTACACGAGGATTTAACAATTAAGGGAAGATTTTTTTTATTTTTTACAACAGTACAACACTAGCACTATTTTACTGAGCTTACATTAGTTTTATAGTTAATATATTCTTAATGTTTAATCCTTTTGGAAAGGGATTAATAGTTATTGAGGTTATACAGAGAAAACAAGTAAGAACACTGAAAATAATTTAAACAATACTTGCACACTAGTAATTGGACAATATTTAAGGAGTACAATTACTTAGGCCCTAGGATTTGAGCTCCCTACAATACTTAAGGAGGGAACGCTGGGACATGAAAAACATTATGTGAGTGGTTCGCAACTTTAACTTCACATGCGAGAAGTATAATCAAGTCGCGGTTTTTCTGTGGTTCGGGTTTGAACCTTTTAATGTCCAATTGTTTATTGGGTATTTTAGCGAGTTGAATTTTAAATACTGTTGAGATGTTAGTGAAATTATAATATGAACTGATATATTTACTTCTTTTACCGCTATACTGAGATCAGGCACGTAGCCAGGATTTCGTGAAGGGGTGGAAGTCCGTGACATGAAATACTGTGATCATCACACCAGGGGCTCGATCATTCTAAACTATTTTACTGGAACATATATTGGTTCGTTTAGCCAGGATTTCGTAACGGGGCGTGATATGAAATTTTGAAGGCTCAGGAGCTTGATCAACTTTACTATCAACATATATTGCTTTGTTAGGACAATAAAATGAGGATATGTTGGTAAAGTAGTAGAAAATGGATCGATCTGGCTCAGACCTGGGCCATAATAGAACAACTCACAAGCCCCTGGGAAATTGACCACCGTGCACCGTGAGCCCACGGTCTTTTACGACCTCCATTTTAGGGGTGAATTCGTTCCCTTTTATGACCACTTTTAAGGGGGTGTATTCGTTCTCTTTTACGACCTCCATTTTAAGGGGTGAACTCATTCCCTTTTATGAACATATTTTCCACCTCCTACGAACACATAGAAGAAGAGAGAACACATAAGACTACGTAACACACAGCAGAGCAGATAACACATAAGAGTACGTAACATAACAAGGGTGTATTCATTCTCTTTTATGAGCATATTTTTCAACCCCTATTTTAACATAGGAGATAACACATAAGATTACGAACACATAGAAGAACAGATAACACATAACACTACGTAACACACAGCAGAGCAGATAACACATAAGACTCGTTCCCTTTTACGACCTCCATTTTAAGGGGTGTACTCGTTCCCTTTTATGAGCACTTTTTCAACCCTTATTTTAACATAGGAGATAACACATAAGATTACGAACACATAGAAGAGAAGATAACACATAACACTACGTAACACACAGCAGAACAGATAACAGATAAGAATATGAAACATAGAAGGGGTGTATTCGTTCTCTTTTATGAGCATATTTTCCAACCCCTATTTTAAGATAACAGAAATTACATACGATTACGAACACATAGAAGAGCAAATAACACATAAGAGTACGTAACATAACAAGGGTGTATTCATTCCCTTTTATGAGCATATTTTCCAACCCTTATTTTAACATAGCAGAAATTACACTGAGACTATGAACACACAGCACAACAGATAATACATAGCACAGCTAATAAAAGAGCATGGCGTATTTTCCAACCCCTATTTTAACATAGCAGAAATTACGAACACATAGAAGAGCAGATAACACATAACATAGCAAGGGTGTATTCGTTCTCTTTTATGAGCATATTTTTCAACCCCTATTTTAACATATCAGATATCACATAAGATTACGAACACATAACATAGCAAGGGTGAACTCGTTCCCTTTTCCAACCCCTATTTTAACATAGCAGAAATGACATAAGAATACATAACTCATTCCAACCCTTATTTTAACATAACGAGCAAAGATTACAATTGAACACCCACGGTCTACAGATAATCATTTTAGAGGGTGTATTCATTCATTCTCTTTGATGACCATTTTTTTCCATCCCTAATGAAATTACATAGGAGAGCAGATAATACATAAGATTCGTTCCCTTTTATGAACACTTTTAGAGGGGTTAACTCGTTTTTCAACCCCTATTTGAACATTTTAACATAGCAGAAATGACATAAGCATGTCCTCAAACTACTGACCATCGTGAACAAAGGTCAAACTAAGAAACGAAACAACATATCGAGGTGCTGTTTCCACATTTAGCAATTGGTCATCAAAAAAGTACTGACCATCAAGGTCAAAAATTAAAACTCGAAAACAGAGCCACATTTAGCAATAGGTCATCAGGTACTACATGTCCCAAAATTACTGGTCATCGAGGTCAAAGGCCAAAATACTTAAAACCTAATAACTCTTAAATGGATCCACATATTGAGATGCTGTTTCCAAATCTAGTAACTGGTCATCAACTACTACAAGTTCCAAAATAGTGGCCATCGAGGTCAAAGGTCACAGTACTTAAAACCTAATTACTCGAAAATGGATCCACGTATCGAGGTGCTGTTTCCACATTTAGCAATTGGTCATCAGGTACTACAAGTTCCAAAATAATAACCATCAAGGTCAAAGGTCAAAATACTTAAAACCTAATATCTCGAAAACGAAGCAACATATTGAGGTGCTGTTTCCAAATCTAGTAATAGGTCATCAACTAGTACATGTTAAAAAGTACTGATCATCGAGGTCAAAGGTCAACATACTTAAAACCTAATAACACGAAAACAGCCACATATTGAGGTGCTGTTTCCACATTTAGTAATCGGCCACCAACTACTACTAGTTCCAAAATAATGATCATCGAGGTCAAAGGTCAACATACTTAAAACCCAATCACTCGTAAACGAAGCAACATATTGAGATGGTGTTTCCACATCTAGTAACTGGTCATCAACTACTACAAGTTCCAAAATAATGATCGTCGAGGTCAAAGGTCAACATACTTAAAACCTAATAACTCGAAAATGGATCCACATATTGAGGTGCTGTTTCCACATTTAGTAATTGTTCATCAACCACTGCAAGTTTCAAAAATAATGACCATCGAGGTCAAAGGTCAACATACTTAAAACCTAATAACTCGAAAACGGATCCACATATTGAGATGGTGTTTCCAAATCTAGTAATTGGTCATCAGGTACTACATGTTCCAGAATAATGACCATCGAGGTCAAAGGTCAGCATACTTAAAGCCTAATAGCTCGAAAACGAAGCAACATATTGAGGTGGTGTTTCCACATTTAGTAATAGTTCATCAATCACTGCAAGTTCCAAAATAATGATCATCGAGAGCTTGTAAACGGAGCAACGGATAAATTTTGTACAAAGCAGAAAAAGTAAAGGAGGAATAAATTTGAGTGGCCTATTGAATTTTGGACCAACGAGAAATGTCATTTTAACTAGCTGAGAATTATATGTCTTCTTGTACTAATTAAATAAACGAAGGAATATTGGACCAATGAGAAATGTCATTTTTCTAGACCATGTTCTAATATTTAAACAAACGAAGGGGTGAATTTGAGTGACCTATTCAATTTTGCACCAACGAGAAATAATTGCGTATTTTAAACAAACAATCGGATAAATTTAACCGGCTCAGAAGTTCAATACTATTTTGTACTCTTAAGTGAGCTTTCCAATTTTGTAGCAAGAAGGACAATTTTTTTTAAAACTAACTCAGAATTTCATTTCATTTTTGTAATACTTAAATTTGGATGAAGTGTTTAGTTTTGTACGAACCAGAAAAATTTGATTGGATTATTTCCTTAGGTACCAACTGGAAAAAGTGAAGGGCCATTATTCAAATAAACGAAGGAATAGAGTATTTAGTTTTTGTACCAACTAGAAAAAAAGAAGTGAAGTATGAATAAAATTTAGGTGGACTATTTTCTTTTGTACCAACTGTAAAAGAGAAGAAGAGCCATTTTAACAAGTTCATAATTTCGATGTTCTACTTTTTATACCAACGAGAAAAAAAATGAACTAGCTGAATATTTAAATATACGAAAGAACAAATTTAAGTGACCTATTCAATTTTGTACCAATGAGAAATGGCTCAGCAAAAGGCGAAGAAGGACTATTTTATATAATTTTACTACTCAAATAAACAATGGAGTATTTAGTTTTGTACCATTTTGGAGTATTCAAATAAACAAAGGACTTATAATTTGTGTCAACTCTAAAATCAATTAAACGAAGTAATGCATTTGAAAAACCGAAGTTGAGTATTTTATACCATTTTGTATTATTTCAACAAACAAAGGAATAAGCAAAAAAGGATCATTTTATATCATTTTAAACTAGTCTAATAAACGAAGGCATAAATATGAGTGAGCTATTTAATTTTGTAGCAACCAAAGGATTTTCACGAAAGAACAAAATTGTACTAATCAGAAAAAGCGAAGAAGACCCATTTTAACTAACTGAGAATTTCTGTACCTTTTTGTACTATTGAAACAAACGATGGAATAAATTTGAGTGACCTGTTTTTTGTACTAACCAGAAAAATCGAAGAAGGTCCAATTTTGCTAACTCAGAATTTATATACCTTTATACTAGCTCAATGAACGAAAGAACAAATTTGGGTGTTCTACTTTTTTATACCAAACAAGGAAGAACCATTTTGTACTACTCAAATAAATGAAAGAAAAAGCGAAAAAAGACCTTTTTAACTAGCGCAGAATTTCTGTAACAAGAAAGAAAGCAAAGATATGCCATATTAACTATTTAAATAAACGAAGGGATAAATTTAAGTGATCTATTCCATTTTGTACCAAGGAGAAATGCCATTTTTATCTAACTTAGAATTTCTAGTGCATGTTGTATTATTTAAACAAAACGAAGGGCTAAATTTGAGAAGCGAACATGAACCATTTTACTCAAATTCGGATGGAGTATTTAGCTTTGTATGAACCAGAAAAACAAAGTGAAGAAGAACCATTTTAACTAACTCAGATCTTTATACCATTTTGTACTATTTTTTGTGCCAATCAGAAGAAAATCAAAGAAGGGTCATTTTAACTAGCCAAGCAGAAAAAAGGAAAGAATTAACACTTTGTACTAACCAGAAAAGGAGAAGAAGGATCAGCATTCTATACTTTTTGTGCAATTTATTGGGGTGTCCTATTTCTTTTTTACCAACGAGAACCATTTTTAACTGACTTAGAATTTTATACCTTTTTGAAAAATTTTTATCAAATCGAAAAAAGCAAGGAAATACCATTTTAAATAGCTCAGCATGTTATAGCTTTTTGTGTTTTTGGTCTACCCAATTTCTTGACCATGTTGTACTATTTAAACAAACAAAGGAATAAATTTGTGTGACTTATTCACTTTTGTAACAATCAGAAAAAGGAAAGAATAAATTTGAGTGGCTTAAGCAAAGAAGGTCAATGGTAACTACCCTATTGAAGAATGAATAAATTTTGTTTGCAATTAAAAAAGCGGAGAAGGTCTACTTTCTGTACAAACCAGAGAAAAAACAAATTTGTGTGACCTATTCACTTTTATAGCAAGCAGAAAAAGCACGGAAAAAAGGGAAGAAGGTTCATTATAACAAGCAATCTATTAAATTCTTAATATTACAATACTACAAATTGATCCATTTATCAGTTCAAGTTCTTCTATTCATTCACAATCAAATGCATATGCTACAGTGGGCTGTGTTCATTTACAGAATTAAATAATTGTTTATCTTTCTCTAAAAACATTTCTACTATTTTGTTGATATAATAATCACACTCTGTAATGTATTCATATACCAGATTAAATTTTTTCTCCAAAGTATAAGTGTTCTTAATATTACAACTTTTAAAATGCTTCTTTATATAAAGTTTATAGATTTTTTCTCTCATTTCACGTTTAATTTAGATCGTCCACACCTTTTGCAATAATTCGTAATCATGCTGCAGCAAACAGTTGTGATCTTTTTTATTCTCATTATGTTTAGAACATGCTTCACATAATAATACTGAATTTGGTGTATACTCATTAAATAATTGTATAACACATGTATGACTAATAGTTTCACTAGTACACTCGCACACATTAGCTTCCAGTTCAAAACAGGTAATATTTGAAACACTGTCATCATCACTTTCCGGGAGTATGTCATCATTATATCTATTATAGCGTCTAAAATAATACACTTCTTCTATTTCTTGTGTTGGATATATGATTCTCACTTTATCACGTAATTCATCTGGCAAATCGGGGTCAGACGGCTGGATTAACAGTATAGGTTTCTCGTTTTCACGCTGAATTTCTTTTTCTCTAGGTGAAACATAAACAATCTCCATGCTCTTCATCAAAAACAAATCTTATAAATAATTTTATATATCTACAATACAAGCATTCTATGCATTCTCCGTCTTAAATAATATGTTTCAAGCAATACAAAACATCATGATGTATGTTCTATTATTTCCAAATATACTCCATAAACTTATATTCCATTATAATAAAATACATAAATGCAAAAATATATATTTGTCTTTTTGGACTTAGACGAGGAAAGAAAATTGAATCTTTGAGCAATAGGCAATACCCCTGTTAGGTAACGCATTCATAACGTTGTTTAAATATCTGCAGCAACATGGAACTTTGAAAACTTTTCTTACTTTGATATGATCTCTTCTTCTGCTGTGATCAAAATGACCATGCATGATGTTACGCAAATTACTATGGAGTCTGTTCTACACAATTATGACGCAATTCAGGTTTGTTAAATCTTAAGTTGAAATATTTTATAAGCCTTACTTAGTGACGGGAGAGGCAATTTAAATTGTTCTCTGGATGACAAAAAAAATACAAAATGTAGCATCACAAAGGTATAACATTCTGAGCTTTTCTTCTGATTGTTACAAAAATGAAATAGACCACCCGTAATACAAAATGGTATAAAAATACCTAGCTTGTTATAATGAACCTTCTTCCCTTTTTTCGTGCTTTTTCTGCTTGCTATAAAAGTGAATAGGTCACACAAATTTGTTTTTTCTCTGGTTTGTACAGAAAGTAGACCTTCTCCGCTTTTTTAATTGCAAACAAAATTTATTCATTCTTCAATAGGGTAGTTACCATTGACCTTCTTTGCTTAAGCCACTCAAATTTATTCTTTCCTTTTTCTGATTGTTACAAAAGTGAATAAGTCACACAAATTTATTCCTTTGTTTGTTTAAATAGTACAACATGGTCGAGAAATTGGGTAGACCAAAAACACAAAAAGCTATAACATGCTGAGCTATTTAAAATGGTATTTCCTTGCTTTTTTCGATTTGATAAAAATTTTTCAAAAAGGTATAAAATTCTAAGTCAGTTAAAAATGGTTCTCGTTGGTAAAAAAAGAAATAGGACACCCCAATAAATTGCACAAAAAGTATAGAATGCTGATCCTTCTTCTCCTTTTCTGGTTAGTACAAAGTGTTAATTCTTTCCTTTTTTCTGCTTGGCTAGTTAAAATGACCCTTCTTTGATTTTCTTCTGATTGGTACAAAAAGTAGTACAAAATGGTATAAAGATCTGAGTTAGTTAAAATGGTTCTTCTTCACTTTGTTTTTCTGGTTCATACAAAGCTAAATACTCCATCCGAATTTGAGTAAAATGGTTCATGTTCGCTTCTCAAATTTAGCCCTTCGTTTTGTTTAAATAATACAACATGCACTAGAAATTCTAAGTTAGATAAAAATGGCATTTCTCCTTGGTACAAAATGGAATAGATCACTTAAATTTATCCCTTCGTTTATTTAAATAGTTAATATGGCATATCTTTGCTTTCTTTCTTGTTACAGAAATTCTGCGCTAGTTAAAAAGGTCTTTTTTCGCTTTTTCTTTCATTTATTTGAGTAGTACAAAATGGTTCTTCCTTGTTTGGTATAAAAAAGTAGAACACCCAAATTTGTTCTTTCGTTCATTGAGCTAGTATAAAGGTATATAAATTCTGAGTTAGCAAAATTGGACCTTCTTCGATTTTTCTGGTTAGTACAAAAAACAGGTCACTCAAATTTATTCCATCGTTTGTTTCAATAGTACAAAAAGGTACAGAAATTCTCAGTTAGTTAAAATGGGTCTTCTTCGCTTTTTCTGATTAGTACAATTTTGTTCTTTCGTGAAAATCCTTTGGTTGCTACAAAATTAAATAGCTCACTCATATTTATGCCTTCATTTATTAGACTAGTTTAAAATGATATAAAATGATCCTTTTTTTGCTTATTCCTTTGTTTGTTGAAATAATACAAAATGGTATAAAATACTCAACTTCGGTTTTTCAAATGCATTACTTCGTTTAATTGATTTTAGAGTTGACACAAATTATAAGTCCTTTGTTTATTTGAATACTCCAAAATGGTACAAAACTAAATACTCCATTGTTTATTTGAGTAGTAAAATTATATAAAATAGTCCTTCTTCGCCTTTTGCTGAGCCATTTCTCATTGGTACAAAATTGAATAGGTCACTTAAATTTGTTCTTTCGTATATTTAAATATTCAGCTAGTTCATTTTTTTCTCGTTGGTATAAAAAGTAGAACATCGAAATTATGAACTTGTTAAAATGGCTCTTCTTCTCTTTTCCAGTTGGTACAAAAGAAAATAGTCCACCTAAATTTTATTCATACTTCACTTCTTTTTTTCTAGTTGGTACAAAAACTAAATACTCTATTCCTTCGTTTATTTGAATAATGGCCCTTCACTTTTTCCAGTTGGTACCTAAGGAAATAATCCAATCAAATTTTTCTGGTTCGTACAAAACTAAACACTTCATCCAAATTTAAGTATTACAAAAATGAAATGAAATTCTGAGTTAGTTTTAAAAAAAATTGTCCTTCTTGCTACAAAATTGGAAAGCTCACTTAAGAGTACAAAATAGTATTGAACTTCTGAGCCGGTTAAATTTATCCGATTGTTTGTTTAAAATACGCAATTATTTCTCGTTGGTGCAAAATTGAATAGGTCACTCAAATTCACCCCTTCGTTTGTTTAAATATTAGAACATGGTCTAGAAAAATGACATTTCTCATTGGTCCAATATTCCTTCGTTTATTTAATTAGTACAAGAAGACATATAATTCTCAGCTAGTTAAAATGACATTTCTCGTTGGTCCAAAATTCAATAGGCCACTCAAATTTATTCCTCCTTTACTTTTTCTGCTTTGTACAAAATTTATCCGTTGCTCCGTTTACAAGCTCTCGATGATCATTATTTTGGAACTTGCAGTGATTGATGAACTATTACTAAATGTGGAAACACCACCTCAATATGTTGCTTCGTTTTCGAGCTATTAGGCTTTAAGTATGCTGACCTTTGACCTCGATGGTCATTATTCTGAAACATGTAGTACCTGATGACCAATTACTAGATTTGGAAACACCATCTCAATATGTGGATCCGTTTTCGAGTTATTAGGTTTTAAGTATGTTGACCTTTGACCTCGATGGTCATTATTTTTGAAACTTGCAGTGGTTGATGAACAATTACTAAATGTGGAAACAGCACCTCAATATGTGGATCCATTTTCGAGTTATTAGGTTTTAAGTATGTTGACCTTTGACCTCGACGATCATTATTTTGGAACTTGTAGTAGTTGATGACCAGTAACTAGATGTGGAAACACCATCTCAATATGTTGCTTCGTTTACGAGTGATTGGGTTTTAAGTATGTTGACCTTTGACCTCGATGATCATTATTTTGGAACTAGTAGTAGTTGGTGGCCGATTACTAAATGTGGAAACAGCACCTCAATATGTGGCTGTTTTCGTGTTATTAGGTTTTAAGTATGTTGACCTTTGACCTCGATGATCAGTACTTTTTAACATGTACTAGTTGATGACCTATTACTAGATTTGGAAACAGCACCTCAATATGTTGCTTCGTTTTCGAGATATTAGGTTTTAAGTATTTTGACCTTTGACCTTGATGGTTATTATTTTGGAACTTGTAGTACCTGATGACCAATTGCTAAATGTGGAAACAGCACCTCGATACGTGGATCCATTTTCGAGTAATTAGGTTTTAAGTACTGTGACCTTTGACCTCGATGGCCACTATTTTGGAACTTGTAGTAGTTGATGACCAGTTACTAGATTTGGAAACAGCATCTCAATATGTGGATCCATTTAAGAGTTATTAGGTTTTAAGTATTTTGGCCTTTGACCTCGATGACCACTAATTTTGGGACATGTAGTACCTGATGACCTATTGCTAAATGTGGCTCTGTTTTCGAGTTTTAATTTTTGACCTTGATGGTCAGTACTTTTTTGATGACCAATTGCTAAATGTGGAAACAGCACCTCGATATGTTGTTTCGTTTCTTAGTTTGACCTTTGTTCACGATGGTCAGTAGTTTGAGGACATGCTTATGTCATTTCTGCTATGTTAAAATGTTCAAATAGGGGTTGAAAAACGAGTTAACCCCTCTAAAAGTGTTCATAAAAGGGAACGAATCTTATGTATTATCTGCTCTCCTATGTAATTTCATTAGGGATGGAAAAAAATGGTCATCAAAGAGAATGAATGAATACACCCTCTAAAATGATTATCTGTAGACCGTGGGTGTTCAATTGTAATCTTTGCTCGTTATGTTAAAATAAGGGTTGGAATGAGTTATGTATTCTTATGTCATTTCTGCTATGTTAAAATAGGGGTTGGAAAAGGGAACGAGTTCACCCTTGCTATGTTATGTGTTCGTAATCTTATGTGTTATCTGATATGTTAAAATAGGGGTTGAAAAATATGCTCATAAAAGAGAACGAATACACCCTTGCTATGTTATGTGTTATCTGCTCTTCTATGTGTTCGTAATTTCTGCTATGTTAAAATAGGGGTTGGAAAATACGCCATGCTCTTTTATTAGCTGTGCTATGTATTATCTGTTGTGCTGTGTGTTCATAGTCTCAGTGTAATTTCTGCTATGTTAAAATAAGGGTTGGAAAATATGCTCATAAAAGGGAATGAATACACCCTTGTTATGTTACGTACTCTTATGTGTTATTTGCTCTTCTATGTGTTCGTAATCGTATGTAATTTCTGTTATCTTAAAATAGGGGTTGGAAAATATGCTCATAAAAGAGAACGAATACACCCCTTCTATGTTTCATATTCTTATCTGTTATCTGTTCTGCTGTGTGTTACGTAGTGTTATGTGTTATCTTCTCTTCTATGTGTTCGTAATCTTATGTGTTATCTCCTATGTTAAAATAAGGGTTGAAAAAGTGCTCATAAAAGGGAACGAGCACACCCCTTAAAATGGAGGTCGTAAAAGGGAACGAGTCTTATGTGTTATCTGCTCTGCTGTGTGTTACGTAGTGTTATGTGTTATCTGTTCTTCTATGTGTTCGTAATCTTATGTGTTATCTCCTATGTTAAAATAGGGGTTGAAAAATATGCTCATAAAAGAGAATGAATACACCCTTGTTATGTTACGTACTCTTATGTGTTATCTGCTCTGCTGTGTGTTACGTAGTCTTATGTGTTCTCTCTTCTTCTATGTGTTCGTAGGAGGTGGAAAATATGTTCATAAAAGGGAATGAGTTCACCCCTTAAAATGGAGGTCGTAAAAGAGAACGAATACACCCCCTTAAAAGTGGTCATAAAAGGGAACGAATTCACCCCTAAAATGGAGGTCGTAAAAGACCGTGGGCTCACGGTGCACGGTGGTCAATTTCCCAGGGGCTTGTGAGTTGTTCTATTATGGCCCAGGTCTGAGCCAGATCGATCCATTTTCTACTACTTGGTAAGTTTTTTAATAACAAGCTATGAAGAAATCTCGAGTAATAAAAGAATAAAAAAGTTTTGAAAAAGATTTTACAATATTTGCGTTCCTTTCTTTGTTCATTCAAATATAACAATTTTCCTTTCATTATGGTCTCATCTATTATGAAAAGTACATATTCACTATTATGAAAAGTACATATTCAATATTGTCTTGTAAAATATTTTACAATATCTGCGTTCCTTTTTCTGTTGAATCAAATGCTGATAGAACTCCTTTTCCACATAAATTTTAGTTTTCATTATTCCGTCAACTACTGTCGGTTCCAAATGACAGGATAAAGGAGCAGTAGAAAATTGTTTTTGAAATAACATGTTTGATTCTGCAAAGATGCGATGATAAAAAATTATGATAAAAAATGTATACGTTGTTACTCATTGGTACTGTGTTTTCGGAAGCTTGAAATCTCCCTGACTAGTGGCAGAAATTCTGAGAATTCTGTAGTGTTTCAGAGACAGAGGTGACACCACAAAAGTGATATGTAGACTAACCGAGACTTAAATGTTTTTTTGTTTCTTATTTTTGTTCTTACACTTAATTTTTTATATATTAAGTTTAACGAAAATGGTTATACGAGGGCCATCCGGAAAGTTGTACCCGTTTGTGTAATAAAGACACAGTAGTATATATTAACAAATATACACATTTTTATTGAAAAGAGTATACTTTACACTACTTCTCCACATAATCACCAAGCAAATTGAGGCATTTGTCATACCGTGTGACGAGTTTTTATATTCCAGCGTCATAGTTCTCCGGCGCCAGCGTATTAAGATACGTAGTCACGCCTCGTTTAAGTTCTTCATCGCTGTCAAATCTTTTTCCCGGCAGAAAGTCTTTAAACTTCGTAAAGAGATGAAAATGTTCACAGAGTTCATCAATTGTGACGCGCCGTTCGTTCCTCACGCATTCGTCTACTGACCTCAGCAGTTCGTCTGTAATGACAGATTATCTCCCTGAACGCTCCTCGTCGTGTGTACTCCCTCTCCCCAGGTTGAAGTTGCGACACCAGCGCCGAACAGACGACTCGACCATCACATTGTCTCCATACACCTCCTTTAATTGGCGATGAATTTCACAAGGTCGAACGTTTCGTGCATTAAGAAATTTAATGACGGCCCTCACTTCACAACTGGCGGGGTTCTTAATTCGTTTAATCATTATAAACGAGCATAGACACAAGCCCTGCTAGCGCACGCATAGACACTTTAGACACAGGCACTGCTAGCGTCACGCAACCTCGCACAGAGCAGGCAGACAAGCCACTGACGCGGTCTGATCTTGACCAGCGGCTCCTCGAGTCGTCAGCGCTTTATGTGGCGCAAACGGGTACCACTTTCCGGATGGCCCTCGTATAAATTTTTGTTCGGCAACTACGAGCAGAACTTTGATGCAGCGAGTATTAGCTGAGAGGTTTTTTTCTTTTTAAACCTCTTTTATCGTGTTATGAATTCACTAAGAAGATAACTGAAAGAATGGTATGAATTTACCATGGATGATTAATCAAGGTTAATAGACTACACAGATTAATTCTTTTAGTTATATTGAACCAAAACATCTCAAATTATACACGCAGTTTGAATCCGTTAAAAGGTATTTATAACAATTATCAGATGACACAAAACAACAACTAACTTTACTGTTTAACGTTTGTTCAGCATCAAGGCTAAGCGCAACAAAACCTTATAGTATGATATGACGTTTAATGTCTTCTAGTGTACCATTACTTTTACTTTAAACATAGTAGTTAATTGAGATTATTACAAGGAGTTACAATTTCGTTGCTAGTAAATATTTTACAATCTAATATTTTGCTTAGCGCCGTGGTTAAATTAGGCACAAAACTACAAAGTAATTTATCGGTTTATTTACTCGAGTACGCTACCACTGGTTGTAAGGTTTTTTCCTAGTATGTTGTGGTTTGGAACATGTAGGAAATATGATTTTCCAACGATGACGGGTTCACACTGTCCTTTGAAGAAGATCCCTGGGTTTGAAGACCACAATGAGACAGTTCCTTTAATGAACTGGAATGCCATTTAACAGGAAATGTTCGCCGAATCACACTTTAGAATTGTTTGGGTCACATTGGGTTTGGATTACACTAGGGTTTGGGTACAAAACCTCGCGGCCAGAACCTCGCGGCGACAACCTCGCGGACCAAAACCTCGCCTGGCCAAAACCTCGCCTCCCAAAACGTCGCGGCCCAAAATCTCGCCAGGCCGAAACCTCGCCTGGCCAAAACCTCGCCTCCCAAAACCTCGCGGCCCAAAATCTCGCCAGGCCGAAACCTCGCCTGGCCAAAACCTCGCCGCCCAAAACCTCGCGGGACAAAATCTCGCCAGGCCAAAACCCCGCCTGGCCAAAACCTCGCCGCCCAAAACCTCGCGGGCCAAAATCTCGCCGGGCCAAAACCTCGCACCCCAAAATATCGCCATACCCAAAATCTCGCCTGAACAAAATGTAAATGTTCCAACAGATGATAAGGATGGCGGTATAAAAGACGCTGTTTCAGAAGAAGTATCACGGGTATTTGACCAAGTCCCGCGATACCATATGAAAATTCTATTTCTGTATTAGAGGATTTCAATGTGAAGGTAGGGCGACTGGATGTTTTTAAACTGGTTATAGGGAAAGAAAGTCTGGATAAGGAAAGTAATGACAACTAACGAGGTTAGTTTCGTGAAATTTGGAACATCCAAAAACTTAAAATTTTAACAAAAATCTAATAATATTTATGAAAGTATGAAATAATATATGTTTTTACGATATCCCTTGATTATGTCCTATAGGTTAAAGGAGACGTAGATGACCAGGATGAAGGAAATGATCGAATAAAGAAAGTGGGAGGAAACGGGAATAACCTGAGAAAGCCCACGCACACGATGTTTTGTATATTATTATTATTATTATTATTATTATTATTATTATTATTATTATTATTATTATTATTATTATTATTTGTAATGTGGAATTGCATATTAGGAAACACATTGGGTAAATTTTAAAGAAAAGTTTCATTCGCGGCGAGGTTTTGTCCCGGCGAGATTTTGGGCGGCGAGGTTTTGGCCCGGCGAGATTTTGTCCCGCGAGGTTTTGGGCGGCGAGGTTTTGGCCACGCGAGGTTTTGGGCGGCGTGGTTTTGGCCACGCGAGGTTTTGGCCCGGCGAGATTTTGTCCCGCGAGGTTTTGGGCGGCGAGGTTTTGGCCACGCGAGGTTTTGGCCCGGCGAGATTTTGTCCCGCGAGGTTTTGGCCGGCGAGATTTTGGGCGGCGATGTTTCGGCCGCGAGATTTTGTCCGTATACCTTACACTAGTTCACTTGCGGGGCTATATGCACTGCGGGATAGCACATACTCTGCAGGTGTGTACTACGACAGGGTTCACGGCAGAGAGTTTCGACTGGGAGAAGGTATGCAGTCCATGAGGATAGATAATATGCCAGTCTGGTTGAGATATGACACTGCTATTTAGTTTTTAGTTTTCTTAAGATGGGCTTAGGTTTTATAGGGTCTAAGTCTCTTTTTAACGGTGGTAATATGATTTTCTTTATTAGGGTTAAGGCTTTAACTCTTCCGTAGATGGACGGGGGCTATGTCCACTGGGCGTGAAGTTTTTAGAAGTGGGGTTAAAATGGTTAGGGTTACTGCGACGTGGTTGAGAAATGGTGATATGCTTTTTTTAAAGGTACTTGATTATAGAGGAAGGTGATTATATAGCTATAGTGTTCATATTCATGCTTATCGCCACAGATACATGTTGTGGTTTTGGTTTGAAGGAGTCCTTTGATTGGGGGTATAAAATTCTTCTTTTTGACTGGATGCTTGGTACTGTGGTGGCACTTTTTTCGTCACTGTCAGTGTAATTGGTATTTTCCTTCATTTAAGCAGGCTGACCTGTCATTGATCGCTTGATTGTAATTGCAGTTAAGACTGGTTTAAGGCTGGTGTAAGTGGGCCACAGAAATTCTTGATGTACAAAGTCCGCGAGATAGGCAACCCAACTAACGCCTGCTTCAAGATTAATTACGACTGGTAGAGTAGCTAGAACAGCAGCATGAAGTTGCCCCCAACTGTTAAAAGAACAAATCGTAAAGTGTGTTTTTGTGCAGGAGTGAGAAGAAACGCTGGCTGACGAAACAACAAAAGGGAGTCTTTGGATACTTATACTCACAGTAAACAGCACAATACCAGATTAAAAAAAAAAAAAAAAAACGGACACCAGAGGCGCCGATGAGTAGATAACAGTCAGGGAATTTAAATAATCTTATTGTAGAGATATTGGATTTCCCTAATATTTTTAATATTCAGTATATAAACAAATCAAGATTTAAAAACGATATTATTTTTTATTTTTTTTTCTTTCTTTATTTTCTGTGGATGATGAGAGACAGACACAACTTGGAATAATAAGACAGTCAGCAAACATTTCAAAATTCTCTTTAGTAGACGATTCCTCATTCTTCATTCTTGGTAAATTTATGTAACTTATGTAATCTGATGTAACCAAAGCGTTCTGTAACTGTTGACAAATTATTAAATAAGTCGAGAATTCCATTTACCTTGCACTTTCCTGAATCCTACACGTGCGTACTTTGGATGTTTTTCCGTAATTTCGTCGGCCATCTTCCTACTTTGTTTCATATAAAAACGTCCCAGGACCCGGAAGAGGGGAGTAGCACTCGAGAAGCGGTGAAGTACACGAGGAGCGGTAAAGTTCACGAGGAGCGAGTGTGAGCAACGACAGGAGAGACCTATACCAAGTTCCTCGCCAATTCGACACAGAAGCCGAGACATGGAGACCACCAGTCGACGACCAGGAACGGAGGTACGGAATACACATCCAAGGTCCTAAACGCCCAAACAACCTTCCTTTTCTTTCTTCCTAAACAAACTCTCGACTCTCTTTTTTTTTTAAATATTTGTTTTTATTTATTTCTACCCACATGCCCTATAAACTAAAACGCTCGTCGTCTTCTCAGTTACCTCTCAATTCTACCAGTGAGCTATATTTCCCAAGTTAACGATAATAGTTTCCTTTCTTTCTTCAAAACGACGACGAAAGCATTCCTACCGAATGCACAAGCGTAAGATGATGGAGATGCTGATCTTTTTTCTCGCATCAGCGTAAGAAGGTGATCAATGCTAGTTGTCTTTCAAACTTCTAAACTGTTTTCTCTTCATTTTTTAGGCTTTTTAGAATCACCTCCAACTTCCCCGCCACCAACCCTCTATGAAACTAGTTTTGTTCTCTTTTGTTTTTTATTTTTTGAGCAATCTTTCTTATGCTATTCTATAATTACCTTTCTTTTTCTCTCCTTTTCGGAGAGTGGTGGAGCCCCAATACCTCTTGTGTATGTTTTATGTGTTGTATTTAGTTTTTAGTGTAGGTATAGCATATTTAAGGTCTTGACTTGTGCCCAATAGTTTTATTACTTGTGTTATATGTTGCGAAGACTAGCGGACGAATTTTTGATACCTTTAGAGGATATTTTTAACTTAAGTGATACTGTCTATTTCGATCCCGCGGCCTGTTCGTCTCCTAAATCGACTAAATTTACACGTAATTATTTAGAGCAACTTAAAAAGAAGCTAGAATTTTCGGAATCATTTTCGGATATTTCTCCTGATTCTTTAGACGTAACTGTTCGTGGTTCTAGTTCTAGCAGTATGGCAACAGGAGGAAACGATCCACCTCCGTCCATGCACGGCACGATTGTGAAACCAGAGCCTTTTTATGCCCGGTTGGGTGACGATGTAAACACGTACATCAGACGCTATGAGACCATCGCTAGCATTAATTCATGGGATGGTATGAGACGAAAATTGGTGCTGGGGAGCCTACTCCGTGGCCCCGCTGAAAACTGGTTTGCTGGCATAGAAAGAAAGCCAGAATTTGCCCAAATGACTTACGACCAGTTCAAGCAAGCTTTTATAAACGCTTTTAAGGACAATTTGGTGCCACAATTATCTGAAGCTCAGATGCGAGCCCGTGATCAGAATGAATCAGAATCCGTTCTAGAGTACGTTTATGCGAAGCAGGATTTGATTTTACGCGCAGACCCGACTGCCAATGAAAAGAAACAATTACAATTTATTGTGGAAGGACTTTTACCCGATTACTTTAAAGTTGTAGTACGAAAGGAGTACAACACGGTCAGTGACCTTCTGAACGACCTAATTATCGAGGAAAGGACTAAATTGTTATTGAAGCGTAAGGAATTAGAGAAATTCTTGAAAAAGAATTCTGCTGTTTTGCAGTCGTCTTTATTTTCTCCGACTAGCATAGATGCTAATACTCAGAATAATGCTGAAGTAAGGGTTCAAAGTTCGATTACTGCTCAACCGTATAATACACAGTCAGCATACTTGCAAAACCAGCAGACTCAACAGAACCAACCGGTAATCGACCCGTTGACTGACATACAGCAACAACTCTCAAAGTTGACGCTGCAGATTTCAGCCTTAGCTCCTTCAACAAATTGTGAAAGAAGCGATGATTTTCAATATAGGAAAAAGCAGTTTAATCAGCCGAAAAATGTAGGTCAGGATTACCAAGGAAAACGGAACGGTAATCAAAACAACAGAAGTCAGAATAATAATGCTGATACTAATAAAAAGTCCAGCAGTGATTTTGCGTCCTCAAGTAATAGTAATTCTTCGCCAGGTCAGGGTTCGACTCCGGATAGAGGCCAAATTATTTGTTACAAATGCAAATTACCGAATCATATTGCGAGATATTGTCGTATGCCTTCTTTAAACACGCAGACAGAGTAGATGGTCGGGACGAATCTACTCAAGGTTCCGTTATAGTCCCTATAGTGTCCTTTAACGAATTGCCTCATGTGTCAGCTTTAATGAACGGGAAAGTCGTAGAACTGATGATTGACAGCGGCAGCCAGATCAGTTGTCTGGGGGAAAATTTGGTCCCGGAAAATGCTAAACGTTTCCGTATTAATACTAGACTTCGGGGAGTAACAGGGAAGTTTATACAAGTTTCTGAGATAGCTTTATTAAAATTTAGGATTGGTAAAAACTGGTTTACTCATGTATTCAGAGTTATTCCAAATTTTGATTATGGGCCTTTGATTGGCGCCGATTTTTTGGAAAAGCACAGGGCTGTTTTAGATTACAATAAGCAAAATTTAACTCTTTTTCGATTCGGACGCCCTCCTTCAAAAACGTTACCTCCGAGGAATTTAGAAGTCAATTTGTCAAAAGTCTTAACATCCAGGCTTGCGCAGGGATCTCGGGCTATTTTTAGAGTATTGGAAAACACGATTTTACCACCTCGCTCGCATACTCTGGTGAAGCTACGCAGTTGTTGGGATATTTTGGGGAAGAAGTTATTATTGTCGCCCTCTCGCCGGATAGAAGAAATACTGGACATTTTTATTCCATGTGCGATAGTGAATGGAGGATGCCCCGTGGTGTATGTTACGAATCCCACCATTAAGGAGATCAAACTGCGACAAGGTACACATATTGGGGATGCTGAAGATTTTGAGGAGGTCCCAGAGGAGCCTGAGGAGAGGAGTTTTTCGTCGGTAGAAGAGGACCTACCGTCCCCGGAGAAGATGGAGCTGTCCAGGCGACTTTGTGACCCTAGTCGTGTCGACGTCAACCCCGAGCTACCTCCAGAAGACAAAGAAAGATTCTACAGTCTCATACGAGAATTTCCTGATGTTTGGAGTTGGTCTGAGGAGGACATAGGACTCGCACGAGGTTACCGTCATGAAATTCGTCTATCCGATCCCACACCCGTGAATAAGACGCCCTACTCAGTGCCCTATCATCTCCGTGGAATACTCAAGCAGCAGTTAGACACGATGCTTCGTCAAGGGATTCTGAGGGAAAAAATCTCGCCCTGGAACCACCCCATCTTGCTGATTAGGAAGCGTAATAATCAGTTCCGATTCGTAAGTGATCTGAGGGGTCTAAATCAGCAGTCCCATCCTTCGAACTTTGCGACACCGTCGGTGGATGACATAATCAATCGTATGGCAGGACATCTCCTTTATACTTCGAGTGATTTGACCAAAGGATTCTTCCAAATTCCGATTACAGAGGAGTCGAAAGAGTGTACAGGCTTCTCGATACCAGGCATGTCAAGTTATCAATATTGTGTCCTACCTATGGGACACATTTCTTCCGCAGCAGCGCTTAATAGACTGGTCAAATTGACGTTAGCAGGCGTTCCAAGTACAAATATTATGCATTATGTGGACGACTTCTACATTATCGCGTCATCTGTAGACGAGATGGTGCATTGGTGCAAGGTCCTTTTTGAAAAACTTAGAGAACGGGGACTAAAATTGTCTCCCGAGAAGACAAAGATCGCACATTATTCTTTGATAGTGTTGGGACATCGTTTATCAAAATTTGGAGTACAAGTGTCAGATCGAATGTTAGCCACGATTCAGAATTTCCAACGTCCACGCACGAAGAAGAATTTAAAAAGTTTTTTAGGGGTGTGCTCCTTTTTGCGAAGGTATGTTAAGGATTTCTCGGAAATCGCTTATCCTCTTCAAACTCTGCTTCGAAAAGACCAAGATTTTAAGTGGGGAACCCAGCAACAAGAATCTTTTGAAGCTCTGAAAAAAGCAATTTTGGAAGCCCCAACATTGATGGCATACAAACCAGAGAGGGATCTACATATCTACACCGATGCGTGTAAGAAGGGCCTCGCAGCTGTAGCAAAACAACCTATTTCAGACGATCCTGAAGCTGAACTAGTACCGATCGCATATGCCAGTCGAGCAGTTGGACCTTCAGAAAAAAATTTGTCAGTGTACCATTTGGAACTCTTGGCTCTGCTGTATGCACTGCGATCTTTCAGATATTTCGTGGTGGGTCGACATTTCTATCTTCATACGGACTCCAAAGCTATTACGTTTCTTCGCCACAGTAAGAACCTGACAGGTAAATTAGCACGCTGGATGTCTGAGATTGATTGTTACGATTTTACGATCGCCCACGTGAAAGGTACCGACAACATAGAAGCCGACAGTTTGAGTCGCTTTGTTAAGCATAGTCGCGACAAGGAAGATGAAGAAGAGAGTGCCTCTGACCCGAGAATTTTCCTAATCGAAGACATGGACCTCATTGATATCGCAAAAGAACAGCGAGAAGATGCAGTACTGAAGAAAATTATTGATCACTTGGAGGATCAAGCAGAAAAGGATCCAGCCTATGAAAGGCAGGCATCGTATTTTGTTTTGAAGAATAATGTAGCATACAAAGTGAATAAGACACCATTCGGTAAAGTCTATTTGTTAGCAGTACCATCGAAATTGCGAGACATTGTATTTGAGAAACTGCATTGTGGGAAACTGGGTGCGTGCCATGGTGGATTTTCGAAAACATACAACCTTTTATTAAAGTCTGTCTATTTCCCCAATATGAAAAAATTTGTGTATGATAAGTGCCAATCTTGTGTAACTTGTCAATTGCTAAAAAAGAGGAGTGGAAAACAGTTCGGTAGTCTTCAGACACATCCTAGCGTTCATCCTTTCTTTAGAATCTATGTGGATCTTGGTGGGACCTACCCTAGTATTAATATCTTACGCCACAAATTTCTAATTATAGTCATAGATGAAGGAACTCGTTTTTGTATTACTGGTTCTCTACCAGATGCTTCTGCAGCTTCTGTTAGTGCTTTCATATATGACAACGTCATATTGAAGTATGGGATACCAACTCAAATCTGTTGTGATAGAGGTGTTGCATTTACCAGTCAATTATTTAAGGAGTTATGTAAAATACTGGGGACTCAAATACATTTCGCTGACGTTCAAGGGCATTTTTCTATTGGGAGTGTAGAAATCGCAGTAAGAAATATAGAACAGCAATTGAAGATCGCCTTAGACAAAACTGACCAATCACGTTGGATTGAACTTCTACCAGAAGTAACCTTTGCCTATAACGTCACGTGCAATTTGAGCATGAAGTATTCTCCTTTCGAACTCCTCCACGGCTTTTCTCCTCGGTTGTTGCATTCCGCCATGTTGGGTACGGAATGTCAATTTTCAGAAAACGAAGACAGATTGGAACGAATGAAGTATATACGCGAAAAAGCCCAAGAAAATTTGTACAACCGACATCTGACGTCCAAGAAGTCTTACGACAAGAAGCGAATACAACAAGAATTCAAGCAGGGTGAAGCGGTTTGGATTTTTGATCTGTCTAGAAAACGAGGACAATGTGCTGCTTTCTCGGGAAAGTATTTTGGACCTGGTCAAATTGTGTCCAAAAAACATGACAACAGCTATTATATTAAGTTTCGAACACCTAGAGGACAGATTAAGATAGACTCATTTTCTATAGACCGGCTTAAGAAGTATTATCCACCTGAGAAGGGAATATCTAAGGACTTGCAAAAGTTAGAGAATCAGGACGCACAAATATTGGGTGAAGGAGTCCAGGAAAAGGATTTTCAGCAGCAGGAGGAGTCCACTTCTTTTTTGATGGAGTATCAGGAAGAGGAAAGCACGGGGGAAGCGGATTCATTGTTCATTCGAGATGTGAAATTGATGACCGAAATTCCGTCGTGGGACGAGACCGGACCCGACACCAAATCGATGGCTGATGTTGAAAAACCGAAGTTTGCCGTCAACGAGGAAATTAACCGGAAAGTGGCTTTGTATTATGGGTCTATTACGTCACTGGCAGGACAAGCGATCGTAAATTCATCCAACACCCAGTTGCAACCAAGAGGAGGTGTAGACTTGATGGTACAGTCTTTGGCGGGAAGTGAAATGAGGCAGGAGTGCAAGAAAATTGGTCACTTGAACCCAGGTAATGCCGTATTAACCTCAGGATATAATCTACCTGTAGATTATGTTATACATGTATCTGCACCCGATGATAAAAATGCTAAGCGCCTAAAGATGTGTTATGAGAAATCCCTACAGTTGGCTATGGACAATGACATAACGACCATTGCCTTTCCAAATATAGCTACAGGAGTATTTAACTACCCGAAATTGGAGGCTGCAAGAATTGCTTTGAACGTAGTAAGGGAATATCTCGAGGAGTACCTCGATTATTTTGAAAAAATAATTTTTGTTCAATTCGATAAACAAAATCAAATTATTTACGAAAAAGTGATGCACGAATATTTCCCGAAATGAGTTTTTTTGTCCTTTACAAGAGCATAAAATTTATATAATGTACTTAACCTAGAGATTAGTTTATTACTGGCCTAACAGGGAGTTATTTCTATGTTAATTTGCAGTATGTTAGTACAACCTTTTACCACCAAAAAAAAAATCCTGTGTCCATTATTCTGTTAAAGTGCAGGTCCAGAGGAAGTATTAAACCATCTCTCAAAAACAGTTTTTGCTATGACTTGTCTACCTCCATTGTTGAAAATAAAATTAGGTGAAGTACTGAGATGAACTAGTAGGCATTCCACTTACCTAGAAAAGAAGGAAACATTGAAATTAGTAACGCAATTTAACAGGAACATATATACTTAGGCTAACAGAGATAATAATCAATAGAACATGTGAAAATTCTAAATTTCTCATTATATTTAATTTGTGTTTCAGATAACCTATTTTGTTTTAAGCTGCATTATCCTATCTTTCTCTTTCCCATATGTGACGTCTAATAACACCGAATTCCAAATAACATCTGGTTTATTTTTCCGTAAACTCCCAAATGTTATTTTGTACCAACACTCATTACCGATATCTTTTAATTTGACATTTTCCTTTCCGCATGATGTTAAGGTTTCTTCTCTTTTTGAAGCTCTGCTTTGCAACGAAAATGACACTCTAGCTCCAGATGTCTGCGAAGCTGCAAAAGACTTACATGATCTGAAAGTCCACATTAACGATTATTTTTTAAAGCCTCCAAATCCACGATTTCATCGATTATCAACCAGATCTCCACGTGCACTGTTAGGGTTCATTGGGAAAGCATTGAATTGGTGTTGTGACGTAGCTGACAGTTCTTCTATTGATTCGATAAATAAGAAGGAATTTCATTTGGAACAAACTGTACTGGGTTTACAAAAACAATTGTTAAAAAACAATTTATATATTCAAAACACAACTTCAGAATTTTTAAGTTTTCAAGATCAGATACAGGATAATTTTCATAAAATTAGAAATTTTTCGGCAAAAATATTGGATCAAGAACATGATCTGGGAGATCATCTTAATAAGCTTGCAAATCGAGTACATAAAGAGGTCATTTCGTTCATTCAAGAATTTTATTCGATTTCAACGCAGTTTGTACAGTTTCTTCAAATTTTTAAATATGATCTGACAATCCAGATGTGTACAGATGCTAGGCTGAACCCTAATATAATCCCTTATAAAGTGTTGCACGCACATTTATCTGAATTTGAGAATATCATTTTGAAAAATGGATATAAGTTAGCCATAGATAAGTCGTTATTGGAGATGTATTATTCTATTAATGTTTTGACTTGTTCAATCACCGACACGTACATTTATCTACAGATGAAAATTCCGATCGTTGAAATACAGCCTTCATTTGAGTTATATGATGTGCAGCCACTTCCGTTTGCTGTATACAACCAAACTTGTACCGTTGATATCCAGCCTTTAGTTATGGTAGTTCAAGATAAAAAAGATCTTATACCAATAACAGGAACAAGCCTACTTGCTTGTCATTATAGCCAATCAAAGTTATGTAAGATACCTACACACACTGTGACACGTTCTCGTTTAATAAATTGTGCTCACGCAGCTTTCGTTGCCAGTACAGTCAGGGAAATATTACACAACTGTGACCATACGTGCTATGATTCGAAAGAGGCACAGATTATAGACATTGGATCGCATGAGTTTGTTTTAATACACCCACCAGAATTTCTAACTTTGAAGACTAGAGAAAATGTGTCTACCATTCGAGTTCCAGAAGAAGCCAGATTATACGGAGCCCTTAAAATTCGAATACCATGCAATACTAAATTAATTGTGGAGAGAAATCTTTTCGTCAGATCGGATTTTCCGTGTCTCGACAATGATCTTACAGAACCTGTATTTTTACATCTTTTTCCGAGCCAGCTAGTCTCTAATGATCTGATGCTATTACGATCTACGTATAAAGGGAATGAATTTTTTAATGTTTCATCTTTACTTAACGATGTTTGGAGTTCTTCAATCCGACATATGAATATATCAGCATTTACGATAATTGACCAGACGCCCATTAAGATGCCTATCTATAAGCATGAATATTTTATACCAGGAATTATTATTATTTGGAATATCATCATAACTCTTCTACTAATTTATTTGCTAAGAGAACATGGGATTTTCAATTTTATATGGTTTTGTAGAAAATGTAATGCGTCTATGGAATTTTCTTTGCAAGAATTGAGCTACTTTTTAGACATTGTGCAAACCGTTATTGCAATTGTAAGTCTAATTTTGCTCTATAGAGTAATGAAAAGTTTAATGAAAAAAATTGGTGATGATACGCCACTGCAGATGAAGAGTTTTGAGAATAAATGTAACGAGAGGATTGAAGAAAGAGATCAAGAACCTGAAGTGACCCCAGAAAAGTTCACCACTTCGAACAGAAATGAGGATGCACATTCAGTGTCAGAATTGAGTTTACCTCCTCCTCCGGAAGAATTGATAGTTAATGACGGAAGTTTTGGTACAGAGATTATAGTACCACCTTCTACCGTCTTGGAATTAAGGAATTCTAACGTAAAATCTTCGTACATTTCCAACTATATAGTGTATTCTTAAAAGCGGATACGGAAACTGAGACGTCGAGTAATTCACGCATTTTGTGAAACAGCATCTAGAAGAAGATATTAGAACGTATATACGCACGACCATATAAAATTGAGAATCATTACCGGACATACCTATTTTTATGAATTTAGAGACCTTCTTTCCCCCCCCCCACAATTTTTATTTCCAACATAATTTTACTAACACAATCGAGTATTGGGCGATAAAACCCAATCCAACCTCTAGTTACCTTAAATTCCCAACCTAATCAGGAAATGGGTTAGGTTTATGTTGGAAATAATGAGCCCCCCGGCCCCCTTTAGAATATGATATTAAGGAAATTGTATTTAAGATTTTAATAGGAAATTGTTTAGATATTTTGGGCATTTGGTCAGATCATGAATATGAAGTACTTATACTAATACTAATTCTTTCTTTTTCTTCTTTTTTTATGTTTCTCTATTGTCCTAATTTTTCTGATGCCTCCTACCCACCTCTACTGAAATACTACGATCACTCTCAGACTTTCATAAAAATCACCCTCACAGTCCTCAAATAACGACACTTCCTTTATTTATCTTCCCTGATTTTTTTTTTTTTTTACGATACCTTGATATTCTTACCTGAGTTGCCAACCCTGTTTCTCACCGGAAGTAAGTCTTCGGACAATAACCTTACCGCATTTCACTCTAATTTTCCTTACTTTCAAATCTTCTCCACAATTCCACTATTTTGTAAAACCAACCCCCCCGAGACGCCACTGGATTCACGTTTAGGTACCTTGACTTTGAAATCGCCTTTCAAAAGCCTAATAATAGTTATCTTAATCAAATCTTACTTTCCCAATATCATTATCCTTGTTTTTGAACTCTTGTGCCCCCCCCCCCAAATTAAAAACAGCCATTATAACTTGTCATTCGTTTTGCTTTTATCCTTCTGTTTGTAAACAAACATCGGCCATTACTATACCGAGAGCCTTTGCGAAAACTCCCATCCCTCCGTCATAGCGTCATGGCAGCCATCTTGAAAATTTTCATGTTTACATTTTCCCACGGCTTAGAGACTGTGTTCCTTTGCCATATTTTCGCTACAATTCCTATTTCTTTATATTATAACATCTATAATTTCACTTTTTGCCCCTTCTGATACACACCCTTTCTTAATCTTCATCCTAGATACACATATACAGAGTCACATGTTTCTGATAACTTCAATCACTATTCCTTTTTTCCTTTAATATTTTTTTTTTATATAAAAAAAATTTATCTCCCCACAACCCCTTTCCGTACCTCAATGCAGCATTACACCACTAAGAAGAGGATTTATGGACATCAAGAGATATCGACGCTCAGATTTGAACCTCACGATTTGCCCACCAACCGACGCAAGGAATGATATGTTGCTGAACGTTTTTTTCTCTCACTTTTTGTTCACACTAATTTTTTTGATGCACGTAAAACTCACCTTATCACACGTCACGGACATAAATACTGCAAATATAAATATATTATAATTATACATCTTCAAGAAGCTCACAGCCACACCCCATCACGCCCAGCGTCATCTATCCAGCCAAGCCGATAACATCTGCCATCTGGTGACAGCTACTTCAACTTCACTACGTCCTTTGCATATGGTCAACGACCAAGCTGGAGTAGATTATCTTGCAGCTGAGACTCTGCCGATTCAGCATTCTACAGTTTCAAGTTCAATGTTATAAACAAGACCATGTGCTTCAGTATCTTAACGATTACGTCAACTATTTAAATGGGAGAAAAGACAGGAACTATCCAAGACATTGAAAGATGATGCTTTCAAATTGACAAATTAACTTTCTTGTGTGTTTATTCTTCAAATATTGATTGATTGATTGGTTTAGTGCTACATTTTATTATCTGTTAACGCTAGTGATTTAAGTGTTTTTTTTTAGTGATGTGTGATTAATTATTTTTTTATATGTATTTAACATACATAAAGATATACAGTGCGTTCAATAAGTAATTGGACCTGAAACGACAGCGTTCCTCTTTTCGTCGTTCAGTAAGATTTAGTGGCGGGAATGTAGAGATATTGGATTTCCCTAATATTTTTAATATTCAGTATATAAACAAATCAAGATTTAAAAACGATATTATTTTTTATTTTTTTTCTTTCTTTATTTTCTGTGGATGATGAGAGACAGACACAACTTGGAATAATAAGACAGTCAGCAAACATTTCAAAATTCTCTTTAGTAGACGATTCCTCATTCTTCATTCTTGGTAAATTTATGTAACTTATGTAATCTGATGTAACCAAAGCGTTCTGTAACTGTTGACAAATTATTAAATAAGTCGAGAATTCCATTTACCTTGCACTTTCCTGAATCCTACACGTGCGTACTTTGGATGTTTTTCCGTAATTTCGTCGGCCATCTTCCTACTTTGTTTCATATAAAAACGTCCCAGGACCCGGAAGAGGGGAGTAGCACTCGAGAAGCGGTGAAGTACACGAGGAGCGGTAAAGTTCACGAGGAGCGAGTGTGAGCAACGACAGGAGAGACCTATACCAAGTTCCTCGCCAATTCGACACAGAAGCCGAGACATGGAGACCACCAGTCGACGACCAGGAACGGAGGTACGGAATACACATCCAAGGTCCTAAACGCCCAAACAACCTTCCTTTTCTTTCTTCCTAAACAAACTCTCGACTCTCTTTTTTTTTTAAATATTTGTTTTTATTTATTTCTACCCACATGCCCTATAAACTAAAACGCTCGTCGTCTTCTCAGTTACCTCTCAATTCTACCAGTGAGCTATATTTCCCAAGTTAACGATAATAGTTTCCTTTCTTTCTTCAAAACGACGACGAAAGCATTCCTACCGAATGCACAAGCGTAAGATTATAATTAACTCAAATGAGGGATTATGAACAAGTTAATTTACTTCTAATGACTATACATATATGTGTATCAAATAATATACGGATAGATTATGCGATATATGTAGTACGATTTTTTTTTTTTTTTTAAGTAAACACAAAGCCTTGCGCTGAGTTTTGAAACTATTAACTGCAAATCAATTAAAATATGGATCGATCATTCGGGGAAGAGCCTCCAATGAAAATTTTGGGGGTCTAACAAGGCCTTAGCTCCTTGGTTCGGGCTCCACTGATTGATACGTAATACTACTTCGAAAGAAGAACTTGTCCGATTTCATTATTCGTTAAATGACTTTTGAAAATGCTAAATATTGGTACGCAGTAATTTATTAAATATTGGTACGCAGTATTTGTAAATATTAAAAAAGCAAAATTCGATAACACTCAAACGAGTTGGAGAACTTATTCCTTATTAGCGTATTTCCGTTAGGTTACAAATATAACTGAGGGTTCATGATTTGTATAATATTTGTGAAAATTTACACATTGAGACACGAGGAGAAAAGGGGAGAATATAGTGTCAATTAACAACAATTTAAAAATGCATGAAATTAAGGAATAATATCAAATACAGAACCATTAACAGAATTAACTTTGTAATTCGTTTTCTTCATTCATTTTTCTTCCTTTATTTTCAGGGTTACATCATCACTGAATTTATCCACTGGAGATTATCTTCGTTTAGCACCATACAACTCAGCCTTGTAAATGAAACATTTTGAAAAGACTAAAGGGAGCGGACGGGAAACGAACCCGGGCCAGGAAATTGGCAAATCACAACGCTAACCATTCACCTAAAGTGTTACTTACTCTGGGTTGCCTAAATAAAGAGTATTTTCTGTTCGTTCAAAACAGCAGCTTGTTTATAGTCAAATTGATTGCCAAAACACAGGAATATGGAATATTTCGAGTCCCTACATTGGCTCACTATGGGAAAGTAAATGGAAATGTTCAATATTACGGGAATAATACAATTAAGTGGAATTCTGTGGTGCATGTAAGAACCTGATATGTTACAATTAAAGCATTTTGAAATAAAGAGCTGCAAAGTTTTCGGG
This sequence comes from Thermobia domestica, assembly GCF_964235325.1. Taxonomy (NCBI): domain Eukaryota; kingdom Metazoa; phylum Arthropoda; class Insecta; order Zygentoma; family Lepismatidae; genus Thermobia; species Thermobia domestica. The sequence goes on along the minus strand of NC_137458.1, from coordinate 239,126,208 downwards.
CTATAATGCCTACATTAACTGCTTTGATCATTACATTTTTGGTTTCAGTATTTAGTAAATGAACATGACATAATATCCAGAAATCGCTGTCTAGTTCTATGCGAAAATATTACGTACACAATTGTTGGAAAGAAAAATGGCACTTTCGACAGACAGTTCTTAGCATGCATGAACATGATATGTTACATGATGGTGACACTAGTCTCGATTTTCACCAGTTTCTTCCTCTGCTAGCATTTCTATTTCGCTCTCTACGTCTAGATCTCTTTAGGTATGTTGACCTGCAGAAAGCTGTATTTTTTTTTTTTTTTTTTTTGGCGGTGGAGTAACACTCTGAATATAAGTGACACTCAAATCTTTCTCAATTGGCTTCGTTTGCAATCAAGTAGAACATGCATCCTAACCGCTCATAAATAACACTCCAAACAAATCATAAACGGCACGAGTGTAATGTCTATAGGACGGGCTGCTGTAATCATTAATTTATACAAAAAATGTATATTTTGCTAATGTATCAATAACAATGGTAGCGTCCATAATATAGAAAATGTTAAAAAGTCATTTTAAACTAAATCCAACATATTAAATATGGAGCTATAGAGATTATAAAACGTGTTCACTAAGTTTGTACATGGCTTTCTGTACAAGAAGATAAAAAATGCAACATCGTTTTTTTTCACCACCTCAATCGAAAGACCACCCTCAACTAGAAGTAGTTGTTGATTTATCTCTCTTATGTAATCAGGAAACATGTGACTTACTTTAATGGTGTTCAGCTTCCTATAAGCCGTGTGAAGATTTGGTTGCACTGACTTTACTTCCGTAGTAGTCTCGCAGTTCTTGTGGAATATAAGTAAGAAGATTTCGCAAATCCTTTACTTTCGCTGCAGACAAGTTTCTTCATCCGAAGTACAGAGCAAGCAATTCCTAGAGATGTGGGTGCTGGCCACGCACGGCGATGATGATTGTTTGCCATTATGGGAGAACAAGCGATATGGACAATACCAGATTCCACCTTCGTAATTCTAATTTTGCAAGCTTTCTGTAGGTAAACCGGTTCACCCTGAACACATTTTTTGCGGAAGACTAAGGATGAAATAACAGGAGCAAGGGAAAAGAACATATTTCTCGTCATTTCTGTTACTTGGAAAGATCTGGCTCTTTTTATGTTCTAATGAAGTGGGCCTACATGTGGAATGTATACTGCTGTTGTATACCTTCTTTTCAAAATCCCTGTCACAATATTGTAAAGTACGACCAGGTAACAGAAAATTGTGTTGTGCATCATTAAAAGTCCACTACAATGTCGTTTGCATGAAGAGTGGGAACAGTAGAATGAAAAAATGAAATGAAATATTTAAGTTTAACGTCCCACGAATATGCTGGTTAGGCTAAAGGAGACAGAGATAATGAGAAATGAGTGAAATGGTGGAATGAAGCAAGTGAGAGGAAACGGGAGAACCCCGAGAAAACCCACGAGCACGGTGTTTGTCCACACAAAGTCCACACAGTAGAATACAACTAGAACATATCAGGTTCTTGCACGCTAGAAGTGTTAATTCCAATTCCTGATACGATGTGCGCCCCAGCTTTTGGTGGACTTGTAAACTTTCCACAACTCTGAATTTTTTACAGGAAGTCGAATGACCTCTAGAGCCTGCATGAATGGCGATAACTCACTTTTCACAAAAATGTCACATATCAGGTTCTTGCATGCACCCACAGAATTATGCCTGTGCAAATACCTTTATACTAACATAGAGAACGAAACAAATCAATATTTGAGCTTATTGGGTTGACAATTTTGTCAACCTGGTACAAAGTGTTATGTTTTCAAATAGCAGTAGACGTCCACACCTTTAGCCTATGATTGCTGACATCAAAACATTCCTAAATATGGGGCACTGTCTCCGAAGTTTATGTGTGGAATAAATGAAAGCTGCGTCAAAATTATCATCAGCACCACCCGGCGGGAGTTCACGTGGTTCGGTTTTTACGTTAATCAATACGTCCACATCTCATATAGTCTTGCTGTTGAAAGGAACGTTAAACTCCAAATCAACTCAACTCATTAAGAACATAGTTCTGAGAATATATCAGTAGCGGCTCGTAGTCTGTACAAGCACCGGTTGCAATGTTGCAATATCAAAGGTATGTAGGTACGCGCAAGTGTTCCCCTCCCCCAGCATTCTTGAGTCCTATCCAAAAAATATTCAGGAAATATGAAGAGGAAAGTCTTTTAAGCTCTAATTGTATATTATTGATTAAATTATTTCTCGAATATTAATTTAATATATAAGCTATTTCCTTTTTTTCAAACAACCACTATCAATGTACGTTTATACACTATTTATATACAAAACCTCTACACTCATGTTATTGGACACGAGATAAATCGAATATATAGTATGTGCTGTAAGCCATGAATGATGGCGTTAATCCGAAAAGAAGAAAAAAAGCAAGAAAATTGCATGCACGCAGTTAAACAAAATTATTTAATTATATAAACTATGCATTATTTTAGAATGGAAGGTCTTTCTTCGATCTTTCGGGCTTCAAATTTTTCTATGACTTTATTGAAATCTGAAATGCTGCTCGCCAAGTTTCTCTGAATAGAAAGCATCGCTACCGCAAATATTTTCCGCTTTATTTTCTTTGGGGTCCAGAAACACCTCTCTCCTCCGACAATACGCATTTTGTTAGCATTTCTTTGTATAAATATACGGAACAAAAAGTCCATTTTCAGGAACCACGTATTTTTTTTTTGTCTGTAAAGAAGCATGAAATCTAAGATGTTTTCCTTTGAAAATTAAAAAAAAAATAGTTTAACATTCCAGCAAATTAGGCTAAAGAAGACAGATGAGTATTGGAAGTGAATGATTTTATATTAATTTATGCTCTCCGCCGGAAATCGAACACGGAATCATGTGCACGAAGGACACAGAGCTAGGAATTAGACCCGTAGTAAGACTTTTTCTTCTTGGAGACTCAATTGACCCCCCTTCCCCCCAGAATAGGATTTTTTTAAAAAATAAATCTTATCCCAAGAATTTTCACCTTTGTATTATAAATGTTAAATAAAATCTATTGACTTCGAACGACCGCCCCCCAAACTTTCAGCCTGGATCCGTCCCTGCTACCACCAGACTTATATTTGTTCTTTGCGAGTTTATGTTTTGTGAATAACTTCTTTCTTCCACGCGTCTGTATCTTCCTCACCCTATCAACTGAGTCAAGCGCTGCTAAGCGGAGGAATTCGTAACTATTACAGAAGCTGACCAGTTGCGGAAAAAATGCAACCGTAAGGGACCAATACGGGAAGATAGGAGCGTTGCAAGAATAAATCCACTTCCCCATGTTAAGAGATAGGAGCTCGCTGCCATATGCTCAATGTTACTGCTTCCAGTGGCAACGTTCGCTGCCACTGGAAAGGTAAATCTCTCTCTTTCTTTTCGTTTTTTAATTGACTTTTTTCAGAAATGCATCAATACTGTTTTGCGCTCAAGAGCAAAGGTTTATTTTTTACTGATACACTACTTTAACACTTAAAAATATTTTTAGTATTTAAAAAAATATCCGGTTGCACAACCATGCAACATATAGTACCAGCCGCCACTGGAATATATATATATATATATATATATATATATATATATATATAGAGAGAGAGAGAGAGAGAGAGAGAGAGAGAGGGAGCAGAATAAATATGGTTGTATTTTTCATAGGGCCGCGGTGGTTTAGTGGTAGAGAGCTCACCTCTGGTGCATAGGGTCCTTGGTTCGATCCCAGATTGCACAAAGTGAGATTTGTGGTGGAGAAACACCATGTGTGCGTGGGTTTTATCAGGGTTCCCTGTTTCCTCCCACTTTCTCCGTTCCACAATTTTCATTCATTCCTCATCATCACCGTCTCCTTTACCTAGCTGATATATGTATGGGACGTCTAACTTAAAGATTTAATTTAATTTCATTGAAAAAAAATCGTATCATTCATAATCTGCATCTTTATAAAGCAACTTGAACAATCATATAGATGTATAATGCTTAAAATTGAATTAATTCTCAATTTTAGTAATCTGCAATATCTTAGGTTTCTCATTTATTTACATCAAATGTTTAATTATTTTATACTTTATAGCAAGAGACATGAAACGAAATCTTTAGTTTACGTCCCACGGTTATGCCGGTTAGTCTAAAGGAGACGGTGATGATGAGAAGTGAATGAAATGGTGGAATGAAGAAAGTGAGAGGAAACGGGAAAACCCCGAGAAAACCCACGAGCACGGTGTTTGTCCACCACAAAGTTGATATTAGCTGCTATATAAGACACAATTATCTATATCTTTGGTGTGGGAGGCCCTGGTTCGATTTCGGCGGGAGTTCATGTGGTTCGGGCTCCATGTTAATCAGTAGGTCCCGTCTCATGTAGCCTAACTGCTGAAAAGGACGTTAAACTCAAATTCAACTCAACTAGACAATTATCTATACATTGAATTTAATTAAGAAATCGGTATTGTTATCATAAGAGCAAGTTTATGAAAATGAAATGTATAATAATGGTTGTATATAAAATAGAGTTTGCGTAATGTTGTAATGCCCAACTAGTGTTGCAATAGTGGACAGTTCAAACTGTCAATCCCATCATTCTAATTATTTCACTTCAATGTTCATGTTCCAAAGTTGTGTCCGAAATGCATTGATACACCAGCAAAAGCATTGATATACAAGCAAATAGTCGCTGCTCAGACGGTGAAGTCATGGACTACTAACGAAGTCATGAACTCCGTGTACGAATCTCGCTGCGGTCATAATTGTTCATAGTCGGGATTCAATTGCTACGAAGCATATTTTTACTTTGCTGAAGCATTTAAATCTCTTCTATTTCTAGCAGTAGCTTCTATTTCTATCAGTATGTGCAGTTGGTTGCTCCAACAGCTCATAAAAAAGTATTCTTTATTTGCTAACAGCCAGAATCCACTCCTTATTTCGATATATGGACTTAAAGTGAGCACTGCAAAACTGTTTAGTATTCTGTTCCACTTTTCTTCAGGCAATTTTTACACGTTAACACACAATATTGTACTGACTTTGTAAATGCCTCTAGGCATAAGACAAAATCAAAGTGTTAACACACTGTTCTGTGTGTATTAGCTCAGCAGAGGTTTCGATTTATGTTTACTTGCTATGTTTCTGCTCTCTTTAGAAACGACAGCTATTTGTTGTATAAAGAAATTGTAATTTGTTCCATTACTTTTTTTTAACGTTCATCCACTAAAGCTAAACAATCATCTGTTTTACAGTAAACAATATGTAAAGTTTTACTTTCCTGTTTAAAATTTAATCATTTTCCAGTGCTATATGCTAATCAGTGCTTTATTTATAGAGTGGAAGAGGAACTTACTTAATTACTGCTTTCCCAGGGTGGGAAGAGTAGATCTATCCCTGTAGAAACCTAACAATTCTTATAAGCATTATCAGTTAAGCAATAAATATTCCTTCTACAATACGACAACTATAGTTTGCATCTCAAGCAATACGTGAAATAATAATAATAATAATAATAATAATAATAATAATAATAATAATAATAATAATAATAATAATAATAATAATAATAATAATATTTTAGTCTCAGACTTGAAGAGATTTCTATATGATACATGCATTCATGAAAATAGTCACTACTTGTTACGTACTCAGTTGGTCTTTCATTCCCGGCGGGAGCTCATGTGGTTCGGATTTCACGTTAATAAGTAGGTTCTGTCTCATATAGCCTCGCTGCTAAAAGAGATGTTAAACTCTACAATGAAATGAAATCTTTGAGTTTTACGTTCCACGGATATGTCAGCTAGGCTAAAAGAGACGGTGATGATGAGAAATAAATGAAAGGGTGGAATGAAAAAACTGGGAGAACCCCGAGAAAACCCACGCACACGGTGTGTCAACCACAAAGTCCACTTGGCGCGAGCTGAGATGAAATGCACAGAAGTGAACGCTCTACCACTGAGTCACTGCGGCCTGGTTTAAACTCTACATGTATAACATGTAATACTTCTTAAGTGTAACATATGATTTTAATAAAATTCAGCAGGTAGATATTACACATAAACGAATACTTGTTTTTAGTTTCTGTGGAAAAACGGTTTTAGGGGGCAAAAATTCCCACCCAAAGTTTGAAACACTGTTTTGCGGGCCAAGGCCTCCTCCGAATTGCACTTTTGATATTTCGTAATCAACGGTTTAGAAGGTCTGTGTCCTGCCCAACTCTTTTTTTAAAAAAGGAAAATTCGAAACAGTATTCACTCATTTCACGTCTACAATATCTGTGCACAGTTTTATTGACTTCGGTCCACTTCCTATTGTCTTTCGGGCGTCAAATTTCAAAATTTTGGGTGTGGGCTTTTGCCCACTAAAACCGTTGTCCCGCAGAAAATAAAAAGTCCGTATTCGTTAAATTTTTGCGTATTGTCACTACATCAAAGTTCGTTTCAGTTCTTCATGTCCTTTAAACACTTCTAACATACTATTATTAGCATTTCTGATATTTCATGATCAAATTTGGGGGGGGGGGTCCGTGCCCCACCCAACCGTCTTTTTAGGGGAATACGAAACATGTATTCCCTCATTTTAGGGCTACAAAATCTGTGCACAATTTCATCCATTTCGGTGCACTTCTTGATTTTCGGGCGTCAACTTTGGGGGATTTTGCCCCTAAAACCGTTTTTCTGCAGAAAATTAAAAACATATATTCGTTTATTTTATGTCTAGTATTTACCTGGGAAATTTTATCAAAATCGGAATGTTACACTTGGGAAGTGTTACTTGTCAGACAAAACCAGTCACCTGTTGTATTTTCTCTGCTCCTACTTCTATATTTGACACCGATCACTTCGTTCCAATCAACATTGATTTTGTTTTTCTAACATTTATTTCTATCCTATATTTTTCACAAACTCTTCTGAAGTTTTCAACATCTTATTGACTTCCTTTTCTTATTCTGCAACAGCCATATCATCCCCAAACCATATACACCTAATCATTTTACCTCCTAACGAAATAATATCTCCATTCTGTAGACTCCTCTTCGCTATCTCTTCTAGATAAATATCAAATAATGGGGGCCAAAGATATCATCCCTGTCAAACTCTTCTTCCAATGTACATTCCTTTGTCTACTGTACATTCACCAGTGTATTTCCATGACAAATCATGAATAATTCTTTTCTTTGTGTATATTAGGGTGGTCCTTAATTTTCGAATTCTGAATTTCTTTGCTTCCAACTTCTAAATTGGTTCCATGTCGGACCAAATTAATCTGTGAAAAAAAAAATGGGCTCAATCGAAGAATATTTAACCGACCCCCAAGCGACCTAAACATCTGAATGCATTTATAATGTATAGTATATGGCAAAAGTTTGTAATAAACTCTGGTAACTTAAAAATGGCTGGGGGAAAGGAATCATATCTTGGATAGAGGTTGTAGAAGTAGATCCATACCTGGTACTGAGTAGTGACCGAGATGAGGCATATCTTAACGTCCACCATTTTGGATTCGGGCACAAAATTTTAAATAGAAATGACCTCGTATGATATATCATTTTGAGGTAGCTTTTGACGACAAACAGACGTCTGCCTTTATTTTCCACTTATCTCTGTACATGTAATAATTATCAACTATGGAAAATAAAAGCTCCGGAGTAACAAAACTTAATAGTCTGTGAGTTTATATCTCTGTATGGGTCGCAGATTTATAAGATTGTTGAATAGTTTTCCTTATTTGAATTAAACCATAAAGTAAAGAAAGAAATGCACTTGCCCATCTACTTGGAAAGAAGATGTGAACTTTCAACGTGGGTTCAATATATTGGAAAACATTGTGGTCAAGATTCGTATTGTAAAGGAATCAGTGTGTCTTTGCATGGGTTCACAAAGACTGTTATTAATGATTCATTGATTTATGCAGACAATGATGTTGGCGACATGCTTCTGTTAATACTCAACCTAGATCCTCAACCCAAATTCAGAAGCTCGTGAACAATGTCCTTGACCCCTAGACTTCACGACTACCGAGGTTGGCAATCAACTAGCTTTTTAGTATTCAAATACAAACTGCCTACCTTTCATGTTTAAACACAGTGTTGTTATAATTAATAATAATAATAATAATAATAATAATAATAATAATAATAATAATAATAATAATAATAATAATAATAATAATAATAATAATAATAATAATAATAATAATAATAGTAGTAGTAGTAGTATCATTAATAACCTATATTATCAATGCAAGATACTTGAAGAGAGTACTCGAAACTACACACCAGATTTGGCTCGATTCCACTTGAAACTCGACCCGAATTCGAGTCGAGCTGGAGGAAATTTCTCGAGCCGAGTTCTCGAATCGAGCTCAAAGATGTCTGTTTCTAGTCGAATCGAGTTTCAAAAAAACTCGCCCATCCTAGAGTGACCAGATTCTAACAAATGAAAAGTAGGACACAGGTATAATAGTATATGGTAGTTTACTGCGTCGGCAATAGGCATATCCTTATTTCATTTAATGTTAACCTTAAGTTAATCAACATTTTTTAAAAAAGAAGAAGCACTAAACTAAAGTATTCCAGGAATTCAACACAACTCCAAATGCTTTGATGAATGACAAAATGGTTTATTTTTATGAACATACAGTGAAACTTCGTGTTGGGCTAAAGAAAATGATTTTCGAAGCGTGGTATTATTTTAAGAAATGAGAGAAAATTTAGACCGGCACAAGGAAACTTCTACAGGTACTAAACTTGATCATCACTAACATAAGTTGAAAAATAAACTTTTCCTACCTTACCGATATCTCAACAAGCCCTTCTTAGTAAAAGCAATGAATGTATTTAAAAAAAATGGTTTGTTGATTATTCTCCATCCCTAGTCTTTTGAGGAGTGTTAAAAAACACAGCGGTTCATCATTCAGGAAAAGAGTGCCTTTGATTCAAAATGTGAATAAAGAATGAAACATTAAGATATTGCAAATAAATTAACTCTGGACATTTCGCAGAACATTTAAAAGAAGGATATTTCTCGACTTTCTAGGCGTCTTCGCCACACGCAGGACAGCTCTTTGAAAAACAGTACTGTACTGCGAAAATCAGTACGTCTCATCACCGTAGCCCATCCCTATGAGTAACGCAGTATGGCATTTTAGTCAATGTTACATGATATGAAAATATTCATATAGCTGTCAAGTAAAAATTTGTCATTGCATTTACATAAAGCAATTCAGAACGTGCAATAATAATAATAATAATAATAATAATAATAATAATAATAATAATAATAATAATAATAATAATAATAATAATAATAATAATAATAAAATAGCGGTAGTAATAGTAGTACGGAAAATTGAAGTAATAAGATTTTTCACATATTCAAAGCTTCTGACCTAAAAGTAACGCGTTAGAACCGCGTTACTTCCGAAGTAAAGTAACAATTACTTTTTGGGGGCAAGTAACGCGTTACATTTTAAGAGAAAGTAAAGTAACTTGTAACGCGTTACATTTTTACAAGTAACTTACCTAACACTGGCCGGAACCAATCTGTACAACCCCAGATAAACGAAAATAATGTGTTCTCCGTCAGCACGTGCAGGATACAAAAAAATCAAGGTTATATTCTTTAATAAAACATTATCGAGTTGTATACGGACACTACACAGTCCAGAAAATTTGCACTACAACACATTTTCTAGTATTTCAATTCTTCTGCCGTGGCAGGAAAGCCTCCGGAATCTACATATTTTCCTTTCACATGCACTCGAATTTTCTTTCCGTGTATTTATGTTGTTTTTGACGGCGCAAAGTGCGATTGTTATTAAGTGAGAAGTGATGACGTAAATATACATAACATATAAGCTACTGAAATTCAAAGAAATGATTTTAGAAGAATCGTATCATTCTTTTAGTGGTAGAATATTATTAATTTAAAATTTGTATTCTTGCACTATAAAAAATCAAATTTTTCTTCTTGGCAAACGAAAGAATTTCTATGCTTATAATATTTTTGGGGTTCTAATTCAAAAATAGAGGAAAACATTTTAGTTTAACGTCCCATGTTTATATACCGAGGCTAAAGGAGGTGATAATGAGAGAGATGATTGAATTGAATTAAAAAGGTTTTGTTTAAGCTGGCGAGGTTCAGTGTATTGCTGCTTTACCGATGATAATGGAGGAATGAAGAGAGTGGGAGGAAACGAGAGATCTCCGAAAAAACTCACACTCGCGGAGATTTTGCGCCATAAAGTGCTGAGGACCCCACGTGCCAGAGATAGACGTAACAAACAAATCATTATCAGATTCATAATTTTAAAGATTCTTTTAAGTGTGTTTGTATTTTTATTTTGTACACTAATTACAGAGTCATTTGTTAAAAGATTTGAACACACACACACACACACACACACACACACACACATATATATATATATATATATATATATATATATATATATATATATATATATATATATATATATATATATATATATATATATGTATGTATGTATTAGGGTGGTCCTTATTTATATGGGGAAAAATAAATTTATGAATTTCCTTGGACGAACCACCTGAAATGGTTCCATATGTGACCAAATTAAGCCAGGAGAAAAATCAGATTCATAGAATAATTTTAAATGGTGCCTCAACCGACCTAAAGTTTTGAATCCGATTATAAAACATAGTACGGTATATGGGGAAAATCTGGAATAAAATCTTGTAATTTAGAAACGGCTTAAGGGAACTCAAAGATATCCTGGATAATGGAGCTAGAGGAAGAGAACAATCTAGTCTTGTATAGCATTATCATGGCGGCCATCTTGAATTCCGCCATCTTAAATTCAGGTCAAAATTTTCAAACAGGAAGAGGGTCATGTTACATATCATTTTGAGGTGACGTTTTCCCAGAAGCACAAATCTGATATTATTTTCAATCTACTAATAATCATGTAGGAGTTATTACGTGTGAAAAAAGAAATGCTTCGATGTAATGTTATTTTATTGTAGTTATGGACCACAGATTTGTAAGAATTTGGAACTATTTTACATAAACTGGAAACAAACTGCTACAGAAAGTTAAATCTTTGTTTCCCCATGAACTACAAATAAGTTTTTGCATCAAGATGATTCATAGACCATTATGAGGAAAAAGAAAAACTATAACATGGAAGAAATTGAAATATCCATTATTTAAGCAGTACTGTAGCTTTGGGGTAGGTTTTCAATAGGTTTTCAATCTTATATGCTACACAGTTCACTTTTGTCACATCTAGGAAAAGATTATCTATGAGCCTTCACTCTGCAAAAGAAACTGTTTCTGATCCTCATTTTTTGTAAAACCGATGTAATCTGTTAGTTTCACTCCACTTTCTGCTGCATCGTTTATTACGGAGATGAATTTAACTATTGTCTTTCCTTGAAGATAGTCATTCTTATTTGACCATGAAATCGGATCACACTCAAGAAACCCTTTGGGTATTTTAAATCTCACGAGAAAACATGCTTGTTGTATCAAAATCGCTGATTTCTCTTTTCGCAAGAATTTCTATAGTATCATCCTGGCGTCAAGCCTCTTTGCTGGTTCACGGTTTTTCCTTACAGTTGTAATTCTTTCAACCAATTTTTGTTTTTCCACTATGTTAACTTCATCATCAAAAGAACCCAATGCTACGTATGCCGAGAAAATTTAGAAAGAGCCACTACAGATAATTCATTACCTATTTGTCGATAACTGTACAAAGCTTTCAAAAATTGCAGGTCTTGTAATGATGAATGGGATACTTGATCACATTTAAATCAAGCTTGGACATATAGTCGTATCAGAAAAAATTCATGCTCTCCGAAGACCCGTTTCTATTTGCGTCGTTAAACGAAAATGTTGGCGAAAAAGAAATATTTTTAAACAGTATATTGCTTTTCCCATCTACCTTGCATGGTGAATTGCTCCAGGCAAACGAAAGAAAACTCTTCGAGGAGGTATGCCATCCAAGAATGTCTGTTCTAAAAATTTACTGTAATCTTCTCTGCGGTGTCCTGCTTCTACAAGTTTGATAGCAAAATTCAATACTTCATTTTTTATATCTGAAATGTTGTTCCTTACGTCATTATCATCATCAATTCTGGAATAAAGTTAGTACAATCTATTTTAGACCAATCGTTCTGAAAATGCTTAAATAGGGAGACGTCCGGTCCAGATGCAAACGGAACACAACACTTGTCAAATACACATTTTAAAACCAATTCATAAATGTAGTGTCTACAAGGAAGGTATAGAAGATCATTTTGGAGCATCTGCTCTAGCAGAATGCAAGCACCGTTCACATGACATATTGCAGGGAATAGAGTGACAACAAACTGCCTGCACGAACTTTACCAAGTTCCATTCTTCAAGCTAATGAACTGTAGTAGAAATAATATATTCGTTCTCCTCTTCATGATGACAAACTGAGAACACCAATTAGCCTCTCATGACCATCTCCTGTAATAAATATTGATAACCTGTCGATAGTCTCTCTACCAGTCAAATTCGGCAGTAGTTTTCCGTCCCATTGCACAACTAACGCACTTGATGCACTCCGAAACTGTTTTTGTGGTCTTATGCAACTTCGCTACGGATTTTCTCTCAGCATCGATGCATATTTATTACTGGTTCCTCTACATTATGGCCTAATGTTTCTGCCGTCGCTGTCAGAATACGAGTATTTGATAACAATTCTGGTGATTTCTGGTAACATGTGATTCATTCTAGCTGTCTCTTGCACAGGAGGTGAAGAGGAAACTCATCTTTGTTTCCAACAGAATTGGAGATCTCAATAAGAAAAGTAAGATCATATTTACTTACAACGTCAGCATTACAGTCTTCATGCCACAGTAAAATACATTGAATATATTAGAGCAGAAATTAACCAAAACTTGGATAAGTTTTGCTGCGCATGAGGCGCGTTACTTTACTTTTCTAAAGCTTGGCTCTTAAAACTATATTTATATATTAGGGTGGTCCTTAATTTTTGATTTCTGAATTTCTTTGGACGAACCCCCTAAAATGGTTCCATATGGGACCAAATTAAGCCAGGAGAAAAATTAGATCCATTGAATAATATTAAATGGTGCCTCAAGCGACCTAAAGTTTTGAATCCGATTACAATACATAGTATATGAGGAAAATCTGGAATAAAATTTTGTAATTTAGAAACGGCTTAAGGGAACGCAAAGATACCCTGGATAATGGAACTAGAGGAAGAAACACATCTAATGTTGTATAGTATTGTCACAGCGGCCATCTTGAAGTCCGCCATCTTGGATTCAGATCAAAATTTTCAAAGAGGAAGATGGTCATGTGACATATTGTTTTGAGGTGGCGTTTCACCAGAAGCACAAGTCTGGCACTATTTTAAAGGTAGCTTTAGTCGTCTAAGAATTATTACCTGTGAAAAGATTTCTCTCTTTCACAAGTAATAACTTACACGACTAAATGTAAAGACATGAGTTTGGCTCGAAAAGAACAAGAGGGATATGCACAGCTTCATTAGAAAGAGGAACGCAAAAGAAAAATGCACTTTTGAAAATGATTTGTTTAAATTTTATACACCAAAATACATGGAGGTAAGTATTTCAAGAAATGGAGAGGAAAACCCAGTTGAGAATGTTAGAGAAGATATAAATATGTGCCTGTGTGTGCCCAGACCCTGCAAGAGATGTAAAAGGGGAAAAACTAATTTTATTACTTCAAGACAGGTTGCTGCTCTTGGTCGATACAAGGCCACTGATAGAACAAGAATACATACGAGTATTCTAGCTTTTACCCTACTCATTTAGAAGAGTTTTATGGTAACCGGACAGAGACGTGTTTTGGGAACACTCGAACTGGCAGAAAACAATTAACAAATCGCGTAGAGTAGATGATTAATAATTGTAGTCTATTTGTAGTTATGATGTTGCCCCTACTTCCATTGTTTCTTTAAACGTTTTGGTTTAATGATATAAATAGTGTATCAAATTTGCAACTTAAAATTACCGGAAATTCCCGTATTGTAGCTATTTTGTTTATATATTACGGAATTATCATATGCATAGAGGAAGGTTACCAGAGAGCACGCACTTAATATTCATCTTGAAAAAGCTGCAAAAATAATGAAGCAAAAATTATATAATTCAATATAATTTTAATTTGAAGGTTAAGCTACATTGTAAGAAATGGAAAACTTTACTACTAAATGTAGATATGGAGATATACGTTAAAAAGTGAAAAACCCAAATACGTACTCTTAAGAACCACTGTCCCAAAGAGTGCGCTTCGTGGTCCCTAAGAGGGCGCACTCAACACCTATCATACTTGAAACCCAAATCCCCTTCGTAAGACGAACACTGAACATGTCACCATCGTTCACAATTAATGCACTGAATCCAATCCTCGTCAATTGGTTCTTCATACAATTCGTGACACATTGGGCTTGAAACTTGGTTGATCTCATCTGCAGTTTTCTCTGTTGAAGTGGGTGGTTCATTGAGATGATGTAAAAGTTTTCTTTTTGACTTAACATTTCCTTTAATTCGTTTGCTCTGAAGGATCCTGTGAAATGGAGCACTAGTAAAAATTTCAGATCGAAGTTTGGTACGTGCAGTTTGTCGTATTTCTTTTATTTCGGAATTAGAATGATGTATCTCGGATGAACAGACGTGTTTGAAGTTACGGCTTCTGTAAGTGTATGACGTTTCTCTTTTTCTATGGTATTGCCATACCATGAAAGGCAATAGCAAACTACCATGGATTCACCATGCCTGGGGATCTTCGGGCAGAACAGATCATCATCATTATCATTGTAATTTAAGAAATTCTGTAAATTGAAAATACTTCTTATAGAATATTTACTGTTGGTGCTTGAATCGAAGACAAACAATTGCAAATAATTCTACAATCCATTCAAATATTCTGTTACACTCCGCTTTCTTAAACTAACTAACTACAGAGAATAACCATATAGTCTGTATGAGGAATGCCGCTACCTACACACACTCTTAATGAAATTATCTCAACGAGTACGCGCGCGCTCTTTGGTAACTCACTAACGCGCACTCTTTGGGAAACAGCAGTCAATTCGAGTGAAATTCACCCAGGTGGCTGCACATGCAAGGCCCCCGAAACTAAACCATGGTAAACAATTCTATCTACATTCATGTTTTCTACCATGCAACAGAGGTACTGTAGTTAGCTATTATATCAGAAAAATTTCTTAACTTAGAGTACTAAAATATTACATCAAGAATTCAGAAAAGTTATTTATTTATTTATTTTTGTATTTTCTGTTTGGAGCTATACGTTAACCTCTGTTTTCTTCGTATCAACACTCACACAAAGACGCATCAAACAGCGTAGCAATAATAATTCTATGTGTTACCACTTCAGGGCAATTGGCGCTGCGCGCTCTTAGGGCGTGTGTACTCTTTGGTAACTCTCCTCTACTACAATATTATCACCAATTTCCACTCTTGACTGTGGCAAAATTGCAGGGAAATGATAAAGACCTAAAGGGAAATGTAAGGATCTAGGGTAATTGTTTTGGACTTAGTCTCTGGAAGGCAGTCTAGGTTTTTGTGAACAGAAATGAACCAGTTCTAACGGGTCACTTTGACAATCAACTCCAGGGAAAGATATGGTGGGTGAAAAGTAGTACTTTTTTTTTTTTTAAAGAGCTGTAGGTTTGTTCCTTGATCATTGTAAGCCTGTGGATGATAGCACAATGTTTCCGGATTTTCAGTTTCTTCATATTGCCTCATTCTATCAATGTTCATCATAACCCATTAGCATACATTATTTGCCTTTTTAGTGTGTAGTGAGACACAAAACTCAAGATTTTATTTAATCCCAGTCATCTCTGGACTTGTTCAAGCCTAGTGACCTTCCATTCTAGTGCATGTTGTTCATTCATACTCAGATAAAAACTAAATTTGACACCAAAGACGATGAGTTTTCCATTGCTTAGTTACTGCACACAACGCTACTGACATTCGTGTTAGAGTAAACAGCGTTAAAAGTCCTCTCGGTAGTCAGAAGTGCTTTTTGTTATTATGGTAAATACATATTGATAATAAACAGGGTTTGAAAAATCTTGCTTGCAGCTACTAGCCAGCCAAAAGTCTACTAGCCAGATGGAATAAAACACGTTTTTGACTGGTCGGACTTTACTCGCCAAGTGTAAAGAAGCACTCACCACTGGTAAGCAGGCGAGTGGATTTTTCAAGACCTGCTAATAAACAGGGTTCTCGTGGATCCATTTGCGTAGTTTGGCTAATGACACAACTTATCCTCGCTAATAGTAAGCCTATGTTCATCAATCCAAGCTGACTACATCAATAATTTCCAACTGTCCGCTATATGATGTCGGAAACAGCGATAGACAAATAGAGCTAACGAGGGAAAAAATTGATCAAGGGATGATAATCGATTCCATGTTTGATAAAGGCAATGCGTGGTTTCTTGTCTGCTTGCTTTACCTGTTCGTCCAGTTTATTGAGAATGGAAGAAGTAAACTATAACCTCACAGAGCATTGAGTTGGAGGTGACTGGTAATGACTAGTGTCAAAATCTTCCCTGCAGTCCCACGATAGGGGTTCTAATTCACGTAGTTGTTCAAAACTTCTCCTCCAAGGCATCCTAAGTTTACACCATACATTGTAGACACCATATACTTATACTGATATAGCGGTCGTTTCACAAACTGCTACATCTCCACAACAACTGGCTAAATATAGTTCTACTACAAAGTTTCCATAGGGAAAATATTCAGGTCACAGACAAGTGTTTAGTAAAGTAGCTGTTAATTGTTATGCAAATTTGAAGGCTATCTCTCAGCCCTATGATAGACAAAGAACGTTTGGAATGAAGAGAGCATAGTGTGACACGATAGCTTTCTAAGGCGAGCTACACTGTGGATATTTTCGCAATACACCGTGACTTTTCAGATCAAATATTCAGACTTCTTGATTTCTGCGTACCATATAACATGTCCTTGTCTATCAATATCCAGGATTGTGGGAAGGTTCAGCTATGTACAGTCATCATTCAATATGGCAGCCCTGTTGACCCCGGTTGAAAAAATTTATTCGGGATTGAATGAATAGAAATCTTTCTCCTAGAGCATTATCAAATGTGTCTGTTCAATCATGTTCTGCTGGAAGGGACTGATAATTTAACTATTCCACATATTTTTAATTTAACAAATTTAGACTAATAGTGTTTCTTATTAGGTTTTGTAAAAATCCGAGACGCAGCGAGTAATATAAATTGTTGATTTTGTTCCATTTGTAGTCTTCCAATGATACGGCCACGCGTAATATCATCCAAATGCCTCGTTTGTAACGTTCTCTATGCTTCTTATGCATTTGCGAAACACTTCACTACAAAGCTGACCTTGCATGCACTATCTGACGAAAATTGCGATCGTAAAGAGTACTTGTGTAGCTAATGTGTTTACAATTTACATCAGTTGTATGAGGCATAACATGGTATTTTCTGGCATCCACAAAATCACATTTTGTACATTGATATCTGGGGATTTCAGAACAAATAAATAAATAAAAAATAATCCTTAACTTCTGGGCACGAGTGTATGTGTAGGTTAATTTTTGTTTTAGAATTTGTGCAATGGCAATATACCTGCCACAATAAATGTCTCTTGTTTTGGTTGTAGCGTTCACTAAGTCTCGCCAAGCTTCCCAATATTCTTTCTCTAGAGAAGAAATGATTTTATCTCTTCCCTATCACATTTCAGCATGCTCATCCATTGTCCACGAATGAAGTATTCAGAGAGACGTAGAGAGAGAACATAAAACTATTTTCAGCTAACTCAATTTTTTTTTATGAATGAAGATACTACGTATAAAGGTAACCAAGAAAGTTCTGTCGCTTTTTGTGGAAATCTGTGTTCAATTGGTCCTCACACCGTGAGTCGAATGCGAATGGAGGTAATGCGAAGGTCAGTTGTTGGTGTGGGTATATCCAACATACTACCTGGTTGTGGCAGTTCAGTTACAGCGTGAACTTGCGTAAGGACAGAGTGAACATTAGTGTTGCCACGAGACGAGACGAGACGAGACTTCAGGCTGTCTCGTCTCGTCTCGTGCAAAGCATGTCTCGTCTCGAAAAAATGTCCTCGTCCCGTCTCTTGTCTCGTCTCGAGACGTTCTGTCCCGTCTCGTCTCGTCTCGTTTTGTCTCGTAAAAAATATAGCAGCATACCATGGGAACGAAAGTTAAATGTAGCAGGCTGCACCAACTAATCAAGATACAACTAAGTTACAAGTATTAACCAGAACACAAAGACAAGAAATGTCACGGTAGCTACACCGTGAAGCCTTCACCTCTGGTGTATGTGGTAGTCGGTTCGATCTCGGTTAGTGCCATGTGAGCTTTGTGGTGGACAAACATCGAATGTGTGTGGGGGCCGCGGTAGTTCATCTCTGGTGCTTGGGGTCTCGGGTTCGATCCTAGCCCCTGCCAAGTGAACTTTGTGGTGGACAAACACCGTGTGCGTGGATTTTCTCGGGGTTCTCCCGTTTCATCCCACTTTCTTCATTCCACCATTTCATTCATTACTCATCATCACCGTCTCCTTTAGCCTAACCGGCATAACCGTGGGACCTAAAATTAAAATATTTCATTTCATTTCATTTCATTTTTCGAATGTGTGTGTTTTCTCGAAGTTGTCTAGTATTCTACCACTTTCTTCATTCCACTAATTTTCCCATCATCATCCATTCGGGGTGGGCCAAAGTTGCCTAAAGGTCTTAAAAATAAATTCAAATTAGCTCACAAGGCAAGGACAAATAGTTTACAAGATAATATATCTCTGCTGTTAGTTGTCTGAGGCTTCTCGACTCTGGCTTTTTTTTATTTATTTTTTTTTTTACATTCCGAAACATTGAAATTTGTTTCACCAGTTTCAATACACGAATATACAGTAAATTGCTCATAGGTACGTCGAAGATGAAGACACTAATGTCAAATAATGTTTACACGACAAGCAAAGTTCGATGTAAAGGTGTCACCATCCACGACACTATCGCATACTATCATATATATATATATATATATAGAGAGAGAGAGAGAGAGAGAGAGGGAGAGATGGAAAGATATATAGATAAATAGAGAGATAGATATGTGTGTACACTTTGATTTCATATATTCCAGCCTTTAGGTTTCCATACCAATCCAAAAACTACCTTCCATTTTAGCATGTTTAGATTTGTTGCAATTATTTTTTTTTTAAAAAAAAGCTCGGAACCAAATAATTTTATTGAGTAATGGAAAGTATTTGATTGAAATTTTATATGTTACTGCACAGTAAGCTCTACTTAAAGTGCCATAGTAATGGGAGCTGAACGACACATCGGACCAAAGAATGCTTGCGGCCAGTCTTCACCTCCATGGTACAAATCTGTTCCCATAACCGCGGGGTGTGTGCCACTATGTGGTGGTTGCCCCGTTTGTGTAACAAACTCATGACAGTACACCCAGATTAGCTAGTGGTCTAAAAAAAGTTGATTTTTGGGTGGCCATTTTGGATTAAAGTTTCTTATATTGTCGTGATCTATTCGCAATCATACAACGTACATCTTCATACCAAGCTGAGCGGTTTGCGGCGATAGACCATCGGCTTGAAGGCCCCGGGTTGAGTCCCGGAAGGGTCATGTGTATGGATTTTAACAGCATTTGCTTTTTCGTATTGTGTCAGGGGGGGAAATCGTACGGGATAAAAGGATTTCAGTCTGAAAAAAATGGAGAGAATATCCTCCCCAGGATACTTTCATGGGAGTAAGGAATTAGTAAAAATATAGGATATACATTTTATAGCAGGTTTAAAATTATGATTTGGGTATCCTATTTCTTTTCTGTTAATTATGTTCTTCAATGTTCGAATTTTGATAATTCTCATGATATTTTCTGCTTTCAATGGAGTTCCATGAATATTATATCAAATGTTCTTTACACTCTGTAAGAAACCATTTCTGAAGAT
Organism: Thermobia domestica; assembly: GCF_964235325.1. Taxonomy (NCBI): domain Eukaryota; kingdom Metazoa; phylum Arthropoda; class Insecta; order Zygentoma; family Lepismatidae; genus Thermobia; species Thermobia domestica. The sequence continues at coordinate 239,106,152 of NC_137458.1, read as the reverse complement.
AATTTAGGTCCTAATGAATATTATTCACTAGGAAAGGGAAGTATTCCCCTCCTCTCAACATGGAAGCAGAGCGAGGTCCGTCGACCCTACTGTTCCGCGCTTTTACAGGTCCCTTCATAACTCGCTGTTTCTGCGTAGCCACTTTCTCCAGCTGTAGTGTGACGACACCGTCGTGAAGCAGGGACAAATATCGTGTGGTAAGCCTATGTTCCGCCTTAGCGATTTGCAAAGGAAAAAAATTTTTAAATGCAATAAAAGTAAAGACTACATATAGATACAATATGTACTCACTATAGCATTGAGTATCATTTGAAGAACAGCTTCGCATCCACTGTCTTAAAGAACATTCCTCCTGCGGAGTTCCTGTGTTTTTCTATTCAAAAACCGAATTCTGAAGTATGTCTTAGCCTTGTCGAATAGTTTCAAGATCGAAGTGTCTTTCTTAGGATATAAAACGGTCAGCCAATCACATTCTTTTTCTTTTCTTCGGTTCACAGTTTTTTGTGAAATATTCGAAATATAACTTCATACTATTTTATTGCTTCCATCCACCTGGAAGAAGGTGAAACGAGACCACCACATAGCCTCATATTGCCACCATTGAACTTCGAAAGAATCGCAACTATCTTGAATCCTGAGACTGAAACTTTCGATATGATTTCGAAGAGTAATTTTTACTTTTCATAGTCTTATCGAAATCATAATACACTGGCTGTTACCACCCATCTATTAAGCCTCGAATCATTGGCACCTGTACATTTCTGTGTGGTCCTAAAAATAAATAAACGTTTTGATCATAGCATACACGCCTATTAACATTCAATTCATCAAATATAAGCACTGAAAATTTTTCCACACTCTTTAAGTAGCGCCCTTGCTAAGTCAAAATTTTCAAAACTGGGGTAGGAATACCAGGAAAAAACGGTAATTTTTGCATACAACGTCGAAATGTTGACACATTGGGTACGGGGATTCAAACTTGTAACCGCAGATGATTGTATAATTTATCAATGAGGCGTGTTGTGTTAATGCACGAATGATATCTTAATCAATCCATCTTAGTTTTTTCTTGTCATTCATTAGTATATTTACTTGGCCCTGTATAAAACTTTTTCGTAATATATCCACCACCGGTTATTAACCACTTTATTGAAACGATCACAATATTATATTTTAGAACTGGCCTTTGAAATTAATTCTTTATTATATTTGCTTTCCAATTCTTTTAACTTCGTTTGTAAACATATTATTTTGGCTTTGTACATACTGTTAGACTTCAGTTTTTCGTTCTCTTTACGCAAAAAAGAGAGCTCTTCTTTTGGTTTATGCCCCTCACTCTCCACAAAACAAACGAAAAATAACATAAACAAAGAGCTATTTTTTATTTCAGTCACAATAGTTATTTCATCTGGCTGCACCCCAATGTCTGATTTGTTTTTTCTTTAAACACCTAACTTCCGTACATTTAATTATTTCATTATTTACATCAACACGGTTCCGTATAGTAAAGGTAAGTTTAGTGAAGGCATGTCTTGTTTAAACTTTTTCTTGGGTATAATATTTAGAAGCTCACATTTTAAATTATGTCCATAAGCTTCGGGAATAAAATGATCGGAATAGACGCTGGCGTTTTCAACTTTAAAGATGTCTTTCCGACAGCATTTCTTTTGCCAAACTTTCCGCAAAGGAACCGAGGGAAATACATGATAAATAACTTTGGAACCCGTAGTATTTCTACTATAATTGCGACAAGTACTTAGTGTAGAATTCGACATGCTTATAGGCTAACACGAGCACTACAGTAATTAATGTTTTCTTAATACAGGAAAGCAAGAATCACTCACTTTCCTGCAAAAATCAAAGAAACAAACAAGGGTGAATGACAAGGACCTTGGGCGAAAGCTGTTTCTGCTCCCGCCGTGACGTCACAATTTTACTGCATCTTCGGTTTCAAAGAAGAGTAGTTATGACGCGACCTTAAAAGAGAAAAGGAACAGTAGGGTCGACGAACCTTGGAAGCAGAGGGCAATTTCGCGCACTGGTCAGATCAAACATTTCCGCGTAACAAAACGAAGGTCCCCCTGTAAAACCTCTTCATTTAAAGTGTTATTGTTAGTATCATAAATTTGCTGAAAGCAAACAATTTGAAGGGTTCGTCGATAATATCTGCTTTTTTTGTCCTGCGCCCGCCTTCCAAACGAAGAGGTGAATTTTACAACATGACTACTGTATAATAAGCGAGCGATTGGTAAAATGGTAAAAGTGTATTTTTATGTGTGTGTGTGTGTGTGTGAGAGAGAGAGAGAGAGAGAGAGAGAGAGAACGAGAGAGAAGACAAAATTTTAGTTGCAAGATGACATACTTCAATTGCCGTTTTCAGTTAATTTCGGTTCATATAGCAAAAAGAATACCGCCATCAGAGAATCCGCCATCTCAACCAGAACTTTCAACTACAGCCTGTAATGAGTATAGACCTTATCCAGTTTTCAAATTAAATAGATGGTGGTGGTAGTTCGGTTTCTTGACCTTGTAAAAATCTTCCCTGTCTTTGATTTTGTTTGTCATCATTCCAGCCAGAAATGAAAAAAAATGAGAATTCCTCAGTTTACAGCAAGGGGAATTGGGGACAAGACATGATATTCCTGGAAGCTCACGTATCACGATTGTTTCATTCAATAGACAGAGGACACTTTTCTGTAAAGGCTTTTCAACATGTTTTCTCACAAAGGGGATTTTCCTTTTGCAATCTATATGACCACTGGCAATTTCAATTTTGGCCATTCCCACCAGAGTTTTCATTTTCGAGACACGAGACGAGACGAGACATTTCACGAGACGACTCGTCTCGTTTTCGAGACGGGATATGCAGTCTGTCTCGTCTCGTGTCTCGTCTAAAAGGGTTCCGTCTCGTCTCGTTTACGAGACGAGACGAGACGGGACACGAGAAATGTCTCGTCTCGTGGCAACACTAGTGAACATGGAACCTCCACAGTGCGTCGTAAGGGCGTGCATGCTGTACGAGTTCAAACGAAGGTCAAACACCGCTGCAACGGGACGGAAGATATGCCACACCTTTGGTGAGGGTGTCGTGACTACGTGGACAGTGCAGCGGTGGTTTAACAAGTTTAAGAACGATAACGAAACACTCGAAGACGCACCACGTGCAGGGAAGACCAATACATGTACAAAATGAAGATCTTCCGACAGCAATTAAGGCGAACAGTGGCCAGACATGTGAGGAACTGGGACTACAATTCAGTATGAATGAAGAAACTATTCGGCAGCATCTCCATCAACTTGGGAAGTACTATATGTTGGGTCGATGGGTCTCACATGATTTGACTCTGGACCAGAAGGCAACGCGAGCAGACACCTGTGTTTCTTTGCTGTCTCTTCTGAGAAAGGCGCTATTTCTGGATAGGGTGTAGACATGTGAGGAAAAGTAGGTCCTGCACGAAGCTCCACGGCGCCGTCATCATTTGTTAGCATCCCATGAATCGGTTCCACAACAGCCGAAACCAGCACTGCACTATAAGAAGGTCATCTTGTGTGTTTGGTGGATTGCTCGCGACATCGTGCATCGGGGACTGCTACTAGCTGGTCAGAGCATCAATGCGACTGTGTACTGTCAGCAGTTGAGCCGTGTTAAAAAAGAAAACTCAAAATTCTGGAGCCAGCATTTCTAAATCGCAAAAGGGTCCTCCTGTTACAGGACAACACTAAGCCCCACGTAGCTACGATGACCCGAGACACCATTTTACACCTTAAATGGGAAACAGTAATGCATCCGCCATACTCCCCGGACATTGCACTGTCCGATTATCACCTGTTCCATTCCTTGGACAATCACCTTAGAGGACGCCAGTTCAAATCCCTAATAAAGATGCAAAATGCACATAATACTTTTTCGCTTCACGGCCCACCAAGTTCAACCGCGATGGAATCCACGGCCTTCCAGAACGTTGGCAGAAGGTCGTCGATGCTGATGGGGACTATTTTTTATCTTCTAGGTACGTCTTAGGCAGTGATGAAAATTTTCCGATTCATAAAAACATACTCCACTTATTCCTACATCGTTGTTTAGCCGTGATGTGAGGTGGAAAATTTTCTTAGTGGAAAATTTTCCACCAAACATCACTAAACATAATATCCAAAATTCTCCTGATTGTGAAAAGTTTTTTCACTTATTTCTACATCGTGATTAAAATTTTCCGATTCATGAAAACTCCTTTCACTTGTTTCTACAGAGAAATAAAACTTTCCGATTCACAAAAAGTTCATTAGCGTTTTGCTTCAAAATTAGCTCGTATTTAACTGCACATTCAGCTATAAAATTCAACTCCTGTAGAGGAAAGTTAGACAGTAACAAATTATCATTTTCGAATTAGCTTACGGAAACCAGAAAATGTTCTATTTCAAGTTGGAAAGTAAAAATATACAGTGTTTCTCTCTCTCTCTGTGTGTGTATATATATATATATATGTGTGTGTGTGTGTGTGTGTGTATGTGTGTGTGTGTGTGTGTGTGTGTGTGTGTGTGTGAGAGAGAGAGAGAGAGAGAGAGAGAGAGAGAGAGAGAGAGAGAGAGAGAAAAGTTGAATTGAGTTGATTTTGAGTTTAACGTCCCTCTCAACAGCGAGACTATATAAGACGGGACCAGCTAATTAACGTGGAATCCGAACCACATGAGCTCCCACTGGGAATCGAAGCCAGGTCTTACATGCCAAAGGCGCGTATGCTAACCGCTTAGCAACGAAGGATCTCGCAGAGGAAGAGAGAGAGAGAGATAAACATTATGTAAGCTTTTACTTCCCAACTTGAAGTACTAGAAAATTTTCCTGTTCCCGAAAGCTAATTGGAAAATTATAATTTGTTGCTGACTAACTTTCCTCTACAGAAATTCAATTTTGTAGCTCTATGTGCAGTTAAATATAGTGGAAAATTTTCTGTCTAACATCACTATACATAATATCCAAAATTCTTATGAAAAGTTTTTTCCACTTGTCTCTACATCGTGATGAAAATTTTCCGATCTATGACAATTCCTTTCACTTGTTTCTACAGAGAAATAAAACTTTCCGATTCACAAAAAGTTGTTTTACTATTTGTTTCAAAATGATGAAAATTTTCCGACTTATAAAAAGTTATTCAATTTTTCCATATAAGAGAAAATATTTCGATTCATGAAAAACTGTTTCATTTGTTCTTACATAGTACTGAAAATTGTCTGAGCCATGAAAATTTTCAGATTCTTTAAACGATCTTTCACTTTTTAACGCTTCTAAACATGAATTCAACCAATTTTATGATTGCTTAGGAATTGTTACTTGATTACTGATATTTTATTAGAACGGAAAATTTTCCGGAAAAATATAGCGGAAAATTTTCCACCTCACATCACTAGTCTTAGGTAACATATCTATTTTTGAAGGTGGTGGGTGAAAAAGCGACAGAACTTTCTTGGTTACCTTATAACTTTCGAAAGTCAATTCTGAAATACGTAAACATTTCAGATATGAAATTTGCATGAATTAGTATTAAATAACTGCTAACAGAAAATTCCTGAGCAAGTACCATACAAGAACTAACGGGGAGTACTGAACTATCATGATAATGTATTTGAAGTGTTAGCATCAACGCTATGTATTTAAAACTATTTCTAAACGTAAGGGTTTAAAGTATCCAGTAAGACAAAATATCATTTGCGACTAGCAACCCATGCATTACTCATCTGATGTACTTCCGTTTTGGTATCAACTCAAATAGAATTTTTGTACATAGTAAAGAAGAATATTGTGCAAAGAGTATTTGCAGAAATTATACAGAACGCTTATGAAATTTAAATTTTATTTTTGGTAAATATATATATATATATATATATATATATATATATATATATATATATACGGTATAACAACAAATTAAAATAGTTTCTAAATTAACAAAAACAAATCACATTTCGAATAGTTGCAATAATTAAGCTATAGGAAAACTAATAACATTTTATAAAATATGCATGTATATAAAATATTTACGAAAATAACATTTTTCAACTAACTGGTTTATAGCCTTTGGTACCATATGTAACCATTATATATAACAACTACAAACGCTTCATATTTTTCATGTGATTATTTTTTAAATGGAAGACCCATTAATCACACATTAAAACCCTGATGGATCAATATACAAGTGTATGATACCAAGTTCATACATACCATATGCACTGTACATTGTATTTAAATACAACACTGAAGAAATTTATAACACAAATTCAAATACATAAAACACTGTCATGCTACTGAGGATAAAACACTGACTTTCAATTTCTGAGACTTTCTATTTTCTATATACTCTACACCACAAGCTATACTCAATGTATCATAATTTTTAATAATAATAATAATAATAATAATAATAATAATAATAATAATAATAATAATAATAATAATAATAATAATAATAATAATAATATAAAAATAAAATTCGTTAAAAGCATGGTGCAATATAAAATGTATTGTTTTCGAGAGCCTAAGATTTTACCAAGACTAAAAAATTGGCAAATAAAAACTGTTAACTTTCTGATTACACTTTCGTTTTATCGAATGACTTCGATTCACGCATTTAGCAAACTTGTACGCTGAGTTCTATGATGCATTGTTCTAAAGCTGTTTCAATAAAATAAAATAAATAATAAATAAATAAAAACAAAAAGTCTACAAATTTATATTAGTGGCAATGGAATTGAATGTAAAACCATGTATCACTTAACTACAAGATCTTTAAGATCATATTTTAAAAAGACTTGTTGGTGAAATGTTAGTTTGGTATTTACTTGATCACAATTCATGTAATTACTACAATTTTATGAGAGTTTTTTTTTTTTTTTTTTTTTTTTTTACAAATAAAAATCTACCAGCAAGACCTCCTATTTTTCTATCATTATTACTTCGGATAAAGTCATAGATAAAACAAGCTTTTAAATATATATTAGATTAATGTGACGTAAAAAAATAACTTTTGAAAAAGACTACAAGTGATAAAAATTCTTACACAAGGAATGCTTTTAAAAAGAAAAACGACCTCAAGAAATTATCTAAAGGTTTAAATAGATTAAACGAGAATACTATGCACACAGTAATCGGAAGTTATTTTTCCTTTGTTTCAGTTTTCTCTTAAATTATGTTTTTTTGGTCTTAAATTATCATATCAAAAATTTCCATTATTCGTAACGTCTTTAGCCCTTTTGCTGCTTTGCTGGATTAACTATTTGTTTCCTTCAATTGATAGATTAGCACCAGAAGGGACAAGAAAAGTATTATATTGAGCAAAATCCTTGTTCCAGCACATTCAAGTTACTTTCAGCACATGATTTCTTCATTTGTGAACTCAGTTGTTTTCACTTTATGCAACAAAATTTGATTATGGTCGTTTTGTGATTACTAGAATCTGTTTAGGTGTACTTATATGGTCCGACTCTCCTTAAGATAATACATTTTTCTAAACAGGAGGACTAAACTGTACACAATGATAGAAGTGTCAAACCGGACTTATTCTTAATTGAAACATATGTTAAGCAGATATTTTGAAGCTAAGTCCCTATAAAATAAAGTATACATGCTTCATAATTTCATCACCATCTTCTACTATTATTATTTATTGTAATATATAAGGGGAATTCAAATGAAACCCGGTCACTAGTGTAAAGTAACGGTAACGATTGTATTAACTCAAAAATGTAGTTATACACAGTACACATAATCAAAAATAGTCGCCAAAACTGTTGACACATTTATCCCATTGCGACATTAGCCGGTCGATTCCATCCTTGAAGAGCTCCCGCCAAGTGAACTTTGTGGTGGACAAACACCGCGTGCGTGGGTTTTCTCGGGGTTCTCCCGTTTCCTCCCACTTTCTTCATTCCACCATTTCATTCATTACTCATTATCACCGTCTCCTTTAGCCTAACCGGCATAACCGTGGGACGTAAAACTCAAAATTTCATTTCATTTTCCATCCTTGAAGAAGCTAGCTAGTAGGCTGCTGTTGGATCCAAATCTGGACCCAGTCACACACTTCGTCGTCCGTTGCGAATCGATCTCCGCGAATAGCTTGTTTTAGAGGTCCAAACACATGAAAATCACACGGTAAAAGGTTGGGACTGTACGGTGGATGTTCCAGCGTTTCCCACTGAAACTGCTGCAATGTCGTCTTTACCGCATTGGTCGTGTGTGGGCGGGCGTTATCGTGCAGGAGAATAACGCCATTAGACAACATGCCTGGGCGTTTCGACTTGATGGCTCATCTAAGGTTCTGCAAAGTGGCTTGATAACGCCGACCATTGATGGTGGTACCCCGTTCCAGGAACTCGACAAGCAGTGGGCCCTTGTGGTCAAAAAAGAAGGACATCATGACTTTACCAGAACTGGTGTGCACGGACTTTGATTTCTTTGGAGGTGGTGAAGTCGCATGTTTCCGCTGCTTGCTCTGACGCTTGCTTTCCGGTTCAAAATGGTGACACCATGTTTCGTCCCGTGACAATACGTGACAGAAAGCCGTATTTCTCCTCATGATAACGTTGCAGATGACCCAAAAACAGCGCCATTCGCGTATTCCGTTGTTCGGCGGTCAGTTGGTGGGGAACCTACTGCGCACACATTTTTCGAAAATTCAAGTGTTGATGCATTATGGTGTGGGCGGTGCCCACGCTAATACCCAGTAACTGAGGGATCTCGTCCACGGTGATTCTGCGGTTGTCCAAGACTAAAGCATTCACTTCTGCAATCATTACCGGTGTGATGACACGATGAACCTGTCCAGGACGAGCATCGTCTTCCAGTGACTCGCGTCCCTCAAGGAATCTTTTGCGCCATTCAACAACTCTTGCACGACTCAGACTGTACTCACCGTACACAGCCCGTCGATACATTTCACGGCCTTCAACTCCCTTCGCCACCAAAAATCGAATCACTCCTCGTTGTTCCTGCTTACTCGCCTCCATGTTCGGTAGTGGACGATAACTTGTGTGACCACCTACTCTTCGGCGTGAAACCACACTGGCTCTATGCAACGTCAAACGGTGCGCACGCGTCAGTCTCTCTACCAATCGATGGCGCCACCATACCCGCAGTTACGTGGTGCCACCTTACATGCAAGACAAAGTTAGACGCACTGACCAGGTTTCATTTGAATGTTCCTCATACACTGCGTCTATAAGTGGATTTATTTAGACGTTCCCAGCACGTCAACAGTGTAATATAAATTTTCTTTGGTCTCAATTTAGCAAATGTTAAAACAAACGTTTTCAATACATAAGTACCTCCATTAATATTCTGCAGAAGTCTCATCTCTTAAACGAACTTCACGTAATTCTTTCTTAAGAGTGCATAAATATTATTTTCGGTAATATACTGTTTTTAAACTTCAATGGGTATTTTTTGTTTTCAGATCAGCCAACACCTGAACCAAAGATATTCCTCCGCGTAAAGCTGACTTAATTCCTCAATCCACTTATTGGATTTGTTCAAATTAAGTACACTATAAATCCACTTTAGACCTAAAACTTAATTTATAAAACAGAAAACTGATTATACTTCTTGAGAAATTTATATGACCTTTTTTTCCAAACACTCTGAATCAGAACTCTTTTAAATATATATAACATTAAGTATCTTTAAAGGGAAGAACTAATAAAAATAGATCTATAAACACTTATGAACAAAATATTTTTATGTTAATATTTCCAAGCAATCTGTTCGTAATAAAAGAAAATATTTTATTAACTACAATGTAATATTATAAAAACTTAAACACTTGTTTCTTCAGTAACAATAGTAATCAATTTATAGTTAACAACTGTTTGACGTTAAATTTACATGAAACCTCTACCAGGCATCATTTACAAGTGTTTACACTTTTTTTTAAAATTTATTATATCACAACCCAACGTGATTGCATTATTTTTCTTTAAGCGCCACTTAACAACTAGGACTCCATCAATTCCATTAATGCACTACTGAATCAACTCATATGGCCTATGGATCTAAGTAAATCCATACATTTTAAAAAGTAATCACATCTAAAAGCAAGAATGTAACGATGTGAACATAGTGCGTTCCTTCATTATGTAAAACATTATACTGTTTTTAACAATAGAACAGTAATCAGTGTTCTAACTGGTTTACGCATAATGAACCAACGACCACCAGAAATGTGTATGTTTGAAACAGAAAGAGAGAGAGAGAGAAACTAATAAAAATCTTGACACAGTGCTATAGCCACATTAGTATGCATTCCTACCAAAAATCAAAGGAGAAACGGACCGGAGAAATAGATACACACACGAAGTTCGAATGCTCTACAACCTCTTTGCAACAAAACTGTATGCAACTTAGATCTCGTTACAGAATCATGACATCACAATCAGATCATATTAATCATTAGTACTGGACCAGCAGCAACACGAGGGCATTATGTCGTTATGAGATGAAAGCAGTATTTCAAAGTTTTCGAGAAGTTTTCGAATAAGTAGTGCAATTACTGAAATCCTCATTCTTTTCTCCCTACTCTTGCTCTTGTGAAAGTTTCCATTCTCTCCTATTCTACTTATCTCACGTGAGAGGAACTAAATTACGACTCAAAAAATGTTTCCTCTTCACTCTAGTTATTGACAATAGGAATTTTACAGACTGCAGAAACAGTATAGTGGAGGTAGAGAAGCATACCTCACAGAACAGTTTTCTTATTTCGCATTGTACCGAATACCCGGAAAGTACAGACAGGATGAGGAAAAATGAAATGAGAAAGAAAAAAAGGTTAATTAATTCTGAAATAACTTTGTATGAATAAAAATAAGGAGCTAATGAGACACCTAGACTCTGGGGTGAATCGCTCCGTGTCTGTGTTTAATGACTTCTTTTTGATTGCATTACCTTTCTGTTTCGTTAATGTTGTATGCGGTAACAAAACAGGCTCATTCTATTTCTATCATAATGGTCTTTTCCGTTTAATATATATAAACTATAAAATGCAACTTTGTTTCATCACTTTGATAGATGTGTGCATTTGTAAGACAATAACATATATTAAAAGATTACTTTACTACACGACAATCAAGTGTGATCACTACTTATATACCCAATTTCGTAAGTGATTATTACATTTTAAGTATAAGCAACATCACAAACTCTCCGCTACCACCAATGTTTGTGGATTCTCGATATCAGCTTTACTTTGAATCAATTTCAGTTCCAAAATTGCTCCTGCAGACGTTTGTTTGGCATCAGATTTTGCTGTGGAAAATAAAATCACAGTAACAATAAACTAATAACTCGTGTATATGCGGAAAAAAGTAATGATATGAGCAACATATCAGTATTTGCTTTGTATTTTAAATATCATTTAAGCTTTTAATCTCAATTCGGCAATTAAATAATTAAAAAAGTATTAGCTAAGAGTTAACTGTAATTTTAAACTAATACGACGCACATTATGTGTCAAACATAACAAACAGTGCTAGATTAAATATGAATCTTTTGCTTTATCAGCACTGTCGAAAGAGTGAAAAGAAGCATCCCAGCATTTATGACGATTGTCCAATGGTTATTTGGATTTTATTAATACTATTACTCTCAAATGAAACTACTTTCAGCCTAACCATACATCATGATCTTTGACAACGGAAACACGTTTGGAATATCATATACTACAAAGATTAATAAGAATTAAAAACACTAACACCTTTCTTCCGCATCATTAAATTCGTGTACGAGAACTCAATATTATACATTAGCACATCCTCAGTTAACTGACTTACACTGCGAGATATCATATATATATATATACCGTATCAAACAAGAACACAACACCACAGTCGCCTTTGTGGTAAACAAATACTAGGTTCATCTATCAATTATAGAATCTGTATCGCGAATATATATCCAACTTTTAAGCCTCATCCATGCGCACAGTATTGATTGCATAGGGTTGTTTGAAGATCAACACACAACTGCGAGCTTCAAGTACTGTTTCACTATAGTACGTGTGTGGTGTGTGCACCATGGCTTCCAAGTTGAACAGCTTTTGAGAAAGGGTATATGGCGGCACTGGCACTACTTCACACCTAGTTCTCTGTGTTTAAAATTCAATAACAGTGCAAATAAAAGGATGCACCATAGGATCAACTACTATCAAGCACATAAGCGAAATAAAAAAAACGGAGGTTTCAATTATTAGTTCACCCAGCAAAAGTGTCGAATGCGGTTGTCCAATGCACTCAGAAGTGTCTCAGAAGTAACGTCGAATGCTTATTTTATGTGATAGTCATGGACATGTGATGGTCACACAAGTGAATTACATATCCAGAAGATATTTAAATGCTAGGGACCTTATATAAATAAGGTCATCATTAAGAAAGACCTGCTGCAGATGACTCTTCAAGCGTTTTCTATCCCGTAACAAGTGGAAATTCTTCGCTATACTTGATGGAACTCAGAGTCATCTATCCGACTGTGGTAAAATTCATGCCATAACTTACACATTGGCTGACAAATTTCCGTTTAGAATTCATTCGTCATTGCAATGTCATCGCGGGATATTGCTACAATGGAAAAATTACTATTCGTCATGTGCCTAAACATTGTAAAATCAACTCTGCATACTATCAGCAACACACACTGGCACATATTTGTTCGTAAAACCTGCCTCGTCTTAATGCAAATGACATAAATGAACTGCGTTTGCACCAAGACAAACCTCATAACACAAATCTCATTCTATGCACATATTTTTGCAATGAATGGAGACAACCACCGACATCAAGTTCTATTCAATTCGAGAGCATACCGGTAAAGTCACTAGATAAATTTCTGCGGGTTCGCTCTCCTGAAAAACTTTTTCGTATCGTGAAACCACTGTCTATAAGGATGATTACCAGAGAATTCCTCTTCCTGTTCTTCGTACAAGTCTTCTACAATCGAATTTGCGGTGTAGGGCTATTGTCATAAGACGCAGAAATTACACTATGACCAGCAGATGCTGACCCCGTGACTTTTCCTAAGGTAATTTCGAGTTTAAACTTGGAAACATATATGTGACTCAATACTCTAAATTTAATCTTCTCACTTCTATTTATCACAGTTTTATTTAGCTCAGCTACTATATTCATGCTAAGTTAAAATTATGATTTCATTTCATTTTATCTTTTGGATGCAAATGGTACGATTTACCTTCACTTTATTTAATTGTGTTTCAAACCTCGATTATACTTGTGCTTAATTTCCCCCCTTTTTTCTCCCGACACTGAAGTCATATGAAGAGCTTCTATGTGGTTCGTATCTCATCTTAACCATAGATCTGCGTCTGGTATAAGCTTACCTTGTCACATGAAGCACTAAAATGAAATAGTGAAAAAACAAATAGGAAGTGAATCAAGTTTCCAAACATGTCCATTTATTTAAGGTTTCAATTTACCTTATTTCTTTCTGACTCATATTCGCTATTATAGAACTGTGGCACCTATCAGATGAATAATATTTTCTTCTTAGATCTTTTATAATGTCTCAAAAACACCAACTTTATTTTTTAAAATGAAATGCCCCTACAACGAAAAAAAAAATTAAAATTCACCAGTACCTTCTGCATACTTCAGAGTCTTCTTCAGAACAGACTGAAGTGTACTTATTGTTTTCTCCATGGCAACTTTAAGGTTATTGTTTGTACTATGCATCCAGGCGAGAAATATTGCGGCAAAAAGATCTCCAGTTCCTGCAAAAGTTGCTTGAAAACGAGGAATTTTTATTCTTACAGCACTTTTTACTCCACCTATAAATGAAAGTATAACACTTCAATAACGTTATCCACGAACATACCAAGTTTCATCTCCCATACAATTAACCCAATATACAAACTTTAAACATTCTTTTATTCGATATACAAAGGTTACTTTCTGAAGCCATATTTAGGAGAAAAAGATGAAATTTCAGAAATATGGAAATTTTGACATTTGAAGGAAAGTGATCCACATTATTCCTCTAAATCCGATTACTATTAACGAACAATCTTATATTCAAAAGTAATGTACGTAAAAACACCGCAACAGCACCAAGTTCGAAACTTATGGACCTAATAGGTTAAGAGTTATGCGATAAACCTGTACATAGTCCTTTTTATATACAGGGTTTTCATAAAGTATGGACGGATTTAATTCGCTTATAATTTACATAAAAATGCTCATATTGAAATCAAATAAAGCGCAAACGGTAGCGGAAGGATTAAATTTTTACCTGTAATCTGCACCAGCTCAATTCATTCCCCGCCACACCTCCAACTGGGCGCCATTTACGTCCACACATTCGCGTAGGCGGCGCTGGAATCCACTCACAGCGTTCCGCCGTGTTTGATCCAAAATGCCAGCCACAGACGCCCTGATTTTGTCCTTTAAGTTCTCGAAACCACTTGGCTTCTTTGCATAAACTTCCGTTTTCACATGACCCCAAAGCCAGAAGTCGCAGGGGGTAAGGTCGGGTGATCTTGGCGGCCAAGCGGTCGGGCCACCGCGGCCAATCCATCGGTTAGGGAATTTCTCGTCAAGGAACAGTCTCACCTTGATTGCATAGTGAGGGGGTGCCCCGTCCTGTTGGAACACGATGTCGTTCTGGATTCCACGTGCCTTCAGTTCCGGAATGAGGTATTTCTGCAACATATCCAGGTACGAATCTCCATTCACGGTCTCCTCTTCAAAAAAAGAACGGTCCAATCAGATGATCATAGGACACAGCGCACCAAACGTTCACTTTAGGGCTATCTCTCTCATGTGTCTCAAATTCCTTTGGGTTTTCCTAAAAATTTAATCCTTCCGCTACCGTTTGCACTTTATTTGATTTCATTATGAGCATTTTTATGAAAATTATAAGCAAATTAAATCCGTCCAGACTTTATGAAAACCCTGTATGTACATAGAGCGCACTCAGGAACACCACCGAAGTCTGGGAAATTCCTCACACTGCATAAATGTATCACTTGGCGTTGCTGCAGAAAATTGGTCGGATAAAATATTCAGCAAAGGGTTATAATTCAAGAACCAAAAGTTGAGTACAAAGGCTTAATAGTTATTCTTAGATATATTTTATTAATATCCCAATGGATATGGAGTATGGGCGGCGATAGATTTCGCCTCGAATCACAGAAGGAAATTCATGATGACTTCTACATAATCATAAATCAGAAACTTTGAACTGGTACACATTTCATATTCATTGGCATATTAATATACACAATAATATATAATGACATCTACGACTCAAAGTTTGTCGGTGTGTTTTCAAAGGTCCTGTATATAACCGGACCATATATATGTTCATACATACAGGTACGACACAGTATAGTAACGGTCGTAACACAATCTACACCTCTTCCCTTCAAATAATACTACATTTCTTTTTTATTGTTTTTTTTATTTATTTTTATTTTAGAACATACATGTATAAGTACACCATAACGTAGTGTTAACAACAGTGGTCCCGAGAGGATTAATTTACAACTGTTATTATTATTATTATTTTCAATTATTAATTTCACATACATATTAAATGTTACTTTATGTATTTCACAATCACATTTTTTTAAGTTGGAATCTTTTTGGCGAACACAGATATTTCATCCATTCATTTACATTTATCATTATATTCTAAGTTGGCAGTAAACACTTAAACGCACAAACTGGACAAGATAGGTATTAATAACAAATTTAGTCCCATTATTTCGTATAGTACTCCAAATGCAATTTTGGACGTACTCCAAAATGCAAATACATGTAGAAATTTTATCTTTACGTGATCATTTAGCCACTGCTTTACTCCTCGAGCTTATGAGGACTATCAGTTAATGTCTATCAACGATGCGATACTAATCTGGTTTCTATCAACTGTAAGAATTTCTATGTTACTTTCTGCAATTTTATATCTACGCGCTGACATTAAGGCATGCTAAGGCTGTGACTCATTGTTGTCACGGCCCTCCAAGAGATAGTGTTGATATCTTGTGTTCTTGTATACAAGCAGAGTGGCAAACGATTTTGCAAGAACAGGTTCAGCGTCTATCTGACTTAATGTCACGACAAATAGAGACTATGATTAGACTATATGAAAGCTTTACGTCCTACTGATTTATTAGGGTTAGAGGTATTGTACAGTTCGGAAACTTTCACCGTTTTCATATAATCATGGGATATAGAACAAACCTGCGACATAAATTTCATTCTACTCACACGTGGTATTCTTGAGGTTACAATCTTCACGAACAGTAGTCTATAATGGGTAACTAAAAGGAACACGAAACTACAATAGAGAATACATATGGACTAATAATAGTTCAGTTTCACGGCTTTCAAAATCTAAGTTTAAAAATGGAAACAAAATATTCGAAATTCAAATTTTGTACTTCAAAATGCACAATAGAAAGAGATATTTCTGAATATATCATAAGCGAAACTAAATTATCTTCATAGCATTGATAATCTGATATATATATATATATATATATATATATATATATATATATATATATATATATATATATATATGTGTGTGTGTGTGTGTGTGTGTGTGTGTGTAAGAGTGGCCCAAAAGTAGGTATACAGTACCGTACTGATCAGCTCATTGCATTTTATATCATTTCTTATTGTTATCCAGCAGATAAACTTAGTTACTTTATTATTTGCTCTATATGTGTTCCTACTTATATCTTAAGCTCAGAAGAGCCGAAACAAATAAGCCCATAAACTAGAACATTATACTAATTTATGGTTGAATTTCTTTCTAAGGATAGATAAATTAGTATCTAGTATGAAGGATATAAAGATCAACTAGGAATTAACTTCAGTTAGCCGAAAATACTTAACCCCAGAGGATAGTGGGATAAAAAGAGCTTTTGATTTATGAAGTTGATACAAATTACAAGAATAAGTAATTTCCTTTCTATAGTGGCCTAAATTGTAATCGAGTCTGAACAAAGTTGCGAAGACATGTGGGTTTTATATCACCTATAAATACTAAAAAGCATTTTTTGGATTATAAAAACATGGTATTTTTGTCAACAACACGGCACATTCTAGAGTCTATCATGCTATTTATCAATACGATATTTGTCACATTGAAGTTACTAAGAGGAATACAGGACCTAGAATAAAAGAATATATACGAGATGCAACACTCAGGGCTCCACGATTTGTGGCTTATCAAACACAATTGAAAGGAGATCAAAATTATTAAAGAAACTACATCACTATACTCTCGTAGTATGTGTTCAAGTCATATTACACTAAAACAAAACACCTAACATTACATTTGAATGGTGGCAACCTTGACATGAATTGTGATCTAGTTAATAGCTTTATTTAAAAAAAATGCAAACCGCAATGAGTTTAAACTGTACAGATAACGCAATTTTTAACATTTTGTACAGTCCGCATCAAAAAAATTGCGACAGCTAACGCCGTGCAGTTAGGCCATCCAATATACATCTTCTTATCCCATAAACGTGTCAGGTAAAGAGACCCCCTCTCTCTTTTCCTTTCTTCTCTCCCATACTAAAATTAGATAACAACATGAGCGCAATTCTTATTTAAACTACACATGTATTAGTTTCGATAAAATGAAATAATAAAACTGAGACGAAACAAGATGCATAGGTTGATGTAGGCAGAAACTGAAACACAATGAAAAATTGAAAGCAATGAATGTCTATTACACAAAGATTCAGAAATGAAGCAGAGAGAGAGAGAGAGAGAAGAGAAGAGAAGAGAAGAGAAGAGAAGAGGAAACAAGAAAAAGGAGAACAGATGAAACTGTGGAATTCAAACATAGTAACAAAAGAACCTAACATTATAAAGTTCTATTTCCGGAAATCCAACAGTAATATAGAAATAACGTTTGTTTTTACATATTTTTCAGAACTATTCGAATATATAGACGATGCTTTAAACATTCATTATGTCACTTTCATAATGGATAACATACTCAATTTCAAGTAGAACTGTAGATCTCCGAGACACATCTAAGATAATGTCAAAAGTTTAATACACATGCTTTGTTTCCGCGTGGTTCGATTGCAAATTCGGTAGTGTTCATTAGACGTACTGATCCAAAATACATTCTAATATATCCAGTAGATAGCGTTGGTTATATCCTCCATTTCAAACTACTAATGCAAACTGAACACACACACACACACACAAAAAAAAACGAAATGGAAAGAAAAGAGAAAGAAAGAAAGAAAAAATTGAAGAGTGCTATTTTACTGCTAAATTTCTATCAGATATACCTTATATTAAAAGTCCAAACTGTATCGTAATGAAAAGTTACAAATGTTCGAAAGGAAAAGTTTATGTTCATCATAGATGTAGCATGTTTCAAGTTTCAACGTGAATAAAACACATTGAATTATAGGATGGGAACAAATTTTGTGTCGAACTAGTATAAATAAAATTTTGTTTTCAAATAACCAAAGAGGTTACCATTTTCTTGTCTTTTCCGAAGATTTATCTGTTCCGAACATCCAGCATTGATTTCATCTCTTCCGTATATAACGTAATTTGCACAGATAGAATGAACACACTAAGAGCTTAAACGGATCATCGTGTCAATCGGATGATGTTGGTTGGATTATAGACCACCACTGGGTCGAGGATTCAAATCCGTAGTGAACCGGTAATTCGATTGAGACTCAGTAGCCCAGAGGATAAAAAAAGAGATTTTACTTATTCCCTTGCGTTTAAACAGTTTTTGTCAGAGATGACCAGGACTAGATATATTATCCACAGAAAACGAAAAACACGACACCGAAGTTAACAGTTAATTAAATTCTCCAGACCACGTGTATCGGGCTTTTGCTCCGTTTTAACTTTGAAACACGAAGTGCATGTGTGTGTCAAAGGGGGAGAGGGGGCAAGTGAAAGATGCAAAGACAGGATAGGGAAACGCCAAGAGAGAGAGGGACGGGACGCATATAAATATGAAACCTACTTATCATTGCAGTGCATGATGTAGAACGCACACACAGTTTATTCGAACTATCGCCAGTGATGCATTGTAAGTTCTCCCATCAGAAGATGAATCTGTGTTTGCAGCCATTATTTTATGCGAAAATCATACTACCTGATGGGGAATCGAACCAAGATTTTTCATTTGGAAGTCTGGCACCTTACCACTACACCACCGATTGTTTAGCCAAACTTTGTTTAACAAATAGTGTAGTGTTTCTTTTTGAGAACGATAACACGAAAAGTGTATATTGCAGATTAATGATGTCTTTGGAATATCCTGGTAATTTCCTTGCTCTTTCCCAACTAACATGCGTAAATCGTTTCTATCATGATACAGGTGTTTGCTTCCACATTCTTATGTATTGCTTGTCCAGTATGATAAGTCGATTCTTCACAATCACTTATCATTAACAATCACTGTAAAAAAATTAACTTCGGCGTGAACAGGATTTGAAACTATGTTAGATAGCTGTATTATTCATAGGGCCATTGCGTTACCCCTACACTATCATGCCACCTGAAATTAGAAGGCAAATATTAGTTACTTTAGCCCTAATCTTTGGAACGAACCGCCTTCTTCCTATAACGTTATTTGCACCAAAATGCACAACGAAATTGATTTATTCGACAGCCTAGAGAGAAATTAGTGTCCAGTGATAGAGAAAAGCATACAATCCAGGAAAAACAGAGAAATAAAAATATTTTGCAGTAATTTCGTCGTGCAAGTTCAAAAGTACGTGAATAATAATAATAATAATAATAATAATAATAATAATAATAATAATATATTATTATTATTATTATTATTATTATTATTATTATTATTATTAGCATCAATTACCCGCTTCGTTGGGTTAAATTGAGAAAAAAATAGTAATATGTTCCGTTTCTCAGTCACTGTTTAGTATTACTAAAGCGCTCTTTGATATCGGTCATTTTCGATTAGTTTTATATATCCCATCCCCACCCTATGTTGCGGGGCACGGCATCTGCAGTGTCATTGTTGATCTCAGCGAGCCGGATAACTATGAACTCGACACTGATATTGGTTATTTCGATCAATTTTATATGTCTTCCCTCCTCCAAGTTGAGGGGCTGAATTTGGATTTAAACAGCATCAGACTCAGCACCAGACTGTTAATCTCAGCGACTCCAAAAATTATAGATTCTCCACTTATACCAGTAATTTTTCGTTCTTTTTTAAATCTCTCTCTCCCATTCTCCTCCCCAAGTTCTCCCGTGAAAGTGAAATGAAAAAAACCTTAGGCCCGAACCTCACTTATGTTAAAAATTTGATCGTGATTGATCCTTTGTTTCAGGAGTTACCAAGTTTCATTTATACTTTTAACTTCTCCCTCCCCTCAACCCTAAGTTATATCGTCAAAATAAATAGATAAATACCATCTTAGGCCCGAACCGCATCTATGTTGAAAATTTAATCGAGATCAGTTGGGTGGTTCAAGAGTGATGAAGTCACAAAGACAGCCACTTTCATTTACAGTTTTTTACGTATATATCTCTCCGGACCCTACGTTGCACCTAGGGATGCACACGAGTCGAGAATTAAGCGTGTCTCAACTCGTCTCGAGAAAATGTTGTCTCGACTCGAAAATATGTTTCTGTCTCGACTCGAGAGCATCTGTCTCGACTCGACTCGAATTCGAGTCGAGACAAAATAAACGAGTTAAAATATACGCACACATGAGTCAGACTATTATGACTACCTACCTAATTGTCAGTATGTCGACCTTTGGCACGGATAACAACGGCGACACGTCTTGGCGTGCATGCAATGATCCTTGGTAGGTAGCTGGAGAGAGTTGATACCACATATGCACGCACGGGTCACCTAATTCCCGTAAATTCCGGGGAGGGAGGCGATGCGCCCTGACGTCACGTTCAATCACATCCCAGATGTGTTCGATTGGGTTCAGATTCGGCGAGTTGGGAGGCCAGCATATCACTTGGAACTCGCTCCTGCGTTCCTCGAACCACTCCATCACAATCCTGGCTTTGTGATATGATGCATTATTTTGTCGAAAAATGCCACTACCGTTGGGAAACATGGTCGTCATGAAGGGGTGTGCGTAGTCTGCAAGCAGTGTGCGATACGCCTCGGTCGTCATGGTGCCTTGCTCGAGCTCCACTAGACACATGGATGCTTACGTAATGTTCCCCAGATAATAATTAAGCCGCAGCCAGCTTGTCTCCGTCCCGCAGTACAGATGTCAAGGAGCTGTTCCGTTGAAATACGACGGACTCTAACCCTTCCATTGTCATGATGAAGAAGGTATCGGGATTCATCAGACAATGCAATGCTCTGCCACTATGTCAAGGTCCAGTGGCGGTGGTCATGTGTTCATTTGTCTAGTTGCCGATATCGTGGTGTTAACATTCGCACATGAATGGGTCGTCGGCTGCGGAGGCACATTGTTAGGATTGTTCGTTGCACTGTGTGTTCAGACTAGTGTTGTGAAGGCCTGGGAAAAAACGGAAATTTTGGGTAAAAAAACTGTTTTTTATGGTTTTACCGAACTTGGAAAAAACGAAAAATTTGGGTAAACTTGAAATTTTTGAATATTTTGTTATATTATGCTTTCAAAATTAAAACTATTTTGTATTTACTAGTTTAAAGTTAAGATAATTGAGTACTTATGTTTCTTGTATTAGAATAGGGAAATTTTGTGCACAACTCATCCAAACACTTCAAAGTTTGCATCGTGATAGAATGGAGTTATGACTACAAAAGAAACTAAAATATAATCCTGGTTAGCTTAATTAGTATAGACGCATTAAAATTACCTTCAGCAATCTTGTGAAGTTCCCCTTGATGGCAGGGAAGTGTTAAAATAACGGGGACAGAATCATTTTAGTTAATATGTCAAATCAAACATACATTTTGCGATCAAAATTATTCGGATACCTGGCTGAAAATGACTTAAAAGTTCGTGGTGCCCTCCATCGGTACTGCTGGAATTTAATATGGTGTTGGCCCACCCTTAGCCTTGATGACAGCTTCCACTCTCGCAGGCATAGTTTCAATCATATGCTGGAAGGTTTCTTGGGGAATGGCTGCCCATTCTTCAAGGAGTACTGAACTGAGGAGAGGTATCGATGTAGGTTGGTGAAGTCTGGCACGAAGTCGGCGTTCCAAAACATCCCAAAGGTGTTCTATAGGATTCAAGTCAGGACTCTGTACAGGCCAGTTCATTACAGGGATGTTATGGTCGTGTAACCGCTCCGCCACAGGCTGTGCAGTATGAACAGGAGCTCGATCGTGTTGAAAGATGCAATCGCCATCCCCGAATTGCTCTTCAACAGTGGGAAGCAAGAAGGTGCTTAAAACATCATTGTAGACCTGCGTTGTGAGAGTGCCACGCAAAACAACAACGAGGTGCAAGCCCCCTCCAAGAAAAACCCGACCACACCATAACACCACCACCTCCGAATTTTACTGTTGGCACTACACACGCTGACAGATGACGTTCACCGGGCATTCGCCATACCCACACCCTGTCATCGGATCGCCATATTGTGTACCGTGATTCGTCACTCCACACAACGTTTTTCCACTGTTCAATCGTCCAATGTTTACGCTTCTTACGCCAAGCGAGGCGTCGTTTGGCATTTACCTGCGTGATGTGTGGCTTATGAGCAGCCGCTCGACCATAAAATCAAAGTTTTCACCTCACGCCTAACTGTCATAGTACTTGGAGTGGATTCTGATGCAGTTTGGAATTCCTGTGTGATGGTCTGGATAGATGTCTGCCTATTACACTTACGACCCTCTTCAACTGTCGGCGGTCTCTGTCAGTCAACAGACGAGGTCGCCCTGTACGCTTTCGTGCTGTACGTGTCCCTTCACGTTTCCACTTCACTATCACATCAGACACAGTGGACCTAGGGATGTTTAGGAGTGTGGAAATCTCTCAGACAAGTGACAGACTTCTGACACATGTGACACCCAATCACCTGATCACGTTCGAGGTTCGTGAGTTCCGCGGAGCGCCCCATTCAGCTTTCTCATGATGTCTAATCACTACTGAGGTCGCTGATAATGAGTACCTGGCAGTAGGTGGCAGTGCAATGCACATAATATGAAAAAGGTATGTTTTTCGGGCTGTCCGGTTAGTTTTGATCACATAGTGTATATTATATGACAATACCATAAGGCCCGATCTGTTTCATAAAAGGTACATATCTTATAGCGTAAATGTACAACTAGTAAGAACTTAAATTTACAATTTATGATTAAGCCGTTTGCAATCTTAATTAATTACAATTTCCTTTCGAACATTTGTAACTTTTCATTACGATACAGTTTGGACTTTTAATATAGGGTATATCTGATAGACATTTAGCAGTAAAATAGCACCCTTGCATTTTTGCTTTCTTTCTTTCTTTCTATTTTCTTTTCATTTCTTTTTTTTTTTGTCCAGTTTGAATTAGTAGTCTGAAATGGAGGATACGACCAACGCTATCTACTGGGTATATTAGAATGTATTTTGAATTATTACGTCCAATGAACACTACCGAATTTGCAATCGAACCGAGCGGAAACAAAGCATGTGTATTAAACTTTTGACATTATCTTAGATGTGTCTCGATCTACAGTTCTACTTGAAATTGAGTATGCTATCCATTATGAAAGTGACATAATGAATGTTTAAAGCATCGTCTATATATTCGAATAGTTCTGAAAAAAATGTAAAAACAAAAACGTTATTTCTATATTGCTGTTGGATTTCTGGAAATGGAACTTTATAATGTTAGGTTCTTTTGTTACTATGTTTGAATTCCACAGTTTTATCTGTTCTCCCTTTTCTTTTTCTTGTTTCCTCTTCTCTTCTCTTCTCTCTCTCTCTCTCTACCTCATTTCTGAATCTGTGTAATAGACATTCATTGGTTTCAATTTTTCATTGCGTGTGTTTCAGTTTCTCCCTACATCAACCTATGAATCTTGTTTCGGTCCGGTTTTGTTATTTCATTTTATCGAAACTAATACATGTGTAGTTTGAAATAAGAATTGCGCACATGTTGTTATCTAATTTTAGTATGGGAGAGAAGAAAGGAGGAGAGAGAGTGGGTTTCTTTACCTGACACGTTTATAGGATAAGAAAGTGTATATTGGATGGCCTAACTGCATGGCGTTAACTGTCGCAATTTTTTTATGCGGAGTGTACAAAGGCTATCACTTATAGAATTTGTTTATGGATTCGAGAAGAATAAAAAAGACTGAAACGAAATATTTTGAACTGTAAATAGCATGCGTAAATTGTCCAAGATATTTTAGAGTTTTGGTATCATGACGTTTTGAACTAGTATGTGTACGTGATCAACGAACATTTGAAAATGTGATTGATGATTTTACTGCTTTCTTTGAAAAAAGGACTAAGTTAAATAACATGTGAAAATTTTTATGAAGCCGAAGCTCTTCATTCAGTGTCTGGCCGTTGATGATGGCAGGGTTAGTTGCCAAAGTCATACATGAGATTAAATCTGTGATTAGGATTTCCAGGACGCATACAATGGTAATTAGTTGTTATTCATAACCAAAAAACTTATTAGCAAAATCACAAACTTCTTACATATCACCATAGACTAATTTTGTATTTTTTTTTTAAACATAGTATGGCCTTGAACATAGTATTCAAATCATAAATCAGTTGCGGAACAGGAAATGTTAGAAGTTTTCGTCGCAATTTTGAGTTGATTTTATTATTCTACAGTAAGGTACTGAATCTACAAATTTTGTAACATGTCTAAAATCTGATTTATACCTAAATTTCTGGTATGCAGCTTCTTAAAGATAGTAGTTTATATGCAAAGATTTTACCGAGACCAGATCATGAGGACACTTGAAAATTACAATTACAAGTTTACAGGAGGACAATTACAGTTTATTGAAATGCATCCTTTGCCCACCCCAATACTACGCTTTCTTGTAATATGCTTATTATATCTTTTGCATTTCCTTATAGCAATTCATGTTTTCTTTATTACTGCTCACAAAACTAAATGTATTACATTACATCATAATAAAAGTTTGTAGCTTTTATTGGACGACTTCGTGTACGTGAATATTCCGTAGCTTAATAGTTATTCTATCTTACAATAGACGACAGCAAGATTTCCTGATTTAAACTCTGTGAATTAGAACTCTGAGAATTCTAGTACTCTGTGAATTAACTACATGATCGAGTTTAACAATCAGAGAGGGAGGGGAGGACTGTTAAAAATAAACCATACTAAGGAAAGAAATTTTCTAATTGTTTCTCACCAAATATAAATTGTAAGCCGTAACTTCTGTAACTTAGAAAACGTTTTCATTATTTGTTACCTACAGACGCTAACGTTCAATAACTAATCTCACCTGTAACGCTGCTAGCTAATCCAAGCAGGTATTCATTGGAACCAAGATCTGTGGAAGACAAAACAACAGTTCGCACTCCTTTGTCATGTAGCATACCCATCACTTTCCACGCATCATCTTCAGTTTGGATTTTCATTCCGGTAAGCAGCCTCAACAAAACAATGGCATTTAGTTTAGATAATATACAAAATATCGATGTTTATTATTGAACTAAGTACAACAGCAAGGGGAAAAGTATCTTACACAATCAATAACAAAAATTTATAGCCAGTGATTTTTAAGATTATTATTATTATTACTTCTGAGTAACACTACTATGGTATGTCAAAACGTTTTAGGTAATTCTTCTAAATGTAATTTAAAGAAATAAAAAAATAGCCTATTTGTTGATGACAATATTTTATAACGGATGAAGGATAGTGTATGAATATAAAGAATACATAAGTTATTGTCACCATTTTTAGTTGCAAATTAAATGTTTTTTTTTTAATGTAATCGTTTTAGATCTTCTCAGGTATAAAACTTCTTTACAAATAATATGTTTTGTATCATCTGTTATGGTACCAACTGCCAACATCATTCTTTGTCGAACCTCTAGTATGGTCATGTGGCAAAGTGTTTGTACACCAGAGTTTTGATGACATATCAAATGAAAAATCTATAGGGATTAGGTCACATGATATTGCTTACTAGGATACGAAATCATATTCACAAGAGCATTCAATCTAACGGTGTGAAAAATTCGATGTTTAAGTACTCATGGACGTCAATCTAAGCGGTGACATGGGCCCTGCCGCCCGTTTATCAATACAAAGGCAATCACTTTTGCGAGAACCCTCTGTATCACTGTCGGTGCCTTTTATTGTACTCAGCATGAAAATATCTTGTAACATTATTGTAGATTTAGTTTCAGCAAACTTAATCACGCAAAACGCTTTCCGTTCACTTGCATAGTTATATTTGAGACTAAATATTACTACTAAAGGAAAAAAGATGCAACTACGCCACGACACCCTATAACACTCTGTTTTTCACGGTTATATTAGTTTTAGATTTCTTAACTTTGAAATATATAATATGTTTATATTATCCAATAGGGCTAATCTAACCCAACAGAATCAATTTACATGCGCAACGAATTTATCAGAAGATTTCAAATTCTTGTTTTGCAGCCAACCAAGATTGAAAGAAAATTTAGCATTGTTGAACTTAAATCGTTGATCATTAAAAAAAAAAAAAAAAACATAGTAGTTACAATTGTATAAACTTAAGTTTGTGAACAATGTTCGAAATCATAAAGTCAAATTTTCGTGACTATTTTATTCGTGCCAATCGTTAAACAATTACATCATCATAACAAGTATCAGGAAAGAAAAAAATGTTAAATATTTGCCTACATCGCAGTATGTCAAAGACATTTACGGAATTCGGTTGTTACATCAATCTAGTATAAAACATTGTCTAGATTATCAACTTTCAACATCTTCATTAATACATATTTACTTCATGATCACTCAAAAACTAGTGGTCCATCCTCTCTATTTATTCATTTATCAAAAGTATTACTATATGGGCGTTCATTAATTATAACCCCTGCCATTCATCAAATAAAGTGACAACATAAGCCTATATTATTGCTACTACATTTTCATTCTAATTCAAAGGTAGCATATATGACACTATTTTAGCTTATGAATCAATTACATAATACATTTACTATGAAAAGAAAAAAACTACCATTAATGAGACGAAATATTTACAAATGATCAATGAAAATAAAAAAATCTACATTCGTATCTACGCGACAGGGTTCACATATTAAAAGAAAAAAAACTGGAACGCCATTATCAGAACTATTATCATTTTTCAGCTTATCAGAAGTTCTAAATTAACAAATCGTTTATTTTTGAGAGTGATGGATACACAGGCTACATTCTATCTAAGAACGGCAAGTTGAGTGATATTTCAACTGTATTTGCTTCCGACGAGGCAAATATGCATTCAGTATGTAGGCACGAACGTCTAATTTCATACCGTATTAGTGGCATGTTTAAAGTAAACCTCTACCTAACCTACAAAGACAAAACATAGTACGAAGTAGTATTTTTAGAAATAATATTGAAATCCAGAGGTACGTCCAGAGTAAAGTTTTACCGAATCTGCACAGACCGATTATATGCACCTATATCACGATGCAGTATCAATAGCAAAGGACACATTAGTTTAAAATTTCCCTAACCTACAAGACGAAATACATGGTACAAGGTAATATGAAAAGGCACACGAGAAAAAAAATACAAGTTACTCGAATAGACAAAATATAAAAAAAAAGTTCATAGTAAAATTTTACCTAACCTATATTACGAGACAATATGAAAGGGTACACGACAAAATATTGAAGGGTACGTTCAAAGTACAGTTTTCCTTAACCTACATAAGTCACCGACATAGACAAAATATATTACGAAGTAATATTTAAAGGGCACATTGATACGTAAAGGCACACTCAAAGAAAATTTCATCATAACATTCACAGACAAAAATGTATTACGGAGCACTATTAAAAAAGCCCTAACCTAAACAATCCAAATATATTTCGCAGTAATATTAAAATGCACATTGATATCTAGAGGTCCGCTCAAAGTAGAATTTTACCATAACATTCACAGATAAAGTATTTGAAGGTACGTTCAAAGTAGGTTTCCCTAAGCTACACAAACAAATATATATCACAAGGCAAGACGAAAAGGCACATCAGATTCTAGGACACGGTCGAAGTAAACCATTAACAACATGGTATATTATGGGACACACATTTAAAATTAAATTTTACCTAACCTACAACGAATATATCACAAGACACTGTTATGGGACATAATTTAAAAACGTGCTTAAAATAATCCAACCTAACCTAAACATTCAAAATCTCAAGGCACATTAATATTGAGAGGTACGTTCAAAGTAAAGGTTCACCATAAGATCTACATACAAATTTCCAAGTGCACGTATCAAACACATAAAATTTAATTATTCAATCATATATGCTTATGGCATATTGCATGAGTGGAAAAACATGATGAGTTATGGAGACGCGTAACGCCTTCCGGCTTAGCTACCCATATTGATTCTGAAGAATTCCATTTGGTAAATTGTTATACTGTTTATAATCAGAAAAAGGAAAACAATTAATAGATATTAAGAGTTCAACAGTTTCCACAGAAGATTATGTAAGTCCAATCTTCAAATCCACAGGGTAGGTTTCATCTACCTGCTTCCTTAAATATCGAAAATTGATGTCCCCGGAATACCAGCTCAACTTCCTACGGTTGTAGGATGTCGGTCTTGTAAACCGACGCAACCAACTTCGACGGCTATATCTCCCGCTCCATCACTCTATATGACTAGTAATGGCGGAGATAATACTCGGTGGCCTTCGGCCTAACAGTATTGAGAATTAATTTCGCAGTCAGGCTCCTCGGTTCTTTTCTTTTAAATAATGACTCAAGTTGACCGAAATATCAATTTAGACAAGGTTTACTTCCGAATGGTTGTTTTAGTTATGAAATTTCCGAATTTAGAGGAGCTCCAACTCAGGCCACCTTCTACATACACTAAAACATGGTGATGAACTGCGTCATTTCTCTCACGATACCAGACCTTTATAAACGTGTTTTCAATATTAAATATTTGACTATAATTGAAATAGTTTTTATATCAGTACCGACACTTAGCCTCCTAAATAAACTAATTTATTTATTGAATTCAATTTTCTAATCCCAGAAATTTTAAATATGATAAAAATCTTTGACTCACCTACACAAGCCAGGCCGTGTTGATTTATCTCCCGGGTGACCTATCAACTCTAACAAGTAGCTGGTCGCCATCTTTATGGATAGCGATTCAAATGCCCTCTTGTGGGAATAGCCTGAATGATCGCCATGTCACTCGACAGAAGAATAACGTAAAGCAAGGTAAAGTAATACAATAGAAGGGCACTAGCAGACGTTCTAGAATCGCAAGTTTCGGATCCAAGGAAAATACATCCGTCAGGTAAAGTAAAATTGTAAATTAAATTTAAATGTATATTAAACTCGGTTTTCTTTAAGGACAACATATAGTAGGAGTGAAATTTATTACGGACAAGTATCAATTATAGATAGCTCTTCAAAATTTCCGGAGTAAGATTCTTGGTATGTGTTTGCATGTGTATCTCATAAAAAAAAATCAATACGTTTATTCCTTCTGTGCCATTTCTTTTACCAACAACGAATAACTCTACACCTAACACTAGGGTACAGCATCACAATACGGGAACCAACTTCAACGCAATGTAAACAACCGGTGAACATTACAATACGGGAACCAACTTCAACGAAATGTAAACAACCGGTAAACGGGCTGTTACAACCCCGCACGCTCTTGTTTTACAAAATCCAGAGTTCATTTGTACCTAATAAACTTCTTTCCGCTGCGTCTATCTTTTCTCTCGTAATTGAATTCGGAAACCTGGAGGGAACTGTGACACACGCTGTCGTATTCTCTTGAATAAGAAATTATTCGAACAAGTATTATCACAAAAATCGAAATAGGGAAAAAGGAAAAAGGAGAGAGAGCGTAATAGTTAAATCTTCTTTCCTTGGTAAATGAAAAATTCTATTTATAACATTAACTCCAATCAGAAACATGCGAAAGATTCAATTACATATGTTTATGTAGTTTACATAAGTGAGTTGCATGTAGGAAAAAACATAAGTTATATAATTTAGAAAATTTTATTCAAGAATGGTGTTCAATACACAATAGCACGCAAACTTTAACAATTACTTACATGGTTTTCATTTGTAAGTTCTCAACGAACGGTTTTGATGTGTGAAAAGTATATTAAATGGATTTCGTACTGGTCGTATACGTTTAATGTCATTAGGTTCAATCAACAGCAACATCACTGTCATATTCATAAAACAAGTTAAACTGTTTGTTTGTCAATGTTAGATAGACTAGCTGGACATTAAGTCTACACCTACCTCAAATGTTAGTATAGAATTTGCTTGAAATACGATTCGTCCTTCTAACAGAACGAGATGAGTATTATCTAATTTTTTGTATTCTTCCCATGCGTATTAAATTTGAATCTATACGCCATTGCAATAATCCCCTAAGCTCTTGCGATAGCTAAGACCGGTGGTGTGGTCCTGTCATTCAGCTCTCTTAGTGGCGAGATACTGTGGTGGGAAACGCAGAATGCTGTGAGGGTTGATTTTACATGATAGTCTGTGCACTCGCCAACTGCATCGGATTTAAGCCCCGAGCCTGGTTCAGTTGCATAAGTCACAAACCTCATGGAACAATAATTGATGATTATTTTCAAATCTATTATTCTACTGATATATATTTCCGATTTTTAAACAGATCACGAAATAAAGTTGTTTTGTACAGAGCTTACATTTTCTTCCATTAACTTATTTTAACATTAATTTAATACAAGAGCTTACATTTTCTTCCATTAACTTATTTTACCATTAATTTAATACAAACTTCTAATTAAGAGTCAAAACACGGAAATTAGCAGAAACTTTTCGAAAAGAACATATCGAAATCACGAATTCTTGAAATATTGCACTTTCCACATACAAAGAAACCAATACAAAGAAATAATCTTTAAGATTCCACAATTATACTTTTCAGCTACAAGAGGCGAGATGACAAATATAAAGGAATAATGATAAATTGGTGGATTTCAGATAGTGGGGCAAGACTCACAGACACAATGTTGCTCACTATAAGGTGTTACGGCATGAGTTCAAACTACAGACCAATCACAAGAAGAGAGAAGCGTTTTGTCGCTGAACCACCGAACTACTAGATCAACGTAACTTTTGAATGAACAAACTGCTTGACAAAGGCTCATTACCTAAATAAGATGGCTTAGTATGCAGGTCAGTTGAGCATTTACTTCGTTTGCATAAATCTAATCGAACATTGTGTAAAATACTGATTGGGACACAAGGACTATAAATAGACTTTCATACAATAACTGCTACATACATCAATTCTTACATAACAATTACAGAAAACTATCACCGTTACTTGAAGAGAGAGATTTAGAAATTAAACTTAAAATAAAATTAAATCTTTCAGCTTTACGTCCCATAGGTATGCTCTGTAAGTTAAAGGAGTAATGGAAGTGGATGATTGTGAAAGAACTGTTGCAAGGAAAATCTGACAGGAATGGGAGAACCCCAGAGGGAGCTTTCGGACACTATACCAACACAAAGCGTTTGGCCTAATCATCGTTTCGCCTAACCAATTATCTGACACTTTTATGATAGATAAATAATATTTGTGTCCGCCATTTTAGGCGAAAAAAGGATCCTCGTTTGGCCTAATCCTCGTTACGCCTAAAATGGCAGACAATAAGAAAAATCGTGGCAATTCAACTATAGGGAAATTATAAGAGAAAATACCCTTTGATTTATATTAAATATTTTCGAGGAGTTACGATTACCAAAACTTCTTTATGTATTTACTATGACCATGTATATCTATCTATCTATCTATCTATCTATCTATATATATATATATATATATATATATATATATATATATATATATATATATATATATATATATATCGACACGTTCTCTATCGATCCAAACGACTTATGGTATGGATTCCAAATCTTAAGAATATATTTCATCTCAGCTTCATTCTTCTATTGAATACAGAAGTAGTAAGAACTAGAACAACTTCCGCTTTCGATATTAATTTCCACATATTAATAATTGTATGCACTCCAAATCTTAAGAATAGATTTAATCTCATCTTGAGTCTTCTATTAAAGTAAGAACTAGTACAACTCCCGGTTTCAATATTGATTCCTAAATATTAAAAATCGTAAGAGATACCGAGAAATCGTTTTTGATGAGAATTCAGCTTCCGATAAACAGGTTGCGTGTCTCACATTATCCCTCTATTGATGCCGGAAGTTATTGATATATTTCCGGTTTCAATATTGAATCTGCATAATTTGAAAATCTACAGCAATTTAACAATTTAAAAAGAAACTCACATGTAAAAGAACAAGGTATAAATGTTTTCATAACTTTGCTTACTGCACCGAACATCAGTAAACCTTAGCCCAGGCAACGTTCGCTTCATTGTATGGACTTCAAAAGCCGATGACCCACGAGGTTACCACTTGTCATTATACGTCACTGCGGTTAATGCCTTACACTGGCGACAGAATGCCGTGACTGGACCATAAAAACGAGTAGCATGGTATGATGAGTCTCGATTTCAATCTCATCACACCGATAATGATCTATAATTTGGTGCCAGCCCTACGAAATCATGTCAGGTTGGAACTGTACAAGATAATGGAGGCTCCATGTTGATTTAGAGTGTTTTTCTGTAAGCAATGTTTTGGACCTTTGGTATTTACTATTCACCCGTATTGTATCGAAGTACGAAGATCTCCAGAGTCAACTATACTTTTATTTATTTCTGTCATACGAGTGGAAGTGGAGTGTACCAGCAGGACAATCATCCTCGTAACAGATCCCGGTTGGCCACCATCTGTTTGGAGGAGCATTCCACTTCTTCCTGCTGAAACAACCACCGAGAAACCCGGATTTCAATCTCACTGTACATCTCAGAGACTTATACTATGGACATTACCGGTAGTATATGAAACGAGTGGAAATTCAACTCAAAAGTTGTAATTTCAAAAGTAATAATAAGAATTGAAATATATTTTTCTTCTTCGTTAATAACACATTGAGATGTTTGGATTTTGGAATCATCCAAAGAGCAATTTGTCAGCGGAGCGATTTGTCACAAATCACTTTTTCGATCACAGTTATCCATTGATAAGTTATGAGCAAATTTAGGGATCTTTTGTCAGATCTAGCTCGAAATACTTACAAATTTCATATGAATTATAATTAGAATAGAATCACAATAGGATCCCTTATAATGCATTAACAGTTTCAAAAAAGCATTGAAACTGGAATGAAATCCTCTGAAAGATCAGCAAAACCTACAATAAAATAACTTTTGCATACACATAAGAAGAAACACACAAACAGTATCTCCTTTAACATACTGATTAGAAGTACCATTTGACAATATCAGATATTTGGAAACAAACTGCAAACTAAAAGTTACTTTTGAACAGCACTCACCTTTAAACAAAATTAATAACAGGTGTGACTTGTTGTTTTTCTCTCATCTCAAATATAGCCACTATACACTCTGTGAGGGCATTAATATTCTCAAAATGGAACGGAAAAATAACTGTACAATTGTCGAAACATTTTTCCGAAAGCAAATAGTTCTATTCTCAGTTCTTTCACATAGTAGGAAATATTTTTTTCGAAAAATTTCCCTCCAGTTTTATCTCCACGATATTTTATAGTCCGCCTTTTTAGGCAAAACAAGGATTAGGCCAAACGAGTATCCTTATTTCGCTTAAAATGGTTTACATAAATCTTATCTTTTATCTGTCATAAAAGTGTCAGATAATTGGTTAGGCGAAATGAGGATTAGGCCAAACGATGCAACATCAACACAAAGTCATATGATCTGGAAACGAACGAGAGGTGACAAAAATAAACTTACTCTGCTTCTTACTGATTCGGTGTAACAATATCAGCCAGTGGAACTATTACATCACGATATACTGGTAGAAGCTCTTTTGGTACATACATATGGCCATTATCACCCATCACAGGGTCACAAACTAAAAAAAAAAAAAAAAAAAAATCAAAAGAAATAAGTTACTCGAAGAAATTCTTCAGAAGCGTCACCCAAGGCTATGCAAATAGAGTTCTTTTCATATGACAAGTTATATACTCTTGAGAGGGCTTTCTCCTTTGTTCAATCGCATTCGGGCGGTGTTGTCAATTTTGAGACAGGCGATAGTATATATAGATTTTTAGCATTGTTCCGAATGTTGTAAATACTAGACGCACTACCTAGAAATATTGTATTAGCACATAAACTGATCACTTTATCAAGTAGAAAAAATAATTATAAACACAGTTTTCATAAGCAGCATAGTTATGTCAACGGTTGTGAGGACTGAAATTTTAAGTTTCCATATAAAACAATTATGAAAATCTTTTTGAATAAGTTGGACCTTGTGTATACTTGCGAGAGCTGGATTTAAGTTTTTGTCCAATATTTCCCTGTTATAGAAAATCGAACCCGTAACTTCTACAAGAATAGTAAACAAAATAACTTTGTGACTGTAGTTATTCTATTTTTGCAACTAAATGTATATGCAACTGCATGTCTTATAAACACTTCTGTATATGTATAATAGGAATAATTTAAGAATAGAAAGTAGTAAGATTTTGTCTTCTGAAACATTTTCAGAGCAAACATGTCTTTATCTGGCAAACCCAATGCGGGATATTTTTTTTCCTTCGTCTTCCACGTTTGACTTTTATAATAGACTTTCCGTTCTCCCTTCTTTCGCACTGCCCATCTTCGCGCTCTCAAGATAGCGTTGCAATTGGTTATGTGAATTCCTCGTACGTGCAACAGATAGCAATGATTGTTTTCATATGTAATTAGTAAAGAAAGGGACTGTTCGAATCACCATCTGAGTCCAAAAGTTAACAAGCAAGGGTCCATCCGCGGAAGAATAGGTGTACATCCGATAGGCAACTCAAGTTAAGATTTCCGGTATGAAAATAACTAGCACTCATACAAATATGTAGAACAACTTGAATTATTAAATAACCTGTAACAGAATTTGAGGATTAGACACGACATACATTGTTTCAACTAACCAACATAGTGTAGAATATAACAAACAGTAGCATTAAGGCAAATAATAATTAATATTTTTAATCAATAATTATGACTTATAACAATTAATTTACTAATTTTCTTGTTTTTTTATTTTAGGTTCCCGTGGTAAGTATGTATATTTCTTTTTTAGTGTAACTACTTGCTCTAGGGGAAACAAGATGGCGACGGACATCTTTACACCTGGAGTGTCATGCTCCTACAATTGTGCAATTGTGAATTTGTTCATAATTTTAAATTTTGACAAAATTTAATTTCTTTACAATATTTATATATTATTACATCTTTTTTATATGTCCTGAGCCTCTAACCCCCAAGTAATTTTACAAATAGTGTAAAAAAAAAATTACTTAAAACAGGCGAATTCGTCCATGTCGGAACGCGCCATTTTATACAAATCTACGTTTTCAAAAACAATTAAAACAAATTTAGTGAAGCAGTCCACTGGGCTATAAGGCTGGGACTTTCTTTATAAATCTCCCGAAAGGGAGATAACTAGATTAGTATCAAGTTGGCCCCACCACTTTTGGACGGAGAAAAATAAATAATGTTATTCGTTTGTGCTTCGTTAATGCTGGTTAGTGCCCAAATTTTAGCGTTTGTGCAATCAAAAGAACAAAGTTATGAACAAATTAAATTTCGGGGCCAACTTGACGTCAAGTTGGCCCCGGTTTTTTCCTTAATTGAGATAGAATGGATTTTCTAACGTCAAACGTTTGTGCTACGTTAGTGCTGGTAAGTGCCCAAATTTCGCCGTTAGCGCTGTTCAAATAACGCCGTTGTAACGAAATTAATTAGCGTCAAGTTGGACCCTTTTTTCCTAATTGAGATAGAATGGATTTTCTAATGCCAAACATTAGTGCTGCGTTAGTGCTGGTTAGTGCCCGAATTTAACTGTTAGTGCTGTTCAAATAACGCTGTTATAACGAATTAATTAACGTCAAGTTGGCCCCGCTTTTCTTCCCTAATTGAGATAGAATAGATTTTCTAATGCCAAACGTTAGTGCTACGTTAGTGCTGGTCAGTGCCCGAATTTCACCGTTAGTGCTGTTCATATAACGCTGTTATAACGAATTAATTAACGTCAAGTTGGCACCGCCTTCTTTCCCTAATTGCGATAGAATGGATTTTCTAATGCCAAACGTTAGTGGTACGTTAATGCTGGTTAGTGCCCGAAGTTCACCGTTAGTGCTGTTCAAATAACGCTGTTATAACGAATTAATAAGCGTCAAGTTCAACCCGCCTTTTCCTCAAATTGCGATAGTCCCTAGTTATTTTGTTTTTCTCTTTTGACTGCTAAGTATGCGCTAACCTTCAGTTTTTGTCCTACCTTTGTGAAACAATTAGAGTAAAATTCGATAATTTTAAATTATGTTCAAATGCCAAACGTTAGTGCTGGTTAGTGCCCAAATTTCACCGTTAGTACTGCTCAAATAACGCCGTTATAACATATTAATTAGCGTCAAGTTGGCTCCGCTTTTTTTTTTTTTACCTAATTGAGGTAGAATTTTATATTTAATGCTATAAGTTTTTGCTTGATCATTGGTGCTTGGTCGTGCTTCGTTAGTGTTGAAATTACACGTCCATGAACTTTGCGTTCAACTTAACGCATTAACGATAAAATTAATGTCAATCGTTATTGCATCGTTAGTGCTACTTAGTGCAGCAACCTCTAATGTTAGTGCTTCGTTAGTGTACATGCTACAAGTAAAAAACCTTTAGGGTTTCAAATTGGCGCTCGGCCCCACTTTAAGGATTAATGAAATAATTAGTGCCATTAGTTAGTGCATCCTCAGTGCTTCTTACTGCACTAACCGCTAACGTTAGTGTTTCATTTGTGTAGGTTTTAGAGCCAAAGCAATGGTCTTCGCTGATCTCTCCACACTATGCATTAATGAAAAAATCGTGCCATTCGTTTGTGCATCGTTAGTGCTTTTAGAAAATACTAATAGTTTAGTAAATGCTTTACTATGCGTGTAGATATAGCCAATTATGTCACGAAACTCCCTTAAGAAATACATGGGGAATTTTTCATTGCGTGAAATTCCCGGCAAATTCAAAAGCACTAATGACTTCTTCTAGTGCAATTGTTAGTACAACTTAGTGCACCATTTGTTTTTCATCAGTGTCGATGCAACAAGTAGAAAACCTTTGTGGTTAGCGTGATCTTGATCTCTACTTTAAGTACTAACGAAGAAATAAGTGCTTTTCGTCATTCCATCGTTAGTGCTTCTGGAAAACACTGAATGTTTCGTGAATGCTTCACTATTAGTGTAGATATAGCAAATTATAAGTTCCAAAACTCCCATATAAAATCCATGGAGAATTTTCTCATTGCGTCAAATTACCGCCAAATTCAAAAACACTAATGATATCTTTTATTGTAATGGTTAGTGCTTCTTAGTGAACCAACCAATAACTTTAGTGCTTCATTAGTGTATTCTCTAGAACCAAACCAATCATAGGGAGTAATTACCCTATAAGCCCCACTTTAAGCACTAACGAAAAAAATAGTGGAATTTCTTAGTGCATCGTTAGTGCTTCTAAAAACGCTAATAGTTTCGTTAGTACTTCGTTATTGTTGTAGATATAGCCATTTATATGTCACGAAACTCCCAAAAGAAAAACATGTTAATTTTTCTACTGCTCAAATTCTCACCAAGTTCAAAAGCAGTAATGATCGCTTTTAGTGCAATCGTTGGTGCATCGTTAGTGGTTGCAAGTGCACCAAGTCCGAACATTAGAGCTTCTCATCGTGAATGTTTTTGTAGGGAAGAGCTAGCGTGTAGTTAGCATCCCCTAAGTTTTATTTTATAGCGTCCATAGTGTTGAAGCAAATGGGAGTTCTGTAATAAGACCTATTAACGGAGTAGTAACCATTACAATACACGTGGTCATTAGTGCTTTTTAATTGGCCTTAATTTCACAAAATGAAAAATGCTACGTCCGTAAAGTTAGCCCCTCACGGTTCTCAAATGCTACTAAAATCTTTTACATATTTAGAGCTTCTTTAGTGCACATTAGTGCATTAAACACTTACCTTAGTACCATGATACTTTAAAAGTTATTGATGAATAACTCGGGCAGTTCTAAGTTTAGATTTTTCAACTTTCGCACAATTTTATAGTAATTGTGCCACAAAAGTGGAACTAACGCCAGCGGTTAGTGCATTGTTAGAGCTCTATGAAAGTGTAAGCCATAAGGTTAGTGCTAGTATAATTTAGGAGTTATAAGTGCTTAACTCACTCAGGACTAAATTTAAATTTATCGAATTTTACAATAATTGTCTCGCAAAGGTAGAATAAACGCCGAATTTTTGTGCATCGTTAGTATTCCAAAAAGTTCTAACGGTAGTGCTATTTAAGCTCTAAAGTTAGTGCTATCATAGTTTCGGAGTTACTGATGAATAACTCGTGCGGGGCTAACTTTAGATTTTTCAGCTTTTGTAGTATTTTACACTTATTGTCAGATAGAAACAAGATGCATACCATTAGTCAGTGTATTGTTGGACCTCCATTAGACAGTAAGCACTATCGTTAGTGTTGTCATAATTTAGGAGTTATTATTGAATTATACGGACGGTACAGTATTGAAACTTACTGAATTTTACACTAATTTCCCCATAAAGGTAGGACAAACTCTAAAGATTAGTGCATTGTTAGTGCTACATAAAACTCAAAGCACTAACGTTAGTGCTATCATAGTTTAGGAGTTATCAATGAATAACATAATTTAAAATTATCGAATTTTACTCTAATTGTTTCACAAAGGTAGGGCAAAAAATGAAGGTTAGCGCATACTTAGCAGTCAAAAGAGAAAAACAAAATAACTAGGGACTAACGTTGTACTATCTCATTTTAGTGGTTGTTAAAAAAGAACTCAAGCGAGGCTATTCATTGTACACTAATTTAAATTCACATTAGATTTTTCACTTTCACAATTTTACACTAATTGTCCCACAAAAGTGGGACTAATGCCAGCTCTTAGTGCATTGCTAGAGCCCTATAAAACACTAAGCACTGTCGTTGTACAGTATTTTTATGAATACTTCAGGCAGGACTGAATTTAAATTTATCGAATTTTACTCTAATTGTTCCCCAAAGGTGGATAACCACCAAAGCTTAGTGCACTGTTGGTGCTCCATAATACACTAATCAGTAACATCAGTGCCATCACAGTTTAGGAGTTATTAATAAATAACTCGGCGGGGATAAAATCAGCTTTCTCAACTTTTACACAATTAGTGTAAACTTCAATAAATTTTAATTTAGTTTCGTTCGAGTTATTCACTAATAACTCCTAAACTATGATATCATTATCGTTAGTGCTTACTATGTTTTAGAGCACTAACAAAACACTAATATTTAGCGATTAAACTACCTTTTAATTGACAATTATTATAAAATTCGATAAATTTAAATTTAGTCTCGCGCGAGTTATTCATCAATAACTCCTAAATTGAGATAGCACTAACGTTAGTGCTTACTTTATGGAGCACTATCCTCTGGTTTTGTCTCATTTCTGTCTGACAATTAGTGTAAAATTGTATAAAAATTGAAAGATTTAAAGTTAGCCCCGCCCGAGTTGTTCATTAATAACTCGTGAACTACGATAGCAGTAACGGTAATGGTTAGTGTCTTTTGGAGTACTAATGATGCACTAACCTTTGACATTTACTGCACCTGTATGGCACGATTATTGTAAAATTCGATAAAACTAAATTGGCTCCGAGTGAGTTATTCACTTATAACTCCTAAACTATGAGAGCACTAACGTTAGTGCTTGATGTTTCGGCAAGCAATAACGATGCACTAACTTTTGATGTTTATTCCACCTTTGTAGAACAATTATTATAGAATTCAATAAATTTCAATTTAGTCCCACGAGAGGTATTCATTAATAACTCCGAAACTCTAATAGCACTAATGTTAGTGTTTAGTGAACGAAGCACTAACCATATGAACTGTTTTGGTAGTAATTCAGATGCGTGCGAATCTACATTTAGACAAGTGGCATTTTCCACTTTGTAAAATTCCCGCCAAATTTAAAAGTACTAATGAACATATATAGTGTAATGGTAACTATTACATTAGGAGGTTTTATTGCAGAATTCTTAATATGAGTGCTCCAATTGTATGGATGTTAAAAGGTGAAACTTGGGGGAAGCTAACTACACGCTACGGCTATCCCCTCCGCACAAAAGCATTCACGACAAGAACCACTAGTGTTCGGAATTGGTGCACTAGCAAACACAAACGATTACACTAGAAGAGATCATTACTACTTTTGAATTTGGTGATAATTTGACTCAATGAAAAATTCCCGATGTATTTTTTTATGGGAGTTTCATGATATAATTTGCCATATCTACACTACCTACTAGTGAAGCACTAACGAAACTATTAATGTTTTCTAAAAGCACGACCGATGCACTGGGTTTCATCGTTAGTGCTTTCTCGGGAAACTAACATGCATTTAGACCTCCCAAAGTTTTTTCCTTCTGGCATTCAAACTATTGAACCAATAATGTTGGGAGTTAATGCTCCAAGAAGCACTAACGAAGCAATAACAATTGCACTAAAAGAGATCATCAGTGATTTTGAATTTGACCAAAATTTGAGCCACTGAAAAATTCCCAATGTAATGTATTTCTTATGAGAGTTTCGTGAGATGTACTTGGCCATATCTACACTAATAGTGAAGTACTAGCGTACTATTAGTGTTTCCTAGAAGCACCAACGATGCAATAACAAATGGCGCTAATTTTTTCGTTAGTGTTTGAAGTGGCGACCAGAGTGTAATTACATACTATCATGTTTTGGCTTTAGAGCCTCCACTAATGAAGCACTAACGCTAGGAGTTTGTGCACTAAAAAGTAGGAACAATCCACTAACGAATGACACTACCTTTTTGTTAGTGCTAGAAGTGGGGCAGAATGTTTTGGCCCCACTAATCCCTACTATTGTTTTGGCTCTAGAGCTTAGTCATAAGCGCTTACGTTACTGGTTGGTGCATAAATAAGCACTAATGATGCATTACAAAACGGCAATATTTTTTCGTTAGTGCTTGAAGTGGGGGCAGTGTCAACTTGATTCCCAAAGGGTTTTTACTTGTAGCACCTACACACACTAATGAGC
This sequence comes from Thermobia domestica, assembly GCF_964235325.1. Classification (NCBI taxonomy): domain Eukaryota; kingdom Metazoa; phylum Arthropoda; class Insecta; order Zygentoma; family Lepismatidae; genus Thermobia; species Thermobia domestica. The sequence continues at coordinate 239,064,787 of NC_137458.1, read as the reverse complement.
ACTAACGTTAGAAGTTGCTGTACAAAGAAGCACTAACGATGCACCAACGATTGCACAAAAAAGAGATCATTAGCGCTCTTGAATTTGGAAGGAATTTGTCGCAATCAGAAATTATCCATAACTACACTAATAATGCAGTACTAACGAAACTATCAGAGATTTCAAAAAAACACTAACGATGCACTAACGAATGACAATACTTTATTCGTTAGTGCTTAAATGGGGCTAAGTTCACACTGAGCCTCCAAATATGTTTAATTTGTAGCACCTACACTGATGAACAACTAACGTTAGGTGTTGATGCACCAAAACGCACCAATGATATACTAATGATTGCGCTAGAACAGAGCATTAGTGTTCTCGCATTTGGCGGGAGTTTGACGCAATCAGAAATTACCCATGTATTTCTTATGGAAGTTTCGTGACATGTAATTAGCCATAACCCCACTAATAGTGAACACTAACGAAAATATCAGAGTTTTCTAGAAGCACTAACGATGTACTACGAATGTCATTAATTTCTTCATTAGTTCCTAAAATGGAGGCCAAGTTCACGCTAGCCCTCGAAAGGTGCTTTACTTATACAACCTACACTAATGAAGAACTAACATTAGGAGTTGGTACACTAAGAAGCACTAACGATTGTACTAGAATAGACCATAAGTGCTTTTGAATTTACCGGGAATTTGACGCAATGAAAAATCACCTGAAAGTGATAAGTTTCCTGAAATATGATTCCCATAACTACACTAATATTGAAACACTAACGAAACGATTAATATCTTCCACAAGCACTGACGATGCACTAACGAATGATTAATTATTTCGTTAGTGCTTGAAGTGGAGGCCAGCGTGAAGTTGGAGCCAGGAAGGTTTTCTTTTACTTGTAGCATGTACACTAATGAAGAACTAACGTTTGGGGTTGTGCACTAAGATGAAACTACGATTGAAACTAATTTTATTGTTAATGTAGGGGCCAAGTTCACTCAAATTTCAACACAACTATAGAACAAATGGAGGCACGATCAAGTTCTAACGTAGCACAAACGCTTGGCATTATAAAAATTCTACCTCAAATAAGGAAAAAAAAGGGCCAAATTAACGCTAATTAATCTCGTTATAACGGCATTATTTGAAAAGCACTAACGATGAAATTTGGGCACTAACCAGCACTAACGTAGCACAAACGTCTGCCATTAGAAAATCAATTCTATCTTAATTAAGGAAAAAAGCGGAGCCAACTTAACGCTAATTAATTCGTTATAACGGTGTTATTTGAACAGCACTAACGGCGAAATCTGGGCACTAACCAGCACTAACGTAGCACAAACGTTTGGCATTAGAAAAATTCATTCTTTATCAATTAGGGAAGAAAGGCGGGGCCAACTTCACGGTAATTAACTCGTTATAACGAAGTTATTTGAACAGCACCAACGGCGAAATTTGGGCCCTAACCAGTACTAACGTTTGACGTTAGAAAATCCATTCTATCTGAATTAGGGAAAAAAGCGGGGCCAACTTGGCGCTAATTAATTTCGTTATAACGGCGTTATTTGAACAGCACTAACAGTCAAATTTGGGTACTAAGCAGCACTAACGTAGCACTAACTTTTCATATTAGAAAATCAATTCTATTTCAATTAGGGAACAAAGGCGGGGCCAACTTGACGTTAATTAATTCATTATAACGGCGTTATTTGAACGGCACTTACACTCAAATTTGGGCACTAATCAGCACTAACGTAACGCTAACGTTTAACATTAAAAATCAATTCTATGTCAGGAAAAAAAGGCGGGGCCAACTTGACGTTAATTAATTCGTTATAACGGCGTTATTTGAAAAGCACTAACGGTGAAATTTGGGCACTAACCAGCACTAACGTAGTTCTAACGTTTGACATTAGAAAATCCATTCTATCCCAATTAGGGAAAGAGGCGGGGCCAACTTGGCGCTAATTAATTCGTTATAACTAGGGATGGCCAGAACCGGTTCTTGGTGGAACCGGTTTTCGGGTCTGAACGGATCCGGTTCTAGAAGATCCGGTTCCGGAACCGGTTTTTCGGATCCAGGTCTGGAACCGGTTCTTCGGATCCAGGTCTGGAACCGGTTCTTCGGATCCAGGTCTGGAACCGGTTCTTCGGATCCAGGTCTGGAACCGGTTCTTCGGATCCAGGTCTGGAACCGGTTCTTCGGATCCAGGTCTGGAACCGGTTCTGAAAACAGAACCGGTTCCTCGCGGAACCGGTTCCGCTGGAACCGAAACTTTGTTACCATCCCTACCTAAACGCGAGCTGCTGGCAAGCTGTGAACAGTATGGTAGATGAAATGGTGGAAGCGACAGGCAGGCTCCCAGACGGCGGCAGCTTGTCTCATTTGGCTAAATAAACTGGGTAACTGGCAAACTCATTGGCTAAACAGGCAAACTGGCCAACTCATTTGGCTAAACACCCACTGGTGGACCAAATTTTTTTTCTGGGGGCACAAGCGGGTCTGGGCGGGGAAGGCACAAGCGCATGGTCCTCTTTGCATTATTTTTGAAGGTGAACTTTGTGCCTCCTTTACGGGTCTTTGGAGGCTTTCGGATCCAGGTCTGGAACCGGTCCCTTAGATCCGGTTCTGGAACCGGGTTTTCAGATCCAGATATGGAACCGGTTCCTAAGATCCGGTTCTGGAACCGGGTTTTCAGATCCAGATCTGGAACCGGTTCTTAAGATCCGGTTCTGGAACCGGGTTTTCGGATCCAGGTCTGGAACCGGTTCCTAAGATCCGGTTCTGGAACCGGGTTTTCGGATCCAGGTCTGGAACCGGCTCCTAAGATCCGGTTCTGGAACCGGGTTTTCGGATCCAGGTCCGGAACCGGTTCCAGAACCGGTTCTGAAAACCGGATCTCCGAGAACCGGTTCTTCGCGGAACCGGTTCCGCCGGAACCGGAACTTTGTGGCCATCCCTAGTTATAACGGCGTTATTTGAACAGCACTAACGGTGAAATTTGGGCACTAAGCAGCACTAACGTAGCACAAACGTCTGCCATTAGAAAATCCATTCTATCTGAATTAGGGAAAAAAGGCGGGGAGAACATGACGCTAATTAATTCATTATAACGGCGTTATTTGAACAGCACTTACACTCAAATTTGGGCACTAACCAGCACTAACGTAGCACTAACGTTTAACATTAAAAAATCAATTCTATGTCAGTTAGGGAAAAAAGGCGGGGCAAACTTGACGCTAATTAATTCGTTATAACGGCGTTATTTGAAAAGCACTAACGGTGAAATTTGGGCACTAACGTAGCACTAACGTTTAACATTAAAAATCATTTCTATGTCAGTTAGGGAAAAAGCCGGGGCAACTTGACGCTAATTAATTCGTTATAACGGCGTTATTTGAAAAGCACTAACGGTGAAATTTGGGCACTAACCAGCACTAACGTTTAGCATTAGAAAATCCATTCTATCTGAATTAGGGGGAAGAGGCGGGGCCAACCTGACGCTAATTAATTCATTATAACGGCGTTATTTGAGCAGCACTAACACTCAAATTTAGGCACTAAGCAGCATTAACGTAGCACTAACGTTTAACATTAAAAAATCAATTCTATGTCAGTTAGGGAACAAAGGCGGGGCCAACTTGACGCTAATTAATTCGTTATAACGGCGTTATTTGAAAAGCACTAACGGTGACATTTGGGCACTAACCAGCACTAACGTTTAGCATTAGAAAATCCATTCTATCTGAATTAGGGGGAAAAGGCGGGGCCAACCTGACGCTAATTAATTCATTATAACGGCGTTATTTGAGCAGCACTAACACTCAAATTTAGGCACTAACCAGCACTAACGTAGCAGTAACTTTTGACATTAGAAAAACAATTCTATTTCAATTAGGGAAGAATGGCGGGGCCAACTTGACGCTAATTAATTCATTATAACGGCGTTATTTGAACAGCACTAACAGTCAAGTTTGAGCACTAACCAGCACTAACGTAGCGCTAACGTTTAACGTTAAAAAAATCAATTCTATATCAGGAAAAAAAGGCGGGTCCGACTTGACGCTAATTAATTCGTTATAACGGCATTATTTGAAAAGCACCTAACGGTGAAATTTGGGCACTAACCAGCACTAACGTAGCTCTAACGTTTGACATTAGAAAATCCATTCTATCCCAATTAGGGAAAGAGGCGGGGCCAACTTGACGCTAATTAATTCGTTATAACGGCGTTATTTGAACAGCACTAACGGTGAAATTTGGGCACTAACCAGCACTAACGTAGGTCTAACGTTTGACATTAGAAAATCCATTCTATCTGAATTAGGGGAAAAGCCGGGGCCAACATGACGCTAATTAATTCATTATAACGGCGTTATTTGAACAGCACTAACAGTCAAATTTGGGCACTAACCAGCACTAACGTAGCACTAGCTTTTCATATTAGAAAATCAATTCTATTTCAATTAGGGAAGAAAAGCGGGGCCAACTTGACGTTAATTAATTCATTATAACGGCGTTATTTGAACGGCACTTACACTCGAATTTGGGCACTAAGCAGCACTAACGTAGCGCTAACGTTTAACATTAAAAAATCAATTCTATGTCAGGAAAAAAGGCGGGGCCGACTTGACGCTAATTAATTCGTTATAACGGCGTTATTTGAAAAGCACTAACGGTGAAATTTCGGCACTAACCAGCACTAACGTTTAGCATTAGAAAATCCATTCTATCTGAATTAGGGGGAAAAGGCGGGGCCAACTTGACGCTAATTAATTCATTATAACGGCGTTATTTGAGCAGCACTAACACTCAAATTTGGGCACTAACCAGCACTAACGTAGCACTAACTTTTGACATTAGAAAATCAATTCTATTTCAATTAGGGAAGAAAGGCGGGGCCAACTTGACGCTAATTAATTCATTATAACGACGTTATTTGAAGAGCACTAACAGTCAAATTTGGGCACTAACCAGCACTAATGTTTGACATTAGAAAATCAATTCTATCTGAGTTAGGGAAAAAAGCGGGGCCAACTTGACGTCAAGTTGGCCCTAAAATTTAAATTGTTCATAACTTTGTTGTTTTGATTGCACAAACGCTGAAATTTGGGCACTAACCAGCACTAACGTAGCACAAACGAATAGCATTATTTAGTTTTATCCGTCCAAAAAAGGTGGGGCCAACTTGATACTAATGATAAGTAGAACTAGAACTACTTGCTCGTAGTGTAGAATTAGATAGCATTAGTAACATTAGAAATAGTATAATTTTGTAATGTTATCAGTACTTAGGAGTAGTAGTCTCAGTATGAATGTAGTAAATGTAGTAGTAGTAGCGGCTTGCGTAGCATTATGATGATACGAGATACTGCTGAAAAGTCCGTAGCCCAACCCTAAAAGAGTGCACATAGAATGATGGAATTGTAGTTTTAAAGAACATCTCTCTCCATATACAAATCAAATTTTCATACTAATAACGAAGTTCTTAATGTGTGTTTCAGGCTTCTGAAGTGATCTGTGTGCTTAACGAGCAAATTTCACTAACATCGAGATCAGAGCTGTCATCAAATTTTTGTTCCACCAAGGAAAGTCACTGAAGCAAATTCATGCGGAAATCACTGAAACACTACGGAACTATCCTCCATTATATGCAGTGGTAAAGAAGTGGATGGCACAGTTTAAACATACAGATTTCTCAATACACGATGCTTCACGTGCAGGATGTCCAAAAACAGTGACTATCCCCGTAATCGTGGATGAAATTCATGACATTATTCTTAAAAATCGCAGAATTTCAACGAAACGTGTGACAGAGATTGTGGGCATTTGGAGGAGGGGGAGGAAGACGGTCGGTAGTATAATTAATAATAGTTTGGGAATGCGCATGCCCTCGGCAAAATGGTTCCCAAAAGTCTGTTAGAGGAACAGCGTGAAAGGGTAAGGGTATCAAGGAAAGCCATCTCCTATTTTGATCACAATGCCGACCAATTTCTGTCACGAATATTAAGTATGGACGAAACGTTGTACTACTACGATTCTGAAATGAAATAACAGTCAATTGAGTGGTAGCACTTAGGTTCCTCTCGTCCCAAGAAGTTCAAGAGACATAAAAATGGACTACTTGTTCAAAGGTCAGATATTTAATACAGGGCATTACTCACAATATTGAAAGACAATTGAATGTTCAACTTTGTGGAAAATTAAAAAAAAAAAAAAAGTAATTCTGTTCCTTCAGAATAATGCCTCAATCCATCGACCACTACAAACACAACTGACAATGCATGATTTAGGGTTTCAATATCTAGATCATCCACCTTATTCCACATCTAGATCCGATAGACTATTACTTATGCCCCAAACTCAAACAACACTTGAAAGAGTGCCATTTGGATGTGATAAGGAGGTTGTTAGTGCTACTGAATAGCAGTGCGAGAAACAGTCTTCAGAACTTTTTTGTAATTTTCTTCAGAACTTTTTTGTAATTTTCAAAAATTGGAGCACCATGCAAGGAAGTGATTTCAACTGCGGGAGAGTACGTACGCGTAGAATAACTGTAAAAATTTAATCATTCCACGTGCATTCCTTCTAGGTTGGGCTACAAATTTTTCAGAAGCCTCTGGTTGTAGAATATGTACTAGAGATGTAGAAGCAATATAAGTATTAGTATTATTAGAGTAGTAATTGAAGTCAGGTTAGTTTAGTCCTTCTTCCTAGCAGTATGAAAGTATAGTTTACATGCTATTTATTGTAAAATTGTATGTATTTTAAAACAACTTTCTTTTTATTTTTGCTTCTATAGCATTACAACAATACTTTTTGGTAAGTGTAACTACAATAAGTTCTCGGAATTACATAATTTAAGTAGTGTTGCAAACTCTAACAATTTACCAATTACCAGAATGGCTTGAAATTGCTGTAAACGGCATTGTGATCTTCGGATCGATTGAAAATCATCTATGGAACTGGATAAAATACTTATCTAAGCAGTTTTTCGAAATGAAGACTTTTGAAAAAACTCAAATTTTCAATCCCTTGTAACTTTATTTGTATTAATTCGGAATCCGTCATATCATGATCAAGGTAGTAGACATTAACACTTTGAGCGCCAAGGGTCAAAATCAGAATTTTCCTCTTGGGACCAACTACGTATTTCCTGTTTTTCCTTATTTGGCCGTGTGCATAAATTGTATGCACAAAAAGTTTTTACCTGTGGGCCATGTGCATATATTTTCTACACGATTCAGTGTACAGATTATAGGCTTGTGTAGAGATTTTCTATACAATTATCGTTGAAACAAATGTACAAATATTTAGTACTGGCCCCTGGGAACAGCATATAGCAATAGACCAATAATTACTCAAAAGTTGGTACCGCTGCAGGCAATCAAAGTCTATTGTCTTTAGAAGCTGAATTGTGGTGCATTTCAGTTAACATTACACTGTTGTGAGAAACACCTAGCTCCGTGTAGTAATTCTTTTTCACCTCAATATGGCAAACGAGGACGCAGTAAGAGATATTTTAGAAGGAATGGAAAGTGATATGAGTGACTTGAGCGAAGATTTATTTAACTAAATCTAACATCACTAATTCAGATAATCCTCCTTTTTCACCACCCGAAATTGTGTATGATTCTTCTAGGGTGATGAATATGAAGATACCCTTAAGGCATGCCAGAAAAGAAGACATAAGTCAGAGAATGGTGAATCGATGAATGGTGGCCATCAATTGAGTGATTCCGAAATAGACCTAGAGGAGACCGAATCTGGGACTAGTTGCACAAAAGAAATTGTGTGGTATCCAGTGTTTGGAAACTTGCACGAGTTCGAATGTGATTTTGATGGTGGTGTGGATGGCGAGGTTATTGATATTTTGCAAGGTATAAAAGACGTGCTATAGTACTATGAGCTATTTGTTGATGACTCAGTATTGGACTTAATTGTAACTGAAACGAACAGATACGCAGATCAATGTATTACTTCTAACATTGAAAACGAAACGTCAACTGATCATGCAAGATTGTCCATGTGGTATGATACAGATAAGAGTGTAATACTCCAGTTTTTAGGTTTGATTTTGTGGATGGGGTTGGATGTAAAAATAAATATTAGGAAGTATTTATCCAAATGTCCACTATATGAAAACATTATTAGTAAGTGTATGCCTCGAAACCGGTTTGAACTACTTCTTAGTATGTTTCATTTCTCTGATAACGAATCAGTGGAAAACAAATCTAACCGAATGCATAAGATCAATCCCCTTATTGCCATGCTGAATGAAAAATTCAAGACTGTGTACATACCCGAACAAAATGTATGTATTGATGAGACAATGGTACCGTTTCAAGGAAGACAGTTTCAAGCAGTACATGCGAGGTAAGAGACAAATACGGGCTGAAATTATTCAAGCTTTGCGTCAAGGGTGGATCCACTTGGTACGTAAAGCTCTACGGAGGAAAGGAGGCCAAATCATCAAAGCAAGCTATGCCAACTAAGAGAGTAATGAAAATGATGAGTCCATTTTTGCATGCCGGTAGAACATTGTTTACAGTCAATTTTTACAAAAGTGTTGTTTTGACTAACGAACTCAATGACAATCAAACACATTTGATAAGAAACTTAGGAAGAAACGGATAGAAATCCAAAACCTGTATTTTCAGCGAAACTCCAAAAAGGTGAAATGATCACTCTGCAAAGCAATATAAATGTGATCGTTGGGAAGTGGAGAGATAAGCGTGATGTTTTATTTGTTTCCACCAAATGCGTGCTAACCATGACAGAAGTTGCATACAAGCACAACAAAAATACCATCTACGATTTTGGAATAGAATGAATCAAAAATCGTATATTGATATATCCGACCAGATAGCTTATTATGGAACAACAACCCAGAAGGGAGTGAAGACACAGTTCATTCAGAGGCATGCGCGGCGACTACGTGGGTGCTCCGGGTCTCAGACACCCACACAAATAATCTTTTGGGTGCGCTGGACGCACAAGATTTTTAGTTTGGACCCAAGTTTGGACCCGGCTATTGAGTTTATGTTAGCACAGAGCTAGGGCGAGCCCCAAATTACATTTATAGTACCGGTATATTTTACTTTATGACAGAATAGTCCTTTATGAGATAAGGGCTGTAAGATTTAACTAAAAATAAATCAAATCGGATATAGAGACTTCCCTGAAAACACATAACACGTCCTGGCATTGATATACATCCACATAAATTTTGAAAAGTCGGCGCCGTTGTTCCGATGGGCAACCTACTCGAAGAAAACACATTCTCCAAACATCAGGTAAGAAAAGACGTTATTCTACAGAATGCTACACACCAAGCTGTCTCAGCGCTATGGAAGAGCAGACACAGCGAAGTACTAAGCAAGTTTTAACTGTGTGTCGCGGATGCTTAGAAGGCAAAGCGACTAGTCAAGATTGTTTTTTTGAAAAACACATTGTAACTGAAAAATTGAAAGCAATGGTGATATTTCCTGCTAACTCTGAGATAAACTGTGACTTGTTCTTATATTTTCTTAAAAGAAAATCTTTGTTATCTCTTCGTTTATAAAAAATAAGATGAACATTTAGAAAAATATATAATTTTCGAAATGTTATCTCCAAACACTTTGTAATTTCGAGCAGTATAAGAAGTTATTTAGCAAAACTTTTGAAGTAACTTTATCGTAAATTTCAATAACATGAAAATTTACTTCGCAATTTTATCCCAGGGGCCATGTGTATATAATTTATCCACACTCGTATTTTCGCAAAAAAACATCATAAACTATAGTCAAATGTATAGAACAACAACAAAATTAATATTTTTGAAGAAACAAAGAAGAAAAAAAAACTGACTCGAAACAGGAAAAAATGAAATATATGCCTTGGCCTCCAGGAGGAAACCAAAGTGTGCATAAGATATATGCAATGGCCCCCAGGAACAGACCAAGTGTGCATAAAATATATGCACATGGCGCTTAAAGTGTTAATGTACTTTGTATGTACACTGTCCCATTTGTTTCACTTTCGTAATTACTGCTGAAGACACATCCAAAATTTGGATGTTTGTGATATTGTAGCGTCGTTAGTTCACAAGTGTTCTATTGTACGTTTTTATTTAACGTGTAGATTTGAAATGTGTAATAACCTGACATAGTGCCATTTAAAAAATACAACCCTATGTTGGGTATCACAAGGTATGTTGAAGAATGTCTCCCTACCGATTTTTGCCTGGTACAAAATTTCAGCGTTTCCTATTCACTAGTTTAAAAGTAACAAGGGCATAGCATAAATGGTCCATCCTATATATATATATATATATATATATATATATATATATATATATATATATATATATATATATATATAGATAGATAGATAGATAGATAGATAGTTAGATAGATAGATAGATAGATAGATAGATATATCCACGAAAAAATATGACAAGAATTAATTTATTCTTCTATGGCAATACCTTCTGATCTCTCTATTTTCTTTCTTTACAGTTTTCTTCAATATTATTTTAAATATGTGACCACCAACAAGAAAAAAATGTAAGATTCAAATAAGCCAAACGCAGAAGTTGATTACTCACCATATATTAAATTAGGGTTTACATCTCGCAATTGCTTCACTACTTCCGCTATTTTGAAAAGAAAAGACGGAGAACGCACATAGCCTGTCAACAGATGAGAATAAAAATCTAACTGATTCCGATGGAGACCTTCTGCTAAGTCACCTGTTAAGAAATAATAGTGTTTACTCTTCACATGGATTTTGCGAGTACAGAACTAGATCAATAATGAACAAAAACAACAGAACTGCATTTTAATCATGGTGCTGCCACGCACAACCATGCTAGGTTTCATACAACAAGGATTACGGAAACCATAATTAATCGTACACTACTTGATAAAAATAAATTATGTGAGGTTCAAGATTTTGCAACAGGATTCTTGGGTCATCAAGTTCAAGAATATAAAATAAAAATAATGAAAGAAAAAATATCAATCTCAAACGGTTACGAAAAAGGGTACTTAATGTGAAAAAAGTCCGATTTTAATTACTTACTAAGCAATAAAAACTGGAATGAGGTATTTTCTTGTAATGAGACCAATGAGGCTTGGAACTGTTTCCTGGATATATTTTCATATTATTTTGATTTATCTTTTCCGAAAAGACACACTTCAATACTACTAAAATATAATAAACGGTGAGTGACAACGGGTTTCAGACCATCAAGTATAAAACTGAAACAACTGTAAAAAAATCTGAATTCAATGCTTGCTTTTGTAGGTACAAACAAATCTATCGAAAAGTGACAAAACTAGCCAAATCAAGATTAACGAAAATTTTGTTAGAAATTCGGACAGTATATCCTCAACTGTGTGAAAAGTAAACGAGAAAGAAATGAATTTAGGAAATAACACGAAAAAAAATATAAAACAACTTTACAATAGAAACAGTATAAACGATCCCGGTCATATAGCTACCCTTTTTAACAACTATTTTGTTGATATAGTCAACAAAAATAACAATGTTGCTACGATAGAGCTACCATATACACAAAATCCTGAATTACGTAAATATAATACAACAAAGTTTCGGAAACCCAGATCAGCTAATGATGCACAAAAAGATACTGAAAAATTGAAAAATAAATGGTCTTCAGGTCTAGGTAAGATTCCTTCAGCTATTGTGAAAATTAATTTTAAATTTATTACACAACCACTATACTTTCTGATAAATCTTTTCTTCTCATCAGGTATATTCTCAGATAGGCTAAAGCAAGCAAATGTTATATTCCTTTTCAAAAAAGGTTCGAAAGAAGATCTTGATAATTATATACTCGCGTCACAACTCTCAGTTCTTTTAAAAATCATAGAATCGGAAATGAATAACCAGCTTACATATTACCTGAAAAAGTATAACATTATATCTGATGCATAAAATGGTTTTCGGAGAGGAAAAACGACAGACATAGCTATTTTTTTAGTTATTTAAAGTACATACGCTAAACGTTAGGTGGGAAGGCTGCATGTACTGGAATATTCCTTGATCTGACAAAAGCTTTTGATTTGCTTCCAAACGAAGAACTATGAAAAATGGGAAATTATGGTATTAGAGGGCACGTAAACAATTTTAAAAATCGCTCACAAGCAGCTGACATACGATTTATAAGTTCAAATGCAATAGGAAGAACATATGTATAAAAGAGCAATAGTGTATCTTCTGGAATACCATAAGGGTTAATATTAGGACCAGTTCTTTTCTTAATATTTATCAATGATTTACCTCTAGCGCTACTATCAATAAGAACACTTTTATCGCTGATTTTATACAAACTTGGTTATTACAGCCATTAATGAAGGGGAAATGGTCATTAAAATTAAGAATAGAACAAATAATTTAACATAGTGGTTTCAACACAGTAAACTTAAAAGTAAATATACACAAAACGATAGTAATAAATTTTCATTATGTAAGAAGACAGGAAAATAAAATTGGAAATAGTATTACTAATCATCAATCTAACGTAAATTCTTTATGCTTGTCATAAATCAAATTCTAAAATACGACACCCATATCCAATTAGTAGCTAATAATTATGTTTGCTTTGCTATAAACATAATTAACAAATAAAAGTACTGCACAAACAGTCTACCTGAGTTACACATTAGATATGGAATATTATTTTGCAGGTACAGTACAGCTGGTAACAGCACTTAGACTTACTATAGGTACAAAGCCAAGAAACCATGTAAAGAAGTATTAGAAAAACTCAGCATTCTACATTACCACACACACACACATACATACATACACACACACACACACATACACCCACCCACACACACACATCTATATATATATATATATATATATATATATATATATATATATATATATATATATATATATATATATAACATTTTAATCTTCGCCAAAGAAAACTTGAGTTGTATTTCAGAATTAAATGAAAATAAATACTCATATAACACCAGAAATAAGAAAGATTACATATGCTACATTATAATCCTTGTTTATATGAGCAAGGTGTGAGATATATGGCAATCAGAATGCACAATAAATCACCCACCAAAATTAAAGCAGAAGAAAGTACAGGAAAATTTAGAAAACATCAATGAATTTCTGCGTTCTAATTGTTTTACTCGGTAATTGAATATCTCAATTAAAGAATGCATAATTATAGTGTGAAGATGATCGTTAATTTGTGTAGTATATGAAAATACTGTCAATCATTTGTACTTGTTTGAATGTTGTAGATACGCACTACGTAAAGATTAAGAAAGTTTGTAACTTTATGATGTATCCGACCATATGTATATTACGTATTCTTGTACTTGAATGTATGAGAAAGTATGAAAATAAAATCCAATACAATTATAGGTTTGGTTTAATTCACAAAATTCAATTATAAAGTGTTCTTCAGTAGTCAACATCAGTATACACTAACGGGTGCTACATTGACCTCAAAGATTTTTAACTGCTGTATTGTTGCTTAACAGGAATTTAAGTAATTTAGTGGTAAGTTAAATATATATTCTACTGCAGTTGCAAGAAAAATCATTCAAAATAGAAGTTTTCGAGCACAAGGGACTTACATTAGCAAGTATCTTAACTTCATCATTTTTAAATTTGGGCACATGACAAAAGTGCAAGATGACATTCTAAAAAGCGACACGATTTCATGTAAGACCATGTAAGACAGTTGAGAACATTTGGAACGATAGAAGGAAAAGAAAAAAATAACTTTTAATTACCTAATTCATCGTCATTGAGCACTTGCCCTTTCCAGTAACCATATCCAGGACGATTGGATAACTGGACAGAGTTAATAGCATCTACTTCAAAGCCCAATAGCTGAAATAAAACATTCATTCATTGTCTTATACTTTTTAATGCCTACGAAATAATCCCACACATTATAATCCATTAAAATGTAGTCTACCGTTCTATATTTAACTTAGAAGATTTTATCTACTTATAGAAGTTATAGACGCCTGTTTATACACTGAGTGCTCACTGAATTGCGACCACCTACCTAATATTTTGTTGTCCACATTTTGCTCAGAGGATGACCTGGACAGGGCGTGGCATGGATTCTAGCAATTGCTGATGTGTTTCCACGGGATCTAACACCATATATCCCTGATGGCATCCCGCAATGAGCCCACAAATGTCGGTGTAGGAGTCATGGTGCGAAGAGCTCGTTCCACATCCTATAAATGTTCTACAGGATTAGGATCCGAAGAGTTAGGGGGGCAATTCATATACTGCAGCTCCGTGGAGTGTTCCTTAAGCCAAGTAAGTATAGTTCTGGCTTGGTGGCACCATGCATTGTCGCCCTAGAAAATGCCGTCTTTGTGTAGATAGAAGTGTTGCATTCTAGGGTGTACGTAACCCTATAATACGTACAGGTACACAATGGATGTCTCACTGTGGTCCATGCACACCCATGGTCCCAGTCCATGTCAACAGAAGCATCCCCAAACCATACAGCCACATCCATCTGCCTATACAGTACGCGCCATGCACGAGGGGTCCATAGCCCTACGTGCTGTTGGCGCCACACATGCAAACGCCCGTCCGAGAGTAGCACAAACCGTGATTTATCGGACCAACACACCCTTTTCCATTTATCCACGGTCCAATTAGCGTGTTCCTGTGCCCAAGTGCAACGAAGTCGGCGGTGACGAGTCTTAAGGAGTGGGTGACAAGTAGGTCGTATGCTGTGGAACTTCATGCGTGCCAGCGTACGCTGTATAGTTGGTGGTATATGGTGTTGTGTATCTACCATTGTATTGGTAACGTAATTCCCGGACACTGATGGTTCTTTTGGCTGTCACGATGTGTTTGACGCGATGCTCGCCCCACATTTTGAACTTCCTATGCCCCTGCAGTTCTGTCTCTTGGAGTCCGTTATCCCATTTTCTTCCCACTCCTTCTACACCTTCAGTACACAGGAACGGGAGCATCCGACCAGTATCGTTGTCTGGGTTATCGACGCACCTATTCCCCAGGTACCCACAACCACTGTTGCCACACTTGGTACAATTGTACCAAATTCAGCCCTTTTTGTCATTCATCGGCCCGTTGGTACCACGCTGGCAGTTTCAGCCCCTTTTGTGAAAAAGTTGGTACAATTCTACCCAATTCAGCACCATTTAACAAATACTTGTCATTTTCTCAAAAATGTCAGTAAGACTTTCCCTATATCTCTTTCTTTTGATGTCTTTCAGGAAAGGTTCTAGGACCCTGGACCTGTTTTACATCTTCTTACATTCTATTATTCTCCTTCGGTCGTGAAATAAGCAAAAATAAGATGCAATAATTTATATTTTAATATTTTATTATAACGTACTGTTTACACACAAACTCGGAGATGATTGATTTCTTCCTCGTTTTATATGTTTTTCATATATGGTCATAATACCATTTTAGTTTATTGGTCACTTTGAAATAGACAATCGTTTGGTTTCCTTACAACCAAAAATGATAACTGTTTTCCCTTTTAATTTGCGTCCTCTGTTATACTTCCTACATGCAAGAAAAGTTTCATCTACTTCCACGGTTGTTCGAGTTCCTCCTATTTGGATGTTTTTAAAAAGTAATTTTTATAAAGAGTACTTTCTTGATTTGAACTCTTGGAAGAGGGTGGGTGGGAGTGTTCTAGAACTTCACCTCTTTTAGTTTCGTGTTATAGAGCCATGTATTACACTGCTATAAAATAATGAATTCAGCCCTTTTTGTTTCAATTTGGTACTATTTTTCAGCCCACTCCAGAGATAGGACTGTGGCAACACTGCCCACAACCCTGCCCACCTCCGACTGTAACAGTGTGCTGTCTGCCAACACGTAGCCTCGAGTGTGTTCTTTGCAATACTACCACTCGGGGTGGTCATGCAATCAGCTCGGCTGATGGTCACACTTTTTTGTATGGAGGGGTTGTCGCAATTCAATGAGCACTCAGCGTAGAAAAGTGACTTACCTTATGCTTCATGTTAAGTTATATATTTCTTTCCTCGCTGGGACGTCGCCAGTATCATCAATTTTCTTATAAAGAACAGTTTGCATGAGCATTCCGTGAACTTAAGTAACGAACTCGAGGAGGCACAAGGTAAGTCGCACAAAGTAAGTCATTTTTCTTAAAAGTTTTTTAAAAGTTATTTTCAAAATATAACGTCGTCCCGCAACATTTGCTACGGCTCAACTCTGATCAGTAAAATCAAGGGATGAATTCTATTTTGGTATTAAAAGAAACTGAAACATAATAAGGTTACGCCAAGGTGGTTGTAATTGTTTTCTTGAACTAAGTCGTTTTTCTAAAAACATATGTAAATGAGAAATAACAAGAACCTAATGTTTTTAGAAAGGCATACTTTTAAGATATTGTAATTGATAGGAAATTCACGTATTCTATACATAGACTGTCTCCAAAATATTATTATTATTATTATTATTATTATTATTATTATTATTATTATTATTATTATTAGTAGTAGTAGTAGTAGTAGTAGTAGTAGTAGTAGTAGTAGTAGTAGTAGTAGTAATAGTAGTCTAGTATTTTATTTTTTTTATCTAGGTAGTTTATTGTCAACAACAGCGTGACAGCCACAATTGCGCCAAGAATAATACAGAAAGTGCGTTCCATCATAATTATAAAATAAACAGCTTATACATAAATTAATAATAATAAAAACATGTTAAATACATCAGTGGTAATCATAAATGATAGACACTAAAAGAACAGACACTAATACAGATAAAAGAAATATATATATATATATATATATATATATATATATATATATATATATATAGTCACCCATCCGAACAAGGCTAACATCTTTAAAGAATTTATGACGAATAATTGAAAATTTATATTGGAATAGATCTAAAGTAAAATGGAATTTATTAGCTCGCTTAATGCAGCTATACACAGAAATTTAAAAAATAACCTAGTGCAAACAGAAGGAGTAAAGTTCCTAGTTCTTCAGTAAGGAACTCTCAACGAAATAAAACAATCTAAAATAAAAACCTGCATGTAATATACTGTATTAGGTAAGAATTTTAAATCGAAAAGACTGCATCTATCACCAAGGGTTAACAAGCTTAACTCCTCGTGTATATCACTTAAGCTCATATTATTATATTGCTTGAATTTCCATTTTAGCCACACAAGAAAATTATTCTGAATAGATTCAAGAGTTTGCAAAATATTATAGTTCACAATTCCAAATAAAGTTGCATATTCAAGGTGAGACCAAACACTAAATAGATAAAGAACCTTGCATGTATTAATTGAGTTAAAATTTCTACACAACCATTTTATAAGTGCAAAATTTCTCCTAGCTTTAAATGTTATGACCTGAAGATGTTTGTGAAACAATAGTTTCGTACCCCAAAAAAATACCTAAATCGTTTACATAATTTATAAAATGAATTTCATGGCTAGCAATATTATATTCATATAGAGAGGGGTTTGTCTAAAACTCAAGGGAGATCTTACTTCAGGAAAGATCTCCTTGAGTTTTAGACAAATTCAGAGGTAGGGAACTGACCAATGTATAATAGTATTAATGGCGTATTTACGATTTTATTTCGGGGGGCTTTGCCTGAAAATGTGAAAATTCTGCAAGATATTTCATATACTTTACTATAGTAATTAAGATTTCGTGGGGGCTTAAGCCCGGAAGCACCCCTAAATACGCCACTGGTATTAATATTGTTTTGTAAAATTGCATGATCATTCGTTGTTAAAATAGGATGAGAAATTTTGATATCATCCGCATAAAGCAAATAACTGCAAGTGTATTTTCAGATATACAATTAATAAACAACACAAAGAGTAATGGCCCCAAATATGAGCCCTGAGGCACTCCAGAAGTAATATTACAAATCGAAAAAGCACCCCTTCATATGTAGCCAAGAATTTCCTGTTAGATAAATACGAAACAAGCCAGTTAATTCTACAACATCGTAGATCGAATTCCATCAATTTACTTAATAATATGTGATGAGGTAGCTTATCAAATGCCTTTGCAAATTTCAAATAAATTACATTAACTTGGTCACATTTATGAACTACAGGGTTCACATTATGCTTCAGACTTCATAAATTAGTTACTACACATTTACCATTCATAAAACCATGTTGATTGAATAAAAAAAAAATAAGTATAACATTCATTACATGAATGTCTGAAATCACTGATCCTATTTCCACTTGAATTTGGAATTGTAGTTACGGCAACCATTTTCCAGATATCAGGATATGTATTAACATTAAGACTCCAATTAAATAAAGAGGATAAAACAGGAGCAATGATCTCAGCTATTCCTTTGATTATAGAAGCAGGAATACCATCAATGCCACAGGCAGATTTAATCTTTATAGACTTAACAGCGCCTAACACATGTTCAATAGTAATTACAAGTTGTTTCCTGGCTGACACATAGAAGACCTTAGTACTTTCACATCAGATTTTTTTTTTTTTTTGAAAAACTGAAGCAAAATATTCAGCAAAAGAATCAGTCAACAATTATAATAAGTTATTAAGAAATTATATTTAATAACGCCAGAAGTTACATTGCTAGTAATAATTCAAAATTTGCCAGGAGCATTACCTAAACAGTTTTCAATTTTCTGGTAATAAATTTGTTTATCTTCATTTAGTTTAGCCTTAAAAACTCTTCGACAATTAGAGAATGTAATATAATCGCATTCCGAAGAGTAATTTTATATTTTTTATGGGCTCAATTCTTTGCCCTTAACAAAGAAATAAGATCTTTCAAATACCATAAAGGATATCCGGAGTTTTTTTTTACATTGCCATAGGAATATTATTTTTCACAGACACACTATGACATCCTGAACTTTTTGGGCTACTCAATTTATATCAGCTTCTAGCAAAATCTGCTTTAGCAACCTGACAATAGAAAGCTAAGTAGGCTAATCTCCTTTCAGAAACTGAAAAGGTCAGGAAGTTCAAATATTTTCAAACCATCTTCAACAAAAACTTTCATTTCAAGATTATTATGATATGTCAGGTGTTTACCATATTTTCATAATGTTTATTGGACACAATACTAAGATGAGATATAACCAGGTCTAAATCCGAGGCTGAAGAATCAACACTTAAATTCATATCACGCTAAGTGAGTACAATGTTATTATGTTCGAGATCCATGGTATAAATATGAACGAAAATATGAAAGCACAAAAAAACACACTTATTTACAACACCAAAAGAATAAACTGGGAAAAATTTTGGAGAAACATACTTACCGACCATGAATGATAATGATGGTGTGGATGATTTGTCAGTAAAAATAGAAGCCGAAATAATAATCGCTATCAAAAGTTCAACAAAAACAAAATCACAATATGACAAACAGATTAAAACAAACAAACAAAAAAATGGAATGGGGAGTTGCCAAATCTGGAAACGAGAACCAGAAAAGAAAGGAAATTATACCAAGCAACATGGGATGCCGAACTCAGACAAAGAAGACTAGAAAAATATAGCGAAACTAAAAACAAATATCAAGATAAACTATAAGAAACAAAATTAAAAAGTTGGAAAGCATTTTTAAAGGAATATATCTAGACATATGGGGCGAGTCATATAAAATAATTAGTAACAAAGTTAACAAACCAACAACACTTTCTACCCTCAAAATGGACAATGGAGAACATACCAAAGGTTGGGAAAATACAGTAAATTATTTAATGACAAAGCTCTTGCCGACTGACGACCCAACTAAAGACAACGACGAACATAGGCAGACCCGAAATCAGATGAAAATGCCACAGAGAAATGATGAACAAATAAAAGAAACTACGAACGAAGAGATAATAGCATACATAAAAATGCTGAAAAACAAGAAAGCCAAAGGAACGGACAATATAAAATCAGAAATATATAAGGATCAAATGGAGAAATGGGCACCATATTTATCGAGGCTGTGCAACTTGTGTCTAAAACAGAGAAGGCTACCTAAAAACTGGAAAAAAGTCAATTTAGTCATAATCAAAAAGAATGACGACAAAATGAATGGCGATCCAAAAGCGTACAGACCAGTATGTCTCCTAAATACAATTGGGAAACTCATCGAGAGAGTTATCGTGCAAAGATTAAACAAATACAGAAATATAGAAAATGATAGACTACAACATGGTTTTCGGAAAGGAAGAAGTACTGAGACTTTTGGAACTAATTGAGAAGGGTAAGACAGAAAAATATCAGGTAGTAATATACGTAGATATAAGTGGGGCCTTCGATAACTTATTGTGGCCATCACTATTTCAACAATTTAAAGAAATAGGGGTACCAAAGTCCCTGTATGAATTGATAATAGATTATTGCACCGATAGGAACATAACATATACAGCACCAAATAAAAATATAACTACATATAGTACAAAAGGATGCCCACAAGGATCCATATCTGGCCCTACATTGTGGGATATTGTAATAGATCCATGTCTAAAATGTCTCAATCGACTTGAAGAAACAGAATGAGTGGTTGGTCATGCTGATGATATAGCGAAAGTATTGTCGGAAGCTTCAAGGCACGAAGTAGAAAGAAAGGGAAATATAATATTAGAAAAGCTACAAAAATGATGTTCAACAAATAATTTAACTCCTTCTGGAACAAAAACGAAGTATACAATTTTTGGACAGAAAATTCTAAAAATATCCAACAAAATGATAGACAGAGTTAAAGAGTGGAGTGGAGTGGATTTCAGTTTAGCGTCCCTTTCAGCAGCGAGGCTATGTGAGACGTGGACCTACTGATTAACGTGGAATCCGAACCACATGAGCTCCCGCCGGGAATAGAATCCGGGTCTCCCGCGCCAAAGGCGTGTACGCTAACCGCTTAGCCACGGAGGAGCTCTGACAGAGTTAAAGAGTTTAAGTACCTGGGAGTATGGATAGATGAAAAATTAAATTACGGAAAACATATAGAGGAGATTACGAATACGAGCAAAAAAGTAGCACAAAATTATTAACAATAGCAATAAGGGACTATCAAATCTCTAAGAGGATATTGCAAACTTACAACAAAACAGTGATGATGCCAGTACTTAGCTATTGTGCCAGTGTCTGGTGCCACAGACTTTTTATGAATATAAAACTAAGACAAAAAATAAATCGGACACAAAGAGGAGTACTTATAAGAACCCTAGGTGTAATAAAAACCATGTCTACGGAGGCTCTACAGGTACTGGCTCAGGAAGAACCAATACATTTTCAGGTAGTAAGACAGGCTTATAAAATGTGTACGAAAAATAACGAAATGACAAAAATTTTAGAAATACTAGGACAAATTCCAAACAACGAGACAGAGTTAGATAAAATTATTGGAAGGAAATGCCAACAGAAATGGGAAAGCTCAAGTAAAGGACAAAAACTAAAAGAATACATACCGACAATACAAATAAGGAAAGAGGTGCTAAGCCTAAATAAGGAGACCATGGAGATTCTTTCTGGCCATGGTCCATTTAAGTCACATTTATATAGGATCACGATAGAAAAAACTCAAACATGTATCTGCGGAATGGCCCAGACACCCGAACATGTAACATGGACTTGTCTGCATTTCATAACTAGGGAAGATATAATAAATATCACAGATTAACTCAAAAATGATACATGGGAAAACATCAGACAGGATAAAATAAAGCTACAGAACTTCCAAGAATTGACAAAACACATAGTGGGAAACATGTGGAATAGAAGAATTGAAAATAGAAGGAGAGAACAGAACAGAAACTAGATTTAGAAAGAAGAAAGAAAAAACATACAGAATTCTGTCCACAAATAATAAATAAAAGAAAATTCCTGGATTGAAAACCGGAATAGAAAGACGCTTTTTTTGTTTTGTGTTTAGTGTCGGTGCTAGTATCATATCGTTATTTGTGTGTCTTAAATGTGAATGTTTGCTGCGATCTCAAGAAGAAAACAAAATAATAATAATATAAAAAGAAATAATAAAAGACAGAAAACAACTCAGAAGAAACTTGTACCAATCTAATATTTGTTTCGCATGTTTCTCTTGTAGCTATATTATTATTAATGTATATTCTTTTTAGTTTATTTTCAGGAGACGGTAGAGGAAGCAGCCCAATATAGTGCAATGAGATTTTAATGAATGACAAATGGAAAAAAATCCTATGTATATATGTATTTTTCTTTTACAGAGTTGTCCGTTTTTTGTAATAATAATAATAATAATAATAATAATAATAATAATAATAATAATAATAATAATACTACTACTAATAATAATAATAATGAAAATAAAAATAAAATATAATAAAAAAGAAAAGATTCCTAAAAGGGCATGGTTTTAAAGTATTAGATGCCATGCTAGAAAAATAAGCCTCACCTCAACCTGTTGAGGAATAATAGCCGAACAGAAGAGAGAGAGAAACGAAAATAAAAGAGAGAAAATAAAGGCAGAGGCAAAGTTGCGACTGCCCTATAATAAGTCCAAAAGTAATTGGCAACGGCAGGGGAATGTGGAGGCCTTAAAGAAAAAAATAGCCCACAATATTGGTCCAGTGGCTAGTGCGTGTGTCTTTGCTGCACTTAGTCCCGGGTTCGATCGTCGGTGAGAAACTCAAAAATTTTAATTTCATAGTCATTCACTTTCATTAATCCGTCTCTTTTAGCCTAAAGAGCATAACTCAGGGACGTTAAACCAAAAAATATTATTTTTGGAACTTCGAACTTAATACTAATGTAGACACATTAAGCATGGCAAAGGCTCAGAAGACAGAAACTGCACAGTTAAATTGGGAAAGATACGAGGACAAATATTCATACATGAAATAATACCATATCAGAGAGAGAGAGAGAAGCGAAGTGATCTGATAGAGAAGTGGAGCATTTTTCTGTATTTTCTTGCCGGGAACCGAACCCGTGACCACGTGCATCAAAGACACACGCGTTAGCCACTGGACCGGTGAGGATGATAGAAATTCAATACTAACGTTCAAATAAGATTTTTCTACAAATTGCAATGTCAGCTTTAGACCCTCCTAGCTCCTACACTTTTTGATGTCTGCCGCTCAGATTTCGTATTTTTATTAATCTCGGTTAATACTTTACGAATATACATATCATGTCTAGATCCCCGATTGTTGGGTGGGAACTTGGTTAAAAAGCAGAAAACCAGATACCGAACTCATCCAACCGGAATTAAACTTGGCATGGTGGTGGAACCTGACCTACTATATTAGTATGTGAAGCATTATGTAGTGCAGGCTTACGGTTCCCGAGTTTTGGGGAGTGAAATTATCCATCATGTTTCGAAAAACATACAGAGTGGATCATCTATCATGACACGCCCTTCTAACTTTTACATGAATAGATACATAACGTTGAAATTTTGTACCATACAAATATCGGCAGACGGGTATTGTATGACATACTCTGGGATACCACCAAATTAACCGTGTTGTTAAACCAACATAAAGTTATATTTCTTCAAATAGCATCTTCTAATCTACATGTAAAATGGAAACTTACAATACCACTTGTACTGCAGTGTTGCAAACTAAGAGGGCTATAGTATCACAAACATCGAAAAACAACTAAATTTTGGGAAGTCCTATAATACTAATAATGCAAGTGAGATGGAAGAAGTAGTGCACATCCAAAGTATTTTTAGAGTAAAATACAACGATCATTATATGACGCATTTTGAACAAGTAAAAACAAAGTTACACGGAATTGAAAATTTGAGTTTTTTCAAAAGCCTTCATTTCCGAAAAGTGATTAGATAAGTATCACATTCAATTACATAGATTGCTTTTAATAAAGATTATAATGCTGTTTATTGCAGTTTAATCCTCGAAATATGTAAAAAGTTGTAATATTTGATATTTTGCTTAAAATATCGTATTTGTGGGAAATTTCTTAAAAGAAATGTTTTATTTAATTTGTTTCTATAACATTATAACAATATTTCTTAGTAGGTGTTATACAACAAGTTCTCGGAATTACACAGTTTTAAGCACCATTCCAAACTTTAACAGTGTTTATTATATCTCCAGAACGGTTTGATACATCAAATTGCTATAAACGGAATTATGGTCATATCTATTGAAATTCGCCTTATACAATTGGATGAAGTACTTATCTAAAAAGTTTTTCGAAATAAAGGCTTTTGAAAAAATAAAATTTTCTAGCCCTTGTGACTTGTTTTTATTCATTGCCTTAAATAAAGCGGTAATCAAAGAATAATAACCTTATTGTATACAAAAAAGGGGTAGTTGTAACAAAAATATACACGCCTCTTTGTGCGTCATCTTGACAGAAAATATCCCCAAACGCATCTCTCTGGGGGCGATGCTTTTAAGAAAATGTAAGTAAGCTGTAATTAAACAAAGAATAATATTAATAAAAGTAATTGCTACAACTGTAGTCTATTCCTTTGATGTGTATACTATGAACTTACACACAACACTACACATTGGTATACATAACAGCACGTTGACATCATTGCAAAAATGAGAGGGATTAACTTGTTTCAGCACGCACCCTGGCGGCCGACCCGGAAACGCGGCGCGGGCACGCGGACGGAAAACACCTTGTAGAAAGAAAGTTAGATCATCCAGACTACAGATTCTACGCTTAATGAAACGCAATTAGAAAGATAAGAAATTAACGTAAAAGTCCATCCGTGTTTGTCATCGGATAGTGAAAGTCCTGATTTACCTGATGACGAAGTGTACGAGTTTTCGGAGAATCAGTTTGATTCTGAGGAGGAACCAACGAAACCGTGGTATCAAATGTGGATGAGCCGCAGTAACTTGGAACTGTGAATGTTGTTTTAATAATGTGGTTGTGAACTGTATTAGGGATTGTATTGTGAGATGGATTCTCGATGGTTATGTGATAGTTTGCTTGTTATCGGAATGAAATATTTCAGTGGTCTCATGAATGCTTTTACTGCGACGATATTTAAGGCATATGTGCCTGGTCTGTGTTGGACGCACTATTTTATATTTGGAGAACAACCCATGCTATTGGGCTGTTAACAAGAGACTATTTTAATATTACATTTGGCGAACTAACGCTTGATATAAATCCAAGAGAAGATCTCGCGTGCATATTTGAAAAATTCATATTTAGCTCTGACAATACTTGTGAGTGAACTGTGCTTGTTTGCAAATTTTGAAAAACATAGTGTATAAAATGTTTTGTGATAATATATGTATAATATAGTAAAGATAAAATTAGATAATAACTGTATACTTACGCTTTAATCCATTGATGGTGAATCCTGAGGAAACTGTTGCTTATGCAGTGCAGTATTTATCTAATGAGAAAACTCTAGAAATGTTTTAAAAGAAACATAGTACAATCTCAAGCACAAACTTTATACGTGAAACTGTTGCGTTATTAAAGAACACGGAACTTGTTGGACAAATTATTCCGTTTTTGTTGCAACGCACATACGAAATTTCACCATGTGTCAATCAGTACATCTTTGATATTAATCGATTTAAGTTTTCAGATAAATAATTTATCATTCGTGGATTTTGTTTAAGTGTATGCGATGACGCAGTAAATTTGCATTGTTTAATAAAATCACCAGTGGAATATAACTTATTATCATTAGGATGTCAAAAACAAACTGATTGGTTAACATTAAATTTACATGGCCTAATTTGGAATAATAAATACGGTTATACTGTATCACACATACGAAACCTTGTCTATCAACTATGTAAGCAAGATGTAACCTTTTATTGTAAAGGGGCAGAAAAATCACTTTTATTAAAAAGATTTTTGCATTAGATAATATTGATTTGAAAAGTAATTATTGTCCAGCATTAAACACATTGCATGTGAACGTATTTAATGATTTGTGTTCTTTTCGTACTATTACAAATAATAATGTTTTGAAAAAATCAAGATGTGTATTTCGTAATGCACAACTGTTTTTGGTATTAACATGAAATATCAAGAGCATTAAGTGATGAATTTGCCAATTTGTAACACTTTCCATTTTTGTAAAAACAAAATTTAAAATTGTAAATAAAAATTTTATTAATCAAATTTACTTGCTCTTTCTTTCTTAACATATTGGTTACATGGTTAAATATAACTTTATCATTTTGTTTAAGAGTAGTCTTACTGAAAAGTTTTAACATGCTTGATAGCTTTTCTTGTGTACATGATGAAGAAAATACACTACAAGATATCCACACAATCTTGATATGCGGCACTATTTGCAAAATATATTTTACAGTTTTTATTTAAAGAAGTTTTTATTTATTTTGGAATTGGTAGTGTAAGTAATAACCTCCTTGATTTTCAACAATGAATACACACACCCAATGTGATCTCGTAGAATTTGAATTGTCCAAGTTTATAATAAGTCCAGCCGGTGATTGTACACTTTTAGGTATTTTGTCGGTTTGATAAATTTCATTCACATTTCCACCAGGTAATCACCAAGAATCACTTGTAGTAATTCAACGGTGTACCTATTTTTAATCACTTTCCTTTTTGAAACATCACATTTTACACACGCTTATATGTTGGAAGATTTGGTTTTGTATATTCTATATTCTGATGAAATATGTTGAAAATATCATTGACGAATATTTTTTACAACTTTACCAATAATTATGAACGGTGCTAACGCAAAATAAATACTTTCGAAAGACTTTGTGGTATGATACCTTGCGACTCTTTTGATAATCAGACAGTATATTACAATATAGATTATCTAGCAGCCTTTGTACCAGTATCACATATGCAAATTTATTGATTAGAAGTTATACTTCATATAATAAAATGAAGATTTTACAAAGTATTATCCGCATATATATTTCGTTTTTATTAACTTAGAAAAGAGAATCAAACTGGGGATATACAATGCATGTTATGGGTTCATTTAAATTTTCAGAAAAACTTTCACATTTATAGGTGCATCACGCACAAGAGCCCAAGTACAATCATCTAATATTGCTGTAGGTGATAGGATAAATGGTATGAGTATAGCCGTATGGATATTTTTCAGGAGTAATAGTATGTGCAATGGATTAAGTTAAGTTTTTCCATTAAATGTCGAGTTAGAAACGAACACGATAACGAAACCTATAGGTACATTACCCAGGAAAATACCAAGATTGTACGAATTGAAGGAATGGCATTAGGTCTTCTTTGAACTGTTGTAAAAGGATATTTCGTTGTATCACGAAGTATATTAGTATTGATTTCCATTCCTAAATGTGGTGGGATTTCTATACGTCGTATATGTCGTCTAGATCGTAAAGTTTTACTTTGAAGTATTTGAAGCAGACATTAAACAAAAGCATCTTTACTACAATGTAATTTTATACGAAGACCTACTTTATTTACAATTACTCGTGGCAATCCAGCAATATCTGTATACAGACGCCCACACATTTCAAACTATTTATTATTTTTAACACAATTAGAACGTTTTTCAAATCTACATAATCTGCACTTAATGTATGGAATTGTTTAGCGGTATCTTTGTACTACATGCCTAATTTTAAATGTGTATCATTAGCATCACGAGAATAATTTAATAATGTTTCAAGGTATGCGCGATAAGGATAAAATCCTGATGAAGTAATGAATTTATAATTTAATGAAATGTGAATTTGACTAAATAATGTATGTAAGAAATTATTTGTTGGTGCTACATCATTTTCATTCAAAGGTGTGTCATCGGTTTTTGTAATTTTACAACGTACTCCCATGCGCAAAAAAAATTGCGCGTATACTGTAACTCAAGATTTTTCGCATTTATTCCATTTCCCTTACGTTTATGGGTAAAATTCAGTTATTAGTATGTGGAGATAATAGAAAGCAATCCATCTAAGGATATATTTCCAAAAAAATATAATAAAATAATAAAAAATATAAGCAAAAAACAAAATTATGCTCGGTTTTGTGTATACTGGCAACGATGATTTCTAGGGATTTTTTCAGTAGCAGATCACAATTGCGGAGGGAATTCAGTAGGGGAATCGAGAAGTTGGATCAAGGAACTCGATAGTGGACTAAAATGTTGCATTTATTGGTTAAAACCTAGTATGTAGATTGCCTTCCAAATATAAATTAGCTTCTGTAACTAAGATGTCGTACGAAAATATAGAATTAAACAGAAAAACTCTTATCTTAAGGTTCGAAGCGATACGCACCATGGTTATGAAGATTATTTCTTAAAAAAAAAAAAGAGCCAACACAACGTAGCCTCCGTGGTTAGGTGGATAGAGTGGCGGAGTCGTAGTTATTTTATTATTTTGACACCACATCGAATCCCATCCCATCTTTTTTTTTTTACAAAACATTATAGGAAGTGTATAATTTTGATGTTAATAAGAACCGAAACAATATAATAAGGAAATAATTTATTGGTAGTATCCTTTAATCGACGTATTTATTCAGTATTAGAATACGTGTACTATTGGAAGCAGTTATTGTTTTCAGTTTATAGTCTTGTATGTTACTTCCCGTTCTTGAACAGCAGACAACTCACTTCGGGTGTGTGTGTCAGGAAGAACATACGCGACCTTGAAAATCTGTGCAGTCTTACCCCTTGTTACATCGACCTGATGTTAAATGATCGTTTATGTGTGTGTGTGTGCTTGTTTTTTCCTTTTTAGAGTATTGACTTTCTCTCTCTTTTTTTTCATATCCACAAGTGCAAGAATGCTTTCGTTGAACGTAACTAAATTATACAGATCTATGTATACGGAACACGAATATTGCCAAATATAGAATGAATATGAACGATAATCATACCATATTTCTACATTATATAGTAGCGTGAAAAACTGATATTAAAATGATATAACAAACAGGCATAAGCTTTTTTCTAGCATGGCAACACATTAAACGTAACTCATTAAATTTTGGGAATTACAAATTATCACCTTACGTGTCGTTGTATTCCTATTCTTTTTCACGTTGAAGCAACTAAAGAAGAAACTGTAGTAATAGTGATAAAAATCGAATTCGAGATTTCAATGAATTCAAGTTTCACGCCCCCACATATCGAAAAAGTGATTTTGATGTCTGTCCATCTGTTCGTTTGTTGGTTCGTCACGCTTTTACATGCATTCAAATAGAGGCCATACTGTTCGACGTATCTGGACCTAAGTCTAGACATGAAGTTTTTATAACACTTTATCGTTTCGAATTCTATATTCTCCGACACCTAAAAATAAGGGTAGTTTACTGAAGGATGAAAATTTAAAATAATTAAATTGTTTCAAAAATAGCTGTAAAGATTTTGCTTATTTTTTTACAAATATAGTTTGAATCATTGCTCTGAAAAAAATACATAAGATGTAATTTACTGTATGGGATGCGTTTTTTCGAGCAATTTTCTCAATCACATTCCGTGGAAGAATCGTTCATAATAATAAATAAAATAAACTCGACAAATATTCTTGTAAATAATAGGTAAAAGTTTGCGTCACACTGTTCATTTTGCTGGGCACGCCAGTGTGCCACGTTATCCGGTTGTGGCACACTGGAATATAGGGTATGGCTTTCTAATTTTTCCCAACTATTTTAACTGCTTCAATTGAAATGAATTTATAATAATAAGAGAGTGAATTTAGTCTTCTTACCCTTCGATTTAGAAATAAGGTCCGCTAGAATTGTATATATATAAAATAATAATACTCAGAATTTTATAGAGTAGTTTGTTTTATTCGAAATGACATACTTCCTGCAACTGTTTGGGTTGGAATTATTTGAAATCAAATCTTTAAGTTTTACGACCCACGCTTATACCGGCTAGGCTAAAGGACACGGTGATGATGAGAAATGAATGCAATGGTGGAATGAAAAAGTGGGAGAAAACGGGAGAACCCCGAGAAAACCCATGCACATGGTGTTTCTCCACCACAAAATTCACTTGGTGCGAGCTGGGGTCGAACCAAGGATCCCATGCACCAAAGGTGAACGCTTTATCACTGAGCCACCGCGGCCCCTCTGAAATTATTAATAGGAGAGAGTGACTACTTTTATGAAAACTTGATATCGAACACATTTGTTTAAAAATACCAGCTTTTTGTGAAATATTGCTTAATATTCAGGAAAACCTAAGTCAATAAAATAATAATAATAATAATAATAATAATAATAATAATAATAATAATAATAATAATAATAATAATAATAATAATAATTATTATTATTATTATTATTATTATTATTATTATTATTATTATTATTATTATCTTAAATTAAAAACTCTCTGAACCTAGTGCATTGGCACAATTCCACGAATTAAAAAGAATGTGTTTACTTATCATATAAGTGTAGAAGGACTTAATCCCTGTTGCTTTCAATATAAAAAGAAAGTGTCCAACTGTCAAATGATATGCTACATAAAATGCTCTATGCAACATAATGTAGTATAGAGTCATCATTCCATGTTGTCTAAAGAACACTTTCGTTTTAGCAAGAAAGGAAGAAAATAGAAAATACTGAGTTTTAACCTAGTAGAAAGTTTGCAGATTTAAGGGAAAATGCACAGAGTTGTTTGATATAAAATGTAGTTCGGATTAATGGAGTAAGACACCGTAAATATTTTATTGTTTGAAATATACTGGGAGTGACCAAGCCATTACATATGGAAATATCGAAAGAGATACGTTAATGGTGTTAGTTGCAAACTTTTTTAGAAATGAAAAAAATAAGGAAATCTCTAAAACTCTGATATCACAGATCCAAATTGACTGACAGTTAAGTAAAACTGCTAAATCTGAGTAAAGCAAAAAAAAAAAAAAAAAGTATTAATGACCTGTGTTAGTTTCAGACATATCATTCTTATATCAAAACTACGATAGAAGTAAATTATGAATAAAGGTGAATTCACAGTTCTGGAATACCAACAAATGATTTTGCTAGATGTAACTTTTCAGAAAACTTATTTTATAAGGCTTTAGATTTATTATTTTTTTTGTTTGTTTATTAGCTTCCCCATGCCGTAAACGTCGCCAACTCCTAGTGGCTCACTTGCCGGTAAATGGCGGTCGTCGATATAGCGACGCGTCAAAGGATTGCCGCTAGCGTGCCACTAGTGGCAGGGATTCGTCGAGTCGAAGCAGATATCTAGAATGGGGGGTATTGAAGTTACCACAACGTAAGAACGAGGACTTCATTTTGGTCCGCGCTCGTTTGATTTGTCACGGAGAATCGTAAAGGGACCAACATGAACTATCGCCAGTCATGTGCATGCGGTTATTATTATATATTATTTTTCCCTGACGAATTGTTATTATAAGGACAATATTAGAGCTCCGGGGGTCAAGAGTAACTCCTGCCTTTACATCATGAAGTGGAAAATCTTGAGGTGGGTGCGTATAATTGTATGAATTTAGTTGGCAACTGTCGCCGATCACTAGCAAGTGAATATGAAAGAACTATGAAAAAAGTAAATAGACGCTTGCCATTTTGTTATAAAATTACATGACGAGTGCATTTGATTTGATTCCGAACAGTTGTCTTCAAATATACACGGTTAAAGAAGCACTCTGATTAGAAATATTAAAAAGACTTCAACGATTTATCACTCTATAAGCTGTGTCTTCATAATCGCCTCCGTGACGAATTTGGAAGAACACGCAATTAGTAACCCTAAGGTTGATGGTTCACGCCCAGCTCAGGGCACTTTTGTTTTATTTTTTTTAAAATGTTTTTAGACTCATCTTGATGCAAAGAAATTACGCATATCGGCGATTTAACGTATTTTAGGGGAATAATTTTGTGTTTCTTTGGCGTTCCGTCGCTTCTCTGCCGGTGGTGGTATAATTTTCAAAACGGAAGTGGGACCAATTTTTGGCTGCGGGACCGCCAATTTTTGGGGACATGTCACTAGTTGCCTATCGGTGGTCCACCGACGCTTACGGCATGGGATTGTCCCCTCACGAGTGAGGCAGATTGTAATCGACCAAGAGTGTTTTGGAAAAATGGGAAACATCTTCCGACTTCGACTTCTGAATAATCCGTTTAGGATCAAGTCGAATCAAGGCTGCGCCACGGGAAGGTAGAACAAGTGAGGCAATCGTTCCAAGCACTACGCTCGACAGCTTCCGTCTCATTCACGACTTAGACTCTTCAGGAAAAGTAACAAGTTTATTACTTGTCATTTATTCTTCGAGTCAAAGTATTTTGCAATAAACCATCGTTTTGTAAGATATTTTTACGATTGTATACTATTAATTTCGAAAATTGTACTCATAATATAATTTCCCATCATGGATTTGAAAAAAATCAAAGTTGGAACAAAGAAAGATCTCCGATCCACATGGCTCTTCATGTTTGATATGGAAGTCTCATCTTCATTATTGACCCTTAATTTATTTTAGTCCTAGGCAACGCGAATCGACGGTATGGCTCTAAGTGAAAACATTCATTTAGATGGTTAAGTAATCAGGAAATTCCTGCTGTTATTTCACGAAACACAACAGATCTTGAGGGAAAAAAAACAATTTTGCTTACCAGGGGGAGGGAGTAAATCATCTGCTTACGTTTGCTTAACTAGGAAGAAGGCAAGGGCGCCGATCCTGGGGGGCCGGGCCCGCTCAAAGCTCATGTAGGCCTCCTTTGTATTTATGAATATACAATATTTGGCATTATTTGAGTGTAAT
Organism: Thermobia domestica; assembly: GCF_964235325.1. NCBI lineage: Eukaryota > Metazoa > Arthropoda > Insecta > Zygentoma > Lepismatidae > Thermobia > Thermobia domestica. Next base: position 239,032,109 of record NC_137458.1, on the reverse strand, counting down.
TTGTCTTAAAATCTTCATATATATATCTCTTCTGCATTTGAATGAACCCCCCCCCAATTTACAGAGAAATTGGCGTCCTTGGAAGATCTAGTGAAATGAATAAAAATGTGATAACGTAATACTTGAACAACTCTATCTAATGGAGGAAAGAAAATTAGTATTCAACACTTCTTTCAGTTTTAAGCATTTCAAAGATTCTCGTAATTTAGTAGCGTCCCGGATTTGCATTTTTGAAGTACGGGAACTTTATCTATACCTTAACGTGGGAATCGGTTTCGGACCATGCACTTAAGCCGCTTTGCCATAAGAGGCACAAGAAGTTTTTCTTTAGATTCCCTTAGGAATATTGCGAATGGTATAACTTTTAAAAATATGTTTAAAAAAGAATACACATCGACATAATATGATAATCTGATACCTAGGAAATATATTGAATTGATTTTAATTTGTTCTCACGCTTCCAAAACAGTACTTATGCTTTTTTTATTCCAGCCTTTTAATATAAGCATTTCAGACTGTTGTCTGTTCTAGGACGATACAATTCTAGTTCATGTATATGCTAGCTTTGGAAATACAGTAGAGTTTCGCTTATCCGACATAAACAGGCAGGCAGAGCGCTGGATAATATGGATGTGTTAAGAAAAGACCTATTAAAAGTAAAACTTATGATATAATTTTACATATTACGCATCTAATAATAATGTTTTATAACAAATAACTGCACTGCACTGAATCAGGGACGTATCCAGCGTGAGGGCCTGAGAGCTGTCTCTCTCCGAAACTCAAGCACTTTTTAATAAACTTGCCTTTACCCTTTTGAGGTTCTTTTATATCAGTTTACTAGTAGTCAGTGTCCAAACTTTGGGCAATGTGCTGTTGTCTTGTTATAATTCTAAGAACATACCATAATGCCATTATGCCAGGTGCAGTGGCGTATTTAGGGGGGTGGCTTTCGGGCTTAAGCCCCCCACGAAATCTTACTTAGTATAGTAAAGTAAATGAAATATCTTGCAGAATTTTCACATTTCCAGGCAAAGCCCCCCCCCTGAAAGTTAGCAAAGCCCCTCCCGAAACAAAATCGTAAATACGCCACTGACCAGGTGGAATTAAAGAACAGTCTTAAATAGGATTAACATTTCGTTTCCGTTCTGTTTTTAACTTTAATATATTAGAACGATACACTCCATGTCTTCTTGCTATTTTTGTTATGTGATATACGTAGCAGACAGTTTTCTTTAGTTACATTTCTCTCGAAAATATGTTTCATTTTGTTTGTGCTATAATGCAGTTTCCAAAATAAACCGGTTTATAAATGAAAAGTAGGAAAAAGTTTAAGAGAGGTACAGAACTGTTGCATTATTATTATTATTATTATTATTATTATTATTATTATTATTATTATTATTATTATTATTATTATTATTATTATTAATGATAATAATAATAATAATAATTATTATTATTATTAATTATTATTATTGATATTTAAAAACATTAGAATTACGTGCTTACGAGGATTCGTGTTGGGCCCCCTCCGAATAGAAAACCTGGATTCGTGTCTGCACTGAATGATAGACGTATGAGTCAAGGTGTAGACTGGCGCGCTAGGCGATAGACTCCACAGCATGAAAAATAGATTAAGACCACAACTTGGAGATCTTCTTGCCGATTGGTGCTATTTGCAATGATATATCGGATTATACGGTATGTGGAACAAAGGATGGTCGGATAAGCGAGACCATGGTGTATTGGTGTTTCACGCAACTAAACCTGTAAAATGTTTGTATAAACAATTATCTTTCACTCCCTAGCTAAATTTGTGGGTATGATCACACACCTTGCCTCATAAAGTATAGTCTTATAAAGAAAAAAATATTTTTTTTTAGCTAAAACCTAAAGAAAAGCCAACTCCACTTTTTCTTTTTCTTTTTTTCTTTCTTTTTTTCTTTCTTTTTTTTTTAATAATGGCAAACTAGTCCACTTCATCACGATAAATCACGTTTGGTACTAAGATGTCTTTTTCTGTCCGTATATATCCTTCACACTTCGTTAGAGACAAAATTGTTTTGTTCCCCAAGAAAACAGGATGAGAGAAACTATACAACAACATGAATAGGAAACAATAGCTATTAACAATAGTTTTCTAATCCTGGATAAATACGTCATTACAGCAAAATATCAGTAAGTTGTCCTTATTATATTGCTTCGGTTCTTATTAACATGAAAATTATAATGTTTTGTAAAAAAAAATGGGATGGGATGGGATGGGATGGGATTCGATGTGGTGTCAAAATAATAAAATAACTACGACTCCGCCACTCTACCCACCTAACCACGGAGGCTACGTTGTGTTGGCTCTTTTTTTTAAAAGAAATAATCTTCATAACCATGGTGCATATCGCTTCGAACCTTAAGATAAGAGTTTTTCTGTTTAATTCTATATTTTCGTACGACATCTTAGTTACAGAAGCTAATTTATATTTGGAAGGCAATCTACATACTAGGTTTTAACCAATAAATGCAACATTTTAGTCCACTATCGAGTTCCTTGATCCAACTTCTCGATTCTCCTACTGAATTCCCTCCGCAATTGTGATCTGCTACTGAAAAAATCCCTAGAAATCATCGTTGCCAGTATACACAAAACCGAGCATAATTTTGTTTTTTGCTTATATTTTTACTATTTTATTATATTTTTTGGAAATATCTCCTTAGATGGATTGCTTTCTATTATCTCCACATACTAATAACTGAATTTTACCCATAAACGTAAGGAAAATGGAATAAATGCGAAAAATCTTGAGTTACAATATACGCGCAATTTTTTTTGCGCATGGGAGTACATAAGGATAAAGATATGCAGTATGAATAAATTCACCTGTTTCACTCGGAATAAAAATTCGAAAGAACCATCAGACGTTAATACGTAAATTGGTCGATATTCAGCAGTGTTGAAGATACAATTGCAGTTGAAACTTTAACATCTCATTAAATGAATGCATACATACACTTTATATACACATTAACTCTCTCACACACACACATACCTTTAACAACAGGTTCTAAAATCACTATCAAAGATTTTCCTTCCGAGTTCGCAGAAAACGAAGTTATTAGTAACAAAACCTACATAAAATATTACAGAAGAATAAATTAAAAATAAATAACTTTTATACGTTCACACACAGTGTTCTGCAGTTTCTCTACGTATTCCTGAGGTGTCTTTGTTATAGGTTCCTCATAATGTAGATCGTCAACTTGTTTGCATTTTTGTTTACTTTTTGGCGTGTTTTAGTCTCTTTACCTGAACAAAACCTGAACCCCTGTTTTGCACGAGGTTATTTGGATTTTCTATGGTTGCATTAATTTCAACACCCACCAACCCATAGAACCTCTCGAAGTTTATTTTTTGAGAAGTTCTATCATTCATTCTTATCCCCTTTCGCGTGTACAGTTATGAGTAAGTCATATAGTTGTAGCCTGGCCTACGAGGTAATAAACCCGGATAGTATGACGTTGGAAAAATCCTAAGAGACATTCTCAGTTTCCAGGTTTTTATGAATGAGAATAAGATGTTGGTCCCAACTGAAATAACATTATGAACCTTATATCTTGGTGTTGTGAGATATGTATGAAATTCTGCCCCGTCGAAAATCACACTGCATTATCTTTATACGTTAACCCGTTTCCGGTAAAGGGATTTGAGGTACAATTTCGCGCATTGTCTAAGTCCAGGGTTGGTCCTTATGTTGTCAATTTAATCTTATGCCTACATGTGCCCAATAATCGTCAATACATTTAAGTTTTGTACCAAGTAGAAAAATCTAACCCTTCTTGCTTCCTTTGAAGAGACGTATTTACATGATCCTGGAATAAATTAAGTGAATTCCGATCTTCAGAACCCATGAGTTCGAATTCCTAGATTTCATATTTTGACGATGTTGTAACCGTTTCAAGAGCACGGTGAAGCTGCGGTGAAGTTCTAAAACGTTCCAGTCAATGCATGTTTAGACGCTCTTGAAAACGCGTGTGCAATTGCCAACTGTCTCTTTTTCCATTCATGATGTGCAATGCCTGAATACGAATCGTCCTTCGCCATGTACGGGAAAACTGGGAAGAGTTGTTTTGGAACCAAATGGTACATTCTGAACAGATTGCACCAAATTTTTGGCCGGAAAAAGAAAACGCGCAGCATAATTACAAAAAGCGGTTACCTCTGATGCATTTAACGTATCAACCTGCCCATGTTGAAAATAATTATCATGTGCCCACTGATATATTACTTGTTCACGGAAGAAACCGTAGGTAAACAAATCTATTGTGTTGGCGCTAGACATGCAATATTGTAATATAACCGTTTGACCATTTTGATAAAAATGGTAAAGAGCAAATACCAAGGTATCGTACCTTCCAGTTCCGCGTAGTCCCTGGCGTTGCTTGTTCATGATACGCCACCATATCTCCAACACACGTTCTTTTCTGTGAAATCCATGAAGAATACCGGTCAAATAGATTTCGTTAAACTCGTTGATTGTTGATTCACCGAGGAAATTCATCTGTGAATATACAAATAACAGAACATATTTAAAATTTGTCACTATAATAAGTTCAATATTTCTTTTTACATTCTCTCTACAATAGTTTACTGCCTTCTACAGTTTATTGCCTTAAAGTATTTCTGAACAAGGGGAATTTGTTAATCACCCTGTAACAAAGCTACAAGAGGGCTACTTTCAATATCAACGGAGTACGCACCGAGACAGCTTTTGGAATATTCCGTTCTATTAGTTTCTCGACGTAGCTAAAGGAAAAGTATATGAATAATTGCGTTGAGTTCTCCGTGGCTGAATGGCTAAAGTCGATAACTAAGAGGTTCGTGGTTCGAAATCCGTCTCGGAAGCTGACTGAAGATCTTTTGGTCTTAATTTCTCAGACCTTAAGATCATTCTCTCCCTTCGCAATCATCCAATGCTCTAAAAGGAGTTCACCTTAATTCGAAAAGTGCCTCATGTGAACCTCGCAGTTCGGAAATTTCTTCTTCCATTTCAGGAAATTACAAATTTCGTCACAATATGGATGCTGTCCGATAATTTTTCTCCAATTCAAAACTCTCATATTTAAATCATCCCTCTCTATCTCCATATTTGAAACTCTCAGTGTCGTCCAATATGAACGCACATAGGTTGGGATCAAACAGACTTGAAACCAAATGTAAATGCTCTAGTAATGCGCTATCGTGCCGCTATACGTTTGTTGCTAAAAGTAGGATCACTTTAGAATTTGTTCGGAGAGGGAGTCTCCACCAACAGATGTGTCTCAGCTTTTATATCAGTGTTTTACTATACTTTGATCAAATAATGTTTATCACAGTCAAGGGAGGAGAAATTACATCATCCTCTCCTGCTCAAAAGAAGCCTCTGAAACATTTGTGTGCAATTACTGGGAAACAAATTAATCATTGAATAACACTCATTTCTCTCAGTAGTTTTTAGAGCTCTGCGAACGCATTACTGACTGGCAACATATTGCCGTGTTGAAAATTTCAGAGTTCAAGGAGCATCTTCCCAACTTGATGCAATATGCTGCAGTCCTTGAAGAAGGGAAGGAATGCAAATAAAGGCGTTTTTGAAGATATGGAAACATTTTGTGACACTTTTTATTCAGGCTCTACAAGGGCATTACAGAACAATGAAAGATATGGTTTTAGATGCATAAAGCTTGTAAACATGGTTTCTGTTTTTTGTCTGAATGGAAAGAGTACATTACCTCACAAAGACTTTTAGACAAGGAGAGGAGTTGGATTGAATACCAGGAGAAGAAGTCGATCGAGACATGTGTTACTGAATGCATAAGCACACGGCCCAAGAGTTTGTTAGAAATTGGACTTACTTTTTGTAACATTTTCTATGCTGCGAACTGTACCTTAAAAAGAGACGATAATAATAATAATAATTGTTTATATCACTTTCATCCTGATAATTTTTCACATTTGAAATAAAATTGTAAATTAAGATTTATTCAATATCTGTATTTCTTACAATTGAAAATACATATAATGTAATCATTGCGTTCTGTGTAGTGATTATGAGAAAATTTAGCACCGAAAAAATCAGATTGCGTTTATGGTTCAATCGGTGAAAATAATCGCAACGTATACCGTGTTTTAGGGAGTGTTTGTAATACAGAGTCATCGGCCCCTCAAATGACCTCAGCCAGAATCAAAAGTAGAAATATTACCAGTTGATGCTCGCAGTAAATGCCCAATTGCGAGATCTGTAGAAGTAAAAGAGTGAGGTCTCTCAGGTTTTACTGACAAGATGGGTTCGTATACGGCCTGATAATTGTGCATGATTTTCATACACTCCCCACAGTCGTTCTTGATTTGAGTACGTAGATATTTCCAATAAAATAATTTACTGATTAACCAATATACCTTCCGATATCCAAAATGCCCAAAATCGTCATTGTATGTTTTTAATATGCGAGGTGTTTGTTTCGGCGGTATACATATTTTTTCTATTTTTATATTTAGTCACTAATTAAATCATTTGATATTTGATATAATGAATTCCATTATGTGAACAGTCACAAATTTTTGGACATTGTGTCAAGTGTTTATGATTTTCGCACTCTTCATAATTTTGTTGTTCTTTAAGTTCTTGAAGCGATGTTTCATTTCATCCTGAAGAACTTTAAATGAAATTATGGAAAGGATTTGAAATTCAGAACTTGGAAATAATCTCGATAACGTATCTACAGGGACATTATGAATCCCTTTCATATACTGCATTTCAAATCAAAGGATTGCAGTTCGAATAACCATCTCAGTAGGCGACTATTATAAGGTTGAACTCTTTTAAGACGCCGTAATAAATTATCAATCAGTTAGTACTAAAACATGAGGATCAATAATATATGGGGCGAACTTTTGAAGTTCAAAACGCACAGCTAGCAGTTCAATTTCTGTTGTACACCTTGTCTCAAAAAGGTTGAGCGCATTCTTTATTGGTGTTTTGAGGCAATAATTTTTTAAGTCCAGCTTCGGGTATCTTCGGGAAAAAGTAAGCCAGGTTCGAACCTCCAAGCCAGCCTTTGCAATCGGGAAAAAGTTTGCAGATTTGTTTTTCTTCTTTTAAATATAATAAGACTTGTTACCAAGTGTTTAAAAAAGCAACATTGATTGAAATACTTAATGATACAATATTTCGAAACCTTTTTTTTTTAATGTCAGCACATGCTTGTTTGTCATTTAGCTCTCCATACGTAATGGAACATTTAAATACGTTAAAGAATCTTTCCATATGTAAAAGAATGCTCAAAGTTAAGAAATAGAACATAATTATCGCCTGAGTACTAAAATAAAAGTCAAAGTAGAACAGAAACAGCGTTTGTAATGGATATGAATGTCATAATTATCTTGAGATCCGTTATACATCGCTAGAAGCATAGTTCTAGAAGTCCTTGTGTTAGCTCGTTGGTAAGCTGTCGGATTTCAAATCTTAAGGTTGAGAGTTCGAATCCCGTCTAGGTTAGTCCTTTTTTTTAAATTATATTTTCCGCAATGCATGAAAAATTATATAAAATAATTACATTAGAATACATAAGTTGTGTATATATAACATAATCATTGCAGAACATAGTAATTATTATGTTTAAAATATAACATCTGAGATAATTTTCACAGTAGGTCGGTATTATATATGGGGATGTAAATACAACTTAAGAAACTCGTTCAATAGCAATAAATAAGTTATGTAGTGTATTTATTTGCATCTATTTGTCATACAGATGTAACTTCTCATTATTCTCATTACAGCATGTCATTTACATTCGTGAAATACAATATATTCCTACGCATATAGAAAGTGTATAAACAGAGTATCCAAAGTCGTATCCTGCTTCAAGACACATAACTTTTCCCGATCCCCTTAACGTCACGGGAAGAAACACAAACTCTCTTTAGAACGGAATGTCGTTACTTAGAGTCTCATTCGAATACGTTGAATATGCTTTTGTATATTCATCTCTCTCTCTCTCTCTCTCTCTCTCTCTCTTTCGCTTTGTTTATGTGTGTGTGTGTGTGTGTGTGTGTTGCGAAATATCCCAAGTTGAATACAACATTTGCCAAGTATATGAGCATCATTGTCATCGAATACCAGAAATTGAAAGTCGTGTTTCTTCAGGTTGGGTTTGCGTGTTCATGTTAGCTCACTGGTAGAGTACGGACTTGCCAATAAAGAGGTCTTGAGTTCAAAGCCTACAGCTAATTATCATTCTTTTGTTAGTAGGATTGCACAGAAATCGGATACAAGGAGTGGTTTACTTCTAGAAATATTTTCAGAAGCGTTTAGGCAGCCCTGAAAAGGGCTGTTTTCGGGAGTTAAGGCGGGGACATTAATATTGTGTCCAAGACCCTTCTGAATTTATTACACGCTCCATTCTTCTGGGCATTGAATCTATTACATGGGTGACAAATCTATCTCCTTCCCCTACCTCCAGCCATGCTTCGGAAACAAGATGCCACAGGTCATCCTGAGTTCTTGGTGGATCTGCCTCAGGGCAACTTTCCCTTAGAGTACGCTTCACTTCTGCCCACATATTTTCCATGAGATTGAGGTCTGCTCCACGAGCGGCCAGTCGATTAAATCAATCTCAGGGTGCCCTGCGAACCATTCCTGAATCACACGGGAAGTATGTATTGGCGACTGGTATTGCTGGAACTGAATTACACCATCAGGCTGAAATACTCGTACAGATAGCACCATGATATTACTGATAATGTCTAAGTACTGAGCATTGTCCAGATGTCCTTCAATTCTATGAAGCTGTCCTGCTCCGCGACTGGAAATCCAACCCCAACATAAAATAGATACATGGCCACTGCGATTGCAAGCAGCCACATATCCATGGTCATATCGGGTGCCTCTCGGACGATACACAAAACGGCGTCCCTCCTTTGATGTTGTGAATATGGATTCATCTGAGAAAACTACGTTTTCCCAATTGAGACCCACATTCGCCTGTGCAAACGCGAGACGGTAAATTTTGTGGTCGTCTGAGAGTTTTTCCTTCACGGCAGCAACACGGCCACGTAACCCAGCATGACGAAGCCTTCGCAGAGCTGTATGCTTTCTACCAGGAAAGAGAGAAACTTCCCTTAGCTGTCTAGACGTCCTTGGTGGGTCTAACCGGGCTTCGTTTACTAATCTCGCATCTTGGGCTTCGGTTGACACATGCGGATGACCAGGAGATCGTAAATTATCAGTCTAACCTGTAGCACCATATTTCCGAATCCATCGCCTTCCTGTAGAGGCCTGGACACCTACTCGCCAGCTAGCTGCAGTTGCAGAATAACCTTCCAACTCCCATAAAGTAATTACTGCTGTACGTCTATCCATAATTACCAATGTTCTGAGCTGTGAGAAGGAAGCAATAGGTAGGTAAAATCTAGTACCTGACGTGTGATTGGTTACTTGCACGACACGCCTATTGTGGGGAACAGCGTTGCCAGATCTAGCATAATGATGCTAGATCTAGCATAATTTGCATGTCTCTAGCATCTAGCATCTTGCTTTTAGCATCCTGCCCAAATCTAGCACAATTTCAGCAAGTTTATCAGAAAGCCGTAAAACCTGGAGATGAGAAAGAAGTTGGTCGTGGGAAGAAAAAGAACGGCAGAAATGTATCCTCTTCCATTGATTCATACAGTCGGTAAACCATACAGGCAGTCTTATTTTCCGAAGTAAGTTCGAAACGTCTTTGGGATTTTTTGTGGCTCCACCCAGGGTTTTCTAATCCTTTAACTCCGAGGCATGGGCGGAGCTATGGGGGACATTCTCCCCCCAACTTTTTGACAACTTCACCATCTTTATTTCTGACTTCATGATCATATTTATTCCTGAAATGACAGCTCCGAGACCGACCAAAAATCTGCCGCCCCCCCCAGCAGACGATTCCCAACTCCCCTTATGCTGCGAAGTAATTTTCTTTCAAAATATGTAAACAAAAACTTTGCATTCATTTATACGATATATACGCCATTGAGTCTGGCAACGACTGCATTAATTTAGCTGAGTTAAAATTTTGGTGCGTGAAGTATTGCATTCTTGCTCTCTGTGTATTTTAAGTTACGTTATCGTATCTCAACTTCGTTTTTTTAAACTCCTGAATTAGTAATTATGAGGATCTAGGATAATTTGACCGAATCTAGCATAAGTTCGATCAGGTTTTGGAATAATTCCTTGCTGTGAGTCTGGCAACGCTGGTGAGGAACGACTTGGTCAACGACTCGCGAAAGAAATCTGAAAATGGTGTGCCGTAATAATATCAAAAACAGTTTTTATAAAGGAATATTAATACATACGAAAAGCTGTTTAAAGAATGAATTGTTATACTGACTGTACACGTATAAAAACATATACCATATACCAAACAGATTGAGCGATATGATGATAGCTGTTTTGAGACAAACTCTTTCGAAGTCCAACTTCGGGTATCTTCGGAAAACAGTAAACTAAAGCTGCTGGTTCGAACCTCCAAAGCCAACCTTAGTAATCGGGAAACGATGTACAGATATGTTTTTCCTTCTGTTAAATATAATAAGACATGTTAAAATGGTATTAAGTGTAGAAAAAAGTAACATTGAAATACTTAGTGATACAATATTTCGAAACTATGTATTCACACTCTCGTTTCGTCATTATGATTTCCATACGGAAAAGAGCATTTACGTATGAGCTCAGTTATATTTCAGAAGCAGCTTCCGAAAAGCGGTCATGTTAGCTCAGTGGTACACCACCGAGCGTTTAAATCGTGAGTTCGATACCCGTTCAGGTGAAATTCTTTTATGATATTCTACTTTCCTCAATGCATGAAAATTATGTAAAATAGTTACATTACAATTCATCAGTTGTATATATCAGTTGAATATATATATTCATATCATCAGTTGTATATATCAGTTGAATATATATATATTCATATCATTTCACGACATAAGTAATTCTTATCTTTAAAATATAACATCTGAGGTATTGACAGAACGTCGGTGTGTTGTGTGTGAATATTGAATACAAATTTAAAAAATCGTGTAATAGCAATAAATAAGTTATGTAATGTATTTATTTGCAGCTACTTTCATCGCAGATAACTTCTCAATATTCGCATTACAGCATTTAGGTAGAGCATATCGAAAATCGGATCGTGGTCCAAGACAAAAAACTAGCTAGCCCCAAACTGTCACGTAAGAAATTCGCGAATCGCAAAAGTAAAGTGAAGAGATTGAGAGCGGTAATTCCTTAATCGCTCTCTCTCAACTCTCTCTTATCTGCATTTATACACATAAAAGTGTATGTATGTATGTTCCAACATAACTCATGTATGCCTAGGGCAGGGTTTCTCAACCTGGGAGTCGCGGCCCCTAGGGGATCGCGAAGATAGGCGGAAGAGATAAATATAGTTAGAATCTAATACCAGAAATTATTTTTAAATATTATTTTTAATTTTGTTCTGATAGGCATACTTTTGTTTTTTATACACACTGTAAAGAACAATAAAAAATAAGTCTACTGAACATTTTCAAAGGGTGTAGAATTCGTGTTACTATTCGGTTCAAAGTCTTGTCGTCGCGAATTCTGTCGAGAAATTTGAAGCTTAAAATATACAAAACGATAATCATGCCTGTTGTTCTGTATGGTTGCGAAACATGGTCGCTTACTTTGAGGGAAGAACGAAATAGCGTCATTTGCCCAAGTGTCTATTTCCTCAAGTCTCTAAACCAGGGTCATTTCCTACAGTGGTTATCTTTTTCTTAATCTGATGATCATCAACCGAAACAGAAGGGACACCTGCTGCATTCTTAGTAAATATCAGAAAGGGAATGGGTGATATTTCGCTGCAGGCTATTCTGAAATATCTTCGATAGACAGGGTTGCAGAGTGTCAGATAAAATTGTGTTGTTTTTAAAAATATGGTAAACTAAGCATAGTTGTTTCAGTGTTTAAAGGCGGGGTTATGAGTGAAATAACAACATAGTTTCCCACAGACATACAGGTTTACTAATATATACAGTACATACGAATCTATTCATAATTCAACTTGGCCCAAAATGACACATAATCCCTTTTAACAATGACTAATTCAATTCTGCAATTCAGTATTAAATTAACCACGCAGCATATCTGAACATTGAAATAATGAATAATATGCATAATTTTTACGTACGTTAAGTATTATTTATATTATATTTCAATTTAGATTTATTAATTTTAACTAACATTCTTTCTTGTAACTTGAATAAGGTTCATACTTGCGCTTCGTGCTCGTATGTCACTAGCGTCCAACCTAGATAAACCAAAAGGCACAGGTCAACAACAACAAAGGAATTTAGTATCATTTTTCGAAATAATTAAGCTTATTTCAACTACTACTTCTTGATTGAAACAATACACGGATACGACCCACTCAGGACTGTTCTAGTGCACACACTCATTTATTCCTCGGCAAAGGAAAAAATTGTATTTCTTTTTTTCTCTTAATAAGTATAATATATTTTGATTATACCTAGTTTGTTAACTAGTTGAAAGGAAATGGAAAGATCAATATTCATAATTAGGAATTCTGAAGGAGGAAAAGTAGCCTCTTGCAAAATTCAATTCTCCGGGGCTTTACCACCAGCAAAAGGGCAATAGTTTTCTTTGTCGCTACATCATTATGTATTTGTATTATTCAGAAATAGTGATATGCACTCATGTTCAAGAAACTTAGATTTCAGGATTCTCAGGTTCTCAGGAAACTCAGGTTCAAGGATTTCAGAAAACATAGGCACATGTTTTTCAATCTTTTCAAGTTTTTCGTGCATCAGTATCTATCTCAACATTATAGAGTGAGTAAAGAAATTTCTGAAAAGAAAATAATTACTGTACATAATATATATATATATGCATTTCTTCCTTGCTTTTTGGTTGGAATTCCTCTTTAGTAACAGTATATCAGGGGCGTATCTAAGGGGGGTTGATGGGGGGTTGTAACCCATTGCATTAAACTTTCATGTACTACTTAAATAGAGTGGATTTCAGATTACTTAAATTTTGGAAAAGTGAGATCTTAATGTGTGGAGGAGGGTTAATTTATAAGCATTACATTACATCGCTTCCAAATGTCTAGAAAATTTTTAACAGGCTGAGGTATATACTTATCCAGGGAAACGAGATTAAGGGTTATTTTAACCAAACCGTGAAGGAAATGTAGAGACGATTACGAATGCGGCACGAGCTGGCGCGCATTCATGCAGTACGTCATTGTACTACGCAAGTTAAATTACGCTATGAACGCTGCCGCACCCTGTATATATATATTGAATTGAATTGAATTTCTCTTTATTTCAGCGGGCGAGGTTCAGCCGGAGGCTGCTCTGCCACCTAACCCTTGTCATCATTACAAAGAAAAGAAAGAAAAAAAATAAAGACACAAATAAGATACAAGATACAAATAACAACATAACATGATACATTCAATAATACTAATGATAAATAAAACACTCAGTAAATGTAAATAAAAAAAAAAACTATACTCATACTGCTAGTCCAATTTCAAACTGTAGTAAACCTGTCATGTGTGCCAATGCTTTGTCTCTGATCTCTAAATAATAATGTTTGGAGTGATGATTTAAATAGATTATACGGTTTGTCAGTGATTGACTTTGGTAGGGAGTTCCAGATTCTTACTGCCGAGATTGAAAATGCCTTCTCCGTTATTTTTAAAGAATGCCGTGGCATATTCAGCTTATTGCTTCCTCGGGTATTGTAACGGTGAATTTCTGATCTACATGTTAATTTATGATGCAAGTAAGGTGGTGCTTTATGTGAATTTATTTTGTATAGTAAACAACAGTATCGGAGATATCGTCTTCGGGACATGGTTAGGATATTGTTTTCATTAAGTACCGGCAGAATATGCTGAGACTTCCTGTAATTGAGAGAGAAGCGTATAGAGTAATTCTGTATTTTCTGAATTGCTCTAGTATTTTGAGTGGAGAGAGAACTACCATATATTGAATCGCAGTAATCGAACAGAGGCAAAATCAGAGTGTTAACAAGATATAGTCTTGTTTCTTGCGATAAATAGCCTTTCAGTTTATAAAGCTGTCGTAAGATGCGCTTAGCTTTAATACACTGTTCAGAAATGTGTTTATTCCAGCTAAGCCCTTGGTCTATTATTAAGCCTAGATCTTTAACAAAGGGAGAAAATGGAATACTGGAATTCACTACAGTTACTTTTAGGTCATCAGGGTTGATTTTGTTCAACTGATGTGATGTTCCTAATACAGTGAAAACACATTTTAATGGATTAAGTAAAAGACCATTCTTAAGACACCAGTTGCTAACAGCTGAAAGATCCGTATTAAGTAACTCTATTGTGTCCATAATATTTTCAGGTGTGCTACTGATGAAGATCTGGGTATCATCCGCATAGAAGTGAACTGATGAATGTTTTATGACTGTAGAAAGATCTGCTGAAAAGAGTGAAAATAATAGGGGACCTAATATTGAACCTTGCGGAACTCCTGCCTTTATCAGGGATGGGGTAGATACCTGAGTCTTTTCTCCTCTTAGTATTACTTGTTGCTGTCTACAAGAGAGATAGCTGTGGAACCATTTAATAACTGATTCCGAGAAGTTGTAATATTTCATTTTGGCCAGTAGGAGTTCATGATTTACTAGATCAAAAGCCTTCGAAAGATCCAACAAGACCAAAACTGTTACCATTGAATTTTCTATTGAATTCAAAATTGAATCTGTAATTTCTAAAAGGGCTGTGGTTGTGCTATGTTCTTTACGGAAGCCGGATTGAGTAACAGGCAATACTTCATTTTTATTGATAAAAGATGTTAATTGCTGAAATGCTACCTTTTCTAGTACTTTGGAGATAATTGGAAGTATACTGATGGGACGAAGCTCATCAAGCGACTGTACAACTGTCTTCTTGGGCAGTGAAACCACCTTCGCTCGCTTCCACAGTTCTGGAAAACAACCTTGAGTTAATGAATAATTTACTATGTGAGTAAGTGGAGTTAAAATAAACGGAACAGACAGTCGAAGCATTTTTCCTGTTATTCCATCAAATGCACACGTGTTGGATTTAATACTGTGTATTGCAGTTTTAACTTCTGTTTCGTTTACAGTGTGAAACTTAAACGTTTCAATATTGCTATTTAGTTTATGCGATGAAAGCCACTGCGTTTGTTGATCAAGTACTTCAGTGCTTGTCTCAGACATTTTATAGACACTTGTGAAATGTGAATTTATAGCTTCAATGTCATTTATATCATCTGGAAGAATCAAGCATGAATCGCTTTTACCTACACCAAGATCACGCAAAGTTTTCCAAATGTTACGTACATCATTAGTAGATCTCATGCGATCAGAAAAATACGCAGTCTTTTCTTGTCGCACAACAGTAGTTGTGAAGTTACGCAAACGTCTGTAATCCTCCCAATGCAACTGATTCTTCGTTCTTTTATATTTTCTGTAAGCACGGTCACGCAACTTCATTAAAAGTTTTGTGTTACTTGAAATAAAGGGAAGAGTGTTCTTAGATAGCCTTTTCGTTTTGAGCGGTGCATGGTTATCAAAAATGTCAAGTATAGAGTTTTGTAAAAATTCAACTTTATTATCTATTGTTTCCATTTGAATAATATCATCCCAGTTGTAATTTTGTGCATCATGGTAAAACGATTCGGTATTAAATGAAGCGTAAGTACGACACTGAATTACTCTACTGGGAGTTTTGGATATTGTATGAAGCTTGAGAGTGACGTGAATTACGCTGTGGTCTGATGTTCCAATGGGTGGACTAACTCCAAACGAGTGTACCTGTTCCGGATTGTCAGTAATAATTAAATCTAGCAAAGATTCGGTAGTTTCAGTGACTCTCGTGGGTTCATTTATTAACTGTGTGAAACCTAATATGTTAATAATAGATTTCAAGTAAATAGTTTCTTGTTTATCTGGACAGAGTTGATCGCAATTGAAATCACCAACAACGAATATTTGGTCGACTTGTGGATATAGTTCCAATACGGCATCTTCGATCGCTGACAATTCCCTATATGGTATGCTGGGAGATCTATATACAGCAGTAATACCAATTGACAAGTGGTTCACATTAACAACAAGATTTAAAATTTCTATATCTTGATAAACATCGTTAGATTGAAAGTCAACAACTTTCACTTTAATATGTTTTAAGTAGTAAATCAGCATGCCTCCACCCCTCCCTTTGTCACTGCGAATGACTGAATATCCTGGTATCTCAATTTGCCTTGTACTTATAGAATCGTCCAACCATGTTTCCGATATAATTAAAATGGAACATTTTGTGGAGACAGCGAGTAGCCGTACTTCGTCAATTTTAGGAAAAAGAGAACGGACATTTGCATGCATAATCTTAAAATTTGACGAAGCAGCAGATTGAGTAAGGATCTGAAACCCCACATTGTTTATGTTTGTACTACCCATGTTCAAATACAAAGATTATAATTAAAATGTATGTAAAAAACACCATTAAAGCAGTAATTGAGCCCTGACGAAACTGAAACGCTACACTGACACACATGACATGATGATTGCCTTTTCTACCGATAAACATAAAATAAAATACCATAGAACATAGATGACTAAACTTACAGTAAAGAAGAAATAACAGTATGGGAAAAAATTGCCTTATAAATGCAGTTCTAACATAGGCGTTTTTGTATTTGTCACTTAACGCACACTTAATAAAACAGTGCTTAAAATTTAGCATTTTCATCGTGTTGTTAAGTTGTTAACTTCATCGTGTCCAGTTGAGATTTGTAACGTGATGAGTAACTAACTTACAACATTGGTACAAGTACCCTTGTACAAGTTCAACTTCTATATCCACTAATATATTATAAATTTGTCAACTCACGGTACACAGATAACAAAAGAGCAAAATTGATTTCGACTTACCATAGTTGTCCTTTAAAGTATAAAATATATTTATAACATAGAACAGAACAGATAACTGTAACATAAATACACTTTTGCACTACCTGCAAGTTACACACTTTTGCACTACACACAAGGTCATCATTCACACACTGTAGAGTGCAAACGTTACAGCTCCTGTAATTGAGAAGCGTTCGTAACGTAGTTCTTTTTGCCATTGATGATGACAACAATTTTTCCGTCCCTTGTATACACATCCTTGGGGTCAAACTTCTTAAGTGCCTTTTGCAGTAGCTGCAATCGTGAACTACATAAATCTTCTCTTATTACAATTCCAGAGTTCTTTAGCTTCCGTTTCTGATTAAACACTTCAGCCCGTGAGCGATAACTAACAAATTTAACAATAATTGGCCGTGTACTACCAGGCTTCTTCTGTCCTACTCTATGAGAACGGCAAATGTCCCTTGTACTTAAATTTACGCCCAGTTTCTTTTCAAAGATTTCCAGTGCAAGGTTGTCTGTGTTTTCATTTATCTTCTCAGGTACACCGAAGATCCTTAAGCTGTTTCTACGCTGATATTGTTCTAACTCATCTATATTTTCCTGCAGATCACTTATTTTCTTGTCTCTTTGTACCAACTCTTTCCGTAAGTCCTCAATTACTTCAATATTGAAATTTAGCGTTTCTTCCAAACGTTCTATCACAACACGCGTTACAGATTCAATTATTGAATCAACGATTAGCTTCATGACTTCAGGTGTCTGCACAGTACGCTTCACTTCATCACATATATCCTTCATAATTTCTGACCTACTTGAAGCTGCAGCCGGTGACTTCAGTCCATTGTTTCTGCTGTTATAACGAGTGTTGTTAGCCATTTTGCACAGTAATTCTATTAAACTGATTATAATTACAAAGATTATATGTTCTGTGTGTTTCTTCTTGATTAAAACACTGACTAATTGTATTCACGCTACATTATATGCGAATATATGAATATAAATTATATGATTTTACTGGAGACGATGATATCAAACTTTCACTACGCCGCCATATTTCACTATATATATATATATATATATATATATTCCAAAACATCAGTAATATATGTCCGCACCGACTTTTCTCCACTACATCATACGAACATCACCAATCATGATTTACTTGGTTGAGTTGATTTTAACGTCCCTTTCAGCAGCGAGGCTATATGGGACGGGACGTACTGATTAACGTGGAATCCGAATCACACAAGCTTTCGCTAGGAATCGAACCCGGGTCTCTCATGCCAAAGGCGCGTACGCTAACCGCTTAGCCACCAAGGAGGTCATGACTTATAAAGTGAATACATCTAACACGTATGTCACAAAGGTATATATGAATATATCCTCACATTGACAAAAAATTGGTAGTCTAAGGAGTGGCATCGAGAGTGTCACTATTTATCTCAGCAATTCTAAAACCATAGATTGAACAATAATATCAAGTCGTTCTCGATTATTTATTTATATGTCATCACTCAATTATTTGCATCAATCATAAGTCCCTCTTCCCCTTAAAATACGCATTTTAATCAATTTAATATAATAATCCTCGGGATGTCTTGGGTTGATAATCACGTCAAGTATCATTTTAATTGTTTCAGTAGTTACTGCGTAATCCGATAGGACAAACTGACACTCGCTTGTATGTAATTTATGTATTTTACTAATAGCCAACTATTGGCATATCTGGATCAATTATTCTTGGTTCTGCTCTATTCGAACTCCACAAGTCCTGTGTCATGTGACTCATATGCATTGAAACCTTCACTTCAGGACATCATAAATGTGGACGCTTCTAGAAACTAATGTAAGTTCCAGAAGTGCGCTTGTAACATTCAAATTTTCTCAGGTCTCTCTACAGAGAAATGTGTTTTCACTCCCTTTTACGAACGACAACAACACACATAAACTATTATATGTATCAAAAATATAATTGGCATGTACAGAACACGAGGAATGATGTGAGAAGAAGACAAAACTTAAAAGCTTGCATATTACACTCAGCATTTAGAGGGCGTATTATCTTCAAGGCAGAAATCAAGCACAGCTGGTGTAACAGGGAGCGTGTTAGACTTACACGCATACGTTTATTATACCTGGGTTTGAATTTCATCTACGAAAAAAAAATGTAAATACCCTGTGTTTTCGTGACGGAAAAGTCACCAACGAATGTAAAAAAATATACATATGGAACAAGACGCAGCTTTGGACATAGTAAATTAAAGCATATATGTTCTTGTATGTTGTTGTGAAACCTGTGACTTACCGTCTCGTAACTGACTACAAATTGCATCTAACCAGCATTTCTTCAATAATTGAAAAGTTACGGTAGTTCGAAACTAAAATTTTCAAACAGGATTCCATTCTTGTAAGAGTTATTTTCTCGAAAAAAACAATTACAATCTTTTATCACTGATAATTCAGAACAACTAAATAAAAGTAGCGTGTTAGTCTCCGTGGCATAAATGGTTAATACGTTGGTCTACAAACCTTCTGGTTAATGGTTCAATTCTATTTTAAGTTCGCTTTTCTTTCCTTACTCCTAATTCAATTATAGTTTGCTTCAGCTTACCACTTCATCCTACAAATAGATTATGGCCAGAAACGTCTCTAAATAACCTTTCACAGTAGCTTCAGATAGTAACTGTATCTTCAGCTAGACTTTGGTGCTATGTTCTCACATAAACAAGAACAGATACAAGAGCGCTGGTACGATCTAGCTCAATTCTTCGTTTTGAATCGAAATTCCAACTGTTTTGGTTTTCGTTTTGTTTCAACAAAATAGCTCTCAAAGAACAACTTAAATATATGACGTCTTATATATATATATGCACTACGCAACCAGTTATGAAAGAATAAGACCTCAAATTCAATTACTTGAAATATAAGAAAACAGATCCCTTTGTGTAAGATGAGTGCATTCCAAAGGTGGTTACAATTTGGATGTGTGAGATTCAGGCAGGTCTACACCTTTATACCAGTTTGATAACTTTTTTTTTTTTTTTTTTTTTTTAGTATGTACAAGTAGATTGGTAAAACTATAGTTTATCATAGTTTGGTTTCGCCATACGCATCTCTTTTAAAATTAATTAACAAACGATTGTTAATTTATTCGACAAATCCCTGGTTCGATCCCAGGTCGCGCCGTGTGGACTTTGTGGTAGACAAACACCGTGCTCTTGGATTTTCTCGGGTTCTCCCGTTTAACCCCACCATTTCACTCATCTCTCATTATTACCGTCTCCTTTAGCCTACCGGCACAACCGTGGGACGTAAAACTTAAAGATTTCATTTATTTATTCGACAACTCGATGTTTGTGAATATTTTTTGCACTTCCAGTTCTAATTTAAAAATTTTGTTTTCATGGTTTGAAAGATCTAGTTTACTCCCTTTCAGTAACAAATTTTGTATTGCTACCGTGCTCAAGTGTTTTCTTGAAAAAAAAAATCGAGAAATTGTCAAATTCTCAAAACCGCCATTTCTGGGTGACATTTTCTAGAAAGAAAAAAAAACTATTTTTTTAAATCTGAAACTTTGAAGGGTTGTTCACTTTTACATGAATAATAAACACACCAAAACTCATTATGGACCAAATCTTTATGAATTACCTACAGGGCCATTCCATGCGAAAGTGAGCCTGAATCCAAATTTCAAAAAAAAATTTCAAAACCAATTCATTTTTACATATATATGAAGTAAATAGAACGACATTTACTTTATCACAAAGAGAAACTTATTTATACTTAGAATTCACGTAAAATTTTAAGTCTAAATTGCGAATTTGTAACATGTCAGCTGGGAGGAAATCTTTTGTTCATTTTATCGGCAACATTTTACGGTATATTGTGCATGTTTGGCTGAACTAACTTCGAGCTGTTCAAGATGCTTCTTTTTTCTACAAGCTGCAGTTGAAAAAATGTTCACAGGATAAAAAATGTTTATAATATCATTAAAGATATAAACGTCAACTTGAATGTCCTGCCCGTGACAGAAACCTGCAAAAAGTTATTGTACTGAATTACTAAATTTGAGGATGTGGTTCGTACGTAGTAGAAGTATCAATTTGCACGTGAATTTCATATTTACAAGATTTTGGACTAATGCTAAAATTTAAAAACTTGTCCTGCCCGTGACAGTGGGTATGCCACTGGTGGAATATGTGTGTATATTGGTTATTCATGGTAGAAAAAATGATTCCATGTGTACTAAAATAACGTTTTCTAAGCATGAACATTATTTACTTAAATAGAGGATTAACTATTACTGTCAGTATCTTGTTTTAAACTAAAACAAGTGTCATATATAAATATTATCATTAGCGTCACCTTTTTGTTGATTTCAATGGAGCAGTGGATGGGCTTGGGGTACGTACAAAAAGGCCACTATGGAACTTTGTGAAACAAAAGAAGGTAATAGTAGAATGTGCTGCTGATTTCGTAGCAGCTTTAAGCTCTTCATTTCCAAATATATCTGTTTTACTACTATCATTAGTAGAAATGGAAGTAAAGAAAGAACAATTGAAGTATAAGAGATTTTGAATAAAACACGGGAAAATGCTCTGTGAATTGAATGTCTCCAATTAAAAGACCTTTTTCCTGCAATTTGACAGCGAAAATTTGGTCCTTCGTCGAACTTTTAAATCAGAGCTTCTTCCGTGTAAAATTTTTAATTTCCTAACAAATGATTTATTTAGATTCTGAAAATAATGATTCCGAAAGCTATGAAGCTATCCTTAGCAACAACTTAGGTTTGGATGGTAACAATTCTTGTGTTAGGTCAGTTGTTGAAGATATAACACAAGGAACATTTTTGTTGGTTGAATTTTTCTCTAGTGGACAGAAAAATAACATACAGGCATGCAACTATCGCACAAAGCCCAGTGGAAGAGAAAGAAGTCAAGGTAATTTGTATAAAGCCCGTCAGCGATTGTGGTAAAATTTTCAGGATTGTTGAAGAACATGTGTCTTACGTCCATTTCGATCAAATAATCTCTGTGATACCAGCAGTGCCGTGCCTTGGAGGTGGAGCGACCGCCCCGGGCGTCGAAGTAAGGGGCGCCAAATTCGGGAGGAAAAAAAAAAAGATATATATAAAATGTCAAGAAAAAAGTATTAAAAAGTGCTCAAAATCAAGGAAAAGCAGGATTTATTTTTGAAAATTTTCTTACGTTTCGCGCCAACCATGGTGGCGCTTTGCGGCTGGTCTGTCGACCTCACTCATCTTTACGGGCGCCGTCGTATACTGTCTCCCCGGGCGATAATTTTCCACGGAACGGCACTGGATACCAGCACCAATTTTATATACTGTTAAACACATGTTTTTGTACGAATTTCCCTACAAGATGGGTGTAAATGGGCAAGCAAACATTTCCTAAAGAGTATATGGTGAGAAATAAATGTACTACATATTATTACTTTTGCGTGATAAAAGCGAGCCTCAAGTAAAGTAAATAGAATTATTTGTGTACAATGCTACAACAGAACAGCAGGAATTTACTTATTTTCGATTTCATTCCATTTTTGAAATCATTGAGATTTTGTGCGTTGATTCACAAGGTTGTCCTGCCCGTGACACAGTAAAGTTTTTTTTTTTTTTATTTAAATACAGTGAAACCTGTCTTTAGCGGAATCGAGCGGGACTTGCAAAAATTTCCGTTAAAGTCAGGTTTCCGCTTAGTGGAGGTAGACTTTTCCTTTCTTGTTTAAAAAAAAAAATACATGCTTATAAAGGAGCATACTGAGAAAATATATTGCTGTACGTACATTGTTCGATTACAGTACTTCTTTCTTCTACGAATAAATACACAAAAGAAATTAAAATGAATACAAAATATGCTATGCACACGTTTTCTTTATTTTTTTAATAGCCAAGGAGTTTTCTGTGTACATTGCTGCTTGGAGGCTTGACTTTCCGCATACAGTTTAGCCTGAGAAATTATACTAAGTGAAGCAGAATCATTTTTTCGTAAGGCAAATGTTTGCAGTTCCTTTAAACTTCTGAGAGAATCTTGATATGTATTTATTCTACACTCTTCTTGGAACTCGGTATCGTATTCCTCTTCTTCCTCTATCTCGTTTTCTTCTTTCCGACATTCCGTATGATTCTTCATTAAGTTGCGGGGATTAAGGACAATTTGTGGGGGTGAATATGAGTAGTGCTAGGGGAAGATCAACATTGTTCAGAAATATTTAACAAAAGAACGAACATTTCATCGCAGACAGTGTTATGTGTATGTCTCGCAGAATGTCTAAACATCTTCTAAACGCTGTAGTCCGGAACTCAGAATTTTCCGTTAAATGTTTATTTTTCTTTCCGTTGTCCGCGTAACACAGTTTCCGCTTAATGAAGGGAGTTTTACACGTTTTGTTCTCCAAAATTCATGGGACCGTGAAATATTTCCGTTTAAGACAGTTTTCCGTTTAATAAAGGGTCCGTTGAAGACAGGTTTTACATATTTGACAAATTTCTCTCATGTGGAGTTTGTTGGAAAATTTCATCATTTATACATTTCCGTGTAAAGAAAAATATTTTGAGTCAAGAATTCACAGAGTTTTGTAACATTCACTTGGTAAGTCGAAAGTCACTTCTCTTTTTAGTCCCCGCCCGTGACAGACGTTTAGGATTTAATATTTTCTACTCTAAACAGAAAAAGTACTGAAAACATCAGCTACATATACTCCTAAATCTGTAATGATCACATATCATACATCAGAAGAATTTATCTTGTACTTTTAGAAATATACAAATTTAAAGCATCAAAAATGTAGTGTAAATGTCCTGCCCGTGACGATGGAATGGCCGTACAGCCTTTTCAAGTAAGCGAAAATTCTTTAAGTGATGTTTCAGTTGGCAACACTGGCCATCAATAACATGGCGATAATTGGATCGTGATTGCGGCTTACACTCATTAAATAAAGATTAACGATGTTTTTGTAAGAACCTTTTTTATATTTTAAATCAAAAAGACACTAAATTTGTAAAATGGTCTCCCCCCTCCAATTCTGCCGCTAACCCAAAAGAAATCTGACATAGTACCTTACGCAGACTCCTCTTTGCAGTCTCATTAATCTATACCTTTAAAAGCAGAAGTTTGATTCTGGAGGAAGCATGAAGTAAGCTGATGGTGCATAAAAAGTCGATCGCTTTCCGCAAGCCAAAGGTGACATCGCTGAATACCAATTACTGGTCGTACACTTTCTCATTCTTTGTATTTTATTTTATATCTTCGAAAATTGTCTATTTGAGTTCCTGGCAATAGAAGAAGAGTAATGCCCGATGTACTTGCTTTCACTACACACCGAATTTTCTGCAATTTTAGTGTTGTGTGCCCGTTTTCTTTACGTTATGCCGCGTTCTTAACAACCCCTCCAATACCGTCGTAGGGACCCTTACCATGACCAGTTTCACTGAAATCTACTGCTTATCGGACATCTGAAAACGATTATTGAACTGAGATGCAGCGCCATCAGACATCACTGATACTGTTTGTAAAATGGTTGACACCTGCTATTTCTCTGTGAGTCTTTTGAGAATTTTGTTTATGGTTATGATCGTATGAACAGAATCGTGTGTTTTGTCATCCCTTATTACAGCAAAACTGTCTGTTGTTTTATAACATTACACTACTGCCGTGAAGATGGAGATTCGCTTACTTTTTTCACCGATAACTCTTAATTTCACTTTAGAGAATAACAGTCCAATTTTCAGCCAAGTCTACGTGCAGCAAAATAGAATATGTATCTTCAGATTTTACACGACGCTTTTCGGTAGCAATTAACTCTCTGTAGTTATCAGTTACTATTCTGACAGTTAAGGCTGCAACGTACGATACGTAAACAGAGACTGGCACAGATTTTGTAATTAGATAACTGTTTTCCCATATAACAGGTACGTAACACTTCCTTTTTCATTAGGATCAATATTTAAAAATTCAAAACTTATTCCTTCTACACCAGGACATTTACTGCACATCGGGAGAAGACAGGTGTCATTTTCTCCTGAACACGGAACTAACGAAAATAGGTCATTCATGACAAATTAAATACAGACTACATGTTGTAATTGTTGCAGCTATCTTAAAATTAGCACAGTACACACATACTTCCCTCGCAGGTTGCAGACTGACCCATTTCGCTCGAATACTATAAAATTTCGAGTGACCTATTTTTATATTGAGATTATTCTGTTCAAACAGTCCGTAAATTTCTTCGATGGAACGCGTAAGAGTTTCGATTTTCTAAATTTTGCCCATTTTCGGTGACAGTAATGACATCGTATTTACTGGGGGTATGTCTGGAGCATTCCAAATTATTATGGAGATAATAATTCAGAGCTATTTGGAGGTCATAAGAATTTACTGGGTGGCCGTTGTACGGATCTGGGCATTCGTATACACATTTTTTACGTACGATGATTCGGGGTTTGTCGATGATGTGCTTCGTAACCGACGGAAACAGTTTCTATATTTTTTATTTTGTTGTAGAGTTGTATATTAGTGTCACAAGATGAACTTGACCATTGTATGACAGTTTCTATTAAAGAGCAGAGTTTAAATCATGGACATATCTAGCCCAAGTTTCACTTTTTCCTTCCATAGCTTGAAGTTTCTTGCTCGGGAATACTGACCTTGTATATATTGGATTTTTTTTTTTTTTTTTCGTGATGTGCTTTGAAAATTCTTCAGCTAAATGCCATCTGTTCTCCAAGCATAGGCTACCAGTTGATGTTCTTTAAAGAGCTGAAGGAGTCTTTAATAGTGTTAGATTAAACTCCATTTTTTTTCAGATGACGCATTGAGTTCTTCAACAGACTGCATTGAGTCTTGAAACATTTCGCCACAATTATCAGATTCTCCTGCCGATTTCGAAGACACTAAATCTTCATAGCTTTTTGCTCTAAAATACCGGTCAAGAAACTGAGCACACAAAGAACTGCCCATTCTTGCTTTAGTATTGGTCTTGTATAGAGCTACTTCACTAACATCAGCCTCGTTAAATACTTTAAACTTCCGACTATTTGATTCGTACAAGACTTTCTTGTGTTGCTTTTCATAATTTGCACAACGAACATGAACTTTACTGAATATTATCCAACCATATTCATGCACGCTAAACACTAGTTTCAACAAAAAACTGCAGAAATATTAACTCAGCGAGGAGAGTTGAAACATGCTGTGCATAATCGCAACTCTAATTATCACTGCAAACACAGGTATGCCTACTTTAATTCTGGGAATTTCCGCTTGCCAGAATTTCGATATGAACAATCACAATGCAGTGACGTATTCAGGTTGTCTATTGCCTGCAGGAGGAACAGGTAGACATATTGGACTTTCTCGCTCCAATATCTTAAACCAAATCATGTTATTCTGTAGTTATTAATGAAACATTTTCTTGTGAAATACGAACAAAAGTATATGGCGTTTTCTGAAAATTTCGCTGATGAAAATTCACCCCAAGAGTAAATTACCTCATGTGAATATTTCAGTATGAAATAATTTATGCAACATTACAGTTAGTGAGATGTATATTTATGAAATAACGTATGAAGAAAAAGCCTGAGTCGATTTTGAGGAAATCGCCCCAAAAATGATCTGCTTAAGAACAAAGTACCACTCGCATAATTTTTCAGGACAAATAATTATGCCATACTGTCAGGTTATTGATGAAATATATATATTGAAATATGAACAAGATTACCTAAATAGTTTTCGAGAAAATAGAAAAAAAAAAAAAATCCCAAAAAATAAACCATCCCTTGAAGGTTATTCTCAATTATACCACATTTTAAGTTTGATAATTAAATACTGATGTATGAAGTATACACCAAATCGCTAGAGCCGTTCTCTAGAAAGCAGCATTATTTATTTTCATCTCTCTCAGTAAACTGTCATTAATTTTGGGAGTATAAAGAAAATGGCCAATGCTTTAAAAACTTTCGGTTTAAAATTTGGTGCAGATACTTTGAACAGTAAGGTCTCTGGGCGAAGGAACACATTTATATCGGGATGAATGGATATTCAGAAACAAGTTTCTCAGCTTGTAGTGTTCATAAAACGTTTAATTGCAAGATTCAATCTAACGTCCTGGGAACAAAAACAATTTGCAAGGATTATACATTTGGATAATTTCTTTCAGGGGTGCGCTCCCGTGAACCTTGTGTAAACAGAAAATGTTACTTCTTTTCGGTTTTAATCGTGGGCAGAAGAGCTATCAGTCCTGCAACTTTCGTTCCAAACACCCAACCCCTTCTAGGCTAGATCCAAGAGTCCAACCCTTACCATTGAGTATCAGTCTCGTGCTGATATTTCGTCTGATTCTCTTCATTTTCCCGTATATTTTGTATTTCAGACCGTCATCTGAGTTAGTTATCGTTTCTTCAGTTCACCTAATTTCTCAACTTCTCCCTAAGTTTAGTGATTTTCATACAAAAGAGATAAATTCACTGTTATGGATGAAAAAATGGAAGCTTACTCTTTTCTCTCAAAAATAAATAAATACATAAGAGATGGCACTTAGTGTCTCCACCAAATCCATCGACGGCTCCGGAAAACCTCGTTCCTGTGAATACTCACCATCGCTCACGCGCCTGCTCCATACGGATACACCTGAAAGATTCTAGATTACTGGTCCCCCATGTAGGTTAGTAGGTGGGTGGGTTTCTTTCTGTACTAAAGTTTATACATTCAATTTGGATTAAGTTTAGAGTCACCCCTGCGCTTTTTACAAAAACCAGGAAAATTTACAGGAGAAATGAGGTAAGAAATGATAATTTGAAGTTTTTATTTGATGTTTAGGAATGTAAGTTCGGCATGAGAGTTATGTTTAATACGAGAAAAGATATCTATTTGCCGGCTGCGGAAGCATTCGCGGAAGGTTTCAGCAGCATGGTACTTGTAAAATATGGCGAACAGGTGTAAACGATAAAATTTTAAATTTTTGTGAAGCCCACGGAGTACTAAGTTAAGTGAAATGTAACAATTTTTAATACTTTAAGCACTGTTTTTTGCAGGGTTGGCAAAAGCCATGGTTTTTATTGAAAAAACCAAAAAACCAGGTTTTTTTGGTTTAAATAATTTGCTCTATGTATTTATATCACATATGAGCAGAAATAAGCTTGTTTCGCCTTGGTGTTAGTATGCAACAACCGGGTTATGCTGGAAGGGGTCACATAAGTTTAAAGCGGAATCCAAACCGCTTCTCGGCTAACATCGAAGAGAAATTGTTCTCCATTTGAACTCGAAACCGGGACTAATTGGCCACAAATGCGATACGTCTGCCGACTCACTCACGAAAGACTCCTGATAAAAATGCGTTGACTGATCTTTACATTATTTAATATAATCGTCAAGAGTCATTAGGACAGAAGGACAAAAAGATAAACAATTGCACAAGGAGAACCATTATGCAGAATTACATATGGAGAATTTCAAAGTACTACAGAATAACGAAGAACTAATTTTGTCCAAGTCAGTTCACTACGACTTTTATTAGCCCAAGTTAAAGAAACATAACGACTTACTTTGCATATCAGTAAGAAAAGTGAATAAAGATACGAATTATTTGAATCCACTTTGGCTCTGACCCATTTATAGATAAATACTTACCGAAGATTCTTGTTATTACAATAATTGCCTCCAATCTGTTTTGTATGACCCCCTCCCCAAAAAAGTACGGCATTTCGATGTATTTTATCAATAGTAAACATTATTAAAACGAAACAAAATTCAGAATTTTCCTTTTGCTGCATAACAATAATAACAAACTATAAAAATATCACAAAAGAAACATCCATAAAGTTACATTAAAAAGTAGCTTTTGTAATATAATATCTTTGAGTAAAGAATGGGGAATTTAGGTCTGAATATAGTACGAATAATATACAGGAGTGAAACGTGATAACCCACAAATATGTGCTCATCAAGATTTTACGAATAGTTACACTTTTACGAACATTTTTCATTTTCGTGGATTAAACCATTTTTTTTTTTTTTGAAAAAAAAAGCTGGTTTCTTGTATGTTGCAACAGTATGTTGTATGTTGCCCCTTCATACTGGAGTGGTAACTCTAAACTTAAGCCTTAAATTTACACAGTATTGCCGAGCAAGCATTAGCGAGTGAAGGCGGGTTAGAGCTTCGCAGGGCACGTTGTTTGCTGTCTTCATTACTGCGCAATGGGAAGGGGGAACAGTAATCTGAGCCCTGCCGGATGCACCCACTCGCTGCTGCGCCCCTCCACTGCCTCAGTTAGATATCATTTGTGCTTTTATAGGTCATCTAACATAGGCTGGTACATGTTTTATGCACAGTAGTGTTTATGCCGTACGTCTACACTGTATTTACACTCATCACAGGTACAAATAACGAACTGTAATCACTACCAAATGGTTTGGGGAAAAAAAACTAAATAATACCCATGGATGGCATTAAAAACTACCATAGTTACCACAAACTATTAACTGCTTCTAAACATATTTACGGTAACATAATACATGTACTCAGGCATGTAATATATTAACATTACCTGAAGAGGAAATGTAGCACTTTTGCACCCGACGTAACCCGACACGACATGACTTGCTATACATAAAATCCTTTTCAGTTTCTTTTGTTTAATATTAGATGAGTTATCCTCAAAAATTTCCATCATAGCCCAACGTTGTTAATATAAAATTTCCCATAAGAAAGACAATATACAATTTAGAACTGTTATTACCAACACAATCACCGAAACAATATGCTGAAGCGCTTAACGATTATGAAACAATCAACATCAATGTAATGTTTGGTTAAACAATGCCTGCTAGTACCAGTGCAATAAAACATTCTTTGCTTTACTTTTATCAAAGATTCTCATGCAAGATTTACACGTTATCTTTAATCGATAAGAACATACTTGTAGAGAAAACGTAGCACTTCTATTTCCTAAATAACCAGAAACAACATGACTTTGTATAGACAAAACTCGACAATTACTACCATTCATTGCCATGCACTTATTTTGCCACCTATATGAAAAAATTAATATGGAATCAAGTCCTTGTACTTGTATAGCGGTATTAATATAAATAATCTTGCACTTGCACTAGGATGTTCGAAGTTAACTCGCGTTTGTTAATGATTTTGTTTTAACAAAAGACTATCAACAATCCAATAGTACCAGGTTTCATATTATATTATATGGAATAAAACTACACTATTGTGTAAAAATATTGAAATGCAGGGACGTATGTTCGCGAGAATCCACCCGATCCGACTCTTCATCCTCCCCCCAAAACACATCGTAATTTGATGTAGCTAAATTCGTACACACACTTAATAAAACTATACTTCTTCGGCAGTGAAATGATAACTGTACACTAGATATTTGATCTTACTCATCATTTGTACTATTTCTTTTCTGATAAAAACAGTCTAATTTTATCATTTTTCGTGAGGATATGAGTGACAATACTTTAAAAAATACATATCTTTTTTTTTTCTCGCTATAGAATAACACCTGTTACATGCTACATAATATTTCTTGTATTATTGAATCCCCCAAACTGTGGACTCTTCCCAAAATAATTTCTAGGTCACATCTGTCTGTATGGATACCTACCTTATGCTTATAACACGGCCGACTTGATGTGTTCTTGTACCTCGCTCTTAGCGGCCTTTACAATCGCGCTCCTAAAGAACACCTCAATAAACGTATGTACTTCGCTTAATTCATATTATGACTGTTATTTTTGTTTTATTGTCCTGATTCTAACATTATACTGTCTTATTGAGCCACAATGATTAAACTAAATTGACATAATGCAAAATGTCGTTTATTGTATACATTCTTTTTATAAACTTTATGATCCTTAAAAGGTAGTTCCTTTCCTTCTACCTCAAACGAGGTTTTTTTTTTTTTCTTGAAGGCACAGATCTTGCATCCTTGATTGCCTATATCCTGAAATTGAGATAATAAAATTTATTATTAAATAGTATGTTTAATTTTTAAGGTTGAACACTATATGACTGTTTCTTTTTTTTTTTTTTTTCATTTGCTCTTGACTATCTTCGCAGGATTGTATAATAATATCTGATGAATTCCTTGATTGTTATATATCTTCCTTTTTTTTTTTTTTTATAAGTTTAGATTGTTCTGAATCATGAATGTGATGAGATAGCTTAATATATCAACATCTTTTGAATATAATATCATACTAATGTTAACTGGCAGAGTTTGCATAATTTTTACTACTTGTTGACAAAAATTAATTCTATTTTTATTAAATAGTTCGCACTGAAATATCAAATGATTGATCGAACGATGATCTTTTTCACACCAACATAGATTATTCTCTTTTTTTTTAATTTGATGTAATTTTATAGGAGTTAATATTGTATGAAGAAACATTCGGATGAGTAATATCGTTTTGTATCTTGACCATTTTTCTAAGATATTGTATAACGGTTTATCGTTAATCTCCATTAATTCCCAATAGTGTTTTCCAGGACCAAGTCTAATTTTGTTTTTCCATAAGTCTATTTTCCTTTTTTGTTGTTGTTTAACTATATACTTGAAATTGTGGAATGGAAGTTTTATGTTGTATATAATGCCAGTTGTAGTCGCTTTTCTTGATAATTCATCTACTGCTTCATTAAATTTTATGCCTACATGACCCTTGGTATAAAATAGATGGATTTGAAAATTCTTGTTTTTTAGAGCGAAATAGCTAGATTTAATTAACATGATATTCCATGATGTAGAAGCTGACCATTTAGGATGATTTATGGCTGTTATAACACTTAAAGCATCGGTACATATACATGCATTCTTTATTTGTAGCGTATTGATTAATAAGAAAGCTTGACGGATTCCAAACGCTTCTGCTTCAAATATTGACGTTGTTTTTCAATTTTGAACTTAGGAATGATAACCGCAGCACCAACTGGGTTATTTTGTTGTTTTGATCCATCGGTGAAGATGAATGTGCAATCATCTGACAACTGGTCTTTATAATAATTCCAAATGTTTTTATGTATGTTTGGCAATTTCTCTTTTGAATGAAATTGTATGTAGTTAGGTATTATTGATGGAATTTTAATTAAGTTTACTTTATACTGAAATATAAATGGGATTATTGAAGGAACTTTAGAGATACTTGTCTTATATTGGTTGTATTCAATATATACATGAAATATCCAAGGAAGTCTATTTTGATATGGCGTGTTTTTCATTGTATTTATTATTATTAATTTGTCCAAGTCTTTGAATAATAGAGTCGAGTTTTTGCCCATTCTTGAAAGTAAATAATTCGCAGCAAGTTTATATATTTGTATTTGTCATTATTTCTAACTTTGCTTCTGTTCCTATAGTAACATATAAACATATTGTCTTGGTAAAATATAAACAACAAACATACACTGATTCATAAATTATATATTTCCTTTTCTTCTTCTTTTTAACCTAGCTGGCTAGTGCATATTTATAGAAAAGATCACACATTTTGCCCAAAGAATACAATTAAAAATACAACATATCGTTCTATTATGGCGCGCGAACATATGGACTTTCTTTTATTTATTTTAGAAATAAAAGAAAAGATTCCTGGACCGTTGGGATTCTTACACTAATCGTCAATACTTTTCGGACATCCCTCGTATATAAACAAAAATCACATTTCATAATTACTCATATACATCATATTTCACTCACATTTCATTATTAATATTTCATTTTACATTAATCTTATAATCATTTATATATTTATATTATTATAATATAACGTCGATAAGGAATTCCGAATTATAAATCTATAATAAGTCCATCCAGGGCCATAAAATGTTTATTAACAAAATTTAAATCATTTGGGCAAATTGAGAAGAAGAATTTGATATAAAATTTGAATTTGTTTTATTTATTACACTGTTACGATAGTATTTGAAAGTTAAGGAACATATTAATGTCGATTCATGGTCGGAAACAAGAAATATTAAATCAGAAATAATTATGTAATTATAACGTCAAAAGAAAAACTATTGCCCAGGAACTGTTATATATAAAACAATTCTTCTCAGAGTATAAACTTCTCATCCAGTTCCTTGCCAGGTGGTAAAGTGCCAAGGACCGACGAGACGTTAACACGTTGGATAGAAACGGATATGCGCTGTATTAAATAAGATGTGGAGCGAACTTCGCCGGAAACACAAGAAATGCGTCTTCCTACCTCCCTAATCAATTCAAGACTTCTTGCACCCCAAGCACCACTGGTTTCAATAGCGATTGGAGTGAAAACAAACTTTTCGAGAAGATTGTTGTATTTTCTTTGCTTTTCAGCTTCTCTGCGATTAGCAACAGCTCCAGCGTTCATTACTGACAGAGGGAGACTTGAATGAGTGTATGTATCAGCGCATGTGAAGTCCCACAATAAACATTTACCTCTCACCCATGGAACCAGTGTCATCCCATACGGTTGCTTTCCATCCGAACGACAGCAACCAGAAGGTTCCCGTATTGAAGGAAATCCAGCTGTGTTGAGGGCTTGTAGTATTATATCATTTACAGAGGAATGTCGAGCGAATCTACCAGCGCTCTTCATGCATGAAAGACCATACAGGCCACGTTGGTTAACCTCACCCCGACAAGCTGGACAGTGATGAGGCTCACAAACTGCTAAGCCTAAACGTAAGGCTGCAGCAATTCGAAAGCTTTCATTTGACAAATGAAGGCCTAAAGGCGGAGAAGGTATCGCCATCAACCATGCACTCGCTTCGGGACACGAGGAAGCAAGAAGCCTGGCTTTATCTTCCGGAACAACAGATTGTAACAAATGATTATGTAATTGACATGTAATTAGTGTATACCAAGATGACTGATAACACTTTTTGTTAATCTCCGGCAGGCTTGTATCTGCTAAGTTTGCCCACTTATTACAGCCTTTTTGAACTGAACCATCTGGGTCCAAACAATAACCCTGTGAAAGAAGAGCTTCGATTAAACGCAGAGATCCGTGGTATGACCCTAAGAATGTAGGAATCGCCATATCCACAGCTCGTCGAACACCAAGACCGCCCAAACCAACAGGTAAACATGCTTGTGTCCAAGAGTCGTCATTTAAGGAGCAGTTCAGAATTGATTCAAGGCCAGTTTTCAGGACAGTATCATATTTTCCCAGCAAAGAACTCTCATGCCAAGATGGAAAGCATCGTAAAAAATAGGTTAAGCGAGGGATTGATAAAGATGCTCGTAAAATGAAAAAGGCTGAATGGGCTGAAATTGAGGGAAGTCGAGACAAGAACAATTTTAAAGTAGACATTTTATTCAATAGCACGTTAGTGAGTGCTTCCGACGTGAGAGCAGCACATAGAAGACAAGCATTCTGAATTGTTAAAGGGCGTATGCCTGGTGCAGCCTCATTAAATCTTCTAAAGATTTCGTCGAATGCGGTTTCATCTGTTCCAAGACAACCCACCTCGCATTTAGAAAAGTTAACACGCAAGCCAAGAAGAGATGCCTTCTTATTTATTTCTATTAAAGATGAAAGAACTATCTCGGGTTCACCACCAATTGTTCCATCTAAGTACCAAATGTTTAATTCGGTATCCAGTGATTTAACTAAAGAATGAATCGTTATAGCGAAAAGTGCTGGGCCCAGGGGATCACCTTGTTGTACACCTCTCTGAGAAGAAATAGTGTTTCCGTTGAAAAACAGATCACTTGGTTGGGCATAACATTGATAAACATATGGATAAATTGAAGGAAAATTATTCATCACTGTGGCAAGCATAGTATCCCGGCGAAGCTCATTAAATGCGTTACGAAAATCCAATTTTACAATCGCCTTAGTAGCACTGTGAGTAGAAGAGAAATAAACTCGGGCTGCGTGAACAGCTGCCTCGGCACCATTAGGAACACAAACACCAAGCTGATGGGGAGATAAAAAGTTCTTAACTGGCTCACGTATTCTAAAGCATACAATTTTTGCCGATATTCTGCGCCAAACATTCCCAACCGCTATGGGCCGAATACCACCATCCTTTTTTCTTAGCGCTGTAAGTTTGGCACCGGAGAACAGTGGGCGAACTTCCGTTGGTACTTTTCCACAAATGATTAAATTAAATAGATCACATAAGGATTTTAGAAGTTTTTCCTTCGATTCCAGTATTTGACAAGAAAGAAGGTCATTAAGAATTGTAAGGACGAAGCCCATCTAGATCTCCCGCGCTGCCTGACAGAAAGAAGTTAATTGCTTTTTGAACCTTCATAGTCGAAACTCCTTGAAAAGTGTGTTGACCATCAGGAAGATCCGGCGCAATGAAATTGCCAGGGTGGGCAGAATGTTTTTCCTACAGAGTCTCCAATACAGAGGTATCCGGAGCCGCAACCGTATCATCAGAAATTAAAAGACGTGCTGCTCCACGGATGTCACCATCGGTAAGTTTATTCTCTACAACCTTTAAATTAGAAAACTTGTGGTTTAATCGAGATTTGTTCATCTTCGTTGAAGGCCAGGTTAAGGCGTCAGGGCCAATATTACACCAGAGGCGAACTCGCTGCTTCACCCAAGTAGTTCGATTCTTAACTTTATCTGATTGTTTGGGAGCACTTAGAGGAACAAATGGAAATAGGCAAAGGTTTGCGATCATGTGATCCAGTCTTTTGCATCATTTGAAATTGTTATATGGTTTATATGGTTACTATTCGGTTCAAAATCTCTTGGCGTCGCGAATTCTGTCGAAGAATTTGAAGCTTAAAATATATAAAACGATAATCATGCCTGTTGTTCTGTATGGTTGCGAAACATGGTCACTTACTCTGAGGGAAGAACATAGACTGAAAGTATTTGAGAACAGGATCCTGAGAAGAATATTCGGACCCAAGAGGAACGAGAATGGGGAATGGCGGAAACTTCATAACGAGGAACTACATAGTTTATACGGCTTACCCAACATTGTTAGGGTCGTCAAGTCTAGGAGGCTTAGGTGGGCAGGTCATGTAGCTAGAATGGAAGAAAGTAGAAACGCTTTCAAAGTCTTGACTGGAAGACCCATAGGAAAACGACCATTAGGAAGACCTAGGCGCAGATGGGAGGATAATATTAAGATGGATCTCGCAGAGATAGGAATACAAAGTAGAAACTGGATGCAATTAGCTAAAGATAGAAGTCAGTGGAGAGCTTTTGTGAACGCGGCACTGAACCTGCGGGTTCCATAGCCATAGAGTTAGTTAGTTAGTTATATGGTTTAACACCTCTGCGAGTGCGTCAGCCACCGTTGAACAAGCACCTCTTGGAACACGTCTTAATATATGTGTCGAGCACCTTAGTGACAGTAATATCTTGCCCAGGTTAGAAATCGTCAAATCTTTCGTGTTGTTACTGCTGTTAGTGTCGGTAGCATTTGAAGTTTTACTCTGAAGGCAGGCATTAAAGGTGACATCAGAGCAAACATCATCATCACACGCAACCCGATGTTATTTACCGATATGTATAGCTAAACCTCTGGCACTCACATAATGCTTTCCGCAATGAGGACAAGGCAATACAATAGCACTTTAAGAAGCATCAAAGAAACAGCTACCATTGCAAGCACTTGACACTGAATCACTGTTTGTAAAAGCTGGCATCTTTCCAGCTTGCGAAGCACATCCGTCACTTGATGATTCCATTAATTTAGTTTATTACATAAATTTGTTTCAATTATATACATTTTAATTAACTTATGATGGCAATGTTTCAAAAAATCAACCGTCAATTTAGTATTCATTGTTGAACGATGCATATGTTTGCTTCTGTTCTTAAAACCAAATCAGTTTTTGGTAATTTTAGCACTATCTCCGAACCGATTTGAAAACGGATTTCACCGCTTTCTTCTCCCAAGCTTCACGTTCCCATTGCACACAGATATCTTTCACTATCACAAGTTTATCTATTGCTCCACACCGTAAA
Organism: Thermobia domestica; assembly: GCF_964235325.1. NCBI lineage: Eukaryota > Metazoa > Arthropoda > Insecta > Zygentoma > Lepismatidae > Thermobia > Thermobia domestica. The sequence continues at coordinate 238,995,175 of NC_137458.1, read as the reverse complement.
ACCCTCAGAGCTCGTCAACGGTTTAATGAACGATTTCAACAATCCTACCGGTACATGTGTATTTAACATTACCTTTTACATTGGGATTACACTTTAATCTCACATGAATGTATCGAACTTGGTTTAGATTAAGGTTAGTTTGGTTCAAGTTATTACTGTATTGTACAATCCGCGGCAAAAAACCTGCAACATGAGGATGTAAGTTTATTGTGAAACTACGCCTAACAGCACAGGGAATGAACATAACGTCTAAGTGGAACGAATCGCGCCAGGATAAACCTCGGCCTCCTCCCGTTCACACTCATTTTGGATAAAAAGACTTCGTCATTTCACAATAAACTGATATGCTCATGTTGCAGGTTTTTTTGCCGCCGATTGTACCATTGAAGGATTTTCAAAATCTCGCAATGTCATGCTTAGATGTAGGCATGGGCGCGAGACCAAACGAGACGAGAACTGAAACAACTCTCGTCTCGTCTCGCAAAATCAAAAGCTGTTCTCGTCTCGCGTCTCGTCTCGTCTCGCAGACCTAAGTTCTCGTCTCGCGTCTCGCAAAATTTTGGGAGTCTCGTCTCGCGGTCTCGCGCGAGACTTCTCGCGTTGGTCTCGCGGTCTCGCAAATCAATACTGGAATAATGTAGTCTTCATTCGACCCTTTTAAAATAATGTATACTCAAAGTTTACATAGTTTTGTTTAATAGTTGCATTGTTACACAATGCTTATCCACTCATTCCGATTCACAATGCTTGATTTTACACCCCACATTCTCGGTATTAAAAAATGCCAGTTTTCTGTAGTCTCTGTCTATGTAAAATATGAATGAAATCGGCATATTACATTTGAGTAATCTTACTTACAAGATAAAAGCTTTCAAATAACTTGGTAAGAACGGTAACTAAAATAGCCGTATTTATAGTAAACATGCACCGTTAGTAATATATATTTCACAACTTAAATGCATATTCATCTCAATACAAACCGTCTTTCGCAAACTGAGGAGTGGGATAAAATTCACGCAACGAACCAAGCTCATCTGAAATAACATTTCAAACTGTTTGCAATCTGAAACACTAGTTTTTTCCTCAAAATCAAAACAAAACCATAAAAAAGTAGTGGAGTACCGACAGTATTTTTCTCCCCCTCCTTTTCTGGCGAATAAAAGCTAAGCAGATATTAGTTCTGGTTTTGGTGAGAGGATCCGTCTTGCAGCCATAAATCCATTTATCCTAAATTTATGTTTACGGAAAGAAGCAACTGCTTTCTTTTGACTAAAAAATTTTCCTTTTTAAACAAGCCAATAGGCCCTTTTTCTGCCTTCATAAAACAAGTTACCGTAAGAAAACAATTTGGTGGGCAGGGGGAACAAATCTCTTCTAAACCCAGAGGCTTTACATCACATTGGAACTAAACACGTGTCTTTTTTCCTCATATATATATATATATATATATATATATATATATATATATATATATATATATATATATATATATATATATATATATATATATAATGCATCGAAAATAGGAAGAAGAAAGTCAGAGTGTCAGAGACAAACAGAAATAGAGAGAGAGAGAGAGAAAAGATATGGTATCCTCTGACCGACGCCTCAAATTTCTGCACTAAAGGAAAAATCAAAGCGAGCCGTATATTTTTGAACTAGGATATTTTTACGGAGGGTGCAATAACAGAAGACAGAAACCGCAGCCGCGAATATGCAATGTTACCTAAGTTCATTGTTTTCGTCTACAAAATTTTCCGAAAAGACAGCTTCCAAATATGTCCTCAATAAAAAGTTTTTAAAAAATGTATTGTACTGGTGTTTGCTATCCTGCTTTTATGATTTATCAAGATGTTGTCTCATCATCAGGAGGAGGGTGGATACAAAGGACAAAACGTGGTGTTTTCCCCCCTATTTGCCTGCCCCTTCTCAAGAACTTTATGACCAAAGATCTTGGATCACGACCCCAAAGAGAAAATAAAGAAAACAGTGTAGATAATGGAAAAATCTATTTTATTGCATTTTGGGAAAGTAGTGACAAAGAAAAACTAACGCAATCTTTATTTCTTGAATCTTTTGTCATGAGGAAATCTCCTAAAATAACTAGATTTTGATTAACCTTGTTAACTTAAACCTATCATGAAATCAGTAATTGTGACAACCTGACCAAACCATTTCAAGAAACAAGAACAGCTAACTAAGCAACGATCCGTGTTGCCGAAAAGTCACAACACTTACCCCGTTAACTAGATACTTCGAAACTACCAAAATAACAGTAAAACATAAAAAAATCAATACAAATTTCATAATACAAAGGGAAATTGTATTTTTTTTTTTATTTCCACTAGTCGACATAATTTATAGTAAATGTTCAAATAAATGCTAGCCCAAAAGTTTAGAAATAAACTATTAGTTACTGACTTGCCGTGACGACGCCAGCTGTAAGTTCCTAGGGGGGCAAAGGAGGGGCAGATACATTTTCGGGGGGGGGGGCTATTTTCCACACCAAAAATGACATTTATTATGTTTGACTTACTTTGCATTGTGTATTTCGTTGTTGTTTTTATATTAGGCCTATATGATAAACTTATTTCAAGTAAAATTTGTAACTAACAAATAAGTAACGTCTGCATATGAAATATTTTTCAATGCAACTTTTGAAACGTAAATTGAATTACTTTCGCGTTTGCTACAAGTAACAAATTCGTCTAGTACTATATGCTTATATATATATATATATATATATATATATATATATATATATATATATATATATATATATATATATATATATATATATATATATATATATATTTACATATATATATAAATATAAATATACATATATATATACATATACATATATATAAATATAAATATACATATATATAAATATATATATTTGCATTTACGAGGGGCTGCTGAAAATCTCGTAATCTAACCCAGAAGGAAAAAAATTAAATCTTTGAATTTTACGTCCCACGGTTATGCTAAAGGAGACGGTGATGATGAGTAATGAATGAAATGGTGGAATGAAGAAAGTGAGAGGAAACAGGAAAACCCCGAGAAAATCCACGCACACGGTGTTTGTCCACCATAAAGTTCACTTGGCGGGGGCTGGGATTGAACCCGGGACCCCAAGCACCAGAGGTGAACGCTCTACCACTGAGCCACCGCGGCCCTACACAACCCAGAAGGAGTGTACGTACTAGGTAGAATAGATGAAACTGTAGTTTTGAAAAACATGTTTTCAACAAATTTTCATATTAATAATAAAAACAAATTTTCATATTAATAATGAAATTCTTATTCCTTTCTCAGGCCTCTGAAGTGATTATGTGTATTCGAATTTCACGAACATCCAGATCATAACTGTTGTAACATTCTTGTTCCACCAAGGATAGTCATCAAAGTAAATTAATGAGAAAATCAGTGAAACACTACGGGACTCTCCTCCATTATTTACAGTGGTGAAGAAGTGATAGCTTAGTTCAAACGTGGCGGTTTCTCAACAAGTTATGCTTTACATCCGGGATGACTTTACATCCAGTGACTGTTCCCGAAATCATGGATGCAATTTGAGACATTATTCTTGAAAATTCCAGCATTGCAGCCAGTGGTAGATATAACCTGGGGCCGGGGTTCCTACGCCACCCCAGTTTTTGACTGACAAAAAGAATTTAAGCTATTATTTATACACTTTTTAAAGTGTATAATAAACTCACGATATACTTATTATAGTCTGAGGTCTGGCTGCAACCCCCTTCACCAGTTTTTACCGTCTCAGTAAAACTTGTGTCACAGGTTGTGGGCATTTCTTTGGAACGCGTCGGTAGTATAATTCAGAATGGTTTGGGTACGCGCAAGTTCTTGACACAATGGGTTCCCAAAAAATCTGTCAGGAGAATAAAAGAGTGACGGTATTAAGAGAAGTCTTAGTGCATATCAATTACTAACTAAAGATCAACACTCTGACAATACGTTTTATTGGGAGCTAAATAAATAATCGATTTAATTCCATACATTTATTATTATTTGCAGGAAGGGAAAATACAACTTTTTTTTTCTTCAAAAAATTAAGCCCTGGTAGTCGCAAATTAAGCTGTTATAAGCCCATCCTCCGAATATTGAAAACCGAGAATAATGTTTCAGGAAGTAGAAGTATAAAACCTTTAAATAAAACAAAATATGAAACTGAAAACTTCAAAACTGGATAAATACAAACAAGTTATGTAATTGGTTTTACCTTTCTTTTGTTTCTAATCGAAGTTGATCCAATGAGAAGAAAACAAGTCGACCAAATCTACTATTGTTCGCTAGGCACAGTAATTAAAATTCATAAGAAAGAACTGTAACTAAAATTTACCGGAAAAGGCGCTAAATTAGAAAACAGAAATATGCGTGCATACCCAGACGCTCAAAGAAGAAAGCTTGAGGACTAATCTGCCACATAGTAAATGATTGGAAAGTAGACTACAATTTGACAATGAGATTGGTTATGATACTGATATAAAATACTATATGTAGAATGTTTTATGATTGTAGGAATCTGGGGGGGAGGCAGTCTGGATGGCAATCAGGGAGGCAGGAGTAGCCACCAGGGAACGCTCGCTCCCCTTGCCCCCCCTCTGGCGTCGTCACTGCTGACTTGCCTTCGTCTGCGATTGGCTCTACGATTTCAGGTGATGATGTGTGGAAGGGATGTTTCGATGAGAACCATGCACTTCTAAGGTATCAATTTTGTAGAACATTAACATCTTTGGGGAGTTCATAATTATGACAGCATTGTTCCTTACTGCAAAGTACAGCACGAACGCACAATATTGATTTAGCTTTTCTGGACCCATTCTGTTCGACGGTTGGGGACGAGCAAGTCCAAACAAATTTTCTTTAAATTTGGCTTCACTCGAAATAAAAATATTTTATATCCACTCGAGAACTCGGTTCAAAAAATCTCCAATTCGACTCGATATTTGCTCAAGTTTCGAGCAGTGTCGGGTCCAAACGAGTTTAATTCTATAGTATTAGTAGTTTTTATATTAACTAGTGATGCTCACGAGATGATGCAAGAGGAAAAATTAGTCTATCTTGAGATGTCGTTAATGTATTATCTCGAAACAAATGTGAACTGTTTCTTGAATATCACCAGTCCTGGTCACGAGGCGAGACAGATTTGATTATGTCTCGCCCAGTCTCTATCTCTCGCCTCAAAAACAAGATTAAACAAAACAAAATACGGAAATTTAGCTGTTTGTTTAGGCAAATAGTAAACATTTTCACTTTCGGTATGACCAGGCCTGAATTCAATTTATTTTTAGTGTTTATTTAGCGTGCTAATGGTACAGGAGGAGTTATATAAAGAATAAACACGCGAAATCAGTGGACAATTTACTGAAGATATTTTCAGCGAAACAATTGTTGTTGTTCTCCTTCTTTTGCGAAAGCTTCATCCTCAATCATATAAGTGTCTACACGTTCAGCCAAATCTTTATCGAATTCATCGTCTGAACCGTCTGAATTCTTGTCAGCTTGTCAGAATTTCTCTCGAAACTGTTTTCGTATTGAAAACATGGATGATAAGTTCCGAAGGCTTTTGGCAACAACGGATCCTTTCATTTCTTCTTTGGGCAAATCATTGCATAAGAAAATGAAGAATTTGTCATCTGAAGCTGTAAACCTTTTAATTATTTTCAACACGGAAGCTGACAAAATTTTAGACGACTCAAACGAAGGTGATGAAGGGAATAACTTCCATGGGGATTCGGCTGAACATGTAGATAATACCTATAGAGTTATTCCATGTGGAAACAACAAATTATGCCAAAATCTTTGTGCGGTCGCATTCGAGATTTGAGTGTTTGTCTGAACACTTATCAATATGTGATAGGAAGGAAAATGGAATGGTTTGTAATGCACGCCATTCATGTTGAAGATACGGCCATAGTTGAATCTTAAGTGTAGAGGGCCGATGCCCGTCTACATCATCTGCATATCAAAATGCAGATGAGGGGCACATTTGCATATGTATATGTAAATAGGATAATTTGTGATTTAATTATTTGCTTAATATTAGCATATTCTGTGCATACTTATTTGATATTATTAGTATTGATGTGTGAAACACCTAGCCTAGTACGTAAATATTAATACAATATTGTATTATATTGTATTTATTTAATTGTGTTTACTCCATTTATAAGCTTATAAAATGTACTAATGGGTTGCAGATAATTACTTCGTTGTTGCATTATGCATAACTATCAGGGGATGATGGAAGATAATGAATATAAAGCAGAGATGAAGAATTAATTAAAGAGGAGATGAGGAGAATCTATAAGTTTCATACTTGATTTTCAGAACACTTGGATGAGAGCTAGAGCTGAAAAAAGTTATTTTTTTTTTTTTCCGACTGACTGTCGCCTATACTACAGGTTGGGAGGTCTATCTCAACTCAACACGGAAAGAAACACCCAGAATAGAAACTAAATAAGTATCGTATACCCAGGAAGTAGCCTAGAGACTTCCGTTGGTGAATTTACACTGGGTTTGATACAATGTGTTGAAACACGGAGCTCGTATTGTTTTAAAATGTCATAAACTTTTTCACGTCTACATGTGAAAATATTGGTTTCTATACGTGTGACTTCCACTGCATCTAGCGTCAGCGTCTCTTCCTCCCCCCCTGTTCACCAAAAACCAGTAACCTGGCTAGCGAGCCTCTTGCTAGGTTCCCAGCAGGCAACACCAATTTGAAAATGTATACTTTAATTTGACTCATTTTCTGTGTTTAATATTAATATTTACGTACTAAGCTATAATCGTTCTTGGAAAGACCGCATAAAAATCTGTTTATTTTTAACAGCGTGTTTCCCTTATCGAGCAAGACACTTAGATCTTGTATTTGTGGAAATTAAATATTTACAATGATGTTTCCTTCAATCTCTCTCCAAGAAAGCATGGCTGCATTAGTAAGCAGACGGTTTGAACGACTGCCACAGTAATTGGGTAGAATGCTGCTTCTGGGAGAGATGTCAGTTAATAAATTGTATCAATATGTAATCTTTGTATGTTTAACTTTATTTTTATGTGTAATATCATAGGTTTCTGTATTTCATTCAGATGTAACTAGCAAAGGAAAACAAAAGTAGGCGGAAATCATCCATAGTTTCTGCTGTGAGCACTAAGCTTCTGTGTTGTCCGCTATCAGGGAGGGACAGCACGTATCAGCCGAGAAAGGTAAAGTTGGCTACGGATGGTAGCTGGAAGAAGGGCATTGACACGGGAGACCACCCGCAATATTCGCCGCCAGGCATGAACCCTTTGTCAAAGGGTGGTGGAAGAAGCGAGTTTCTTCGTTTCCTGTGTTTTGCCCGAAACATATACTCGTTTTCCGTGGAGAACGGAGTAGTTGAAGCTAGACTCGAGTAGTAACAAGAGGTAGTTTTGCAGTGTTAAAGGAAGTCATCCGACTTCCAGTACAGAGTTCAAGACCCAGGACGCGGTGAGAACAATTTCGGTTCCCCGGGATTTGTCCTGTGAACTACAGTATCGCGAGTGAGTTGTACAAAATTCTTCAAAGAACATAAAATAGTACATTGATAAACAGTGTATAACTTAACCTATTTTAATTATACGTCAGTGGTGCTATTCTCTTCAGTGATAATGGAAATTTAAATTCTAAATCATTCTTAACATTCATCAATCTCTGAGTGCTTAGGACTCTCAGTGGAGATCATTTACTTTAATATCTCTTCACAACCCCAGTGTTAATATGGGACAATTGCAGTTTCCGCAATATGGGAGAAATATAGATTGTTACATATCTCAATTAGAGATATAATGCCAAGGCTAGTGACGCTATTATACTAGGCCTGTCCTTGGACATTTTAGCACAAGGCTTACAAGTAACCATTTGCTTGTTTAAAATTGGAGCTACTGAACCTTCCTTCATAGAATGCTTAACATTCAGTGTACCTTATCTTCTAGCAGAACATTTTCACGTGGTGGAATGATCATCTTGGAGGAGACTGTGTCAGCGAATTGGAACTTTGAGTACGTCAAGTAACATTTTTGGAACAGTGCGTCAGAATTTAAAATTTTCTTTATGTTTATCTTCACTCTGTGGTTTAAGTAACAAATAATAGTGAAATATGTTGCTTCGACATTTTAATACATCTCTCCTCTAGAACTGTTAGAGACGAGAAACTAGAAAAGTATGAGGAGATAAATAATTCTGTAAATTTTCTATATAAGTTTTTTTTTATTCTAAAGGTCAGACAGACCTTTTCAGGTTATCAGTTTATTCTCATTCATTTTATTTTTTTTTGTGTGTTAAATATCAAATATATCAAATATTAAGTATCGTGTCTCATGTGATAGTGCACTACAAAGGTGATAAGAATTGGTGTATAATGAGTGATATTATCTCATCTACTATGGGTGAGATGCCTGTTTTCATCATGGAAAATAAATCTGTCAACTCTTACCGGAACAACTGTGTATTCAATTGCTGTAGGGTGAGTACCTGCACTAATGTCAATTTTGTTTCAGGAGTGTGATTCAAGGAGACAGTTTCCCCTTGATTGTGTATGTTGACCATCTCTCTGCATGGGGCTCAGAGAGAGAATACTGCCCAAAAGAACAACTAACAACCATGAAATAGTGAGATCATTTACAGGCTGCTACCTGTAAAAAAAATTTAAAGATAGTATATATTTTTTTTTAACATATTTGACACGTATTACAGACTCACTATTTATAGCATCCTTGAGCATGGTTGTTATGCAGATGACACTGAGATCTGCTGTTCTACAAAAGTAATTAATATTTGCTCTACCGAATTCATAAGAGAGTGGCGGCCCTGACAGGAGAGAACCTAATCTCCAAGAGGGAATAAATAACTACGGTTATAGTATTTTTGATATTTGCAGTTTATGTAAATCTTCCGTTAATTAAATATTCCCAGCCACTCTCCTTCAACATTTTTTTTTATTTTATTGTGTTGGTGTCATTAGGTAAATAGTAGCTTCGGCTCTGGCCACCTAGCACCTCACAATAATAAGTGGCGACCCAGCTATCGGGCTGGAACTTCACGTGCTGTGTTAGACACAATAAGTGGCTACCCAGCTGCAGGGCACGATTCTTCACGCTTCTGCGCCACAATAAGTGGCGCCTTCAGCGTTAAGGGCAAGAGAGTATAATTCTATATACTCAATGGTCAATATACAGTTGTGTTAAATTTCGGTATATGTTTGTTTTTCTCTCCCCGAAAATTTCCAAGAACGTAGGTGTCTTGTGTTTTGAAATTTATTTATGTTTGAATATTTTTGTCTAAACATTAATAGAGAATTCAGTTATTTTGAACTTTGGGGGGAAGAAAACTTGTAAGCCCGTTTGTTGTTCTTTTAATGGTTGTAACGCGAGCACAGGCTCGAAGAGTTAGAAACATGGATAACGAGTTCGTTTTTGAAGAGTTCGCTCAGAGAGCTGGGGAGATCTCAGAGGAGAGTAATGTTATTGACGCGCAGAGTACTAGTGAGCGTCCCGTCAGCGTAGTGGGAGACGCTGATGCGGTAGAAACGGTTCCGCCAGGCCCCAGTAGGGAACTGGAAGTACCATTGCGGGAGGACAGGGAGGAAACCGCAGAAAATATAGAACGACGTGTTAGCCCAGCCATTAATGTAGGTAGCTCATCTGGAAATATGAGTACTATACAGTTAGCTTCCATTTTGGATGAACTAGTTAGAAAAATAGATGAAAGTACGAGAAGACAAGAAGAAAATAATCGAAGTTTACGGGAGGATTTGAATTTAAAGTTAGTAGAAAGTTCTAAGGGTCTGGAAAAGCTAGAAAAGAAAATTGAGGAAAGTAATAGCACGCTAGAAACTAGTTATCTGAGACTAGAACAGGTGGTTGAGTCCAGTAATGCTCGCCTTGAACTCCAGATGGAGGCTGTGAGTTCAAGACTGGAGCAAAGTGAGCGTCAGCTGACGGAGCGTCTTGAGCTCACGACTGCAGAGCTTAGGGGGGAAATACATCATGCCAGAGAAGAACTGTCTGCGCGTGTAACCGAAACTTCAAGCAGGATTGACGAAGTTCAAGAGAACGCTTCTAGCTTAGCCAGACAGTTAGATGAGAATTACACCGAACTTTCTGAGAGTGTTAGACAGGTCTCGTCTCGCGTCGAACAGACCACTCTAACCTTAAATAATCAGGTCAGGCGAGTGGAAGTGAACTTCACTTCCCAACTAGCTAGGATCCGGGGGGAACTAGAGCAGGAAACGCCACTCGATGAGATCAGGTCAGAATGTAATGGCAGCATCCAACAGATGCAAGAGACCGTTCATGACGTGTGTGCTCAGCTCGAGAAGAAAATGGAGGAGTGGAAGAGCTCCATCCAGAAGGAGACCAGTGAGGTGATAGAAGGGAGACTCGCTAACATCTCTGTCTCCAGCACACAGGAAAGACCAACGTCACAAAATGACATCTCGAGTCGCGATCTGCCTGGTTCTCAACCTGGGAACCTTGCTACTTCCCGCGAGACAGAACCTGTCCCGTCGACGTCTCGCTCATGCAATCATGAGACAAGACAACACCTAGCAACAGCCTTTGGGCTAATACACAGGGATGTTACCTTACCAGTGTATTCAGGGAACGAATCTGAGACAGAAACATACAACTTTCTCCAAGATCTCGACCGGTACTTTGAGGTCACTGGAGTACCGGACGAGATGAGGCTCAGCTTCATACCGCGAGCGATTCGTAATACTTGCTACCAATGGTTTCAAGTTAACCGGAGCAAGATCCATACATACGAAGACTTTGTACACAACTTCAAACAGTGCTATCTGAGTGAAGAACGACTGGCAAATCTAAGGGCAACGATCCTCACCTCCCACTTCGACACTCGTGTACACAAATCCCCAGCAGAATATCTGCTGGATTTGTTACATAAAAACAGTATTCTAGAGCCGAGGATGTCTGACGCAACATTGTTAAAGGTACTTCCGCGTCATTTCCCGAACTGGCTGTTTAGGGCGATAGTCTCTTCTCGCCCAAAGACAATAGCCGAGCTTCTAAATCTTGTTCAGGAACTGCAGTCGTCGATGACGAATCGCGACCAGTTCTTTCAGGGTAACCAGAGGAAAGGGGTCAACATGCTCCAAGTGAGCATCGAAAACGAGGACAATAACCCCTCTGGCCACAGTGGTAAACACGCTGCTCGTAAAAAGAATAGAACGAGAGAAAACCAGCGTCCTTACCAGAGAAAGAGACAGCAAACCACGAACCAAAACAACAACCACCAGCGATCCCCGCCTCGCCACCAGAGCAGCGGAAGTGGGTCGTCTGGCTGGTCACGTGGGGGGAACTCCCACTCCTCTCACAACAACAACGTTCGTGGAGCCCGAGGTAGGAGGGGAGGGATGCGCCAAACGGATAGACAGCAGGGAAATTCCTTTCGTCACGAGGACCAGGAAATCCAGCTGTTGGAGCACTATGACCGAGCGCCTCCTCCTACCAGTCAGAATCATAACATGCCCAGGAGTAACCAATCCTCTTCTTCTGCTCCCAGAGAATGAGGATTGTCCGCATGTACTTTGGACAACGGTAGGATGACTATGGAGAACACGAGTACATCTGAGTTGACAAATGAAAATTCCAAGTATGTGCGTAATTTAGAAGAAAATGTAGAAAATATTCATTTATATGATAATGCGTGTGAAACCGCAGTGAAAGAGATTTTTGAAAATGTATTAGAAAAAGAAGAAGAAAATTGTAATATTTGTTCAGATATAATAGCAAGGAAGCATTTTAGTGAAGGCATGCTCAAAAATAAGTTAACCTTGTTAAGTAGGACAGGAGAACACATTGATTTAGATAGGGCTGTACATGAAGAGGCCAATGGCATTTTTAAGAATTTATTCAATTCAAGTGATGAAGAACTACCCAGTAATAACGTCATCTCACTACCAGAGATTAATGTACTTTTGTTTGGAAAGGAAGTTAATTCATTATTAGATACAGGAGCTACTTGTTCTGCTATCTCTAAAGAAATTTGGGACTCCGTCTCAAATAGCCAACCCACACCCGCATTTTTGAGTGCTAAGAATATACGGGTTACGTCTGCTTTCGGAAGTAAATCAGCGACGATCATAGGCCAGACGCTGTTAGTCATTCAGATACATGGGAAGGAATTTCATACATTAGGCATCATTATATCAGGTCTGAATAGATCTTTGATTTTAGGTTCCAACTTCTTTACAGAATCTCGTGCCGTGTTAGATTATGATACTGGCCTTCTACATCTCAAACATCCTCATGATGTAGAAGTCAAATTTAGATCTGTAGATTGCGAGACTGAGGATTTAGTAGTTCGATGTTTAGAATTGAATGGTGAGTGCGAGAAACCATATAGTTTCATTGAAGAGTTAGAAAATTTTGAATGTAATTTTTCCCCGTCAGATGAAGGACGGAAGGCCATACGGGTTAGCGCACAGAATGAGCATAAGACCTGCAGAGAAAAGGCTGCTCGCGCCCCGAACTTGGATGATGGGAGATTCCCAAGTGCCCAAGAAATGGCAGTTCATGTTTTCCCACCAGAAGAGTGGCGTAAAGTGAACACACGTGCCTCCCATTCAGATATTGAAGATTTTGTCGCGAACTACTCAGATCTCTCAGCCTCACAAAGAGAGAGTTTGAAAGCTGTACTTTTAAAGCACCAGGCGCTTTTTGATATCAAGCCAGGTTGCATAACTAACTACGAGCACGAGGTTGGAGTAACGGACGAACGTCCCATAAAAACTAAATTGTATCCTTACCCGAAGAAATTCAGAAATTTAGTATCGAATGAAATTTCGCGTTGGGAGGCCTGGGGTGTGATTAAAAAGATGCCTACTGCTTTTATAAACCCTCTGGTAGTGACACCGAAGAGTGATGGACGTATTCGTGTCTGTATAGATGGCCGAGCTCTGGCTAAAATTTCAGGGGATCTCTCTGACAGACCTATGCCACCCCTATCTGTTCTCCAAGATATTTGCGACAACTCTTGGTTCAGCTGCGTGGATGCAACTGAGATGTTTTTACAAATTAAGGTCAAGGAAAGTGACCAGAAGTATCTTGGGTTCCTACATGAAGGCATTTCATATGTTTTTCAAAAACTACCGTTTGGGACAAAACAGAGCCTTGCTTCTTGCGTAAGAGCATTAGATATGATAATTGGATCAGAGGCTAGAGAGTACTGCGGCGCTTATGTAGATGATTTAATTCTAGCCGACAGGAGCTTCGACGATCATTTGGTACACCTCGACAGAGTGTTGGGTTTACTCACTGCGGGCGGCCTAACTCTCAGGCTGAAAAAGTGTAATTTTGCGAGAAAATCACTTAACATACTTGGTTTCCATCTTTCGCAATCCGGTATCGGTAAAGATCCGGCGAAAGTGAAGGCGGTGTTAGATTTTAGGACACCACGGAACGTCAAGGAACTGCGTTCCTTCATTGGCTACTGCCAGTATTATCGTTGCTTTAGTAGGAAGTACTCGGAAGTTCTCCATCCGTTGTTCCAACTGCTAAAGAAGAATGTTAGATTCAAATGGGAACCTGTACATCAGGCAGCTATGGACAGGATTAAGCAGATCTTCCAGGAGGAAGTAGTTCTGAAAACCGTCCTGCCTGACAAGCAACTGATTCTCGAATGTGATGCGTGTGATATTGCGTGTTCTTCGCTATTGTACCAGCGTGATGACAATGATGACATCCGTGTCATTGCTTTTACATCACGTGTGTTTAATGCCGCACAACGCAACTATTCTATAACGGAGAAGGAATTTTATGGACTCATAGATGGCGTTGTTAAGTTTAAGCAGTACTTAGTTGGTACTAAATTCATAGTACGCAGTGACCACCTTGCTCTTAAATTTATTCTCTATTGTAGACTTACAAACCAGCGTATCACCCGGTGGGCGATGTTACTCTCGAATTTCAATTTTGAATTCCAGTTTGTCAAGTCCAATGAGAATCTGAGTGATTATCACTCTAGGTACCCTCCTCACACAGAAGAAGACCTCAGTGTTGCACGGAAGCCTATCCTCCAGGAGTCGCTGATGTCCATCCTGACGGAAATCCCATGTGAGTTGAGGAAGATGATAGCCATACTACCGGAGATGCAGTCTTCAGATCCTGTCTATGGCAAGATCAAGAAAGACGTCGAAGAGAAGACGGACTCACCAAAGGTGAACGGTGCTTGTCACCGTTTTGAAGTTTTGAACGGGCGCTTATGCAAGCGTGACCGGGAAGGAGTCCGAATTTGCATCCCAGAAGTGTTAGTAGTTCCACTGCTCGATTATTACCATTCAGATCGAGGGCACCTGTCGGCCAGTAAACTACTTCCGCTTCTAACAGAATTCTTCGTATGGCCAAGGATGAGAGCAAGTGTGAGGCGTTTTTGTGCTTCCTGCGAACTGTGCCAGAAAAGCAACCCCCCTCAATGTTATCGTCCGGGACCACTGAATCCTGTGGTAGTTCAGAAGCCAGGCTATTTGGTCTGTGCTGACTGGTTAGGGCCTCTAACCAAGGGAATTGGGGGAGTCCACTACGTATTAGTATTTTATGATGCTTTCTCCAAACTAATAGGATTGTATGCATGCAGAAAGGCAAACACTACCACTGCCATAAGGAAACTCAAGGAGTATCTGAAGGTTAATCCTAGTGTGGAACTAGTCTTAACAGACAGAGGGTCACCTTTCCAGTCTAACCGCTGGAAAACAGAATTAGCAGATCTTGGTATCAGGCACATCACTTCGACGCCATATTATCCGCAAGGAGAAATGGCAGAGGTAGCTGTCAAGGCTACAGTACGTTTGCTACGTAAATTGTGCCATGATAACCAAAGATTGTGGCCCAAATACTTGGAAAAGATAGAGAAGTGCTTAAATTCCGCCAAACACCTGACCACTGGCGTGTCAGCCTTTGAGTGCCACTTTGGACAGTCTATGTCAAGAGACATAGCCAGGCTGTTTGATATCCCAGAAGTGGATAAGCGCCATGACGTGCAGTACTATGTAGAAATTGCTAGAAAGAACCATAAAAGGACTGCTGCTGCACGAAAACGCAACTTCGACAAGTCACACCGTACTGTAGAGTACCAAGTGGGTGACCTTGTTCTAACTAGAGTTTTTCCCAAGTCGGATGCTCTAGCAGGTGTATCGAAGAAGCTCTTGCTCTTGTACTCGGGACCGTGGCAGATTGTCGCCGCCACTGGTCGAAACATGTACACACTAGGGGATCCAGCGACTAAAGAAGTGAAGATGACAAGGAATGCGTTTCTATTGAAACCATACATCTCTAGAGACGAGAAGGATCAAAGTGGTACTGGTACATAGAGAAGACACAAATCACACATATATGCATCACGCAACCGGAAGTGACAACTAGTGTATATAGTGATAGTGTTAGTGTATATTTCAGTGTATTAGTGTAAGTGTATGTATTGGGAACTTATGTCATTTATTTTCATGTAATTCAGGGAACACTGAATTCTCTTATTTAGCTTTTGATTATGTTTTGCATTTATTATGTTTATTGTGTGTTTAACAGTGTTTTATATTGTTTTTTTTTTTTACCTTGGGTGTATTGTGAAATTTTAATATTTCAGGAACAAAAATGTGCCCTCCGTATGATCTACGTCCTGTACTAGAAAGTACAGCACCTAGAATCATAGGGGGGAAATTTATGTAGAGGGCCGATGCCCGTCTACATCATCTGCATATCAAAATGCAGATGAGGGGCACATTTGCATATGTATATGTAAATAGGATAATTTGTGATTTAATTATTTGCTTAATATTAGCATATTCTGTGCATACTTATTTGATATTATTAGTATTGATGTGTGAAACACCTAGCCTAGTACGTAAATATTAATACAATATTGTATTATATTGTATTTATTTAATTGTGTTTACTCCATTTATAAGCTTATAAAATGTACTAATGGGTTGCAGATAATTACTTCGTTGTTGCATTATGCATAACTATCAGGGGATGATGGAAGATAATGAATATAAAGCAGAGATGAAGAATTAATTAAAGAGGAGATGAGGAGAATCTATAAGTTTCATACTTGATTTTCAGAACACTTGGATGAGAGCTAGAGCTGAAAAAAGTTATTTTTTTTTTCCGACTGACTGTCGCCTATACTACAGGTTGGGAGGTCTATCTCAACTCAACACGGAAAGAAACACCCAGAATAGAAACTAAATAAGTATCGTATACCCAGGAAGTAGCCTAGAGACTTCCGTTGGTGAATTTACACTGGGTTTGATACAATGTGTTGAAACACGGAGCTCGTATTGTTTTAAAATGTCATAAACTTTTTCACGTCTACATGTGAAAATATTGGTTTCTATACGTGTGACTTCCACTGCATCTAGCGTCAGCGTCTCTTCCTCCCCCCCTGTTCACCAAAAACCAGTAACCTGGCTAGCGAGCCTCTTGCTAGGTTCCCAGCAGGCAACACCAATTTGAAAATGTATACTTTAATTTGACTCATTTTCTGTGTTTAATATTAATATTTACGTACTAAGCTATAATCGTTCTTGGAAAGACCGCATAAAAATCTGTTTATTTTTAACAGCGTGTTTCCCTTATCGAGCAAGACACTTAGATCTTGTATTTGTGGAAATTAAATATTTACAATGATGTTTCCTTCAATCTCTCTCCAAGAAAGCATGGCTGCATTAGTAAGCAGACGGTTTGAACGACTGCCACAGTAATTGGGTAGAATGCTGCTTCTGGGAGAGATGTCAGTTAATAAATTGTATCAATATGTAATCTTTGTATGTTTAACTTTATTTTTATGTGTAATATCATAGGTTTCTGTATTTCATTCAGATGTAACTAGCAAAGGAAAACAAAAGTAGGCGGAAATCATCCATAGTTTCTGCTGTGAGCACTAAGCTTCTGTGTTGTCCGCTATCAGGGAGGGGCAGCACGTATCAGCCGAGAAAGGTAAAGTTGGCTACGGATGGTAGCTGGAAGAAGGGCATTGACACGGGAGACCACCCGCAATATTCGCCGCCAGGCATGAACCCTTTGTCAAAGGGTGGTGGAAGAAGCGAGTTTCTTCGTTTCCTGTGTTTTGCCCGAAACATATACTCGTTTTCCGTGGAGAACGGAGTAGTTGAAGCTAGACTCGAGTAGTAACAAGAGGTAGTTTTGCAGTGTTAAAGGAAGTCATCCGACTTCCAGTACAGAGTTCAAGACCCAGGACGCGGTGAGAACAATTTCGGTTCCCCGGGATTTGTCCTGTGAACTACAGTATCGCGAGTGAGTTGTACAAAATTCTTCAAAGAACATAAAATAGTACATTGATAAACAGTGTATAACTTAACCTATTTTAATTATACGTCAGTGGTGCTATTCTCTTCAGTGATAATGGAAATTTAAATTCTAAATCATTCTTAACATTCATCAATCTCTGAGTGCTTAGGACTCTCAGTGGAGATCATTTACTTTAATATCTCTTCACAACCCCAGTGTTAATATGGGACAATTGCAGTTTCCGCAATATGGGAGAAATATAGATTGTTACATATCTCAATTAGAGATATAATGCCAAGGCTAGTGACGCTATTATACTAGGCCTGTCCTTGGACATTTTAGCACAAGGCTTACAAGTAACCATTTGCTTGTTTAAAATTGGAGCTACTGAACCTTCCTTCATAGAATGCTTAACATTCAGTGTACCTTATCTTCTAGCAGAACATTTTCACGTGGTGGAATGATCATCTTGGAGGAGACTGTGTCAGCGAATTGGAACTTTGAGTACGTCAAGTAACATTTTTGGAACAGTGCGTCAGAATTTAAAATTTTCTTTATGTTTATCTTCACTCTGTGGTTTAAGTAACAAATAATAGTGAAATATGTTGCTTCGACATTTTAATACATCTCTCCTCTAGAACTGTTAGAGACGAGAAACTAGAAAAGTATGAGGAGATAAATAATTCTGTAAATTTTCTATATAAGTTTTTTTTTTATTCTAAAGGTCAGACAGACCTTTTCAGGTTATCAGTTTATTCTCATTCATTTTATTTTTTTTTGTGTGTTAAATATCAAATATATCAAATATTAAGTATCGTGTCTCATGTGATAGTGCACTACAAAGGTGATAAGAATTGGTGTATAATGAGTGATATTATCTCATCTACTATGGGTGAGATGCCTGTTTTCATCATGGAAAATAAATCTGTCAACTCTTACCGGAACAACTGTGTATTCAATTGCTGTAGGGTGAGTACCTGCACTAATGTCAATTTTGTTTCAGGAGTGTGATTCAAGGAGACAGTTTCCCCTTGATTGTGTATGTTGACCATCTCTCTGCATGGGGCTCAGAGAGAGAATACTGCCCAAAAGAACAACTAACAACCATGAAATAGTGAGATCATTTACAGGCTGCTACCTGTAAAAAAAATTTAAAGATAGTATATATATATTTTTTTTTTAACATATTTGACACGTATTACAGACTCACTATTTATAGCATCCTTGAGCATGGTTGTTATGCAGATGACACTGAGATCTGCTGTTCTACAAAAGTAATTAATATTTGCTCTACCGAATTCATAAGAGAGTGGCGGCCCTGACAGGAGAGAACCTAATCTCCAAGAGGGAATAAATAACTACGGTTATAGTATTTTTGATATTTGCAGTTTATGTAAATCTTCCGTTAATTAAATATTCCCAGCCACTCTCCTTCAACATTTTTTTTTATTTTATTGTGTTGGTGTCATTAGGTAAATAGTAGCTTCGGCTCTGGCCACCTAGCACCTCACATAAGTTATGTTCATTTTCTTGGAGCTCTATCGAAAATGAAAAAATAAATAAATAAATAATTAAATAAATAAATAAATTCAAAATTGCACTATAGATATGTGGACACTCCTTTTTTTTTTACCACATAGTAGTGACGCAAATACACATTTTGGGTTACGAAATATTTGGATCTTTTTAGTCCAAGTCGATGAATTAAACCAAAATTATATTTTCGGAAGAAATATTGAAAAATTTGTTGTGTCAAAGGGAATGTAATTTTGAGAGAATAATAAGTATCATCTGTACTTTCTATAGAAAAAAGATCATCTTTTGTGTTTCTAATTCCTATTAGTGCTAGTGGTATAAAGTATATAGTGCATAGAGAACGGATGCTGAGCTATGCCCCCTCTAACTTCTGATCGGAAATGACTAAAACGCTCAAATTTGTGTTTCTGAGCCTCACTAAAGTATCTGTTTTCATGTTGTCACTTTATATTGTTGTTGTTGCTCCAAAATTCAAAAAAAGAAGAAGAAGAAAGAAAGAAAGAAAGAAAAGAAAACAATACATATCAATCTCCAAAACAGATGTGACCATTACAGCCTTTTGAAGCTCCAACGCTACATCAAGATTGTTGTGTTGTCTGCATTCCAGGGTCTGAAACCGCTACAAACAAAATCAAATTTTGCAAGCAATTACAAACAATCGTGAACTGAGTCTACTAAAAGGAGTGAAAACAGAAAAACACGACCCTTGTTTGTGATTGCATTCCTTTTTACACCCGGACATTGTTTACAAGAATATTTTTGTGAAATTTTACAGCTGCTAAGGAGCGTGAAGCAGCAAGGAAGTGCAGCCACGTAAACACATGCCGGGACAGAAGTAAGTCGAAATACAAATCGAAATTTTCACCACTTGTGGAGGAAGCATATTTCTTGCTGGAATTCAAATATTGTTAGTATTCCACTGTGCCTTTTTGTTCCACACGGTTTAGAACTTTATATATATCTCTGGTTATTATCATTCACATAATCGACCGTCTTGCTCGATTTTTCGCTTTCAGGTGGAATGACTCTATATGGTTGAGGACTAAGCTTTCGAAAAATAAGGGGGAGAAGAACAGTTGTTTAACTGAAAAGTTAAAATGACTTCATTAAGTTATATTTTAATTAATAAATGACTGGTAGATTGACTCTGTCCTAGCTATTGAAGTAGACAAAGTATTTTTCCCTCTCGAATCTCAAACTTTTCCAGACACAGTCCGCTATATGGATCCGCCATTTTGAATTTTTAAATTTTAATGTCAAATTAGTAAGTTTGTAATCAACAAAGTCAAATGCACCAATGTACCAAGTCCAGTTCGTCAATTTTACTTTTTCCAAATTTGGTCCTCCATTTTTTTTATTTGATGTCAAATTGATAATTAACAAGATCAAAAGACTCATTATAGCAATTTTTTGTCCATTTTTACTGATTTTGAATTATGACTACGTTTCAAGCATTTGATCCATAGTTTATCGATCTCTATGCCTCGCCCTTTTGGACCGTCGCTCTAATGGCTGTCGCTTTCTTTGTGCGTCGCCTTTTGACCCGTCGATCTCTTGGCTAACGCTCTCCTGGTCGTCGCTCTTTTGCCATCACTCTCTTTGCTGGCGCTCTGCTGTCGGTACACCCATGTTTATTACAAAACTCGATCCTGACATTATTAACTATCTTCTCTTCAATATGTATGATGGTACTTGCAAAAGAATACCATATCAATATCACAAATGTAAACTATGCGAGACCGCGAGAAGTCTCGCGAGACTTCTCGCGCGAGACTTGCTGAAGTCTCGTCTCGCGTTCTCGTCTCGCAAAAGATATCAGGTCTCGTCTCGCGTTCTCGTCTCGCAAAATATTATAAGTCTCGTCTCGCGTTCTCGTCTCGTTTGCGAGACGAGACGAGACGAGACTTCTCGCGTTCTCGCGTCTCGCGCCCATGCCTACTTAGATGATTGAAATCAACGCACTGTATCATGTTCCGTAAAGATATCATCGGATTGTTCACTATTATCATTTGGTCTTCTCATTGAATGCACAGTTCAACAGATTCAACTTAATCGACCAATCCATACAAACATTGGTGGGAACACACGCTTTCTTTCTGAATTTCACGAATACTGGAATCAACTTACTTCTTTCTACAGGAACTAATGTCATGTACGTACAAGCGTACGGGTATGTGTACGTTCGTATCCTTAAATGTTGTTAATAAGCCAAGGGGAAAAGAATATTCACGAAACTCTTCGTAAACCGGATTGTTCGTTCACCGAGGGATTCGTAAACCGAGAGGCCACTGTGTTATACATATTGAAACAGTAGGTTAAAATGTAATCAAATGACTCATTCCTTATTGTGTTTAAAGATCGTGTAAAATCCTGAATTGCTAAGGATTATATTTCATTTGTGTTATAATTTTACAGATAAATTTAATTTTTAGTTTACTCTTTGATGAATACACCTAGTTTTTTCTCTTATGTCAATGCAAAAATTTGTTTTTCTTCTAGTATGTTCGTCTCTCTAAATAGAAACCATCGCTATCGCAGATATTTTCTGCTTTATTTTCTTTAGTAGGGAAGCAACCCTTTCCTCCCAGGATCCGCATTTTGATACATTTTTTTACATGAATATAGGGGACGAGAAATTCAAGGGAGAGGGAGGGGAAAGATTTTATTTAATCAAAGTTACTTATACGGCAATGAAAATTACTGATGAGAGATTAATTTTAAATTATTCAACTCAGGGGTGTCATTTAGGGCGGGCAGGGGGAGGCATTTGCCCCCCCTGAGTTTGAGATGTATATAGATTTTGTCAATAGAATAGTAGTAAATCAGAGAAAAATGCGAAATTTTACTTATATCAAGGGGTCTTGCCCCCCCCCCAAGCAAAATCTGAAATGACGCTCCTGATTCAACTTGGTAGAATGTAAAGGATTATTATAGATTTTAAGTCTAGTGAAGCTTTGTGCATTGTTTCTGCATTTATACTCCAGTTTTTCACTAAACATACCTCCTGGTTTTTAATGTTGGAATCTCCTGATAGTTTTCAAGGCTGGTAGTGTTAAAACACCAAACAAAAGGGAAATAGTTTGCTTGAGAGAAAACCGATACTGGACAGTTTTTGAGACAATGAGCATTGTTAAAACTGCAACGACTTGAGCACAAAATTAAAATATGAAATTATTTTATATTTTGTTAATTTCTCTGTTTTCCCCATAATTAATATTTAGGATATACCCTAGGGTTTTTCCCCGACCACGAGGGAATTTATTCTTTGTGTAAAACAATTATTATTGACGCTTATTGTACAACTTTATTAACTACAGTAAATATATTAAATACTGTAGTAAGTGAGTA
Source organism: Thermobia domestica (assembly GCF_964235325.1). Lineage (NCBI taxonomy): Eukaryota > Metazoa > Arthropoda > Insecta > Zygentoma > Lepismatidae > Thermobia > Thermobia domestica. The sequence goes on along the minus strand of NC_137458.1, from coordinate 238,972,975 downwards.
AGCAAATCTAATTAATATCTTTCGACATGTATTTCGAAGAACCGAACCCCTTTCGGAAATCCAGGGAGGGGAAATTTCCCCTTTTGTTCCCCTATGCGAGTGCCCATGCTTAGTACTATACTATAAACTACCGTAATACATAATCTGGCGTCTCTCAATTAAAAATGGACGAAGTCTGCGGACCATTAAACCATCACGAGCCTGCCTGCATTACTGGCGCTAAAGTTATGCCACTGTTAAAATTCCATTTTCTGCACTATCACCCAAGCTCCCTTCCAAAAAATTTTGTCCGAGGTGAAAAATCAAAATGTCAGAGGACTGGACTGGACAGCAAGATAATTGTTCTTAGCTCTGTAGTAAACAATACAGAAAGATAGCAGTGATGCAAGTATAAATGTAGTCCCTTGTGATTAAAAATAGGAGCACCCTGTCACACACTCAATGCTACGGGTTCCAGCAGCAATGCTTCTTGCAAGTGGAAGTGTAAATTTCTCTCTTTATTTCAGTTTTTTAAAATTAATTTTCTACAGATGCATTTATATTACTTGACGCTGACTAGTATCTTATTAATATCCTCCAATAAGATAGAACATACACAGTACACGGAGCACATAGTTAGCAGCATCAAGAAGACGGCAACTTCTCAATCTGTGAATTTATTCGTCACTTTAACCTGTTCGTGCTGTGTTTACGTTGCGTTGTCCAAGATATATACAGGGTGACCGCGTGACTATGTTACAAAATTTAAGGGATGATTCCTGACACGGAAACAAGAAAAAAGTTCAAATAAACTTTTGTCCAACGTACATAATTTCGGAGCTACAAGGTGCCGAAAGCGTGGGAAACTGACATTCAAAGCTCTATAGCTCGACTATGGTGAATGATAGAGCTAATGCGGCATGATCACGTCAAAGACACCGAAGCTGCTGTATTCAAAAATGCTTAGGTCGAGATCGTGCAATTCGTGCACAAGGGATTCCCCAAAGGAGCGTAGGGATTCCCGGATAATCTGTCAAGAAAGATGAGTCGAAAAGGATACGGATGAATAGCTGTCCCAACTGCTAGCAATAATGCGTCTGTACTAAGTCGATATCTCGCACAAGCACAAAATGGCGAACAGTTTTATACGTGCCATGTGTGGTTGCATAACGCGCACTAAATAAGAGTGGGGAAAATATGAAAGGAAAATGTGAATAATTTAGTACAAATGGTAAATACATGATAGTACACTGTCCTGTTCATTGTACGTATAGACGCGTTTAATAAAGGGAATAATCATGAAACGTACTAAAATGTTGTACAAACACCACACTATCATTGTTTTCTTTCATGTAGTTTTGTCATTGAAAGCAAGTAAAACTAAGGGGAAAAACCGGCGGATATGGGTGCTTTCTTCCAGGCAGAAACTTTATTTCATTTGATGATACGAGCCGAGGATACTTTTTACGAGAGGGGGATTTTTCCGCCATCCCATGTTAATTTGACCACTGCCAGAGAACAACAGTAAAATATCCGTTTCTTATCATTAGCCGTAATGTGCGTTACCCGAACATTGAAAAAGAACAAGGAAAAACAATTTATCAGGACGTTTGTTTTAGTCGCTGCTTCCGATGTTTTGCAGGACTAATTCCGAGATTTTGTCTAGAATGCTTAACATGTCGTATTGTTATCGTTTAGAAGATATTTTGTTTTCACAGACGGTGCTATCACCTGAAGTACACCACAGTTTGCAGGTTCGATCACAAGCATTTGTTCTTCCTTCTGTCGTAGAAAACAATCGAAGGTAAGGAAAGTATAAGACAACCCTACTAGAAGGTGTTGTGGAAGGTGGAAGGTCATTCTTCATGTGGTTTTGTTCGTAGCGTACGAGTTCCTTAGTGCAGTTTCTGCTTTGCTTGTTCGAATGTGAGATCAAATGGAGTATTCGATAGCAGAACTTGCGCACATGATATTTGTATAAGGTCAAGCAAATGGCAACAGTCGACAAGCTAATAGGTTATATCGACTGAAGTATCCAGAAAGAAGACATCCAGCTCATACTATGTTTGCCAGACTTTTTCAACGCTTACGAGACACGGGGAATTTACAACCTCAATACTACGACCAAGGAAGACGAAGAACCACAAGTACTCCGAACTTTGAAGAACAAGTGCTTGACCGTTTCACCCAAGACCCAACAGTAAGTACCCGGAAAGTAGCACGTGAAAGGGGAGTAGCACAAGATACTGTTTGGAAAGTAGTACACGAGCAACAGTTACACCCCTATCACCCGCAGAGGGTTCAGGCCTTACGTCCAACTGACTTTCAACCTCGCGTTCGGTTTTGAGAGTGGTTTCTCCAACGCTCTGTAATTGATCCACAGTTTGCTTCCTACCTGCTTTTCACCGACGAAGCTTGTTTTACGAAAGACGGGATATTTAATAGTCACAATAGTCATGTATGGGCAGACGAAAATCCTTATGCAATTGTGGAAAGGGGCCACCAAGACCGATTCGCCATAAATATGTGGGCGGGTATTATCAGTGATCAGATAATAGGTCCATATTTACTACCACCGATTAACTGCACCAGTGTATACGAGATTCCTGCGAGACATACTTCCAGAGTTATTAGAGGATGTCCCTCTCGGTGTTCGTCAACGGATGTGGTTTCAACATGATGGCGCCCCAGCCCACTTTTCAGCTAGTGCTCGAGAGTATTTGAATCAAGCGTTTCGTGACAGATGGATTGGAAGAGGCGGTCCTTGTAATTGGCATGCACGTTCCCCAGATTTGAATCCACTTAATTTTTTCTTGTGGGGTCATGTCAAAACACTTGTCTATGAAACGTCTATAGACAACGCAGAAGAACTTAGCACGAATACTCGCTGTCTGTGATACTATAAGAACAGATCCTGGGTTGTTACAGCGGATGCGTCAGATCTTACTGCGACACTAACGCCTGTGTTGAAGTAGAGGGACGCCATGTCCATCACCTATTGTAGGATAATTGGGAGATTTGTCTCGTTTACAGGTAATTGATGATGTTCTTGGCTGCATTCAATCCTGCTGTAAAATGTTGATTGAAGACATTATTCCCATTCTTGTGACTTTTGTTTTTAGGAAACAACCTCTTTTGCATTATGGTTGTTTCGCTCAGTTTTGTTTATTTGTTTTCAATGGCAACAATACATGGAAGAAAGACTAATAGTGTGATCCTTTTACAATATTTTAGAACGTTTCATGACTATTGCCTTTTATTAAATGCGTATGTTCAATGATAGGACAGCGTAATATCATGTATTTAACATTTGTACTAAATTATTCACATTTTCCTTTCATGTTTCCCATTCTTATTTAGTGCGCGTTATGCAACCACACATGGCACGTATAAAACTGTTCGCCATTTTGTGCTTGTGCGAGATATCGACTTAGTACAGACGCATTATTGCTAGCAGTTGGGACAGCTATTCATCCGTATCCTTTTCGACCCATCTTTCTTGACAGATTATCCGGGAATCCCTACGCTCCTTTGGGGAATCCCTTGTGCACGAATTGCACGATCTCGACCTAAGCTTTTTTGAATACAGCAGCTTCGGTGTCTTTGACGTGACCATGCCGCATTAGCTCTATCATTCACCATAGTCGAGCTATAGAGCTTTGAATGTCAGTTTCCCACGCTTTCGGCACCTTGTAGCTCCGAAATTATGTACGTTGGACAAAAGTTTATTTGAACTTTTTTTCTTGTTTCCGTGTCAGGAATCATCCCTTAAATTTTGTAACATAGTCACGCGGTCACCCTGTATATAAGGACATGCAAATTTCATTAAATAATGATCTGTAACACACAATGTACATCTGAAAGAGAACTATTGTCGTTGGAATATATGGCACCATATAAACAAACAATCAAAAGCTGGTAGATAACGTTCGATGTAGAGCACTGTTAAAATATGAAGCAAATTTATATCACATCTTAAGCACAGTTCAAACTACTTTTTCTGGTAGAATTGAACATTTGTAAAGGTCAGAACAAATTTCGCTTGATGAATGAATGCCAACTCTAGCAGCATTTTGAAACATCAGTTTCACATGGGTATCTCTTCTGTTTGGAGTCCCCCTGCAAAAAGAAAAGAATATTTTTAGAACCATCTGTCATTTGCTAACAGTATTTAGAGAGTATCCAAGCGCCACCTTCAAATGCCATTATGTTTCTCTCATGCTTTAGTAATATTTATTTAATTTCATATTAGTAGTCAACAACTATCGATCCATATTGATTATACTATACATAACGTGTATTTTATTTATTTATTTATTTACTAAAAATATTACAAATGCAGCGAAAAGGCCAATTTACACTGAAATGTTAACAACAAAGGAATAAACTTTTAACGTAAGTTTGCAAAGGGTAATGTATTAAAGGAATCCCAGCATTTGCCTGGTGGAACTGAAAAATCACCATTCAGGATGTTGGTATCGCAATTCGAACCTAGGGACTCCCGATTACGAAGAGCCAACGCTAACTACTAACCCACGTTCTCTCGGTAATTTGATCAAATTCTTTTACTGTAATTATTTTTGTAAAATATTTATTATTTTTATGAAGCAAAGGGTGTAGTTTCTACTTTGAAAACTATCTGTACATTATGTTTAATCGACAGCTAATAGTTTACGTTCTGGAGTAAACGCATGAAGACTATCTGGATGAGTAAATGTTTTATTATATTTTATTTTAGCAATGTTTCATTAAAGCTTCATCATATCGCCTGTTTATTGCAAGAACGACAATAACTCAAAATCCCTAACTTTTCAGGAGAAGCGTTTAAAGTTTCGAAGCGCAATGAAAACAAATGGGCGCAAGAACGACACAAAGTGCCCTCTAGCGCCCAGTTTTGGAATCACGTCTGTGATTTTTTTTTACCAGCGGTAGACATCAACACTAGCTTACATTTTCCAGGGGTGCCCACAAAGGGGGGGCTATGACGCAAACTGCGTCATTGAAATATTTGGGGGGTTAAAAATCTATATAAATATGTTTGAGAGGGTGTAAAAATTAATCGAAAAGATTTTTTTCATGGAAGAACACCTACGGATAGACAATTGAGGGGGGTGCGTCATGGATATGAGGGGGGCACCACTGCATTTTCTACCCATAAGTCAATAAGGGCGATTTTTGAGTTATGTCGTTCTTGAAATAAATATTCGATATGTTAATTAAAGTGCCAAATATTTAAAAGTTTCCCTTTCAGATTATGACAGTGAAAAGAAATAATGTTTTTTCTTTTCATAAAATTCTTGATAATTTTTTACATTATGAAGTATATAATAGTAATTATTTGCAAATATTGAGTTAAACTACGCGTAGAATGAAGCAAATAATACCAAGTAACATTTCTGGAACAAAATATTATTGTTTAACGAATCGACAGATACAAGATTTAAGGACTGTGGGCCTTATGCATAGTCGTTTTGACGCTTGATTAGTGCCCTACTAAAGAGCTCGACTAACATATGTTTCCTGCAGTAGTCAGGCCTTTAGTATGACACTAATCATACGTCAAAACGACTCTGCATAAGGCGGTATGGGTCTTGAACTGATGATTTTCGAAAAAGTGAAAAAAAGTAGATGTTACATGCTATCAAACTACTTTACGAAATTGAGTCGAAATGTTGCTACTTGGTAAGTGCATATGTGCAAATCACTAACAAAATTGTTTCATGAATTTTGGGGCTTATTTCTATTTTGTTCATTGTTTATACATAAAATGGAAAACCCTTCATATTAGAGTGTGTTATGTGTAGGAGGCGCATGTATTTGGTCTAGGAATTAATTCGTGCGGGTAGACAAGAGATGGCGCAACGAACGGAGCGTCCCACAGTTCCGTGTATTCACACATGTGTTGCAAACCCCTGTCATCGCGTATCGTTCGTAGTATAGGGCAGTGGATTAAAGCGTCAACAACACCAGTTTGTAGTTAAGTGAACATGGCGCAATTTGTGCCTGATAAAGTGTTTTTGCGGGGTGTCCTGCTGCATTACTTTAACATGCAGAAAAGTGCAACTGAAAGTCATCGTATTTTGGTGGAAGTGTATGGTGACCATGCTCTAGCTGAGCGAACGTGTCAGAAGTGGTTTGCACGGTTTAGAAGTGGTGATTTCGGCTTGGCAGACCAAGAGCGAGCTGGACAGCCAAAAAAATTTCAAGACGAAGAATTGACAGCATTGCTCGAGCAGGATTCGTGTCAAACGCAGGAACAACTTGCAGCAGCATTAGGCGTTGATCAAACAACAGTCTCCAAACGCTTGAAAGCCATGGGAATGATTCAAAAGATGTCACATTGGGTTCCACATGAATTGAAAGACAGAGACGTTGAAAGACGAAAAACCATTTGCGAATTGCTGCTTCAACGACAGAGCAGAAAGGGGTTTCTGCATCGAATTATTACGGGTGATGAGAAGTGGATCCATTACGAGAACCCTAAACGAAAAAAGGCCTGGGTGAAACCAGGTGAACCAGGTCCATCACAACCAAAACGAGATATTCACTGTGCAAAGGTTATGCTGTGCATATGGTGGGATATGAAAGGTGTGGTGTACTATGAGCTGCTGCAACCGGGTGAAACTATGAATGGAGAACGTTATCGACGACAATTAATGCGTTTGAAGCAAGCTCTGGCCAGAACACGACCAGAATGGGAGAACAGACATGATAAACTTATTGTTCAACATGATAACGCTCGCCCACATGTCGCAAAACCGGTCAAAACCTATTTAGAAAATGTCGGATGGGAAGTTTTACCCCACCCGCCGTATTCACCAGACGTTGCTCCTTCGGACTACTACTTGTTCGATTGCATGAACAACGATTTGATTGGACAGCATTGCTCGAGCAGGATTCGTGTCAAACGCAGGAACAACTTGCAGCAGCATTAGGCGTTGATCAAACAACAGTCTCCAAACGCTTGAAAGCCATGGGAATGATTCAAAAGATGTCACATTGGGTTCCACATGAATTGAAAGACAGAGACGTTGAAAGACGAAAAACCATTTGCGAATTGCTGCTTCAACGACAGAGCAGAAAGGGGTTTCTGCATCGAATTATTACGGGTAATGAGAAGTGGATCCATTACGAGAACCCTAAACGAAAAAAGGCCTGGGTGAAACCAGGTGAACCAGGTCCATCACAACCAAAACGAGATATTCACTGTGCAAAGGTTATGCTATGCATATGGTGGGATATGAAAGGTGTGGTGTACTATGAGTTGCTGCAACCGGGTGAAACTATGAATGGAGAACGTTATCGACGACAATTAATGCGTTTGAAGCAAGCTCTGGCCAGAACACGACCAGAATGGGAGAACAGACATGATAAACTTATTGTTCAACATGATAACGCTCGCCCATATGTCGCAAAACCGGTCAAAACCTATTTAGAAAATGTCGAATGGGAAGTTTTACCCCACCCGCCGATATCGAAACATGGGTCTCTGACTGGATCGCTTCCAAGGATGAGGACTTCTTTCGCCACGGAATCCGTACATTGCCTGGCAGATGGTCGAAAGTGGTGGCTAGCGATAGACAATATTTTTCTTAAGGTATTTATGTATTTTGTGTTTGTACTACAGCTTCAATGTGTGCGTACCAACAGCACGAATTAATTCCTAGACCAAATAAAAAAGGACGATTTTTTATTCTGGATTGGCAACATTGATGAAGTTGAGTATGCTCTAGTATTATGTGTTTTCAACAGAAAAAAATCGTCCTAGTGGAGTTGCATGTGTGAATAGCAGTAAGGTAAAATGGGTGTTGCAATACAAAATCCCACCAGATGTGAAGTGAGATCTGTCGTATGATTTTTGTAAGCCAAAAGATAGAATGTAACTGACATCCATCAGGAATTGTGTACCATATATGGACCGACAGTATAAAGTGATAGGTAGATCAGGCAATGGGGAGTTTTGAGAAGGGCGTGCAAATATTCATGAAGATGAGTATAGTGTAAGGCCTAGTATTTAGACGGACGGTCTGGTGGAACGCGTTAATGAAAAGTGCGATATAATCACTGGTTCACAATAGCTGAACTCAGCAAAGTTTTTTGCAGTGTCTGTGAATACAGTTCAGTGTAACTGACAAGTTGGGTTATCACAAACTTTGTTCGTAATGGGTGCCAAAAATGCTGATAGATACTCACAAACAGCACAGCTGCATGTGGTCTTTCGGCCTGCTAAGGGAAGGATATGATACCACTTTTCTCACATAGTGTGTATTCGCCAACAGTCTAGACTAAAAATAATTTGCTACTGCGTAACGACCATTTCCTTTTTAACCAACCTTCTCAACCCCTGAGTCGGAGTCATGGCAATTCCGAGAGAAGACAAGAAGATGATGACTTGCGCAACGGCATTTTTGAAAGAGAATCTTACCTCAGGAGGATGCAGTTCAGACGAAGGAGTAATAGATAATATGATATAGAACATTGAAGTGACTTACTAATTATAAAATTCAATTAACTAGTATTGACATTGGTTTTAAATCTTTAAATAATTTCTTCAATTTCCAAACACACTAATTTATTAACAAAGAATTTAGTATTTACTATCACATTCTTACGACAAAGCTGGACATCACAGTAGATTTTAAAATTTATTAGACTATCCAATTGTTAGGAAAAAAATCAAGTTACAATTCGAATTATTATATGCTTACTTAAAGCTGTCTTAATTAACCTTTGTCAGCATTTACTGAATTACCACCACAATTCATCCTGAATAGGCTAGAATGTAAATTCCACAAGAATAGTTTCAAATAATGAAGTAATTGAACTCCGAGTACAAATTCAGTTAATCTTCCAACCACTCTCTATCACTCCGTGAAACACTGGGTTTGTAATTTCAAATTCTATTGCCACAATCGACTGCTTGACAATCTTTCGTTACGTCGATGTTTGAAACACTGATAAACCTTATAGTACATTTCACAATACATATATTAAACAGTAAACAGGATAATTTTACGTTTTGTCCAGACAGGTGTCCGTCAGCATAAGAGCAACTGTTTCCTGACTCCGTTCAGGTGCTCCCAACAAATAAAGGAAAGAACAGAGGAATTATCACTTACTCATCTCCGTTCGGCAGCTTCAAAACAGGAGCGCACTTTAACATCAACTTTATTATAATCACATCAAATCAGAGACATACTTGAAACATTGAATACAACTTCCGCACGATCAGAATCCCGTTTACCAATTTCAGAAGAAAAGCTTTGAGATCAAGGCTTTGGAGATGTCGTGAACGGCCGAAACACTCGACAGGACAACCACAATAGCAGTCTATTAGGTTAGCGAAACGCTTTGTTCCCTCATTGGTGGACATTTATGGACAGGGTGGACAAGTGGACGTGGATTGACAAAATCGACATTAAATAGATCCAGATGAACATTAGATATGCTGACAATAGATAATTAAATTGATTCAACTTTGAGACCTCACTAGACTATCTAGGAGATAATTACGTCGACATCAGTTAATGCCAACCTTGACTGGACACGGGCGGACGGTTTATTAGTCCAGACATACAGATGGTGATCAGAAAAATGGAAACACCTGTAGTTGACAACACGTCAGATGTATGGGTTGGCAGTGGTGTCGTGGCGCCCGCAGCGACGGACCGCTGGTGGTGCTATGTTAGGTCGGTCTCCATACTACGTCAGGCGCAGTGGAACAGCAGTGTCCAGTGGCTGCAGCAGACGGAGGTAGTGTAAAATGGGAGACCTCTCAGATTTTCAAAGAGGGCTGATTGTTGGTGCGCGGTTATGTTGAGTGAGTGTGACGGCAGTGGCTACTGTGTTAGGTGTGTCGCGTGGGACAGTGTCGAAGGTGATGACGGCCTACACAACACACGAGAAAACCACATCGGGGAAGCGGAACAGTGGGCGGAAGAAAATCATGAGTGACAGGTCACGCCGGGTATTAAAGCGCATTGTCACACAGAACCGTCGTGCCACTGCGGAGCAAGTGACGGAGGAACTCAATCAGCACCTCCCCCACCCTGTTTCGACAATCACAGGCCGCCGCGAATTACATGACATGAACTTACGGGGTCGTGTTGCACGGGCCAAACCGCTCATCAGGGACCATAACGCTTTCGCACGCCGCAAATGGTGCCGCGACCATGCAACTTGGACCGTTGAGAACTGGAAACGTGTGATATGGTCGGGTGAGTCATCCTTCATCCTATTCCCAACCACGGGCCGTGTTTATGTGTGGAGAACGCCCAAAGAAGCTTATGATCTGCAGTGTCTCCGCCCACTGTGAAACATGGTGGCGGCTCGGTGATGCTGTGGGCCGCCATATTATGGTTTTCATTGGGTCATGTGGTCACGCTTAGCGGACGAATCACTGCCGACGATTATGTCGCAATTTTAGGAGACCACTTGCATCTTATGGTCCGGATGTTGTTCCCGGACAATGACGCCATCTTCCAGGATGATAATGCACCCATTCACACAGCTGGCGTTGTTGCAGCGTGCTTTGAGGAACATCAGGATGAAGTTCAACACCTCCCCTGGCAAGCCCAATCCTTAGATCTCAACATAATTGAACATCTGTGGTCCGTCTTGGAAACACGACTCAGGCGACGATTTCCACCTCCATCCTCTCTCAAAGAACTGGCCGATGCCCTGCACGAGGAATGGTGTAAAATTCCACTTGCTACCACTCACGACCTCTATGGCTCCATCCCACGTCGCATCAAGGCTGTTCTGAAGGCGAAAGGTGGTCCGACACCATATTAATCTGGTAAGTTGACGGATCAGGTGTTTCCATTTTTCTGATCCGTCACTTGCTCCGCAGTGGCACGAGGGTTCTGCGTGACAATGCGCTTTAATACCCGGCGTGACCTGTCACTCATGATTTTCATCCGCGAACTGTTCCGCTTCCCCGATGTGGTTTTCCCGTGTGTTGTGTAGGCCGTCATCACCTTCGACACTGTCCCACGCGACACACCTAACACAGTAGCCACTGCCGTCACACTCACTCCACATAACCGCGCACCAACAATCAGCCCTCTTTGAAAATCTGAGAGGTCTCCCATTTTACACTACCTCTGTCTGCTGCAGCCACTGGACACTGCTGTTCCACTGCGCCTGACGTAGTATGGAGACCGACCTAACATAGCACCACCAGCGGTCCGTCGCTGCGGGCGCCACGACACCACTGCCATCCCATACATCTGACGTGTTGTCAACTACAGGTGTTTCCATTTTTCTGATCACCATCTGTAAGCATGTCGCAGTACGTACGGCACAACTCAAAATTAAAAATATTTAAAATCAATATTACCGCTTTGAACATTGGCGTCGCAGCTAGACCAAGAGGCTCAACTGCAAAATGTCGAAAGCGACCTCTTAAAGGTAAATCAAAAGGTAGAACAACCGCAGAGTAAACTGCGAAAGCTACCTGAGATGATGAATGTTAATAGTAAAAATATAACTTCAATCAAGGAGGGTTATGAAACTACTAGTACCATCCTTGAATTAGTTTGTCACGAACATAGAAGCTTGACGAAACGAGTCTCGGTCCTCCACCAAAGACACGAGCTTCGTTACGATCAACTCCAAAGGGAAATGAATGAGGCTAGAGTCAAGTCGAGATTTTGAAAAGATTAGGGCGTTTTAGAGTTGCCTTCGAGGCGGAGATGAAGTTTGGATTCAGTCCGTTTCCCATGAATTTCGATCGTTCGATGATTGCATCCTATTGTTTAAAAGTCAGTATTGTAATGACAAAACAGAACTAATGCAAAAGAGATATATTCAATCTTTAAAGTATGATAAAAACAAGTATTCCTCATTACTTTCATTCTCTTGGTTCTTAGTCGAGACGTATTACAGAAAATCCTAATTTTCAAGAACTTTCCGGTTTAATCTTTGGAAGTCTACCTTATGATGATGTAAGATTGTTGTCTGTGAATCCAAGTCAGAACTTAGTTGATCTGATGAGTCAGATTGAAAAATTATTTTCGGTCTCCGCTCCTCGTACCGAATTTGAGCCTCCTTCTAAGAAGAGATCGTTTGTTAGACAGGCGAAGATTATAAAATCTTCGAATCAAAATTCTAATCAAGATAAAAAAGTTGACAGCAGCTGTCAGACTAAAAAGAGACACTTTGAGTATTCTCAGAATTCTAACAACAACTATAATAATTATAACCAAAACTCGTTTCGAGAAAATAATCGAAATCGACGCTTTCGAGGAAGGGGAAATCACTAACCAAATAACGGAAATCGATATAACAATAGTAATAACAGCAATCAAATGGAAGAAAACGATGGTTCCCGACAGATGTCTAGTAACTATAGTGAAGGTCCCATGAATTCGAGAGAACATATAAATGGTTCGGAAAACATGACTCGCAGCCCAATGAGTAAGGGGCAGGCGAGCTGCGAAGGACAAGATCCCTTACGAAGCATTTGTAGAGTAACTTCGCCGATTCCCTCTGGTTCTACGAATCCTTTTTTGGAATTCCATGTCAATTTTGTGGTAGATGACTATGACTGTTCCTCTTTTGAGTAATATTTCTCCCCGTCACCTATGATAAAAGGAAATATTGCTGGCATAGAATTAAGATGTACGGTGGATTCTGGAGTAGAGTTAAATTTGATAGACTGGAAAGTTTGGAAACGTCTAAAACAAACTTTCCCGCCTGCTAAATTACATCCATATACTAAACTTAGTTTGGGAGCCTTCGCAGAAAAGGAAAATTTTCAGGTGCAAGCATTGTAAACTTTTAATTTGAATTTTCAAGGGTATTTTTTCGAAACTCCCATATTTGTGATGAAATATCCGCGAAGCGACATTATTTTGGGATGTCCGCTCCTAGATAAATTTAATGGTGTCATTGATCGAAGCAAAAATGAAGTTAGGCTTCAAATTTCTTTCGGAATTGAAGTCTCTTTGCAGACGATAAAACCTGAACTTTTATTTGTCGGAATTTCTTCTAATCGTGTAGAAATTTCTACACCTACATCGCCCGCCCAAGTTATTGTGCATCTTAGTAAGAATACTTCTCCAGTTACCAGAAATCGACTAATGGAAGAAACTCAACAGATTGTGAGGACGTGTACAGATTTTCCAATGAACTCTGTTGAACATTGTCCATTCATGGATTCGGAGAATAATTTTTCAAAAGCTGATATTCAGGAATGTGTGAAGTCAAGGTCCGACTTAGATGAAAATTCAAAACAACGATTAGCAACTCTTCTTTCGAAATATCGATACCTATTTTCTGAGCATCCTAGACGAGTGCGTGCGCCACTCTACAAAATTCAATTAACGGATGAGATGCCGATAGTAGGACCTTACTATCCGGTCCCTCAAGCGCTTCAGCCTGCTTTCGAAAAGGAACTTCAAACATGGATCAAATTGGGACTAGTTAGAAAACAATCCTCTCCGTAACGGAATCCGATACACTGCGTGCGTAAAGAAGGAGTACGTCTAGTTTCGAACCTCCGAGCTTTAAATAAGAATGTACTAACTCCAAAGATTCAAGTAGAACCTATTGGTGAAATTTTGAATCGTGTAACTAAAGGTAAACACTTTAGTTCTTTTGATTGTTCTGGATACTATGGAATTGGATTAGATCTTACGTCGTATTTTTGTACTACCTATGTTACCTATGGTATTTTTGTACTAGCGTATTACCTATGGTTATAAAGAGCGCACCTTCAATTTTCCAAAATACTATGTATTCTTTCTTCGGTCAGACAACGAAATCCTTTGCCACTATTTATTTGGATGACATTTTAATTTCCAGTTTTTCTCGAGAAACACTTCTTGGAGAAATCCTTTGAAATCGTTGCTCGTGCAAATTTCTCGCTAAATTTTCAAAAGTGTCAGTTTATCCGGTCTGAAATACATTTCTGAGGGCATATCATCAGTGAAAACAATATCCGAGTAGATACCAGGCATAACGAACCTATTTGTTGTTTTCCGGTCCACAAAACTAAACACCACTTAAGAGCATTCTTAGGTTTGGTGAATTGGGTAAGGAAATATATAGCGAAATTTTCAGCTCTAACGTCTCCTTTATATGACTTGTTGAAGAAAGATAGAAAATTTGTCTTCTCCCCAGATCGCTTAGACCTTTTCTACAAACTTGTTAGTCAGCCTCCGGCTTTAAGCCAGCCTGACTCCACTTCCGTCTCATATCTTCTCAGATGCGAGTGGAGAAAATTTAGGAGGGTTGCTCGCGCAGTATCCTGAAAATGAATCGTCGCCAGTGGTTATTGCTTATGCTAGTAGGAGAGTCAAGCCTCATGAACTATCCTTATCTATTTTACAGCTCGAAGTAATTTCTATTCTTTTCCTTTGTGACCATTTCTCGCAATATATTTTACGACGACCGACAGTGGTGCATTGCGACAATGGAGCAGCTACGCACGCATTCACTATGAAAAGTTTAGACCCGAGGATCACTCGTATTTTATTAAAACTTCAACGATAAGAATTACTGTTTCAGCACTTATCGTTAGAGGATAATTTCATTGCAGATGTACTCAGTAGATATCCTCCTGATCTCCCAGGGGATAGTAAGCATCTCTGTCAATCTTTTGTCCAATCTTCACTTTTCCTTTCTAAATCGTGAAGAATTTCTCCACGGTCAATCCGAGGATATGTTTTGTCAGAAAATAAGGGAATCTCTCATAAATCCATCCGCGGTTTCGAAATTTCGAGAATATCAGGGTCTTTTATATCGCAAGAATATTCGAACTAATCAATGGGTCTTAGTTGTGCCACAACGTCTTGTTGATAGTATCGTCGAAGCCGTTCATTTACGAGGCCATTTTTGGCGTATACAAATGTCTGTCTCTGTGTCCCAAACTTTTCTATTGGCGTAATCAACAAAACTCTATAAAAATATATGTAAAGGATTGTACTTGTTGTGTTGAGACCAAATTCGCCAATCGAATTATCGCTAAAGAAACGTGTTAGATAGAAGCGCAAGCGCCTCATGAGAAATTAGGAATCAATTTGGTAGCGAACTTACCCTGTAGTAATGGGAACTATTATCTTCTGTCGATTATCGATATCTATTCTAGGTTTGTTGACTACTCACCCCTGCGCACTGCGCATGCTAAAGAGATTATCTCTGTCCTCAATAACAAATACTTTTATTATTCTTTTTCATACTCTCAAATCATTATATCTGATAAAGATTCTCAGTTTACCTCGCATCTATGGAAGTCTTACTGTCATAAACATAATATCAAACATCAACAAACGTCGAGTTATTCGCCGAATGCGAATGAAGTAACTGAAAGATCCCACAAAGAAGTTAATCGAATTCTTCGATTGGAGTGTAACACTCAACAAGCAAATTGGAGTATAGTCGTTAAAACGGCTTAAGATCTTCTCAATCATTCTACTTGCAGCAGTATTGGAAAAACTCCGGCTGAGTTATTTCTTTCATACGCAGCTACTGAAGTGTTTAAGCAATCGTTTCCTTGGCCTCCTGAATTACAAAAGGAAACGGAATCGAAGAAAAACATATAGTAACTTCATTATACAACCCTAATAAAGAACTCAAGAAAATGAAGAAAACGGGAAGAGAAGTGGAATTAAGGGAAGGAGACCTAGTGATGGTCAGAACTCATTACCTCTCTTCTGCTGTTAAGAAAGAAACCTGTAAGTAGTGGAATTGTTTTATTGGATCTTTTTTGGTTTATAAACTTCTAAAGAATTGTGCAGTATTGTATAGTTTGTCTGATGAATCAGTAAGTACACAAAACTTTCAGAACTTGAAGGTATTTGATTGTTCTGCCGACAAACGAAAGAAATTGTTAGCAAGGTATCCTAATCAGGATATAGTTTAAGTAATTTTACTTTGTTAAGCATAGTATTTATTATTGCGTCTTCATTCAGTTGCTTTGTGCAGTTCAAGTGTGTGTCTTACTTGTATCTTTTGTATTTCAAAATTTGATTAGATACTTAGAAATTTTTTTCAATGTGTGGGGAGAACTGTAATGTACTCTGGTCGTTACAAGTGAGAGGGAATAAAACCTAGATATCGTATGACATGGGGGAGTCGAAATATATGTCAATGCAATTGTGGTTGTCTTAAAACGAAGAAATTAGAACAAACAGTCAGTTGACAAAATTACAGAAACTGTGTTCAGAGTCCAAAAGTGTGATGCTTTAGGAATTATTGGAGCAAGAACAAAAAATTACAACAGATTGGTATTGCCATTGCTAAAGACCGGCAGAGAGGAATGTTATGCTCTGGAGTTGTTCTGATTTATGACAACGCCCGCCCCCCACACAGCTGCTTGCACTGTTGAGACAACACAAAGGTATCGATGGGAACTATTTAATCATCTTCCTTGCCCCAGAGATTTACTTCATTTTCTTCACCTGAAAAAAGTGGCTTGCATCGAAACGTTTATATGACAGTGAAATGCTGAAGTCATTAGTTCTGGACTGACTGCACGCTCAGGTGGCAGATTTTCACACAGAGGATATGGGAGCTTGAGCCACATTGCCAGAAATGTTCGAGGTTCATGGTGATTACGTCGAAAAATAGCCAAGGTATGTACTTGTATATAAATTACAATAAATTTCATTTACCATTTTCTTGTTTTTTTTTAAATATATATACCACCTCTCTTTTTTGACGTGTGACTCGTATAAAAACTACCACTATGTGAGATTTACGTTGCATTTCCGATAAGGCATAAGATTCCCTATTCCCGTAAATTTTGCTGCACCTTTTACACGTTTACGAAAGAAGAACATAATTTTGCAATAAAAGTTTCGGAGATTTCTTTTTTAATTATAACTTGCTTATTTTTTCTTTGTAATTTTTTTCTTCAAATGTTTTCTTCTTGTGTACATTTCTAAGAAAATATATGAAATTTTCCCTCGTGAGATAGAGAGTTATTTCTATTTATGTAATTTCTAAAGACATACAACACAACTTCTGGATATGAGTATACCTACTAAGTAACACGAAGTCTATTATTATATCAAATTTTATCAAGATCGGATTAGTATCGTGGATGACAAACCACATGTTTCAGTATGTCAAACCCCAAATGACAATGGTCAATAACTCAGGAACTAAAAGGCCTCGTGAAAAACAAAATATTTCGCATGTGTATAAGATCGTTTAATTCTATCACCACCCAAATTCTGGTCAAGATCGGACGAGTTAACCGAGAAAAAGTTAAATGAAGAATGATAATGAGCCATTTATACTTGAAAATATATGCGCCATTAGTCCGCGGCTCGAGCACCATTGAATTTTTACAGTCGAGCGACGATACAAGAGAATAAAGTATGGTGATCACGAAGAAAAAACCGAATTCGACTCTTATTTTTAATATTTCCTCGAATATGGCTCATGCGATTTTGTTGATGTCTCATAAACGTTTCATAACTAACCATACATAATATATAATAGAGTCACTTGTTTTAAAAAGTCCAAAAACAGTAGTACACTTTTGAGACTTATTTTTTTCGAATGAAGCTTTCAAAAAACATAATTTTGTTTGTATTTCATAAATAAACGTTTCCGTAATAGCTACAGCATAGATGATTAAATTTCGGAAATTAGAGTGGCTAAGATTAGTGCGATGGTCTCCACCTTTTATTCTACCTTTTGCTTTAGCCAATATTACTAAACACATTTGAAATACAAGGACAAACTTTCATTATTTAGTTCGAGTTTTGATCAATACAAAAAACACCTTTGTATTTTAAAAGTAATTTTACTGTTCATTTTATTTGTGCCCTCTTCATGGTCTTTCACTCTTCTGGGTGGAACCCTTCAGTCTTAGTACTATTGAATTTGTTAAAAACGTTAAAATACGAGGCTGGAGACGTTATGATTTATCTTAGTATCGAAGTGTGAGGACCCATTGAAAAAAATAATAAATCTCAGGCTAAGTTTGGAAGCACACAAAAAATTAGAAAATAAAAAATAGTGTAGAGTTTAGATCATACCATGTAATTATTTGAGACTTACAGAAGTATGAGAAGAAATATGCTTTCGAAAAGATTAAAGTTGTGCCCTCTATTTATTCTTGATGCCATATTGCACATATGCTTCAATGCACAGTCTTCATCACTCAGTCGATGGAGAGTCTGTTAAAAAAGATGGTAAACAATAGTATTTACAGTGGGAAAAGTACTAAAAGTCTTGGAATAGATATTTTTCTTCAGAATAAAAATTTCATTCTTAAGCATCTTCTTAAATGATTAGAGTAATTAATAAAATAAAAGGCACTTAATTCACAGTGGGTGTAAACAGTGTAGGAAGTATGAAGTACTGAACTTAAGCATACAATAGACTTATATTCTGAATGCATGAACCTTTAAGCCATTAATTTTATGTAACAATATTTTAAGTTCATGACACAGTTTCACATATACTTAGACATATCGAATGTAATTGATGTTATGTACTAGGCTGACCAAACGTTTTGCTTTTAAAGGAATTGTCTCATTTTTCAGAAAGTAGTCTGGCATCCCAAGAAAAATGCAGACTGTACGCAAAATGTTCCTTATTTTTCAAAAAAGAAACAAAGCGTCCTGTTTTACAGCGTTTGCGAACCGGTTCCAACTATGCCGGCGATGGAATTGGTGGCAATGTAATCAAATGTTAGTTTGCACACACCTTCCGACCAGGGAAAAAAGTCGGTGGAACTCCCGGGACCGGCAAATGCAGCCGGCCTAGCCGCCGACAATGTCGGTGTCGGCTCCGGCTCCGATTTTATCGGCGGCAATGCTTTCTTATGCGTGGATGCACACAGAGCAGGTAATGACGGAGCCGGCTTGCTGATAGGTTTCTTCAATCTAGCTATAGTGAGTGAGTGGCATGACGTTGTGTATTCTTGTTTTTTCCTGTATTTGAATTTTTTGTTTACTTCAGGTTTTTCTATTTTCTTTTTTTTCACATCACTTCAATACATAATGAAGAATTAAATTATCAAAATGGCTGTGAGGTGCCACAAATATAGCGGCTTGATATTTACATAAATTCTCAGCAAGGGGAATTCAGATCTTGTTTGAATTACCCAACTACGGCAACGCGGAAAGTGAGTTTCAAATATGTTATCTTCTACAGCCGAAACTTACTAAAACGATTTAAACAAAAGGGCCGTTGGATTCGTTTTGATAGAGAATATGACTTACCATACATGAAGCCATAATACAAAAGATCAACATGGCGGAAATGAACAAAATGAAGATATGAAGAAATTATGAATCTAGGACAGTTGCCCAGTGTTTATCCTGTTAACTATGCAACCCAGTATGTAGGGTATAAATAACCTTCATAATAAGAAAATAAGGGTTTAAATCTCTATCATAATTGAAAAAGTAGGCATTCCCAAGCATAACAAAGGTTGTAAATAAAATTAAAGTAAATAAAAATTAAAACAACTACAGAAGGAACTGAAAAAGCACAAACAGAACAAAAAAAATTCCAGTCTTATGGTTGCATGCTGCTTTACCCTATAGATCATAATAAAAATATTCATATCCTCTGTGGCTAGTCTGACATTTGTCCCATAGAACGATTGTAGACTGAGTGAGATATCGTTTGTTTATTGCTGGACTCATATGTTCTCTCCTTCACGTTCAAACTCAAACTACTCCTCGGCACCGGCATTACCGGGATGCGTGTGCAGAGCAGCGCCGGCACCGACATTGCCAAAGCCGGTTCCGGTTTTGCCGGCCGCGTGTGCAAAGCAGCCCCGGTTCCGGTTCCGGCATTGTCGGTCCCGGGGCCGGCATTGCTGGGGACGTATGCAAACGCTGTTTGGCTCGCAGTTATGTGGTATAAGTTTTACGTGTGTTATTAAGCCCCATAGTTGAGTTTTCGGTTAGAAAAATATGAAAGTTTAAAATAAATTCATATTTTTCAAACTGATGACTCTGTAGTAGATTCCATGTTTCGATATTCAATAACTTTTCCTGAGTCAATAATCGAAGGTTGCGCATAGAATCTACAATGACTATACCTAGGTGGATTGTCAAATCATGTTAGTTTGCCAAGTATCCTGCTCTTTTTTATTTATTTTCTAAATCTAGTGACCCTATTATATACAGTAGTATGTTGTTGTTAGTTTTATTGTAAGCTAGCTATGTCCTAATTTAATAGAACGAATTGTCTTACGTGTTAGTTGATAAGAGTACAGAGTATATTAAGATGTTTAGTACGAGTTAAAAAATGTTTACTTTTTAATCTGATGGTGTTGGTAAGAAACAGAATACATATAAGCTGAAAACATAGGAGCCCGAAGAAAATTTTCTATTGGGTCATCTTCCTGCTTGCTATATTACATTTTTTTTTTTTTTTACTTGTATTAAGAAAATCTTAAGAAATTTAAGGGCGCCCATGTCTGAAGGTAATTGTCTGTTTTCTGATTAATACGAACTTGTCCCAAGTCTTCGGCTTATTGTAACTATAGTTTAAAATGGTACTTAATTAAGAGTTATAATATAACTTGTTTTATAGTTTACTTACCACCTAACTTTCTATCACATTAATGCTCAAATCTAAATAAGGATATGACCTTTGTCTTAATAAACAGCAAAATATATTCATGTTGAACATATTTTATATAATTTATATAACTGTTCAACATAATTCATATAACTGTCAAATAACTAATTAATATGACTGAAATAATACAGTTTAAGTTGCAATTTTGTCATCACAATACAGAATATTCCTTCAAAAATCCATAAATATTAATGTTCAAATCTGGTTATATATTGTTCTCTTTGAAGTAATTAAATTGAAACAATCCAGTTTTTCAGTTGCAATTAAGTCGTTTCAATAGTTTTGAATCTGCAAAATTCAACTAACGATACCTACTAATGCGACTGTTAACTATTAGGAAATAGCATAGTCACTGAGTGAGACGTTTCCCTATTATATTAAGGATATGCTTAGTTTTCCTAACTAGTTGCTTCTGTGCTCTTACATTTTATGGAACAAAGATCAGAAGCAACATATTGTTAATTTGCGGAATATACGACTGTATATGCAAAATTTAACCGAACAGTATCCCAAGGGATGAGAAAGGGAACTCAAATTGTTTGCTAAGAATAGAATATCTCATGAGTCCCTGAAATTAGATTAAATTCAGCGTATAAATATCTCATAAAAAATAGTGAAGTTGTGTTTCAGTAGTTTCGAAAATTCTGCTTGTAAATGGGAAAGGGGGAAAAATTCTATAATATTATAATTTCCAACTTTGTACTCATAACGATTTTGTCTAGACCGATACGCATGAATTTGGTGAATCCATTTGAAATGAGTTTTTAAACATAGCACTTGGCTTTTACGATTTCATTTTGATTGAAACGCGCAAAAGGGGTTCAAATGGTTTGCCAAGAATAGAGTAAACCTATCTCACATGTCTCTGAAATTAGGGAGATGAGACGCAACATGTAAACTCCTCTTTAAAAATAAGTGAATACATATTTTAGTGTTTTTGAAAGTTCCATTCGTAAAGAAGGAAAGGGGGAAATTTGCATAATAGAGATTTTGCCTAACGATCTGCATGAGTAGGGTAAGATACAGGTTTGGCATGTGAGAAAAGGATTGGATCTGACCTTATAAAAAGTGTTTTGGGATGATTTTGTGAGATTTACTTATTGCACTGAAATCAAGCTTGCATCAACAAATCTTGTAAACCAGATAAAGTTCATATATCAACTTCAAACATTTTCCATATACCTTGCTCTTCCCATGCGAAGAACTGACATTCTACTATGATACACATGATGCACGTGCATAAATTATACTGAGATTAACCTCCTCATCAGTATATAAAAATATAGAGGAATAGAAGAAAAATCATACTAGATCTACAAAGAGTCAAGAAATAAGGGAACATTTTGTCAGTATTTATACATATTATAGTTCGTTTTATATGAGATCCGTTCAAGTTCTAAAATCTCCTTTCTTTTAGGTATTGTGAGTAGATGCAAGGATGAAGCTCATTTTAAAATACATGGACACTCTTCATAATTTTGTAATTTAGAAGGCACTCCATGCAGTACTCGTAATTCCTACGTCCATTGCTACAGTGAGCATCGTTTACGATACTACGAGTGGTAACATTTAGTATACAAACTGGCGTGTGATCATTCGTTTTCTCCGCCTATATAGTGTAACAGCTCGATATTCATCAACAACTCAGTGAGATATGTGGTGGTGGATATGAAAAATGCGTATTCATGGTGCGGAATTTTAAAGCAGCTCGAACGTCGTATGATGACGAAACCAAGCAGGCTCGACCACGAACAAACTGGATAGACATGGGTCTTCATATCGTATCTGTCATTGCAAAATTTACAGATCGGAACGCAACGCAAAAGAATATAATAAGCAATTATAAGTGTTATGCCTATTATCGCAAACAATAATGCAAAATTTACGTTGTTTGATCCAAACTGCTACGGAATGAGACCCAAGATTGCGGAGTGAAGGGAGTTGTGATGGACCACCGATTAGATGTGTGTGATATTCTGTCTATTAGGCTAGTTTTAGACGGAAGCATTTATCGTAGCATTTCTCGTAGCAGATGTGCTAGCAAAAATTTCATATAATATTCTATGGCATGAAAAGTATATGGTGTTTTTAAACGGTAGTATTTTGATAAGCATCTGTCGTGACGTAGCAAACAAATCACTTTAGAATAGCACAATTATGGCTCCGAAATTAAGCGTGAGGTAGCTAAAGCTATAGTAATTGTAACAACAGTTCTCGCCGTCATATTAAAAAACGAAAATCACAAAGAAGTATGTGGGCAAAGAGCATCTCTACTCCAACTCATTTTTCTTTACTACAATTCAATTTCCCACACAAAACAAAGAGTATGGATATTTGGCACAAAATCTTTCGCTTCTTTTTAACACACCACGGCGCTCCAATCGGACCAGAAATGCTGGGGAAAATGCTACGAAATAGAGCAGGTTCTATCGACAAGAAATGCCATAGGATATGCCATAGCATTGGAAATGCTATAGCATTTGCTACTTTACACGATAGGATATCGATGATACGATTTTTGCTACAAGAAATGCTACGATAAATCCTCCCGTCTAAAACTAGCCTTAGTGTTTCTATGCGATCTGTTGAGACCATTCTGTACAGGGGTAAAAGTGCGGGGAACGCCATTCCCTCACTCCCCAAAAATATCTGTGGCGTACCTCACTTTCTAAAAAATTAAAATGGGCAAAGGTAGGCACGGAGAACAGCGTGACGTCACGAGTCCCCTAACCTTTTCAGCACGGGCGTCTCTGGAGGGGGCACGAAGGGTACGCGTCCCCTCAAATAGTTTGAAGTACAAAATATTCAATATTTTATGCTAACTCTATTTATTTACTAACGACAGAATAACATAAATAATAAAATTGTATTTATTAGGAGTATAATATTCAGGCTATGAAACGATTAGGCTATAAGAGTTCTTGATATACATCAGGAGGTACGTAAATGGAATCGAAGATAATAAACAAGTTGGACTAGGTAGTATCATTTAAATCACTTTCTTTGATGTCCCCCCCCCCCCAAATTTTACATGCCAGAGACGCCAGTGCTTTTTCAGATCCATTTTACCCCTGATTCTGCATGAAGACCTGAAAAGAGAAAATCTCCTTCAAGGTAGGTTGCCCGAGTGCTACTTGTTGACCACAAGACTGTGTGGATAGCAATTTATCAATCAATGTTAAGACGTCATAACGCAATGAATGGTGCTTTCTTTGCACCATTCTTTGCGTCGAATCCTGAAACGAAACGATAATCGTAACAATGGAACTACACAGACACCCGCCACAAAATAAATTTTGTGTTATTGGCAGTGGAACTCTGTTGGTGCCATGGTTTGGTACAGCGAATTTGTAATCCTTATTCATTGGGATCCAGAGGGCACTAGAAAGACGTTCGAAGAATAATCTCATTCCAACGTTGCAAACGAAACGACATAACAAGGTAATTCATGTGTTTTTAAATCAATACAGTGCTCCTGCTCATCGTGCACTCCTAACTCACAATTTTCTTCCTAACAATAACTTTGAAGTGGTATCTAATGAGCACTGCTCACTAAACCCCACTCCTAGCGTTTTTTGTCTGTTTCAGACAATGGAGAATAATTTCTTTGATGGTCCGTAAATAACTTTCTTTTCTTAAGATCACACTTTAAATACACAAGATATTACTACATGCAGAATGAATCTTTACTTAGAAATCGTAAAAATGAAATTTTAGATTAAATATAACAAATAATAATTTCACTATATTCATATATGTATATATTAAATAAAAATATACACAGATATGAGCCAATATGATTTCTAAAAAATATTTACCATTCTAGTAAGGTTAGTTTTCCGCAGTAGACATTAGAATATGGCGAAGTGGAAAGCTAGATTGTAAAGTATGAATTAACCTACCATAAACATAGTTTCTTCCAGTAGGGCGAACAGATCCCAATGTGTTGATCTTTTTCTATCACTCTCGAAATAATTTGAGAGAGGTATTTCCATTTCAATTGGGAACCTTCCAACCCACCACATCACAGTGTAAGCAAGAGTGATAGCCTTCATAAGAATTATCTGTGGCCAACTAAAGGTGTCAACCTGAATCGCAATTACATTGTTTTGTGCTTGATTCCACGTCCCACTTGCAGATTCATACAGGGCAGAAAGCAATAATGCGTATGCAATAATTTTGAATCTGAAAGAAAATAAATAAATAATAATAATTATAATAAACTCTCCTAAATAATAATAATAAAAAGAAAATGTTTCATTGTATGAAATATATTGATTTTCTTGGATCAGGGGCCACAAAATTTTTGAACGGTCCCTGAATCAAGTTTTCGTATTTTTTACGGAATAAGCACATCATACTGAGTAAATTGGTAGTTTTGGTTTGGCTACACTACATGTATTTCTCAAAATATGGGGAATACAAGAAAATGTTTGATTGTATGAATATATTGATTTTTTGGATCAGGAGCCACAAAATTATTGAATGGTCCCTAAATCGAGTTTTCATATTTTTTTTTACGGAATAAGCACATCATTAGTAAGACTATCTATGGCTTTGGATTGATTATTTTAACAAAAGAAACACTGGCCAAAGCTTAAAACACACTTTATTTAAAATAAAGTGTATTTTAAGCTTTGGTCAGTGTTTCTTTTGTTTTAAAAAAGCACATCATTCTGAGTAAATTGTTAGTTTTGTTTTGGCTACACTCAGGGTGCAAAATCATTTGAAAATGGTGGGGGGGAAGAAGTTCAACGATCCACACTAATGCTTCGTGGAGCCTCCAAAAAATTGAAATATTAATGGATTATTATTATTATTATTATTATTATTATTATTATTATTATTATTAAATTATTATTATTATTATTAAATTATTATTAATAATAATAATAATAATAATAATAATAATAATAATAATAATAATAATAATAATAATAATAATAATAATAATAATAATAATAATAATAAATGTTCAAACTAGTCGTAATTGTTATTTAAAAATACTTTAATGTTATTTATTCATTTAACCAAAATTGATAACTTATCTACTGCATTTAATATACACTTCGGTGCGTATGGTCCAGGGTTAGACTCTAGTGGGAGCACAGTACCCTTGTGTTTACCATTATATTGAAGATTATATTCGCGAAAATAGCAGTAGAGATATATAAGTCAGAAATAATAGTCCCTGAGAACCGATGTCCTAACCAAACATTAGAACTACTAACTTGAAGCGCTCCACCTGGCAAGCCATAGATCCTCATGAGCTGTAGAGTCAGAGTATAGTTTTTATTATTATTTATGAAATTCTCGTTTCTTCGCTACGTACGTAGTGTTTCAGTTTGGTCGTTCAGATATACGGTCACCTTTGTAAGTCTAAATAATACTATGTATCTATATTGTATTATTAGCAAGAATATATTATTATAAATAATGATTTCAATACAAATACTTGATAGACAACAAAAAGCCGTGTTGCCTCAGTGGTAGAGCGCTCACCTCAGGTGCGTGGAATCATCGGCTGGATCCTGGCTCGCGCCAAATTCTGCTTGTGGTATACAAACAATTGTGTGGGGGTTTTCTCGGGGTCCTCTCGCTTCCTTCCACTATCCTAATCAACCATTATAATTCATCTTATCATGACCGTCTTCCTTAGCCGTGGTGAATATTTATAGGACGTTAAACTTTAGAAAATAAAAGCACAAACACTATAATACGATTGATTTGCTGATTTAAGTTTAATGACCCTTTTCAGCAGCGAGGCTATGAAATGTGAACTTACAGTTTAAGGTGAAATCCGAACCACTGTAATCGTTCAAATTTTTGTCCTGCGGCATCTGAGACTGTCGCGATACTTTTAAGTGTTGCAGCTGTAGATGACTTACTGAACACCTGGTAAAGTTCGCCTAACAAACATGCAAAGTTGTGAACAGCATTCACAACACCAGAAACTCTTTCAGAAACAAGATCAATTCGATGTGCCATGCAGTGTACGCTAATTAGGCACGGGTTGACATTTCTTCTAATTTGAGCAACAACACCTTCGTTTCTCCCAGTAAACACTGCATCCCCGTCCGAACTAAATCCAACCAGTTTTTCTTTAAGATTAAAAATATCTATGCCATCTTCGGAAAATGCTTGAATAATTTTCTCTTTAAGGGATTTTGCATCAGCATTTTCTACAGGCACTAATTTATAAAAACGACAACAAGGTTTATTTTCTTCGCCCACATGTTCATATAATAGCAAGTGCTTATCCGCAAACCTGTTTGTAGGTTCGTCCACTGAAATTGAAAAACAATATGTTTGTTTGAGAAATTTTACCAATTTTGCATGCAACTGGTACGCTAGAGAATAAAGGTCTTCATCTCGTCAACAACCGAACAACCGGAAAAGTTAAACACCTGATCCTTTTACAAATAAACTACGTTTTTTAAAACAGCATGCATTTAAAATTATTGTTTGTCTGAAAATTTTCTTTATAAACCTACTTATATTTTCCTATTAAGATGTCCCCCCTTACAGATTTTGGTGAGGGGGAAAAGCAAGTGTAAAATTTTTGGTGGGGGGAAATCCCTCCCGTCCCCCCCGGGATTTCGCACCCTGGCTACACTGTATGTAGTCCTCAAAATATGGGGAGTACAAGAAAATGTTTGATTCTATGAAATATACTGATTTTTTTTATCAGGGGCCACAAAATTTTTGAACGGTCCTTAAATGGAGTTTTCCTATTTTTTTTACGGAATTAACACATCATACTGACAAGTGAGTAAAATGGTAGTTTTGGTTTGGCTACAGTAAATGTAGTTCTCAAAATATAGGGCGTACAAGAAACTGTTTGATTGTATGAAATATTTTGCATTTTTTGATCCAATAATAATAATAAACTCTGCTAAAGACAGTAAGGAGGATTACATCTAGAAGTGGGGTCGCGGTGGCTCAGTGGCAGAGCGTTCACCTCTGGTGCTTGGGGTCCCGGGTTCGATCCCAGCCCCCGCCAAGTGAACTTTGTGGTGGACAAACACCGTGCTCGTGGGTTTTCTCGGGGTTCTCCCGTTTCCTCCCACTTTCTTCATTCCACCATTTCACTCATCTCTCATAATCACCGTCTCCTTTAGCCTAACCGGCATATCCGTGGGACGTAAAACTGAAAGATTTCATTTTACATCTAGAAGTTTCAATTTCGTCTGGCAGATGTCAACAGCTGGAGGATGTTTGCTGCCACTTAACGGCGCGACGTGTAACTCCCAGCATTCTACAATTATAAACTTTTGTTTCAATAATAGGAAACGAGATGTGGGCAATTATTATAAACAGAATATTTTCAATTCATTCTTTTTGAGGAAAGCAAGGATACAGTAGCGAAAAAAAAAATAGTAACTTCAAACGAAATATAATTCAATAAAATTAATAACGCTATTCGCCAAAACATCTTCTTTCAAAGAAGTAATATAAAATCTTTATCTGCATTCTCAGCACACGTGGACTTTGAAGTCTGTGCATTTATCAACCACTGCTAACAGTGAAGAAGACAAGATAAGATTGACTCCGTGAACGAAATCAGTTAAGATAATCGTTTTAGCTATCTATTGGAAACGAAAAGAATTCAAAAATTCTCTTTCGTTCAAGAGTTTATCATGTGAAGTAACGGATGGACGTTCATACTTACTGTATGAGGCCGGTTTGCATTATCCTAATAACTGTAGTCATACGATTAGGATGTATATATCTTTGTTACTCGAATCCTTAGTACGATGACCTATAGGACACAGCATTTTTGATGTTCGTCCTGTGTCGTAATGCAGTTGGATGAAAACTCTCGTGCATGCATCTCAATTACAAGGTAGAAAGCGTTTTCGCAATATAAGCGTGATAGTGTCAATTTATGAGATTTCCAGAGAGGAAAACATGCACTATTTTGAGTTAAAGTCAGTAAGCTATCATCTCGCAAATTAGGGTTAGAAAGACTCTGGGAGGAGGAAAGCCCCAACCATTCATTCTCTGCAAGTCGAACTCTGAATTAGGTTGCATATTGGCTAGAGAAAGGCCAACCAAGCCGAGACAAATGGAGGCAGGAGAGAATGCGGAGAGAGAAAGAGATATCTGATCGCACTGACTATGTGTCTTACTGTTAGTTTCTTGAAATAACATTAAACACTTGATTTGTAAATTTTACAAATCTGTGGTCTCTAATCCTTAAACCGTGCTATATATTCTCTAGAAATTATCAAATTTACATGAAATATAATATGTGCTTCTTTTGAGTTTTCCTGGTATGGTCTATAACTTGGGATTAGCATCATTCAGCGACAATATGGTGGAACACCACATCCAATTTTAAGAGCACGTTCCATAATAACTTTAGTAAAAACGAAGAAAGAAGAAAATAACGTGAGTTTAATTGGAGGATTAGGATTGATTATTTGGGGTACCCTGGTAAGATGGCGGACAGTTAAGTAGCACCTCTAATACATATTTTATGCTTTTGAACAAATTTACTTCAGTCTTTATATGTATGTTTTGATACAATTTTTTATAATATGTAGTTTAAGAAAAATATACGGAACACCAGTACCAGGACCTCCTTAAGCAATTTTAAAAAAATGTGGTACTGCCTGGCGTAGTCCCTAACACTCGCGTCTTTGGTGCGAGAGGTCCCGATGGGACACACAGTCGAAAAAGTGTAACAGCTTTTTGAGGTCAGCCATGTTGAGTGAGGTTTTTCCTGGGTTTCCCTCATTCACACCAGGTCGTTTCCTTCCTTTCCTAATCCTTTCTTCCTTCTCTTTCATCGGATAGTGTGCTCGCCGAGGGAAGTCATCCCTCATATACGTGATGGGCTAAATAGTCATAGATGCCGAAAGCCCAGAAATCTAATCACTTAGGTATTTAACCATATCACTCGATGATAGGCAATTTCGGGCCTATGTCCGTGCTACTTCAGTTACAGTATGTGCTGTAACGACTAAATAACATTTTTAACCATTTGATACAACTAACTTTAATACAGGTTGCTTCGAGTAATGCTTGTAGTCATATCGTTACACCTCATGGTGGGATATATGATTTAGAATGGATTGGTTATATTTCTGTTAGTTAGTGATGATATTTTCGAAGGGTTTGATGTTAAAAGTTCTCCAAATTAAATCCATATTTTTCTTCACTTTTACAATTCACGGCAGCACTACATCAAAATAGAAATATATAAAAGTGTATATGAGGCCGCGGTGGCTTAATGGTGAACTCTCATCTCTAGTGCAGGGGTCCTTGGTTCGATCCCAGCTTGCACCAAGTGAGTTTCACGGTGGACAAACACTGTGTGGGGGGGTTTTCTCGAGGTTCTACCGTTTCCTCTCACTTTCTCCATTAAACCATTTTATTCCTTTCTCATCATCACCGTCCCCTTTAGCCTAGCTGGCATAACAGTGGGACGTAAAACTTAAGAAGATTTCATTTCAAAGATAAATGTGTATATTAAGTTTTTTTAAGCTTTCAATAGTTACTTTACGGTTAATTTCCTATCTGTGTGAATCATATACTCAAGACAAAATCATAAACGTAAACTCAAAGTTGCTTCTTTCAAGCATTTTAATATTAAACCTTCAACACTTCTTTCAGTGTAACATAATAAAATGTGAGGTTACGAAAAATTCGTATAAACAGAGCTCATCACAACGTCATAAACTTACATAGTTTCTGTAATTCCTTATCTTTTGAAAGTTTTATGATTTGATAACTACACATGTATTTTGTGTGATTTAACTTTCAAGCTTAAAGTATAGGAAAACAAAAATATGCGTTTACATAATGCAACAGAAAAAATCGTCTTTTAAAGTAAAATTACCATTTTTTCTAATAAATTCGGGGACACTTTTTCTATGCTAAGATAACACTAAGCTCACTGGACTAAGATAACACATTAAAACAACCGCATTAAATTCAGAGATTGCTTCTGGAAACGGGAACGTCTTATAACCTTATCATAAAGTAATATTCCACACATGCACATCAGTAGTATCACGCACTGTGCAAGTGTACGCTACATAAATAATTTCTACTACGTTATCTACTCAACAACTCTAGTCACTTTTTCAGCATTTTTTGTCTTTACGAGAGTACGATAGATGAATTTATGCAAAATAAAATATCAAAAATTTATATATAACTAAATAAGAATATATCTATAAGTTTCTCTTAGTTACATACAACTTGAGCGTGTAGGACAAAAATTAAAAATGAATATACTCACAGATCCATAGACATTGATCAATATAAGAAGGGCACTAACTTACTAGGAACTTCTAAGCACAGTAAAGATCTCAATTGTACAAATAGCGGTTAATACCTTTCAAACATGAACAAAAAATTTCTTATTACATCCATTGGTAAACACGGTTATATTATAAATGCAGATTCAGAAATTTACATATGTACACTTTTGTTTAGTTAACAAAAAGATACAGTTATTTATTCCATGTTTGTCAGTAGGCCAACACATACTCTATGTTCATCAAAGGCTGTTCTCCGCATTTTTCGTACTGACTCGAAAACGGACACATTGACAATCATTAACTTTCTGTTCTGATAGAAGTCCATACTGCACAAGCAGTGTTTTTCAAAGTGAGGTCTGCAGCTTCCTGTCACGTGGTCCGTGAGTGAATCATAGAAAATATACTATAGTCTTTTAAGCAGATGAAAAAAAAAATCCTTAATAGTTCATTGTTATTGCCTATAAGCTAAAGAAGTATAGCAAATTGAAATGGATAATGATTGAATACTTGATGTAAGCAGTGTATATTTCAAGACAGGGATTAATATGAAACTTCAGCGAGATTTTTTCTCTCTTCTCTATGTGTATTCATACGTATTTAATCAACCCAAGTCTAAACAAAAGTACAGTCGATCAATCCTTGGGGAGTTATATATATCGTTACCGAATTCAAACAATCGCGATTTGCTTTCTGCTTAAGATTGTAGTGGTTTAAAATTATATTTAGATAAAGAACACAGACTACTGTAATGGGCGCCTTCCCTATAAATTTAACACTCTCTTATGCAAAAAAAAAAAAAAAAAAAAAAAAAAAAGAAAAAAAGTAAGAAGACAGAAGTTAGTAGCGATAAAATCAAGACAACTTGCTTTGTAAACTAAAGTTTATTCGATTTTGTAACTTTTTTCTCTTGGTTAGCGTTCTTAATAACATCATTATGGTCAGGCCCGTATTTATATATTGTACGCCCCTATGCTCTAAATAATTTTCGCCCCCCGCACAAACTTATGTCCCAAACAAGGAAACAAGCCGTAATTTTGCAAACATACCTGCTCTTGTTGAGTAGCTGTTTAGGTATTACAAGCTACAAAAGTTACAACGTAATTTTAAATGACCTAATTCTCTCAATGATGATTATGATGTGGTGTTCTGCCCGAATATAAGTGTTTGACCCGAAAGTCCCTGAGCAAGGTGAACCCGTGGTAGTTTGCCATTGCCTTCCCTGGGATGATGATGACGTACTAAGAACGGGATCACAACTTAATTTGGGATTCGAATCACTTGTGTCCCCACCGGGAATCGAACTGGGACCCCCTAATTACAAAGCAACGAGCTTAACCACTCATTCTGTGGGTGACATTCTCTCAATACTGGCATGTAATTTATTTATATTTATTATATATTATACTTTAACATATTTTTTCGCGCTTCTGCGGGACTCTGCTGGTTGCAAGTTTTAAATATTACTTTATTGTGAATCTTCAAAGAATCCAAAATTTTGCCGCCCCTAAATTCTGCTGCCTTGTGCTCAAGCACAGAATAACGCTTACCTAATACGGGCCTGATTATGGTATGATTAAAGTTTGGTTATGCATGCTATTTTCAATGAAAAATTGTCCCTCCTACCCTGTGTCATAAAACCCACCTGTCGCAACCCCTGCTAGATTCCATGGGCCACCATAATTTAAATGGAATCATGAATAATAATTAGACTGTACAGTTATTATTATTTTTTTTAATATATGAAATATCAGGTAGTGTAAAAAGTATTGAGTCTTTTGTGCAGGAGATGGCGTTAGGGTCTCAAATCTCAAGGTGTATGAGTTGCAGCGGGTTAGGCCTAACGCCGATTGACACCTGATAGTTGTCAGTTTTTCGCAAAACTGAGTTACGTTTTACAATATTATTTCGATAAAAGCGCAAATGTTGCACAGGTTAGTGGAGAAATTTGTCCTGTTTTTGGGTAAGATACATGATCAAAAGCAACAGTCAAAAGATTCTTTCGTTCTGGAAATTTAGATGTCGAAGATGCTCCTCGCAGTGGGTGACCAATCGCAGAAACTGATGATATTCTGGCAATATCGAGCTATACCAGCATTTAAACAGCCATGACAATTATCTAACAGTGTTAAGCCATTTGGAAAAAGCTGGCTACAAAAACAAACTTGATTTTTAGGTGCCACATGATTTATCTCGAAAACATTTACTGGATCAAAAATTTCTATTTACGAATCTCTAACGAACTCGAGCCATTTCTGAAGCGGTTGTTCACGAGTGATAAAAAGTGGATGACCTATGATTACAATGTGGAAGGAAGATCAAACTTAAAAATGAATTATTTTGCTGTTATACACTTTTACTAATCATCTATATTCTTATTGATTTAATACATGTAGAAATACCTGGAGTTGAAAATACGTCAGATGGCTGGTTATCAACCCAGTTTTCGGACTGTTGCCAGTGGTGTGCTAGGGAAAACTCCATACTATATCAAGAGCAGTCGAACTGCAGTGTGGAATGAATTAGGTAGACGGTGATAGTAGGCTATATAATGGACAACTTTTCTGATTTTCAAGGAGAGATGTTTGCTTAGGTCAGTTTTATTGGTTTTGAAATATACTTTATAATGTTTACAGTGTGCTTTATCATTGACATTCCTTAATTCTTTAATTTATTTGCTAAATTCTTCGTCTGCCAGTGATGAATTTTGGAACTCCATTTACTCATTATGTTAATATGGATAATTAACATAATTAAATTTGCGATGTTTCCGTTTGTTGTGATATCTGGAGATTAAAAAATTTTAAATCAATGAACTAGTACAAACTATTGTTCGTTGTGAATAGAATATTCAGCATTTTTTAAATTGTACTATATAAAACTAGTAAGTTATGACTTCATATAAAAAAAATAAGAAATAGCTCAATTTGAAGTTATAGCCTGCATATAATTAAAAGTAGACCAAAAGTAGATTGTCGCCCAATTTGAAATTTTGGTAGCCAGGGCACGTAAGAAATCGCCCAATACACTACTCGTAGTCCAATATGAACTACTAACATCAAATGAAAAACTTAAGAATATTTTAGGAAGGTACTGAATCAAAAAGTCAAATAATAATAATAATAATAATAATAATAATAATAATAATAATAATAATAATAATAATAATAATAATAATAATAATAATAATAATAATAATTTATTATTAGCACGATTATGACAATTATGATCATGATTTTACAAAATATGGCATCTTTCGGGAATTTGCCTGAGAAGATGCCAATTGACTGCAAGTAGGCCCTCAGCGCCCATGGCCTGCAAATTACAAAGGGGAAAGGAACCTGAGGAAGATACCATTAAGGTAAACAACCGTCAAAGCTTCCTTTCCATAGAGGGTCTTGTTCCGGGGCGCTGTTCCCCTTCCCTCCGTTGCCCCTAAGTAATCTTAACAGTCAAGTTCTAATGGGGCGTTTACACTTGGTCGATTTAGTCGCACGGCTAAATCGACTCGCTGCATTTGCCACTAAATCGAAGCAACTAGGCCGAATCAGATCGATGGATGTGTTCAATTATTTCAACCACAGAAAATAGAACGTCTTTCAGTTCAGTTGCCAGTCGATTAGTCGCCTTCGATCAACAAGCGATTAAGTTGAAGTCCCGTTTACACGGTCGATTAAGTTGAAAGTGACGTCAATTCAACTGAATCGAACGCAAATCGACTAAGTGTAAACGCCCCATAAGCTAGCACATTTATACACTTGAGTGCTAGTACTAATTTATAAAATCCACCTTTATTGCTAGTAACGTTTTTAGCCTCAACGCCACTAGAAAAAAAAATGGGGAATAATGGGGAATAGGGTCTACTACTCACCTTAAATTCACTGCGTTCGGTCACACGAATAATAAATACTTATTTCTTAGCAACTTCTTGATAGTTGATAATGATGAAATAATGAAATAAATAATAATTATAATTTAAATTGTTGATTTGAAACAACGCATAGAGTAGCAGCATATTGTTATGAATATAACCATGATTTAAGCAAATAAGGACATCTTTTGGGAATTTATTACCATTGGATTTTATAAGGTCCCTGCGTGTATGGCCTACATTGCAAAATGTAATTGAAGACTTTGGGGCAAAAACCCATCAAGTCCAAAAAGTGAAAATGTAAAGGAGATAGCTTCACAGAAGTTTCTCGTCATCCGATTTTCTTCAAACTTGGCACGTATATACTAGGTCGAAAATAAATGTACACGTATTTTTTTTGTTTGTTTCTTTTGGAAGATAAATTAAGGGGGCAAAGGACCCCTTTTCAAAAAAAGGGTCCCCGTGATTAAAAGGGAAGGGCCACTTTAAAGAAACTGAACTCTGCCGATGCAAAGGTGACTTCAAAGTAGGAAACACGGGTTTTGTCGTTTTTGCGAGAAAAGGGTTGCAGGGGGCAATGCCCCCCCCTTCGAAATGACAATGGACTCCACACAATCCTTACGGAAATTGGATTTCAATGGAATTGCTTGAAACCCTGATATGTTATAGATATTTTGTTCCTAAGAAAAAGTCTCAATGGGCACAACCACAAACCGCTGACCGTTTGGCCACTACAGGACCACTTTTTTGGAAATAGCCGAAGATAACGACATTCTGGATTACGGGAAAAATGACTGAAACCGTGATATGTTGTAGATATTGTGATCCTGAGAAAAAGTCTTAATAGGCATAACCACCAATCACTGATTGTTTGGCCCTACAAGGCTAATTTTTTTTTTAAAGGAGCCGAAGATAGTGATATTCTGGATTTCGATTAAAATGACTGAAACTGTAATATGTTGTAGATGTTGTGATCAGGGTTGCCAACCGTCCCGATTCTGTCGGGACTGTACCGATTTCTGACATTTGTCCCGCGTCCCGACCAGATACTTGTCGGGACGCATATTGTCCCGATTTATCGATTTTCAAAGTTAATTAATATTTTACTGGGCCATTTTTACAAAGGAATAACTTATTCTTTTACACGCACAGTTTTATGTATAGAATTAATTTATGAAATTTGTGTTTTAATTTGATTCATGAAAAATTAGTTAGCAGCTCGTCTTTAATTTATAGATATTCCCTAATTGTTTTGTCTTGATAATCCAGCCGATTATGACGATAGTATATATTCCATGCAGAAAATAAATTTTTAAAAATATGGTGCCGCATTTATCCAGGTTCGTGATATTCAGCTGATTATTTATATCGTTCGGACTCGCTGTATGTGTAGTCGTCTCCGAGGGGGGAGGGGGCTCCAACACCAATTGTCCCGTCCCGATTTTTCTTAGGAAAAGTTGGTGGCAACCCTGGTTGTGACCCTGAGAATAGCCTTAGTAGGTATAACTACCACTCACTAACCGTTTGGCCAGCACGAGGCCACTTTTTGAAAGCAACCGAAGATAGTGATGTTCTGGATTTGGGTGAAAATGGTTGAAACTGTGATATGTTGTTAGATATTGTCATCCTGAGAAAAAGTTTCAATGGACACAACCATAAATATACGCACCAACTACGTGGGTGTTCCGGAGCTCCAGCACCCCCAAGATTTTTAGTTCGGATCCGGGCTTGAACCCGTTTCTCTTGCGTTTAAGTCAGTTGTGTTACCGACTGAGCTAGGACAGTCCCAAATTAACCTTATAGTACCGGCATATTTTACTTTATCACAGACATCCTTTATGATGTATGAACAAGATTTTAACTAGTGTTGTAAAAAAACGTTTTTTTTCTGTGAAGTTTTTTTCAATAAAGTCTGAAAAGTCTGTTCTTTTTCATGTTTTTTCAAATGTCTGTTTTTTCTGGCAACTATTATTTATTGATTTATGTTGCAGATTATTGAAATAATCAACAGAACTTGAGTCGAAGCCCTCGTAACTTACAAATCGTTTGTTTCTTTGTACAGTCCGCGCCTTAGAAATTGTTACAAAAATTCTAAGTCCAAATTAATAACAAACTCTTGCCCCGTTTTCTTATGCAATCCAGACGATCGATTAGTTATTTCTTGTCTTCAATCCAACTCCCTCCCTCCTCCATCTATCCTTGTCTAAAGCAGCGTCTGCGACGTAATACACTCTTTCCATTCAGACGAAAAAAAAAAAAAAAAAAACGAATCAAGTTTACAATGTTATAACTCTAAAACAGTCTTTTTAATTCGTTTGTTCTGAAATATCTTTTAAGAGACTATTTAAAAAAAAAATCACACAATCTTCCCATAGCTTCATTAGTACCTTTAGTTTCATTCTTTCCCTTCTTTAACACGTTAGCTGCCATGTGGGTCTGATCGGACCTACTGGAGTGATCTAAGAAAATGTTCTTGTAGTTCTGATCGGACCCACAATTTCTAATTCATCGAATTGACGTTAGAGTACTTGTATTGTAAAATCCTGTCTCTACTGTTAACGAACTGTTGTGTTTCTATTACACATGTAGGTTTTGGTCTTTGACATTGATTATTAACGCCGCTAGGGGCGATAAATACCAAGTAACAAGCATTTGTTGCTTTTGTAGACCCGATCGGACCTATGATTTGCTTTTTCAGTGACATGTTAAAAAGTTTAACAATGGATTCATTATTTATTCTAATTTATTTTCACAAGATGTCAGTGTCCCTGTCATTTGCTGAATTTTCAGAAAAGTCTAGATCACTACACTGCTATTACTAATGAGATAGAGTTCTGCGCATTTCTTCGTTTTGATTGCACAAAGATACTACTTATTAGCACTAAAAGCAAGATGAATATATCTACACTTCTCACTTCTGCACATGTAGTAATAAACAAATAATTTTCTAACAGAGTTGCCAGTTCGACTGTAATTTATAACCTTGCCCATAAACAAAATATACACACGTAGGTCCGATCGGACCCCCAACTTTTATGAACGCGGATTCAATACCTTGCCTTAGATTATGTTTCAATAGTAATATTATGTTTAAAAAATATGAACAAAACAAGAATAATGTAAGTAAGTACGCTTGGCACTCTACCGGTGAACAACAAAATTCAACATTGGCAGCTAACGTGTTAAAGACTGCAAGCTAGTAAGATGCTCCCTAAGAAATCTATGGAAATTGCCAATAACGGCAGTAAGTATTGTGCTTCCTAAAGTCTATAATGCACGCACAGAGCTCGAGAATATCTACTGACAGAAATGAATGTTATTCAATGATTCATTTCATTTCTTTTCAGTAATTGCAAGCAAATGTTCCAAGAGCGTCATTTGGACAGGACAGGAAGGTGTAATTTCCCCTCCCTTGAGCTTCATAAATACATATTGTTTGAGCAAAGTATAGTAATACACTAATAAAAAAAAGTGAAAATTTTTTGTTGGTGGAGACTCCCCCAGGCCCCCCCCCCCCGAATAAAATCTAAAATGACGCTGCTTTTAGCAACAAATCTATAGAGTTACGATAGCACATTGCTAAAGAGCTTTCATTTGGTTTCAAGAGTCGAAGGTTTGATCTCAAGCCATTTGAGTTCCTGGGCGACATTGAGAGAGACAGACAGAGAGAGTGATTGAAACATGGAGACAGAGAGTAATGATTTATATACACAGATTTAGAACTGGGGAAAAATGATCGGACAGCATTCGTATTATGACGAAAATTATGATTTTGTGAAACAGAAGAAGGGAAGTTTCGAACTGTGAGGATCACATTAGGCCAACGTTACCCAACCTTTTTCAACTTGCGGCACACTACGGGTGTAACTTGAAGTCTCGCGGCACACTCATAGATATTATAATTTATATATATAAAATACCGTGGTATTTTTTTTCTGTGATTACTGATCTCACAGAGAAGAAAGCTCAATCACGGTTTTCCCCCGTGGTAAATCATTATGCTTATTTTTATTCTAATTTAAAACTAGAAAAAAATTGCAATGAAATATAGGATTCAGGCTTTTAAAAATATACTTTTTTTTTCGAAAACTTTATCCAATCTTTTACTAAGAAGGAAGGTCACTTAATAACGAACGAACAAACAAATCTATTGCACTTCTAAAACACAAATGTAGGTAATTTGCATGCATGTTTACTTTGTCGAAAAGATTGAATAATATTTTAAAATTTCAAGTTAGGAAACAGTCTGCAACAACAAAAAAACAATAATGGTCATAACAATGACAAGAAATATTTTTTATTAGTTATACAGCTTTAGCAGTTACATAGTAATGCAGGTACTACAATAATAAAGTATATTACAATTACAGTATTTTTTTTTTTTTTCCATTGTAGGTATTCATTGAGCTGAGCGAAGCGAAGCTCTTATACGCGGGTTAGCCGTTTGGTTGTCCGCGAACTCCTCCTAGACCGTTTGGCCGATCTCAACCAAACTTAGGACGCTGATAGAGTATGTCGTGCTGAGTGACAACATAGGTCGAAATCAAAAATCCGATGTACCATCGAGGAATAATCACCGAAAAACGCTTACTCCTAGACCGTTTGGCCGATCTCAACCAAACTTAGCACGCTGATAGAGTATGTCGTGCTGAGTGACAACATAGGTCGAAATAAAAAATCCGATGTACCATCGAGGAATAATCACCGAAAAACGCTTCCTGATTACGTAGTTTAAGCTCGCTCAGCTCATTTCATTGCAATCGGGTATATACATTGCATTCCTAGTACTAATGTGAAATACAAATATAAAACTTACAGTTTTTTTTTATATTTTCATTTACATATTTCTTGTCTTGCAATTTGGTTGCTATAGAATTAATAATTTTGTTTCAATTTCCTCGCGGCACACCGGTTGGGAAACGCTGCATAAGGCAGTTGTCGAATTAAGGTGGAGAACACTTTTGAGAGCATCAGATGATTACGAATGGAGAGAAAGATCTTGAGAACTGAGGAATTAAGAATTTAAATAATCTGAAGCTTCCGAGACGGGTTTCGAACCGCGAACCTTGTAGTTGTCGAACCATGAATTTATCCACTCTGCTACGGAGAACTCTGTGCTCATACACATACGTTTCCTTTAGCTACGTTGAAAGCTAACTTAATGGAATGTTCTAAAAGTTGACTTGGTGGATGCGCCGTTCTGATAGGATATAAACCTTTTGTAACTTAGTTACAATGTGCATAATAAACTTCTCCTTGTTCAGAACACTTTTTAGAGCAGTAAAATTGGTTACTATTGTGTTAATTAGGTTACATTTGATAGAACCATCTAATAAAGTAGTGCCAAACTCTGTGCGTCATCGTATGTTAGGTGAATGGCTAATGTAAGTTACTCCTACTTATATGGTCCGAGCTTCGAATCAAGACCATTCTTATTGATTATTTTCTTTGAACTACGCCCACACTGTGCATTCCACAAGTTAAATTTTGAAGTAATGTAGTCACAGCTAGTTTAATTCGAAATTATTTTCAAATAGGATATTTGTTATTACATGCGTTTCTTTAACTTGCGATGTTTCAAACTTGATATTAAATCTTACAACCTTAATGCAACTCATTTCCCTACGGCATATCATCATGAATGTTTGCACAACGACGACAGACAGGCGTTAATACAAAATTCAATTCTTATTGTAATGTATGTATATATATTTAGAGATTTGACTCAGAAAAAAAAGTACAGTGCAACATTGACTCTTGGAGGAATTTCAAACGAATTTACTATACGTATAAATTACCATCTCAACAATCTACTGTGGGGGCTAAGACACTGAAACCTTCCAGGGAGGGAAAGGGGATATAAGTAAAAAGAAAAAAGTAATAGAATACAAAAAATATTGTTGTCAAATTCGTAGTTTTCTGATTCGAAGAGATGAATAGTGGCTACCAGATGGCACTCCTCACTTGTTTGTCGGCTTGTATAAATGAAAAATTGTTTTAAAAGTATATTTTACATTCAAGTATGATTGTTTTTTTTTTTTTTTAAGCTTGTCCTTCAACATTATGTTTTATAATTATTTTCTATTGTATTTCTTATTTATAATAACATATTTTCTATATATGTTGTATTCTATGTTATACGTTTCTTAATTACATTTTACGTCTTACATTTGAAGAAGAGCTTATGACAATTCAGAGGAGCAGGGACATACACAGAATGCAGGCCTTGGCAATCCAGAGCTCCTGCCCCACGAAATCACTACTTTTCTGTAAATTATATCTAATTTTAGAGATGATGATAGACATTTTGGTAAAACATGCCCTCAAAAAGCCTTGTCTACGCCCCTGCAAAGCAGTGAAAATTTTAGAGTTCGAGCAGTTAGTAATATTTCCCCAGAAGTTATATCTCCGATTTTTCCGAGTGTGATATCACTCAACAGTAAGGCAAATAATATACTTTTTTTTTTTTGCTAAAAGAAAATATCTACACAGACCATAATTCAATGAGCTGTAAAATACAAAGTAACAAAAAGCTTATAAGATTCCGTCTACAGAGCAATTGTTACTTAAACAATGGACATGCACTATTTCGAGAATTGTAACAAGACGAGAAATGTTTACGATACTTTTCATCTCGTCTCGATTTTCATCTCTAAAGCGACATGATAATTTGAGTTACCCTTATCCCGTCTCGAATGTAAAATGTTAATTCTCATGTTATTTTGTTTGTTTTAGAAACAAGATGAGAAATTTCTCTTCTCGTGGGCAGCATTAAACAAAACAGAAATATTCTTGCCAAATGTCACGTTTCTGCTTGAAACGGTATGACCGGAGCGATAACTAGCTCCTAGCTTCTAATCTTCTACGAGATAATAATAAGTATTATTATTACTATTATTACCCCTGAAGATTTGATAGTTCAAATATTGAAACATCCGAGTATTCAAATATCTGAATATAATAAAACGTATGTCATCGTCGATCAATCGCCATCAAAAATCCTAAAGTAAAGAACTGCCCGACGCGGATTCGAACCACAAACCTCTAGATTACTGATCCAGTGCCTTGACCACTCAACCACGATCACTACGCCGTAAACAAATCGTCTTTAGTCTTATTACGTTAGGTTTCTTTGCCTCCGCTTGCAAAGTTGTATGTTGTATTTCTTCGTTTCAGAACGTCTTTCGTATTTCTTTTATGATGATATAAGTGGATAATCTCCGGCAAAGTTTATATTAATAACTTGAGTTGTTCTTAAACCTTTGGTTCACAAGTGTGTTTCTTCTACACACGAAACTACAGATATGACATTTAATTCTCATATTTTGCACTTGCTTTCAAAGCAATCACTATTAAGTGGTAAAGCAATTTTTCCGTCAGGATTCATTAATTTTGTAACAAAACACGATGAAAGGATGCAAGAGTTGATATCAAAGTTGAGTACTGTAAGCTAATGAAAAGCATGTAATAACGTCTCGTATTTGGAAATAATGTCAGCTACTTTTAATTCACTAACTGGTAATAGATTTGGTTCAAGCTTGAAGATCTGGAATGGACAAACTCAGTGTAGCTAAAAGAAACACGCAACAAGAATGGACGAGATTCGAAGGTAGGACCACCAGCAGAAAACCCGTTCACTAACGCCTCTATCAAGCCAACATGTTTTATAAGTTATAAATTTGCACGCAAATGATACCATTATACGTTTGTGCAATCAATGTTTTTCTCTTTTTCTCTTCAAAAACGTAACATGTATACGACGATTCGTTTCGTTTTCCATTAGAGCTTTGAAAGACATTATTTGTGAAACATGTCTCCTTTAAAAAACAGTTCTAACAAATAGAACTCAATTCACACAGCATTAAAAAACTCGTACTGCCTTAGAAAATATTCCTAAAAGGGCGAAACTGTATCATGCACTCGGCGTAACTAACGGGAGTGTGGCGAGGGAGTTCTACAGCGAAAAGGGGTTCACTGAAGTTTCGTAATTCTACTTTGGAGGTTTTTATATAATTTCACACTTTTTCCTCAATGTCTAACATCCTTTCCCTCCCAAATTTTCCTATTTTCACTTATGGAAATAAAGAAAAAACAAAACAAAACTACCATAGAAATCATTCGCAATGATGATAACTCGTCGGTTTTCGAATGCTCTAATAAGAGTAACGCGACTGAGCGAATGTTAAAAAAAAAAAAAAAAAAAAGTCTAACATGCAACTACTTTAGCCTTAGGTAAAACAGAAGTTGTGAAGGAGCTATAGCGTGTGAAGTCTACTCAAAAGATTTATCACGTCCTTGCAGCAACAGCTTTACGTTTTCGAACAGTAATGAAGAACAAGATTGATTGAAAATTTATCTTAGGATGAAATAGCTAAAGATCTAATCTTATATAACTCTCATTGATAGTAATGTTCCGTATTTGTTTAGACGCCTATTATTTTATAACTTTACCTATGGTGCATGGGGTTCTTGGTTCGATCCCCGCTAGCGCCGAATGAACTTTATTATGAACAAACACTGTGTGCATGAGTTTTCTCGAATTTCTCCCGTTTCCTCCCACTTCTTCATTCCACGATTTCATTCATTTCTCAGCATCCATGTCATCATTAGCGTAATCGGTATAAACGTGGGACGTAAAACTTAAATATTTCATTTCATTTTTCTTTTATAACTGTATCTCACTTTTCCTGTGACGATAGCAACATCTAAGCGAGCATTCAGTGAATTATATCACTAAAACCTATATTCATAGCACAATTGTGC
This sequence comes from Thermobia domestica, assembly GCF_964235325.1. Classification (NCBI taxonomy): domain Eukaryota; kingdom Metazoa; phylum Arthropoda; class Insecta; order Zygentoma; family Lepismatidae; genus Thermobia; species Thermobia domestica. Next base: position 238,929,529 of record NC_137458.1, on the reverse strand, counting down.
AGATGAAGTTGAGCCCTTTGGCAATTTTTACTATGGAAAGAAAAAAAAAGGCAATACATCGATATCGAAAAAGTAGTTAACGAATTCCTCTCCGACAAAGATCACCTGTACACTTATTTTTCAAATGGTAATTTATAATTATACTTACGTTGGTTGAAATTTCTCCATAGTTATGGGGACGAGAAACTGAAACCACCCCTACCAAGAGGTGAAGATGACATGTAAAAGACGTCAAATACGAACGATGTTAGTGTCGAATTCATGTGCAAAGATGAACAGTGACACTGTGGATGCTGTGTAAGTCCAAATCAAGCCTTGGTTGGCATATAGTTGACAATGGGAGAGTGATAGGCAAAAAGAATCGAAAATATCCTATATTTGTGTCGAATGGATACTTTTCGGAATCACTGAAATAAAACGTGATATTTCAGATGTGGATATGTCCAAGTTTGACCCTATTGGCATGAGGTCATAGGGGAAACCAGTGAAGAATTCAGAACTGTTCCTTTTTAGTGCGTTTCAATACACTGCGGGTGAAAAGTGATAATGCACAAATACGGATATCACACTCGGAATTATCGGAGATATAACTTTTGGGGAAACATTACTAACTGTTCGCATTCTAAAATTTTCACTGCTTTGCAGGGGCGTAGACAAGGCTTTTTGAGTGCATGTTTTACTAGAATGTCTATCATCATCTCTAAAATTAGATACAGTATAACCTCGTTAACACGAACTCGCTACTCGGTTAACACTCGGGTAGGACGAACAATATTTCGGTCCCGGCATCGCTACGTTATCTTATAGGAAGTTTTATCGGCTAACACGAATTTCGGTTAGCACGAATTACGAACTAATTTTTAGTCCCTTGAGTCAGTAATGGTTTTCATTTAACACGAACTTTCAATCCTTTGTTGTTGTTGTTGTTTTTTTTTTTTAGATCATTTTTCTTATTTCAGATTTCACTTCAGATCAGTTTTTGTCATACAGTATTTATACAGACGAAAATTGCTTTGTAAATAAGAGAAAAACTAGAAACAGGTATCTTTCCCCTCTTATGAGGTGTTGATTCTGTCCTCCGTCAAGCGCTGAACATGCAGGAGCTTGGCAGACGAGCTGCTGGCGACAGCTCGAGACAAAACATCTCTCCCCTGTAACTCCAAACTGGTGACAGCAGTCATAAATACCTTTCCGTTATTAGCGGTACCCAACCTGCTAGCGGAGTTATCAATTTTATAACTTGACCTGGATTTCTTGCGTGGAATCCTTTTTTAATCTTCGAAGATAGGATAATAAGCTTACTGTAGTGTTTTCACTTTTCAAGGACGGTACCGAGACCGAAACTAGTCTCGATCTCGATCTTAACTCGAATTTGAGATCGAGCCGTGCTTTTCGAAATCGAGACGAGACCGAAACTCTCAGCCTCATCTCGATACAATTCTGTGGATGGTATCAAGACGGAGAAGAGTCTTGGTCTCGTCTCCAATTTGGAACCGAGACGAGACCGAGACTACTCAGTCTCGTCTCGATACCATCTCTAGTGTTTTCTGTGACATACATAATATACTGTAGTGGTATGTATAGTCTGTATACTGTAGTGCGTATGTATGCAGAAAATGTATTCGAATAATAAAATTTGGGTCCCCGGTTAACACGAATTTTTTTAACACGAACTCCTGATTTTTCAGTCCCTTGGAATTCGTGTTAACGAGGGTTTACTGTATAATTTACAGAAAAGTAGTGATTTCGTAGGGCAGGAGCTCTGGATTGCCAAGGCCTGCATTCTGTGTATGTCCCTACTGCTCTGATTTTTTGTCATAAGCTCTTCTTCAAATGTAAGACGTAAAATGTAATTAAGAAACGTATAACATAGAATACAACATATACAGAAAATATGTTATTATAAATAAGAAATACAGAAGAAAATAATTATAAAACATAATGTTGAAGGACAAGCTTTTTTTTTTTTTTTTTTAACAATCATACTTGAATGTAAAATATACTTTTAAAACCCTGCACTTTGTGTTAAAAAGGTGCCACTTGGATATGTTGTTCCCCTGATCCAACTAAGCAGGAATCGAAGTGGCCCCACTCCGACAGGTGGCCAGAATTCAATATGGCGGCTATCAAAGATGGCCGCCTCTGCGAATTCATAGTGTTGGTTTTAGAGGCTTATATCTCCTTAACTAATAGTCCAATCTTCACGATTCAAAAACTAAACGACGTAGAAGATAACAGGGTCTAACAAATTAGCAAAAGGTTTTACCTAACACTGAAATTAACACCTACAGAAATTATTTAATTTGGAACTTTACATTTCTTATGATGGAGTTTACTTATATTTTTTAAAATAACAAGTAAACGGCTGGGATTATCGAAAAAGATGTCGTATAACTTTTTAAAGAGTGTTACATTATCTTTCGTTTGTTGTATAGTTCATTCAGATTGGTTAACAAACAACGAAGTTATGACAATTTAAAGATTCGCGTTGAGTCGATTGATTTTCCCAAATTTCGAACGAGAGTTCATTTACCGTAATAAAACATCACTGATGGATGCTGCATTGTACGAAACGGATTATTCTATTGTGATGTGTTCTTCATAAGTCCCACTTTCACCAGAAGCACAAAGTAGCCTGACCAACAGGCCAGTATCCAGGGGGGTTAAGGGGGCCGGCTCCCCCTAAATTTTTGCTGACCCCGTAAAATTTTCACGGTAGGCTTGTAAATGAACTATAATATGGTGATGAACTATAATATGGTTGGATCGGGCCCCCCCTCACCTGCCATCACCTGCCACCAACTAACATCAGCCTGTTCCCCCCCCCTACATTTTTGGGCTGGCTACGGGCCTGCTGATCAAGCCCGGTTATGAATCCAATATGGCGGCCATTAATTATGATACATAAAAATTAGTTTCTTTCGAAATATTGACCCGAGTATGTAGATTTTTAAACAAATACGGACAAAGTAATATCACCTATTCTATTACTATTCACTTTTACACATGAATCAAGTTTAAGAATATCTTAAGAAATTACGTCCGTAGCGTCACGATAGAAAAGTTTTATGGTTTCTTCTGAATTGAAAGAGAACTGCACAGGAAGACTAAGAAGTAAATTAATGTCTTTAAACCATTGACATTGGCTTTATATCCTTTACGATATTATAAGGAAATTACATAAAGCAATATATTGTTATAAATTAGAAAGTAAATAATTTCTTTCGTATTGTAAGAACAGAAATACAACACAAACACTTGGTTTGATAATTTGAAATTCACAATATATCTTTTGGATTTTCTATGTGTACAAACAGTTTTATGATTTCGACGAACAGTTAATATTACTTTGTGTACAAGCTATTCTATAAAGAATCATACATTTAAGTTTATCTATTTATTGGTACGTTTCCAACGTGGTGTAAATTCACTGTGGATCAACTGAATTTTCAAAAATAATGAGTGCTACTTACATGAAAGTTTTATTGGTCTAGATCTTCGTTTTCAGTTTCCATCACCTTTCCACATGTTCCCCAACACATAGAACAAAAAAGCAGCACGGAACGCTTGCACTTCTACAACGATATCTTGTGGTACATGTCTTGCAGGCACATTTCAAAAAGAGTTCCCTACATGCTTCGTATACAACTGGAATGGAAGTCCATGTTAGAGAAAGTTCACTTCCATTGTAAGTCCATCCCCAGTTTACTGATGAAGGAATATGTGCTGTCTTCTTTATTGCCTGGCCCCAGATTTGTCCAGCTTGGTATGCTGCACACTTGGTGTGAAGAAGCAAGGCATCACAAGTTGGACGAAGCGCAGTAAGAGGTCTGCCCTTTTCCAAAAAGAATTCTCGCCGGGCTTCATTAACTTTAATTTTTTTGTTTTTCAATATAATAGGACAACATATCGTTGCAGTGAATTAAAACAATCTTCCCCTATGTTGATTACAGGGTGTGAAATTGTTAGAAAAGCTGTGGTCACCTCTGGATACAAAAGCCATGTTTTCCATTCTTATAATTTGCCATGTCCGAGAAAGTATGACACTGTATCACATCCTGTAAACGCGTGGAGGCCTCGTAACGCACTTGATTTTACTTTTCCTAATGCTATTGAAATATGATAATCTGGGAGAAATCAATGATGTTTCTTGGTGCCGAAAGATATCCATAATTCTTCTAAACCGTGTCGCTCAAAGTCGTAGAAAAACGATACAGCAAGTATTACAACATCTGTGTCTACTGTACGGATAACTATCTTCTTGTGTCCATTTAATGCTGCATCAAAGCAATGTAACATGGTCCTACTATCACCTTCTTCTAAATGATTTTCTGATGATTTGTTTGAAAATGTTGGAAGATTTCTTGAAGTTTCTATGTGATACCCATTGCACGTTGCTACCTCAAAGTTAATTCCTTCCTTTTCACACATAGAATTTCCAAGAAAAAGGAACAGTTCTTTATTTTCGTCATTACGAAGGAAATCGTTCCACTTCCTAGGAATTGGTGTAGTAGGTGTTACTTTTGTCCTTCTCTTGTGGAAGATTTTATGCTCTTTGAAGAGTATCTATCCCATATCAGATCCACTCGCTTTGCATGGAATGTGTCTGCTTCTCTTTGAACATATTCGAAGAAATTACACTGGAAATAACCACAAAATATTTCTACTGATGCTGGTTGCAAAATGTGAACCAAAACTGCTCCATCAAATAATAAAACATCACAAGAATTAGGAAAGTGTTCTTCTTTGATGTTGGCTTCACTCTCAAGAAGCATAACTAAGTCGGACTATTTTGAGGATTGTGAATTATGGCAGAGAGACTGTGGAATTGGTTGACTCTCGTGCTGAAAGAATTCATCCAAGTCAAGTCGTCTTGTTTGACTGACGCATAGTAAGCGACAGAATAGCTCAACGTCCATCTTAAGTAATTTTATTTCATTTCTGTTTGTTTTATTTTTTTGAAGGGAAGAATGAAGCACTAGAGAAGATTTTTTCATGGGCGAAAAGAATGCCTTGGTACATTCTACTAATATTTCTTGCACAAATTCCTTGTACATATTAGAACCTTTTTCTTCTGCTAAATATAGGGATTCAATTATATCACCGCTATAAAGTTTATTCAAGGAACGTTCAATACCTCATGTAAACAAATACACGTGGTGATTGTTTGATTTTATTGGTTAGAGAGCCTTAGAACACCCATGCGGCAGAAGAAAATAGTCTTGGCTTATAAGGATCATTACCAGAATTCCTTAGAATTAGACAACAGAAACAACACCTTATCTAAGAACTAAATTGAATTAATGCAATAAAAGAGAATACGCATGCATTGAAAGTAGTTTTGACCAAACTTTAGCGCGAATCACAGTTAACAATATGCTCACATGCGGGGAATAAGTAAAACATCGACAGGGTACAAGCACGTGCTTCTCAAAAGAAGCGTTGACCGATAGCCAATCATCCGATGACTGGCGGAGTAATACAATTCTGCAATGTTTACATCAGGAGCAGAAGGTTCGCTGAATGAACTTTAGATGATTCTGGAAGCAACATTAACAAGTCCATTATTTTCTTCAAACGGATTCCCCAATTCGACGAAAACTTCTTTCATCTTTTCAACAGACGATTTAAATCTTTCTTGCATCTTCATGGTGCTTATTATCAGGATCATATTCATTATATGATATTTTGAATTCATTAATTAGTCTACTAATTTTTGGTCCCGCTGTCATCCATTTGACAAGAGCATTGTCGTCGCGTAAGAGACCAATCGCCCCGCCCCTCCCCTTTTATAATTTTGTTATTCTGTTCGTGAGCTTGATCTATAACTATTGCAAAGAAAGGTTTTGATGTCTTTCTTACACAAAGTAACCCATTTCGAAAGCATTCATAATCTCAGTATATGTTTCTTCCAACTTCTTCAAATCTAAAATCCGAACGGGAAGCCAACAAGCATAACTAAGGTTGTCCATTGCGAAAAACAATTCTGCCATTAGGTTTGGTGTTTCAGCGTAGAGTTTAAAATTTCCTTGACGTATGGCTCTGATGTAAATTAAGAGTAAAATCACGAGACGGTAATATATTATCCAAAACTTAAACATTGGACACGAAGATTTCTTTTCAGTGCACCAGTCATTGAAAAATTGCCTGATGAAGAATTTTGATATGCATCACACGGCAAATGATGTAAAACTGTCAAAGTAATTTGATGAGCAAAGCAAGCTTTTGTAATGTGAGTTACTTTCAATATACTGTCAGCGGTTCCTGGTGTTGCTACATCTGACTTGTATAAAATTTCTACCCAACCACTTCCATCTAACCACTTGCCTATAAGATGCAGGAAGGGTTGTTCGATGTGTAATCCTCTCAGCATCAGAATTTGATGATCTTCGCCATATAACTCTGGCCAATTCCATTGAATTCGTTTCCCCAAGGCGAATAGTGCATGTTGATCCATTACAACCGGAACCGGAACTTGTCCTTTGTTGAGTTTGTCTGTAAGTTCTCGTACAATATTCATTTCGTGCCGTATCATAGCAGCAGATTTAGAGTCTTCCTTAAACAACGAAAGCAGGCAGCATATACTTGACATTTACAGAGTTTCAGTTTTCGAGGCATGGTGTACAGACCAAGTGCAAGTAGTGTCATTTTTTAAGCATGCTTCAAGCCAACACTCCTAGTTTTTTTCTTGTGTGAAAAATCAACTTCGTGGAAGAACTTTCTCTACAAACTGCGGGTTCTGTTGAAGTAAAACTAGTTCCTTATTAGTAATATAAGCAGGAGGTACTAGAGCATAATTATCGGGGAGAGCAGGAGCAGTTTTTATTTTTATATTTACTTATCCAGTGAGGCATGGTCACGTCGAATGCTAGGGTTATCCTTAGAAGGATGCTGGAATCATACCATGAAAAGAATCCTTTGATGTTGTGCTAGAAGAATTGTAGTCAATATTATCTAATGCTGCAACGGTTATAATACCTCGACGAAGAGTGGAAGGACACGCCCATTTCGTCACTTTGATTTATCAAGCACTGAGAAAGACTTGAAGATAATTCCTGCACACGTGTAGACGAATTGCCTAGTGAATGCAATTCATTTATGAGAGATTTTTTACGAGTTTTAGCATACACGCTCAGCCCAACATAGAGAGGAAGAGGTGGCATGCGATTGCGTTCATGCCTTGCTGCTTCTGTTTCAATATCGCCTGCTTTCTGATGGAAGTTATAAAATATAAGTTGACTAATAGCTGAAGTGCTTGACTTACGTTGCTATCAGGGGTGACAAATGAACCATAAAGTAACATATTAACAGCAGCTATTAGTGAAGGAGAAACAGAATCTTCGTGGCAGTGATTCTCAAATTTTCCTGCAAAATGACTCTTGTGGTTTGCCATTTCCTTTCGAAGCATCTTAACAACACGACTTAGTGACACAGCATCTTCATCAATGTCTTTCTCCAGCTCACTTATTCTGTCAGATCATTCTGCAAGTAAAACATATTCTCTGCCAGACAGATTAGCTGTTAGCTCAGGCCTGTGACGAAAAATCCTTTCACGAAATCTTGTACTATGAACTTCTATTTCTTCTGATTCAGACTTCTTCATAATCGTCCTTAACCGTGCTTTGTACAATTTAAGAAGATCGATCATTTTCAACCGACGACTTCTTGGTAACACAAGAATTGCGTAGCCGCCTCAAACTTTGCCTTTTTGTGTGATTCCGAACTATTCCCGCCGAAACATTACACGGATTTACGCCACTGTTACTTTCAATGGAAATACTTCGAGAATAGTGCAGTTGTTATTACTCCAAGTCTTTTAACCACTCAGTTCTATCCGATTCTTTTGACGTATTTCGAAACATGATTTGGAGCTCATTCCTTCCCATACTTACTCTGTGGGGTAGAAGGATGAGGGAGAGAAAAATGTTTGTTATTACTTTGTCGTACTTGTTTATAAATCTAGATACTGCAATAAATATTTCGAAAAAGACACCTTTATGGATGATAATTAATGGCCGCCATATTGAATTCATATAATCGGGCTCGGTCAGGCTGTCTTCTGCTCTGGTGAAAATGGGACTAGAACACATCACAATAGAATAATCCGTTTCGTACAATGCAGCATCCATCAGTGATGTTTTATTACGGAAAATAAACTCAGAATTTGGGAAAATCAATCGACTCAATGTGAATCTTTAAATTGTCACAACTTCGTTGTTTGTTAACCAATCTGAATGAACTATACACCAAACGAAAGATAATTTAACACTCTTTAAAAAGTTATACGACATCTTTTTCGATAATCCCAGCCGTTTACTTGTTATTTTAAAAAATATAAGTAAACTCCATCATAAGAAATGTAAAGTTCCAAATTAAATAATTTCTGTAGGTGTTAATTTCAGTGTTAGGTAAAACCTTTTGCTAATTTGTTAGACCCTGTTACCTTCTACGTCGTTTAGTTTTTGAATCGTGAAGATTGGACTATTAGTTAAGGAGATATAAGCCTCTAAAACCAACACTATGAATTCGCAGAGGCGGCCATCTTTGATAGCCGCCATATTGAATTCTGGCCACCTGTCGGAGTGGGGCCACTTCGATTCCTGCTTAGTTGGATCAGGGGAACAACATATCCAAGTGGCACCTTTTTAACACAAAGTGCAGGGTTTGGCCATTTTTTTGCCTTAAGCTCCCCTACTACAAGTGAGGAGAGCCATTTGGTAGCCACTATTCATCTCTTCGAACCAGAAACTATGAATTTGACACCAATATATTTTTTTTTTGTATTCTATTACTTTTTTTTAACTTATAACCCCTTTCCCTCCCTGGAATGGTTTCAGTGTCTTAGCCCCCACAATAGATTGTTGTGATGGTAATTTATACGTATAGTAAATTCGTTTGAAATTCCTCCAAGAGTCAATGTTGCACTGTACTTTTTTTTTCTGAGTCAAATCTCTAAATATATATACATACATTACAATAAGAATTGAATTTTGTATTAACGCCTGTCTGTCGTCGTTGTGCAAACATTCATGATGATATGCCGTAGGGAAATGAGTTGCATTAAGGTTGTAAGATTTAATATCAAGTTTGAAACATCGCAAGTTAAAGAACGCATGTAATAACAAATATCCTATTTGAAAATAATTTCGAATTAAACTAGCTGTGACTACATTACTTCAAAATTTAACTTGTGGAATGCACAGTGTGAGCGCAGCTCAAAGAAAATAATCAATAAGAATGGTCTTGATTCGAAGCTCGGACCATATAAGTAGGAGTAACTTACATTAGCCATTCACCTAACAGACGATGACGCACAGGGTTTGGCACTACTTTATCAGATGGTTCTATCAAATGTAACCTAATTAACACAATAGTAACCAATTTTACTGCTCTAAAAAGTGTTCTGAACAAGGAGAAGTTCATTATGCACATTGTAACTAAGTTACAAGAGATTTATATCCTATCAGAATGGCGCATCCACCAAGTCAACTTTTGGAATATTCCATTAAGTTAGCTGGGAAACGTATGTGTAAGAGTACAGAGTTCTCCGTAGTAGAGTGGATAAAGTCATGGTTCGATAACTTCAAGGTTCGCGGTTCGAAACCCGTCTCGGAAGCTTCAGATTTTTTAAATTCTTAATTCCTCAGTTCTCAAGATCTTTCTCTCCATTCGTAATCATCTGATGCTCTCAAAAGTGTTCTCCATCTTAATTCGACAACTGCCTAATGTGATCCTCGCAGTTCGAAACTTCCCTTCTTCTGTTTCACAAAATCATAATTTTCGTCATAATACGAATGCTGTTCGATTATTTTTCCCCAGTTCTAAATCTGTGTATATAAATCATTCCCCTCTGTCTCCATATTTCAATCACTCTCTCTCAATGTCGCCCAGGAACTCGTATGGCTTGAGATCAAACCTTCGACTCTTGAAACCAAATGTAAGCTCTTGAGCAATGTGCTATCGTAACTCTATAGATTTGTTGCTAAAAGCAGCGTCATTTTAGATTTTATTCGGGGGGAGGAGGAGTCTCCCCCGCCAAAAATTTTTCACTTTTTTATTAGTGTATTACAATATATTTGCTCAAACAATATGTATTTATGAAACTCAAGGGAGGGGAAATTACACCCTCCTGTCCTACCCAAATGACGCTCTTGGAATATTTGCTTGCAATTACTGAAAAGAAATGAAATGAATCATTGAATAACACTCATTTCTGTCAGTAGATATTCTCGAGCTCTGTGCGTGCATTACAGACTTTAGGAAGCACAAAACTTACTGCCGTTATTGGCAATTTCCATAGATTTCTTAGGAAGCATCTTACTAGCTTGCACTCTTTAAAGAAGGGAAAGAATGAAACTAAAGGTATTAATTAAGCTATGGGAAGATTGTATGACTTAAAAAAAAAAAAAAAAAAAAAGTCTCTTTAAAGATATTCCAGAACAAACGAATGAAAAAGGCTATTTTAGAGCTATAACATTGTAAACTTGATTCCCGTTTTTTTTTTTTTTTCGTCTGAATGGAAAGAGTATACTACGTCACACACACTACTTTAGACAAGGATAGGTGGAGGAGAGAGGGAGTTGGATTGAAGACAAGAAATAAATAATCGATCGCGACATGTATTTCTGGATTGCATAAGGAAACGCGGCAAGAGTTTGTTATTAATTTGGTCTTAGCATTTTTGTAACAATTTCTAAGCCGCGGACTGTACCTATACGAGCAAAATTGTGTGATTATTCTTTTCGGACCGTCATTTTTAGCGTTTTCCTATATTTACAGTTAGTGACTTATTGCTCAAAAACCATTCATTCGATTTATATGGTTAAGGCCTTGTTTTTTAGAAAATGGATGTGGCTATTGTTTGGTGTAAATTACATTGCACTGACGCCAACGGGTGGGAAATTATTGAAGTAAATGTAGGGGTGAAAATTTACAAAAAATTCCCTAACCGAATTTCATTTTTTTTTTTTTTTAATCTAGCACCACTGGTGCTATATGAGTTAGTCACCTAAATAAAATTCTTTGGTGTGTTGACAAGGTACAGAGAAATCCTGAAGTCACTGGCTTCCATTCAAACAGGAAAAGAAAAAATTCTCTATCATCATACACATGAAATTTTGACACTTTTTACGCCTCAGAAGCAAAAATCAACATATATGCCGGGGCTACAGCTTCTCTAATTATCTTATTGAAACTTTTTTAGTGCCTTGTGTGGGGCAAAGAGGAAGCTTTCAGGTAGTGGTACGTTTGTTTCAATGTAGCCAGCAAGAGGGTAATAATAGAGGGGAAAAGGGAAATTTTCCGAATTTCTCACATAAAATCGGGAATTAATTGTTTTGGCTAGAAACACTGCCATCAGACAGACGAAAACTATCTGAAAATAAACCTTAGTACTCCAAGAATATATCCTACAAGTATCATGGCGATATCTAACAAAGTAAGCACGAAATTTAAAAAAATCTCATTCTACCTCAGAAATTCACCATTTTCTTACCATTTCCAGAACATGGTTTATTATAAACCTCAACTGTACTTTCCCTAATTATTCTAGTGAAATTTGTTATGGTGCGCTGTGTAGGCTAAGGACGAAGCTTTTAGACACTGGTGCGTTTGTTTGAGCGTAGCCAACAAGAGGGAAATAATAGAAACAAAAAGGGATTTTTTTTGCAAAATTTGCTCCTAAAATCTGGAATTAAAATTTTCTGTAGCTGGCAACACTGCTATCAGACACACATAAACTATCTTAAAATAAGCTTTAGTATCCCTCTAATATATCCTAGAAGTATTGTGACTATATCTAATAAAGTAAGCATGTCAATAAAAAATATCTCATTCTATCTTAAAATAATCACAATTATCTTTCCAATTAGAGAACAAGGTATACTGTAAACCTCAACTGTACTTCCCCTAATTATCCTATTGAAACTTTCTATAGTGCGTTGTGCAGGACAAAGACGAGACTTCCAGATACTGGTACGTTTGTTCCGATGTAACCAACAAGTGGGAAATAATAGAGACAAAACAGATAATTTTCCCAAAATTTCCCCCTAAAATTTGGAATTAAAATTTTCTGTAGCTGGCAACACTGCTACCAGACAGACACAAACTATCTTAAATTAAACATTGGTACACCACTAATATATCCTACAAGTATTATGGGGGGTATTTAAGGAACAAATCTTCTAATTACCAAAAATATATTATGGTAAACATTAAAGGGAAAAACTAGAAAAATCAAGGGTTAACCTAAATAATTACAACCTAAATAAGAATTTTTCGTGCGCCCCCTAATTACCCCATTGTAACGATCTGTACTTGCGTTTATTAAGTATGGACAAATGTTCGATTGGCGTAGGTTGACTTGCACTCGGACGTATAGGTACGGATTTATAAACAAAAATCTCGAATTTTTTGCCCAAATTTAGGGAAGTTTTAATTTCCCTAATTGGCAACACTACGCGCAGGCCCGTCCAATTGATGTCAGCAGTTAGTTATCCATCCGAAGTATCTATCTGGCAAGTCTTAAGGAGGTCTTTCTACAACGAAGGAAGCTACAGGGAAAAAGGAAGTAAAGGAAATTCGAAAATTCTCGAATTTTTGACTGGGGTGAAATTTGAGAAGGAAGTTCGACACTTAGAAAAAAAAGAAATTAATATTATAAACTATGGTCCAACCATATTTGGCAAGAATAATATCCAGATATCTTAATTAGTGTCCACACAGGAGCGGATTAAAAAAGTGACACACCCGTGTGTGCCACTTTGGCCACCTAGTGTAAATTTGATTACATTTTTTGACTACTAACCCGTGTTGTTGTTGCACTTATAGTCTCGACTAATAATAATATCGTTGTTGTAAACAGTAACTTTATAAGGAAAGTATTCTCTCCTTTTTACATCTTAGTTCCAACGCTGTTGGTGAGAAATGCAGGGTGTTTCAAAATGAATATCGGGGTTTTAAGTCTTTGTACATGCGTGCGTACAAAACTGTTTGAGTTGCTCTTTCATTTGATGTAATATTTATAATTGTAAGTTAATTGTAATAAATACTACAAAGTTTCAAAATCCTAATATTAATTTTGAAACACCCTGCATTACTTCAAATTGAGTCATTCTATATTCATGTCTTGTATATACATATACAAGAAGTGCCATTATTATCAACTACTAACTTTCATCATCATACACACGGCCGGCCCTAGGCAATTTGTCGCCCCGTGCAATGGCATAATTTGCCGCCTTCCCCTTTCTCCAGAAAGAACAAACCTTAAAAGTCATGATTTTAAGTATGCTACTCCAGCATGAACAACGAAGGGGAGGGTAAGTGTAGTCGCACTCAGAAAGGCTTAAATACTTACTAAAAATGCAATCCCGTTGTGTCTGTTTTTTTCCTTTAAATATTAATCTATTATGTTAATGAAAGATAAAGCAAACACACCTGCAGAAGAAATATGGTAGTAAAAACAATCAAGCAATTTGTGCTCGGATTTATTTGACCATTTGCTTTAGCATTGTCCATGTAACCTTAAACTAATGCAACCTAAACATAATTTATGAATGTAGTATTCAAATAGGTCAACTTAGTAAATGTAACTACTATAATCATGAAGTCTGTTTCCAACAAGAAATATTTAATTTAAATAATATACTTATAACTAGAGACCGGATGTTAGGCAAAATGCCTATTCTTTAATGCTAAAGATATGATCAAATATAACGTTTTAAAGTTTATATCGGGGATGATAGTTTCGATTTAAGCCATCTTTATTTTGCCTATTTCGCCCCTCACTGCCTAAATAATTGCTTTAGTGCCTAATGTTGCGTATTCTATGCATTTTCTTTGAAATAAGATTTAATTGGGAAATATATATAACATGAAATACATATCAAGATTCGTTCTTTACATATAGAATGAAAGAAGACATTAACAAACAGGTATGTTGCTATATTCTTTGAACACTATTTATGACGAATCTATTTTTTAAATTGTATTGAGTATTTGTCTTCATTATTTCGAGTTACATTTTAGTGCGTATTTTACTGCTTATTTTTTTAAATTTTAAGTGTCTATTTGCCTGCCTATTTTCCAAGTTTTTATTGTCTAAACATCCGGCCGGTCTCTACTTATCACAGATTTTGCCGAACCCTCCAAATTTGCCGCTCCATGCAAATGCACGTGTTACAGGTACGGTAGAGCCGGCTCTGCATATCATATATATGTATATATATATATATATATATATATATATATATATATATATATATATATATATATATATATATATATATATATATATATATATATATATATATAGTGGACAAATTATTTATATATGATATTTAGAAAAATACTATTAGGCAAATTAGTACAGTGAAACCTATTGGACATGAATTTTTGTCCGTTACTGAGAGGTGTCCGTTACAGAGAGGTTACAGTAATTTAATTTCTCGCAACGGTAATTGTATGGAGTAATATACAGTAGATATAGATATTATGTATGAGCGTAAATACATAAAATTCAATATGAAAATACTCTATTTAGTACGTATTTAAATTTCTGGAAGGGATGAAGGAGAAATTAATTTATGTTAAATAGTATTATTGCTGGGGGATGTGTTAATATATTCGTATATTGCAAAAGATAATGCATGTATGATCATTTTCTTCCTACATGGGAGGGGAAAGCGGGAGGGAAAGAGTTTTTCATTTATTTCAAATTTTCTGGACCTTCTCAAAAGATGCGTTAGGAACCAACTAACCGGCTAAACTCATTAGCTAGTGTCCTCTGAGAATCCTCAGTACGGTTGCGGAAAAAATATCTGTGTGTGTTTGTTTGTGTACTGGCGGAATGGATGAAAAGGCAAGTTATTGGGAGTGCATATGTTTGTTGACTCAGCCCCAATTGCAAAGAATATCATCTTAGAGAAAGTTGCTTTACTAAGAATGTAATAGAGGAAACATTGTTCGTTGAAAATGTTATTGTAAAACAAACAACGTTTCTTTTGTTATCTATGAAATTGTCGGAAAGATGCAAGGTCCAGAGGAAAAAGGACTAAATTTGTTAGGGAAGGGAAGATCTTTCGTATAGAATTCTTGGACATACGACTGACCCTGCATGAGTGTTATAGCTTATTGAAGGTTTTCTAGAATTTCCCCCAGAAAGCAATTTATTGAGGGCAGAATAAAAGAATTTGAAGTTCAGCTTGAAGGTGTTCTGTTTGATGGTTCACCGGTCTAGACTCATGATAGATACACTTGTGGGGAAAATACTTTTGTCTCCTGTAATATATCGCAGAATCGAGAAAAATTCCTGTCCGTTATGAAGAGGTTATTGAAACGTTTGGGGGAAAAAGTACTGTCCGCGTCCGTATCTGAGAGTGTCCGTAAAAGGGAGGGTTTTGTTCCATAAGAGAACATATATTTTTGCCGGGACAAAAAAATCTGTCCGTATTATAGAGGTGTCCGTTATTGAGAGGTGTCCGTTAAGGGAGGTTTCACTGTATTAGTTTTTATCTTTAGACAAGTTATTTGAATTTTATACTGTTCGTGACATTATTTTCGTACATATTAAAGGCCTACTTTCACGAAAAAAGAAAATTTCATTTCTACTTTTATTTCTTAGTTGATATTGAAAACTGCTGAAACCCGAATCGTTAATAGGTATGGTATTCGTGTAAATTGTAAAATATTTGTAGCGTATTAGTATCTAGCGTTTAGTTTATGTTGCATTTCAGTGATTACACCTACATAAAATATTTCATACTTAAATAGACGTAAGACGCATTACAAATGACTATTTAAAAAAAAAACGAAATTTAGAAATAAATGAGAGGCAATGTTTTTTTTAAAAAAACGTACATTTCTGAAAAAATACGAACGTTTTTTTTTCTATTTACAACACTAATTTTACCTAAAAATAAATCAATCAAATATTGTGACTTCCCTGAAAACATATAGGCTACCACGGCCTGCCATTGATATGCACCCACATAAATTTTGTAAAGTGGGCGCCGTTGATCACAAATCACTAATCGTTTGGTCACTACAGGGCTACTTTCTTGAAACCAGCCAGTCTAACGATGTTCTGGATTTCCGTAAGATTGAGTAAAACTGAGATATGTTGAAGATCTTCTCATCATGAGAAGAAGTCTTATTGAACACAACCATCGAATTATGACTGCTTGGCCACTGTAAGTCCAGATTAAAAAAACAGCTGGATATAACGATATTTTTGATATCGGTGTAAATGAATGAAACTGTGATATGTTATAGATGACGTGATCCTGAGAAAAAAATGTCTAAGGCTTTCCAGGATTTTCCTTTGTCCCGCAAGATGAACATCTGAATGTTGTCTATGCTTAAATGATGTTGGCCGCTACTCTCCCCATCCCTTGTAGGATAGGACTTTTCAAACTTTTACACAGCTCTACCAAAATTCCAGAGTACCCTTACCTTCTGGTGTTTTAAAAAATGTAACCCTGTAGTTGCCAAATGGTTACTGATTGCTGGTTGTGTCCATTGAGACTTTTTCTCAGGATCTCAATATTTACAACATATCACAGTTTCAAGCAATTACACCGAAATCCAGAATACCGTTACCTCCTGCTCATTTAAAAAAGTGGCCCTATAGTGCCAAACAGTCAGTGATTGGTGGTTGTGCCTCTTGAGACTTTTCTCAGGATCACAATATCTACCTAGGTACTGTACATCAAGAAGCACTTAAATTTAATAGAGATACACCGATATATCGGTATCGATATTGGCAAATGGACATCGATATTAACCGATACAATTTCCGAACTATTTTCAATTTATTTATTATTACCAGTGACACATATTTCATCGATTTCTTTTAGACTTAAAGTTGATCTAAATTATGAATTGTACAATCGATTTCTTTATGCATGTGTGTGCCTTTGATTTGCACTACTCGTACGGAACTGATATTTTTAGTCCCTCGATGCCAAAATACTGGTAAAGAAATGCCAAAGGTCCTCAGTCAGGATCATAGGAACCAGAAGAAAATTTTGTAGGGAGGGTCCGTTCCATGGTTGCTATATTACGTCTGGTATTTAATATACGTGGTTCCTTTATCACATATACATTTTCGTGAGGCAGGGCGGGAGGGCCCCACCCTGCCCTCTCTTTTCGGGCGTCCATGGTCAGGACAGCAGATCTGTCATTTTAATATCAAACGAGACAGAAGTTTCGATTCTGAAGAAAATGCTATGAAAGAAATCCACAAGACGCTCACTTTGTCATTATTTTCTCCTACTTACTGGTTACAAACAATTAGTTCTAAAGTTAATAAGTAGTTTTATCGTTTTCGACTTCGCTCAAATAACCCTCTTTTTTTTAATGGTATACACAGTAACACCTGGTCCACCACGTATATTTTTCTAAATAAAAATTTGTAACGGTAGTATCAGTTTCCATTATATGTATGCAAGGACGGTGATCAGGGAGGCAAGAAGGCAGTTGCTCCACACTTTTTTGAAGTTACCCCTTAATGTATATACAGGGTGTCTATCGGTCAGGAATGTCATGAAATTTACGGAGGTTTTTGGATCACAATTTTTTTTATATAGGGTGAGTTCGCCAATAGTCGACCGCTGAAAAAAAATCTTACTTCTAAGCACTTATAAAGCGTGATGATTTCATAGTATTTGACAAAAGTGAATTATTTGCTTTATTTGGGTTCTTTTGTACCATGCCTGTGTTAACTGCTCACTTTTAAAATTTTGCAATGATATAAAAATAGATTTTACGAAAACTCATCAAAATTCCCACTTGTCGACCATCATCGCTCAGTAGTCGACCGCATTCATGCTATTAGTCGACCGCGCGCAATTTCTATCGTTTCTATCACGTAGAAGTAATTGATCGCCTTAGGTGATATTTCGAAATTGTATTATTCGCGAGATTTGAACTTGACAAAACGATTATAAAGATTTTATTTAATTTTCAATAAGGTTTTCTGCTTAGTGATTATAAATGAAAGAATCACGCTATTAGGATTTGGTACATAGCTATTTTATTTGGAATAATGGATTTGAATATTAAATAGATCTTTCACGTGAAACAAGACTTCTCTCCTCCGTTATATGCACACGTTATCTTATCACTTATATTACGGTTTTACAAATCCTAAACAAATTACGAGTCTCTAATAATTTAGAAAATCCTAAGTGCTCAGTTTTCTCCTGTGTGAAATATGTTTCTCTCCGGTGTCACTTGAGCACATTGAGTTATCTTCTCATAATGATAAGGTTTCTCTCCTCTGTTATTTGAGCACTTCGAGTTATCTTCTCATATATGATAAGGTTTCTCTCCTGTGTTACTTCAGCACATCGAGTTATCTTCTCATATATGATAAGATTTCTCTCCTTTGTTACTGCAGCACGTCGAGTTATCGTCTCACATATGATAAGGTTTCTCTCCCGTGTTAGGTTTCTCTTTTGAGTTACTTGAGCACATTGAGTTATCTTTTCATGTAATAACAGTAAGTTCCTGATTGTTTATTCAAATCATTTATATGGTACAATCTGCGCACAGGAACAGCTTATCTGCGAGTTCTTCCTATGTATACCCAGATAATTCGGTACACCGAAGATGGAACCATTTATCACAATGATCGCAACCCACTGGTTTATTCTCACTTTCCAAAGCAAAATTGTTTATTATCACTCCACATCCTGCGCATATGGCTCCATCGCCGTAATCAATTACATCATATTCATTGGGATGTTCTTCTAGAACAGCAGTGGTCGTCGTCTTTGATCGTTTCTTTGGATTTTCCAGTTTGTTGCTCTTTTTTGCTGTTCTTTCATCCCTTTTGCGTTTCTTTTCTTCCTCTAGTTTCTTCTGTTCTTCTTGTTTTGCAGTCAGTGCGCGGCGACATTCTTCTGAGCTAATTGCAAACGGTATCTTCTCTACCTTCTTCTTAGGCTTTTTGACTGGACTCTTAGGCCAGAACAGATGCTTTTTAAAAGTTGGCGTTATATATATTGGTCTGATAGTTTTAGGGGTTGTTGTGATATTCTTCTGACTTGATTCACTTGGTCCAGCAACAGCATCGCTTTCAACGTCCCTTGTTTCTTGCTGTGCTTCTGGTATAGAAACCAGAGCTTCAGTAGGAGGTTCTTTGATTGAATAAGTATCTTGCTGAATATCTTTCATAGGTTCAGTTTCATTCAGTGTAGTTGATGTGTTTCCTTCTCATTTGATGGCACAAATTCTGGAATAGACGCTTCCTTCCTTCCTTTCTTATTAAAGGCCTCTCTGATTCTGTTGTTGGAGCAGACATAACTGATTCTTTGTTTGGCACAATACTGATTTCCTCTTTCTCTTGTGCTGCAATGGTGTCGAATTTCTCAGATTTCGTTGATAGAATAGGTGTTATATTCACTCTGTTTTCAGTTGTTGCACTTGGATTGGCTTCAACAGCCAATGACTGGAGAAGATCATTTAGTAAATCCTTTCCAACAGTGAGAGTAGCTTGAGACAAGTGTTCATTGTTGTCATCAACTACAGGGATTTCACCAACTGCAACTTCGTCATCTAATTGTAAGTTGGCACTTTTATCATCAGTTTGTAGTGCTTCGTCCATCGGCTTTTCTGCTGGAAGTTTCAAAACTTCAAGAACTGCGTTGAAGTCAACCGCAGCCTTTTGAAGTTCAACCTTGTACACAGTAATAACTTTTCTTGCAGTACGAAGGTCTTCTTCACTAACATTTGGCTGAGTGGAAGTACTCTCTATGTTTTTGCATACACTCTTGATGCATTTTGTGTAGTCAATAGCGTCCGGATTGAAAGGATACAGTCCACATTTGCGAAACCCATTCTTTATTGTTGACGGTGTTGCTGCTGTTGTTAGGACCTCTGCAATAAGTGGTGCAAACTGAACTCCATGTAATTTGTCTAAAACTGTTGTCTTTGGCACACCAAACCTTTTACAGGCTTCACGAACTGAAAGTTGTTTTGTTCTTACAGCTTCTAAGGCGCACAGCATATCAAATTCCGAATAGCGGAAAAATTTTCTTTTATATCCCGGAGCCCGAATAGCGGAAATCTGTCAAAAATACATAAAATTTAAAATGCTTCGCCATATTTCTAACAACAAAATGCATTACTATATTACAAAGCAGAAATAATCAAGAATATATTAATAAAAGTTGTTTTTTCAATATTGATACTCTTAATATTTCAGTGTTCTTCCCGAAAGCAGGTTCTGACCTGAAAAAACCTGAGCCGAGTGAATCGATATTTTTTATTGACATTAATCGGATGATGATGACGTCGCAAGGACGTGAGACCTAGAGTTTAACATGAGCTCCGAACCAATTGTATTCCCATGGAAAATTGAACACAGGACTTTATTACAAAGCAGCATACTTTAACACTTACTTGAATTTTGTTGTATTTATTTATGTCCTTTAAGCATTTGTGGCACAGGACGGGATAGGGGAGGGAGAAGGATGAGGAAAGGTGTCGGCCAGAGCCTATTATGTAGGTAACATCATGACATGCGCCTGGTATAACTGACAAAACCCCTAAGAAACCTGTTAGAAGGGCCGGCATTGGGGTTTCAACCCGCACATCTCTCCATTCCCAATTCGTAATCTAGCAGGCTAGGCACTGGACAACGTGTCTAGTACATGCCTCAAAGAAAGAAGTATTATTTCTCTCATTCAGAGAGACGTAGTAGACGTACAGGAAACCTTTCTTGTTCTCGTTTGTTTGCTTGTTTCTTTGTTTATTATTGTTTAACGTCCCTTCTTAGGGTCAAGACTATGTAAAGACCTGAACCTACAGTTTACAGTAATATTCGAACCGCTTTAATTCGTTCTATGCTCTCCCGCTTCGAATTGAACCCGGGACACAGAGCACCAAAGGCACGGTTGCTATCCATTAGACCAGCGAGGAGGGTTTCTTGTTCTCGTGTGTAAAAAAAAACTTGGTTTCACATTGAAATAGTAGATCGTCATAAAAAGAAACTTTCAACTAAGTTACTGAACAAATTCCAGTCAGCAAAACGCGAAACATAGTATGAAACAGTGCGGTCGACAGGTGGCAAGAAATATTCCAATAGTCGACTAACACGAGAAACAGGCGGTCGATTTTTAGAATATGTCACGAAATCAAAAATTTTATACATGCAGGTTGAAGAACAGACCTTAATACCAAACAGGAAATAATTTGAAGCAATTTGACGCACTCTCAAATAATCCAATAATCGACCACCCTTGGTCGACAATTGGTTTGTATGGGAAAGAAAAAATGCCAAATTCCGACCACATTTTAACATGTATTTTTTCATTTAATACTATCCAGTTATTGACAAATTATACTGTACAGTTTCTAGAATAACTTAGTTTTGTAACAAAAACATTTCTTACCTCACGTACCATCTATATCCTCAGAAAAGCGAAAAATAACAGGTGCACAAGATTCCCATTACACGCTGTCGTAAACTGTGCACCTGAGTCGTAATTCTACAGATACGTCGAAATTTATCGGTGAAAGACGACCAGCTGGCCAAGGGAGAGAGAAACAATGATTGTCATTGGTGGTATATGATGCAAGCTTTATCGCGAATCACTTTCCGCTCCAAAAGACCATTAGATATATTTTATATACACAATAGTAAGCAAAAATGGTCGACTATTGGATGGCGGTCGACTATTGGCGAACTCACCCTATATGTACAAATATAAGTAGTCTGAAAACTTTTGTTCTATAAAACATCAAAATTCACCACCAAAAATTTTTTATAGTCAGCTTTAGACGCTACCAAATCGATAGCAAAGCACGCTTCTGTCACATGCATGAAAAATTCGGCCTAATTCGCACCCAAATTCCCTCTTGAAAATGTTACAAACTTTTGTGGTTTGGTAAAGGAAAGGTCACAAAAAAGTCACGAAATTTCATTTTGGAATTTTAGTAGACACCCTAATATAGTTTCGTTTGGAAATGTAAAATTTTTGTACGTATTACTGGTTCATAGAAAAAATGGTACCATATAATATTTACCGTGGCACGAGTACGTATTGGTTGTTTTCCCGTGGAGTTAAGAAAGCTACATGAATTGCGTTTTAATTGCTACGGAAAATGGCTTAAAAATTAACCTTTTGGAGCACAATAATTCCAGCGTACTTTCATTTATTCTTACAAGGACTCGATATGTTAGTCAGCAGCTTTGAAACTAATTGAGAGAACATTTCGCAGAACAAGAAAAGTCTTTCAGAAGTTATTCTTGAATTACACGAAAATCGACAGTTTTTAAAATGTCTTTTCTTCTTCTAATAGTGAAGAATATTGATTAAAAAGGGAGTAATAAGAATTAACTTCTATTCTTTTCCATTGTTTTGCCTACAGGATGTATGATATTCCGCAGTTACACATTGGTGGTGAAAGAAAAAAGTTTTTTGTTTTATTAGAAGACACCAATGTATATAGAGTATTACAGGTAGCACATTTTCTGCTATCGAGAGAAAAAATTACCCAGAATTCTTGCGCGACGTGACGTCACGTGGAAGAGAGCACGAAACAAACACATTGTAGGGAATAGAGTAAGCGGTGTCCATGTGTGAAATTTATAAAGAATGGGTAATTATTTAGACAAAAATGAATAAAAATAACTTTGTTGTTGCTCAATGTCCGAACTGAGAAAGGAAGACTCCATGTATAACATAGCACCCCTTTCCTAAAATGTTGTTGGTACAACGGCAGTGAGTTTCTCCGTGTAAACGCGCAGACAGAATTGATGTAAACAATGCTAATATTTATTCTATTCATTTCTTACCAAAAGATTATGAGAGACTTGCAACACGAACTTCATAAGCTACCTGTAAGAAAAAAAGTTCCGCCCTCATGCAATTTCTTCTCTGCATAAATCGAATTGGCATGGAATTGTTAAGAACGAACAGAAGTAAAGGGTTAAGAGAAAATAATTTATTTTTCAAACATATGAAGTTGAAGAACTTGAAAGAAATTTAAATAACTAGAGTCATGGATGCAGATCCTGTAGGACGGGCAAAAATGTTAGAAAAGAGGATTTGCTCATTTTGTCCCCATAACTCGGTGAAGCCAAAAAAATAATCGAGACAAACCTGATTGGCTGCTCTCTTTTCAACCAGTAATGCTCGCTCTAAACTAGGTTTTCCGTGTGCCAACATATAGTATTCATTGCGTTTATTCTTATTTAAATATTCGCTTTAACGTTTAAAATGGTTACATAGGCAGCTTATGGATTCGTGTTCGTTAACTTCAATGGGGATTGCGTTCTTATTTCCGTTGAGGCTCGTGCTCACTTGGGCTAGCACTCATCCTCCAATAAGGATCACACTCAGGGTGGGATCCAGGATTTTCTGAGCGGGGGTGCACCAATAATTACCAAACTAACCAATCGCACTAAAACTCTTCAAAGTGACATGTGACAGTATTCTTTACCCTTGACAACGCTGATACATAGAACGGGGGCGGGGCGGTTATTTTAAAGAAGGTAGCATGTTTTCTGTCCTACTTGACAAATGTTATACTGTATTGTTTTGCTTGGTGAATCCTTTTCCTTCAGCCTTCAGAAAATCGACTTAATGTATCGCTTTTGCAAACCTCTGCTTTCTCTTAAGCCCCAAACGGAAAAATAATGGCAGAAAGTTTCGGAAAGTGTTGCTATTTTCACTCCTAGCTTCTCATTTTAATGTATATTTACAACGAAGGGGTGAACGTGCACCGGTGCACCCCCCTAAATCTGGCCCTGATCAGTGTTGGGTAAGTTACTTGTAAAAATGTAACGCGTTACAAGTTACTTTACTTTCTCTTAAAATGTAACGCGTTAGTAACGCGTTACTTGCCTCAAAAAAGTAACTGTTACTTTACTTCGAAAGTAACGCGTTACTAACGCGTTACTTTTAGGTCCGAAACTCTGAATATGTGGGAAAAATTTTATTACTTCAGTTTTCCGTACTGCTATTACTACCGCTATTATTATTATTATTATTATTATTATTATTATTATTATTATTATTATTATTATTAGTAGTAGTAGTAGTAGTAGTAGTAGTAGTAGTAGTAGTAGTAGTAGTAGTAGTATTTCACGTTCTGAATCGATTTATGTAAATGCAAGGACAAATTTTTACTTGACAACTATATGAACATTTTAATGTAATGTAACAGTAACTAAAATGCCATACTGCGTTACTCGTAGGAATGGGCACGAGTGAATTCGAGCAAGTTTTCGTTGAAACTCGATTCGACTAGAAAGAGACATCTTTGAGCTCGACCCGAGAACTCGGCTTGAAAAATTTCCTCTAACTCGACTCGAATTCGGGTCGAGTTTCGAGTCGAGTCAAGTCAAATCTGGTATATAGTTTCGAGTACTCTCTTCAAGTATCTTACATAGACAATATAATTATTATCAATGGTACTACTACTGCTACAACTTCTTCTTCTTCTTCTTCTATTATTATTATTATTATTATTATTATTATTATTATTATTATTATTATTAATTATTATTATTATTATTATTATTATTATTATTATTATTATTATTATTATTATTATTATTATTATTATTATTATTATAACAACACTGTGTATAAACATGAAAGATAGGCGGTTTATATATGAATACTAAAAAAGTAGTTGATTGCCAACCTCGGTAGTCGTGAAGTCTAGGAGTAAAGGACATTGTTCACGAGCTTCTGAATTTGGGTTGAGGGTCTAGGTTGAGTATTCGGGCTCGAGCCAAACGTTGTTAAAAGTTTTAGGGCACTGGCCAAATATCTTCAAAACTGCTCGGCCCGGGTTTAGAATTGTCAACGACTCGAGCAGATCGGCTCACAGCTCATTCACTATCGACTCAAACCGAGAAGTGAGCTGAGCCAACAACTCACCCAACCGAGTCGGCTAGAGCCCTTCGCTCAGTTGAGTCGAACCGAGCAGATGGCTTATCCCAACCAAGCCAGCTCGAGCTGATGGTTCACCCCAAGCGAGCCGGCTCGAGCCATCGGCTTAGTTAAGCCGAGCCGAGCTAAGCTTTTTATAAAAAATCTCTTGTAGTCTCGCTATCGAGACGAGACGAGATGCGAACAGTGTCCCCTCTCGTGAGCAACACTAAAAGTATTCCATATTACTGCTTAGCTTACATTTCTCATGGCTTTCGCTTTCCAGTGTAATCAGCCCATGATTTCAAAACGAGTTAAAAGGAGCGAGCCACTTATCAAACTCGACTTGACTCGAAACTCGACGCCAAAAACAGTGAATCGGTTCGGAACTCGACTCCAGAATATTACTTTTGACTCGACTCGAAACTCGACTTGGATTCGAGTCGAGTTTTAGCTTGACTCGTGCCCAT
This sequence comes from Thermobia domestica, assembly GCF_964235325.1. Classification (NCBI taxonomy): domain Eukaryota; kingdom Metazoa; phylum Arthropoda; class Insecta; order Zygentoma; family Lepismatidae; genus Thermobia; species Thermobia domestica. Next base: position 238,904,169 of record NC_137458.1, on the reverse strand, counting down.
GCCTATGTGTTAGAAAAAATGGTTGTTTATTATTATTCTGCTAAACTAATTATATAATAATAACAATGTTGCTATGTAAAATTAAAAATACAGAATATAGAGAAACATTACACTACAACTGACGAAATGAGAACACATGAACTGGGGGGTGAATCAAAATTGCCAATACTGTAACTCTTAAAATCGATACATCTTTTTAAAGCTAGTTGTTCCAAACTCTATAATCAACGGGACTTTAGGATATGCAAACTGATCTAAAAGAACCCTAATATTACATACCATCAACATTACATCAATAAAGTAGGCCTGTTCGTCAGAACACCGTTTATTCATATTAAACCCTTACTGAATGTCGTTCATTATGACATCCTAATTGTTGATAAATATTTCCCGCCGGGGCACCACTTTACTTTTAAATTCTGTTCAGCAGTGGCGTACTTACGATTTTGTTTCGGTGGGGCTTTGCCTGAAAATGTGAAAATTCTGCAAGATATTTTATATACTTTACTATAGTAAGATTTCGGGGAGGGGGCTTAAGCCCGGAAACCCCATCCCTAAATACGCCGCTGCTGTTCACCATCATCTTCAGCTTTTAAGAAAAAGCATTCTTTCAAATGTTCGAACGATAAAATATTTTCGTTCTCCATATTTATAAAAACAACACCATTCAAAGTAAAATAGATTACCAGTACCATTGCACTCGTAGTTCACTCACTGAATGTATTGATTTGGAGCTGTCAAAATCTAAGACAAAATCTTCCAGGTGCTTGTAATCAGTACACGTGATTTCCCTGAGGCTGTCCTCATCTTCCAAAAGCAGCAAGTGGCACTATATTTTGTTATGTAAATAAACCAATCAAATTGTACGTACCTATGAATGTAATTGCAAGCCTACCAACGTAAAGTTCGTAAGGCGAAACGGGAAAATGCACATCGAGATTTCCCATTCCGCCTTGCATTAAGATGAAAAGTGCTAATTTCATTGCTAGAGGTCATAAGGCGAAACGGAAAAAGGCGAACAGTGCAGGAATTATCGGTCACTGACATCGTTCATGCTCTATTGTTCCATTCTGAGAAATTCACTTACAGGAAAGAAACATTTGTTTCCGAAAAAAAATATACATATATTGTAGTTACTCATCCGAAATGTAACGCGTTACTAGGAAATGTTACTTGCGTTACGTTACTTCCCAAGACTGGCCCTGATCACACTCACTAGACTGCTGGGAACTCGTGCTCACTAATTTCATTGCGAGTGGAGGCGCAGTGGCTCAGTGGTAGAGCGTTCACCTCCGATGCTTGGGGTCCCTGGTTCGATCCCCGCTCGTGCCATGTGGACTTTGTGGTAGACAAACACCATGCTCGTGGGTTTCTGGGGTTCTCCCGGTTCCTTCTACTTTCTTCATTTCATTCATTTCTCATAATCATCGTCTCCTTTAGCGTAACCGCGTGACGTAAAACTTAAAGATTTCATTTCATTGGGATACACTTTTATAAGGTTTGGGCTCACTACCATTAATGAGCTCGTGCTCAATGACGTCAGTGGGGCTTGCAATGGGTTTATTGCTTTCAGTGGGGAAAGCGTTCATCATTCTCGTTAAGGCTCGCTCTTACTTAAGCTTGTTCTTATACCCTATAATGAGGCTTGCGTTTACTCGGTCTCGGTCTCTCATCCTTCAGTGAGGTTCACTCTCACTAAACGCTTTTTCACGAAGCTTTGCAGCCCTTGTAAACAATGCAGACGACAGTGTGCAAATGTTGCCAACTAACAGACTAAAAAGTTTATAGAAAACCTCGAGCTAACAAGTTAAGAAACAAACCGAAGAGCGGGAGATTGAAAATGAAATGGCATGGACTTCTGATATATTACCAAGATGCATCTTCTTTCTCATGAATCTTTGAAGTACCGGTAGCATATAAGTATAGACACAGAACACTAGGAAGCATGGCTACCCGCAGTGGGGAAGGGGATGTTGCCTCCCTTTGTTTTAAAAGGTTTTTGGAAGTGCATGTAAATACATACTAATTTGCTTACTTAAATGTTGTTACACTTAATATATTCATATTAAATACTATAGTATCTGGTATTATAGATTATTTACTGTAGTTAAAAAGCATACGCGCGTAAATAACTGTTGTTTTACTTGATGTATTATGTACCCTCGTGTATCAAAATATTGTGTATTCGCGACTGAGTTTGTGTGTCGGTCTTTTGCCCTCCCCTGGAATCGGTATTTTACCCCCTTGAAAAAGTCCTGCGGATGTCCATGCCTGGAAGCCGGGCTGAAAAATCTCTTAAATTTTCCCTGTAACTGCAAATCATGGCTAATCGTGGTTGACCATAAATCCTCGTCCTTTGATATCAGGGAGTACTCATTAATGGTTCAAAATATTCAATCTATCACTACTAAATTTTATTTAGCCTGCCCATAGCGTCAAGGGATAACATGGAAAATTAGAATCAGAGCTATTGGATCTTACTATGTTCTCTAGTCTCTGTTGTCTTACTATGTTTATTAGCTTGACTAGCAGATCTACTAAAACATATGCTCTTTACTCCTGTCCATTTCAAGACTGTTTCGAACCACTACGTAACTCTCAAGTAGAGGCAAGAGAACATGTGGATCAAATAATTGTTCATTAAAAAAAAAAAAGCGAAAGAGTTTATTTATTGAATATATTACAATTTTAGTATCCTTTGAAGATTTTTTAGATATTTTGTTACTCCTGAGAACGGACAATCATTCTTGCGACTCTTAAATGTTCATTTAACCCTTAACGTACCAAGCCTAACTCGTCAACGTTGTTTACCAAGCTGGGGTCTTCTGGAGACCCCAAGTAGTTTTTTAATTTCTCAACATAGTATTGCACTGAAATTATTATTTTTTGGATGTCTAAAAGCATACCTAAGTTAAATGAGCATTGTTGACATCAAATATTATGTTTACTTTAACAATATTCAGTTTTTCGTACAATTTTATACTTTTGTGTTCGTAAATCTGAAATACAAGTTTAACAATGGAGCTTTTACATTTTTAAGTATGTTTTTATTTTTTGTTTTTTTGTTTTTTTTTTTTTTTTAACGAACGCATTGTTGATCTAATTATGTATAGTATATCCCAAACGGATGCAGGACACACATAAAAATCGAGAATAAATTGATTCTTATAGTTGCAGCAGTATCACCAAATATCACTCTCTGGGGTCCCTACAGGGTATGTTAAGGGTTAAACCCGATCGTTCTTTTAATCGATATGCGAATTATAACCAGGGGTAAAAGTGTGGGGGAATGCGGGAGAACGCCATCCCCGACCTCGAAAAAATATGTACGGCGTCCCCCAGTTCCTAAAAAATTAAAATGGGCAAGGATAGGCGGGGGGACGGCGTGACTTCATGCCGCTTGCTACCGTCCCCCTACCTTTTCAGATCCACTTTTACCCCTGATTATAACATACAGAATTAACATCAGACGTTACGCTACTTCGAATCGGTGAAATAGCTTTTATCTTTCTTTCTTACTTATCTTTAAAATAATAGGCCTACAACTTTTTATATCCAATTATCCGAAGTATAATGCATTTAATATATTAAATAGAAATTTAGTACAAGGGCTCAGTTTTTCTTTTGGGTAACATAATGGACATTTGCAGCCCAGTTCTCTGAAACTGACTAAACAGTTTGACTACGATTTAAAAAAAAAAAACGAAAAAAATCAGAAGTGAGCAACACTGACAATGAGCCAAATGACCATTATTCTTCCATAAGAAAATAGTCCCCAAGAAATTCCACTTGTTCAATCTAGGTAGCAATTATTGTATTTTTAAATCACACTAAGAACTTTTTAGTTTCAATTAAAAGCACATCTCTACATGTGGATTGATATCTTACACAAAAATATTAAATTTAACAAGAAAACAGCCACAACCACTGACAAATACGCAGAGCGCGCGCTATAGTTGATGATGGTCTTGCAGGCAGGAAGGTTACCAGTGCAGGATTACATGCACGTGCAGAAGCAGAAATATTGCGGGAAACAGACGAAGCATTTTCTCCTGCACCAATCACTGAATACTCGTGGGCGGAGTGATACAAATTGAGTTACGCGGTTTGTTTTTGAAGGGTGCAAAGGTACGTGAAAAAGCGAGTAGGCTCCTTGGAGATCGCGCACCCTAATCTATTTCGAGCGAGCACGCGATTAGTTAGGTTTGGGTCACTAATCTTAATTAGACTTTTGCTCACTCGCGCGTGCTATCTCCCGTCAACTGGGCTCGAGCTCACTCATCAATGAGGCTTAAACTTACTGACACCAATGTGTATTAATGTGGGCTCGGGTTCCATATTTTCAGTGGGGTTCGCGCTATTTATTCTCGTTGAGGCTTGCGCTTTCTTGGTCTAGGACTCACTTTCTTTAATGAGGTTCGAACTCACTAGGCTTCTTGGAACTCGCGCTCTCTAGTCTCCTTCGGCCACCCACTTGCTTGGATTCGGGCACACTAATCTGGATTGGACTCGTGCTCATTTCCGTCAGCTGGGCTCGATCTCACTACAATCACTATAACTCGAGCTCACTTATACCAGCGCGGTTTTCACTAACTTGGACTCGGATTCATTACCTTTAGTGGGTTCGTGCTCATTATTCTCGTTGAAGCTCGTGCTTATTTGACCCCGGGCTATCTTTCAATGAGCCTTGCACTAACCAGGTTCCTTGGAGCTTCTGCTCTCTGATCTCTTTCGGACAAGCGCTTACTTGGACTCAGACTTCAACACTCAGTGGGACTCGAGCTCACTGCCATTAGGGTTTGTACACATTTTTGCTTGGGCTCACATCCTTCATTCAGGCATGTGCTTAGTCAGGTTCTGGTTCAGATACTTTAATGAGACTTGCAGTCACTGGCGCAAATCCCGGGGAGATGAGGGAGACATGTCCCTTCCAATGCTGGAACTGAGGGGGACTGTCTCCCCCAAATATCCCGATTTGAAATGTTTTTTTGGGGGGAGGGAGGGAGAAATGTGATGATTTGTGTCCGAGTGCCACAAGGAAAAGTGAGATGAAATTGATTTTGCCCCAGAATAAGCTTCGAATCTACCCGCCTCCCAGTGTTGAAGACAACTCTGCTCCCCTGATCTTCTACAGCATTAACTTTCAAGTTCATAAATATTTTGAACATTGCTTAAAAAAAAAAAAAAATATGGGAATGGTGTTACCCGTCCCCCCCAATGTTGAAGACAGATGTGCGCCGCTGCTTGCAGTTATTATACGAATTTTGTTCGGGCACATTTTCCGCGAACTAAACCCAAAATATAATAGAAACACGTGTAAACAAGAGCATTTATTTGAACAATCTCAACCTAAAAAAATAAATTAATTAATAAATAAAGCCCAAACAAGGAAGAAACAAAGTGCAAGGAAAAACAATCAATGCGTTCCGGGTTCTGTGACTTCTGAGGGCTGCAATTAGAATTATCACTAACATTTCCTATCAATATTCATAAAACAATAACAATGAGTGGATGATAACATTAATATAAATTTACTATAATATAAAATTTACCCTGCGTATTTGTAGTTAGAATTATTTTATTTTTTTTTTTTTTGTCTCTATGTAGTTTCAACAATCAAATGCAGTTAGAATATGCTCGTAGTATACAAAAAATAGACGCGATTTCCTCTCTTCCACGTGACGTCACACTTCCAGCGACCAATCCTAGTCCGAATCGCATATTTAGCAGCCCCTGGAGGAGACACAAGAATGCCCTTTTCGCAGACGCAGCAAAGCTTTTTTTTTTTTTTTTTTTTTTGAACAGAGCACAAGAAAGAAACAGTTGAGAATGCTCGAAGAGTATTGCCAGAACGAACTTATAAAGAATTATTTTTTTCGAAATTTATATGCAATTGTATATTAAATGTATTTGATTAAATTGAATAGATAATAATTTACACATTTGGAACCTCCGTATTAGGGATCTGTTGAATTAGCTATATTGAGCTGTCACTTTTTATCACCGTATATATATTGAAAATGCAGATATAACCAGTGGCCACCGGTTACTATTTGTTAACAAAATGTTCACCATCCTCTTAAGTATTGATCAACACCAATATCATCTCTCTATGGCTTACGGTTCCCGAAATATGGCTCCTTAAATCTCCCGAAATCGGAACTTTTTGACCAATATCTGAGGAATGGTGACCAGTTGGCCAGTGGCCACCGCTTACCGTCTACCAAAATGTTCGCCATCCTCTTAGATATTAATCAACACCAATATAATTTCTCTAGGACTTACAGTTCCCGAGATATGGCTTCTTAAATCTCCCGAAATCGGAACTTTTTTGGCAAATATCTTGTGAACGGTTACTCATAGAGATGGTATTGGTGTTGATCAATACCTAAGAGGATGGTGAATATTTTGGTACCAAATAGTGACCGTTGGCCAATGACTAACTGGCCACTGGCCAAATCACACAATTTTCCAGACAGAATTTTAAGATGTTCATGAGCAAAGAATCAAATCTCTTCTGAGATCTTCGTTGTTTAAGAGTACAAAGGGCTACCTTGTACCTACACCTACTTGCGTTGCTCTTGTCAATTTACTTAATAAAGCATGAAATACGATATACGGTATTTTAACTGAAAAATAGTATCCTATCAATTATACTATCTTTCGTCAAACAAAGTGTTAGAAACAATCAGAAAACTAATATTGGCATTCTCCACTTTTAACGTCCAATCGCCGCCACTGTATGTATGTAATAGAAACTAGTAAATGCAATGCAACTATCAAAAGTAACATGATCACTCTAAATATCAATCACTGACTCTTGGAATTAAGTTTACGCTATATAAGTATTTGCTGCTTTTTAGTATATTTTATGAGTTGGATCTAATTTTAGAGGAAATATATTTTTTGTGTGGAACCTAATATGAAATTCTGCTTTTTGTCTTTGTATGTCAAATTTTGGCCTTATATCTAATATACCCTATTACAATGTTGATCATTTCATTATTCTGGAAATTCCTGATAATATATAAGAAATGTTCCCAATAGTATCGGTATTGGGTATCGGTACATCCCTAAAATTTAACCTCAAACGTACATGAATTTCCATATTATTATCTTAAAAGTAATTAATATTTCTGGGATCGAATACTATTGTTAGGAAGTTTGTTTTTTCTCACATAGTCATGTAACGAAAAAGTGGAATGAAATCTTGAGTTTTACTTCCTACGGTTATGCCGGCTAGGCTAAAGGAGACAGTGATGATGAAAAATGAATGAAATGGTGGAATGAAGAAAGTGGGAGGAAACGGGAGAACCCCGAGAAAACCCACGCACACGGTTTGATCACCACAAAGTTCACTTGGCGGGGGCTCGGATCGAACCCGGGACATATAACGAAAAAGTATTCCGATGGATTTCATAATACCATCTTCACATGTTTCTACCATTACTAACTGAAAGAAAGCTAAAACTAATCGAATTGCTAATTTTATACTACTTAAAATTACAAAAGCCTACAGGACATCTTTCATTCACTGCCAGTTGAAAAAAAAAAGTTTTATTTCCAACTAAGTGCGAAGCTTTCCAGCTTAGAAATCACAGTTGAATCTTGTGTGATAGGACTTTCGGTACGTAAGTCATATAGTGATTTAACAACTACAAACTCACCCGCAAGAAAGAAGAAAACTCAGGCTCTTTTCACAAAGCATAGCTGATTTCTGTTCTTGTGGTTATTATAGGTTTTATTTCCTCTAACGATTATCTCAACCAGTAAAGACCATTGCTCCTTACTACTATTTTAAAAGAATTTTTTATAGACCCCTCTTCCGAATTCCGATAGTTTTCTAAATTTCAGAATTTCCTGAATTCCAGCATTTTCCGATTTTACTTTCCGGAATCCGAAAAATAAGAATCCGAATTTGGACACCCCTAGGCGACCCTTTTTTCCTTTTTCTTTCTTTATAGTAGAGGTAAGAAAAACTCTCCCGATACACTATCTCCTTGATCATTTGTGGTCCACTTGAAGACGAAACGTCAGAAGCAAATCAGAACCTCTGACACGTGCATGATACACCTCATGGAGATACAGACGTTATTTTACTAGTACTGTCGAAATCGGTTTTCTCAAAAACTGAAAACCGCAAATGTCAAAAATTCGACAACACTATTCCAAGCCTTTTGACTTCTTTCCTCTTCTTTTCTTCCCTCTTGCGCAAAATCGCAATAGCAAGTAACGACGAGAAAACAGCAAAGAATCTTTTCCCACTTCGGCTCACAGTTGTCAGAGGGAGGGAAATTTCCCTCGGTGTAGGGAAAAAATGCTCAAAATTTACAGAGGGGAAAGAAGGTATTTTTTCTTAAAATGTGAGTGTAGGGAAATTCTTGTTGAGTGTACTTTTACAATTGGCAGAATAAAAAAAATAAGTTGCAATTTCTCACAAAAAGGCATGGCTATCGTTATTGGGAAGTAAAAAACAGAATAAAACATGATCGGTGTTTCCTTCACGTATAAACTATTGTACGTATCTGAGACTTGCAATAAGAAACCAGTCAACACATGCAAAACCACAACATTCACATTTATCGGAGTGGCAACAAATCAACAATAAAATTGTGTATTGTGATCTAGATTTTTTTAAGAAAGGGAGGTGGTGCTTTTTTTAACAAAAGAAAGAGTAGCAGCACTATTTTTACAAAACAAGGGGAAAGAGTATTATTATTATTATTTAAAAAAGAACCTATTGATTACAAACTTCAAAGACTCGACTGCATCAGTATTAAGACTACTTAATGCCTGTTGATTCTACTATAGAAGTGTAGTTCTCTGGGTTTTTTTTTTTTTTTTTTTTTTTTTTTTTTTTTTTTTTTTTTTTTAGAGAGAGATCATTTGATCAAGGACAACGTTATTTGAAACTTTACTTACAATTGTAGAAATAGTTATTGAAATAATAGATTTAGGCGTAGGGAATTGTTCTGTAAAAAAGGTAATTTTTGATGCTAGAATAGGGAAATTTAATGCGAATCATCTGGCAACACTGCTTCGGCTTTCTTTGTTATGGGGCGTTTACACTTAGTCGATTTAGTCGCACGACTAAATCGACTCGCTGCATTTGCCACTAAATCGAAGCAACTAGGCCGAATCAGATTGATGGATGTGTTCAATTATTTCAACCACAGAAAATAGAACGTCTTTTAATTCAGTTGCCAGTCGATTAGTCGCCTTCGATCAACAAGCGATTATGTTGAGTGGGGCGTTTACACTTAGTCGATTTGCGTTCGATTCAGTTGAATTGACGTCACTTTCAACTTAATCGACCGTGTAAACGGGACTTCAACTTAATCGCTTGTTGATCGAAGGCGACTAATCGACTGGCAACTGAATTGAAAGACGTTCTATTTTCTGTGGTTGAAATAATTGAATACATCCATCGATCTGATTCGGCCTAGTTGCTTCGATTTAGTGGCAAATGCAGCGAGTCGATTTAGTCGTGCGACTAAATCGACCAAGTGTAAACGCCCCAGAAGTCCCATTTACACGGTCGATTAAGTTGAAAGTGACGTCAATCCAACTGAATCGAACGCAAATCGACTAAGTGTAAACACCCCATTAGTGTTCAAAACGTAACACTCAACCATCAACACAGCCTTGCTCACACCCTAGTATTACCTGACCAGCGAACGAGTGTGGGCGGGTGGTTTTGGAACTAAAATACAAACAACAGTGTTTCTAACCGGATTACTTAGTAATTAATCTATCACAGTTATTTTTGTCCTGTTCGTAATAAACCACATCACGCATATGTTCAAGAGAAACACAGTTTCAAACACGGGCGTCTCTGGCGGGGGGAACGAGGAGGACGCGTTCCCCCCAATATTTTGAAGTACAAAATATTTAATATTTTATTCTAATTTAATTTATATATTAATTGGGAATAATATAGTCTCCGGGGGTGGAGTATAATCAACAACGAAACATATATAAAGTACATATCAATCGATTCAGCTTGACAAAACAAACCGATTTCAACTACTTCCGGTTTACTGAGTCCAATTTAATTTCCCGGGGTGGGATATGATCAACAATGAAACATACATAAACTATAAATCAATCGATTCAGCTTGACAAAACAAATCAATTGATATCGATTTCAACTACTTCCGGTTAAACACTTGCAGTTTACTGAGTACAATTTAGTTTCCGGGGGTGGGGTATAATCAACATCGAAACATACATAAACTATATGTCAATCGATTCAGCTTGACAAAACAAATCGATCAATACCGATTTCAACTACTTCCGGTTCCGCTATTAATGACAGAATAACATATAAATACTATTATATTTATATGGAATATAATGTTTAGGTTGTGAAACGATTGTAACAGTTCTTCATGCACCTAAGGGAGTCCGTGAAGGTAAGCAGAAAGGTAAGAAATGAAATGAATATTATACACAGGTTCGGCTAGGTAGTACCATTTAAATCACTTTCTTTGATGCCCCCACTAAATTTTACATGCTAGATACGCCAGTGGTTTCAAAAGTTACAGAAGTTATTTCCAGAACACTTTAAGGGACTGCAAAGAAAGAAAGTACATACACCCTCCGTATTAATTCGGCAATAACTTGCGAATAAACCTCAGGGTTGTACAAAGAAACACTACGAACTTCGTAGCACTTAAGTGTAAGGAATTCCTACTTCTTCTATTAACAAAACCTCGAAGTTCATCTTTGTGAATCTAAGTTATACTTTGGCAACTGCGCTTTCGTTGTTTAAAGCAAGTTCTATTGGTAGTTTTGAGATAAGACGTCTTCAAAATTGCGATCAAGTTGGGTCATGTAATCTCCGATCGACTGTTTAAGCAGTGTCTTGAGTAACAAAATTCTTTTGCATTGAAATCATTTTCGGATGTGCTGCAAAAATCCGGTCAGAGAACTGATAATCTTTCACCATCAACTCGAACCACTTCCGAAGGAGACTTGAATCCGCCCGATTGAAATGGTAGATAAAGATAACTCTCCCTGATGTCTAACTTGCCATTATTTAGCATGGTTTGGTCATTTTAAAAATCCAGTATTTCTGCCATATTTTGAAAACTTTATTTAAAGGAAATATACCTAATGTTACATTCAAGGCGATAGGGGAGCGATTAAAGTTTAAAGTGGGGTGAGTTCTTCCAAGGTATTGAACTCCAGTGAAATTCAGGTAAAAATGAATTATGTACTAAAAACGAAATAAAAAATATATTTTCAGGGTAACTCTTACAGACATTATATTATTATAAAATTAACGCTGCTTCTGAAACTGATTAAAGTGAACAGATATGTATTTGAATAACAAAACCACTTGCATCAAATTTGAAGAATGAAATTTGTCTTCCACTGTTATCTCATTGCTCAAAGATACCGATGATGAAACAATTGGCCGGAAATTACGCGGCTGATTCTTTCGTCAATTCATGAAAAAGATGAGTGCCAATATTAGGTACCTAAGTTCATTATTAAAAACCTCTCTTGCAACCATACTTAGCACATTTTAATACTTACAAGGTACATTCGCGAAGTGTCGCCTCGGGATTCGTGTAAAATTGATTTAAATTCAATGTTCTCCGCGGCCCAATGTGTATTGAACTAATTTTAGAGGCCCATACCAATTTGCGTATTTATGGGCCTTTATTTATCCGGAATTCAATCATACACTACTAAACGCTCGTCACAAATTGCTTTTAGTTTCTTTAGATGTAAATGGACATGAATGTGGGCATATGCAAAACAAACTGACTAAAGTACAGCTTCTCTGACACGTTATCCACCTCGGCGCCATCTTGAATCCGCCACATTGGATTTTACTTTGTTTTTTAAATGGGAATGGGTGCAAGTGATACATCAAATTGATGTACAATTTTCTCGGAAATTCAGTGGTGTAGTTTATTTTACCGTAGCTTGTACCGTTTGAAAGGTATTTCATGTTAAATCCCTCCAGGCACTTCACGAATAGACATTGCAGAGTAATATCACTTACGCTTACGTTTTTGATGTTGACAAATCTAAACAATTTTTAACCGGAAAAATACTGTAGGTATAAACAAACTCTTTACAACATTGGCATCATAATCTTAATACATTTCTGTAAGTGATTGTTATTACTTCCATGCTATACTCTACGCCCAAAATACCTAGTGTAAACCCAGATTTGGGTGAAGACCTACCATTTCCTTATTTACGTCTGTGTGTCTGTATGTATGTACGTTCAGAGAATGATTCGTCAACGATAAATCATGTAAAAGATTACACACATACACGGGGCCCTGTACAACTTTCTATTTGGTTCAATATTCGTGAAGTCCCTGACATTTGACATGCAATACCTTGCAAACGGTACAAGCTACGGTGAAACTCACTACAACAATGAATTTTCGAGAAAATTTTATATGAATTTGATGTAACACATGCACCTGTTTCTATTTGAAAAGCCGAAAGTTGAATCCAACATAGCGGACGGCATGGGTAACATCTGTCAGAGAAGCAGTACTTGATCCAATTTGTTTTGCATATGCCCATATTCATGTCCATTTATATCTAAAGAAACTAAAAGCAATTTTGTGACCGAGCGTTATAATAGTGTATGATTGAATTTTGGATATAAGAAGGCCCATAAATTTGCAAATTACCCGTATGGGCCGCTAAAATTAGTACAATACTCATTGAGCTGCGGAGAACTTTGCATTTGAATCAGTTATAGACGAATCCCGAGGGAACACTTCGCGAATGTACCTTGTTAGATCCCGCCGTGGCCGGTCCCAAGCCTGTGCTGAGAAAGGGGGAGGGATCCCTTGTGTATGGCCGGGTCACCTGCCTTGTGGTGGCCCGGTAACCCTCAGGGGGAGATAGGGCTTCGGGAGCAGCGTGTAAGCACGCTTCCCTCTTGTCTATCCTGTGCTAAAAGCTGGCAACGATTATTTAGTTGTCGGTACAAAACAGGATAACCTACCGGCGGAGGTGAGGCTTCGGCTATCCTCCGAAATGGGCGACTAACTCGTGCCATTGGATCCGGGAGAGTACGTGTGACCTCATCACGTCCTCAGTGAGGTAGGTAGTTTCGACTGCCGTACCTACCGGCGGAGGTGAGCCCTCGGGTATTATCCGAAATGGGCAACTAGGCCGTGCCCTTGGGTCCGGGAGATAAGGCTACGTGGTGCCCCAACACCTATGAAAGAGTGGGTAGCTGGTGTGCCCAAGGGTGTGGGCGGATCCAGTGCCCTACCGGGAGGATGATCTAGGTTGTCCTCAAAGAGAGTGCTATGCGTTCTCTTGGGTCCGGGATGGGATACTTAGTATCCTAACGCATACTCGTACCTCAGGAGTGCTGAGGAAGTGGGTCGCCCCTTCGTCCCAGGCTTACACATTCACTGGGTGCAGAGGCACACGACCCTACCAGGGGAGCCGCCGCTCCTAAATGGCCATTGTCTTTAAAGGTAGACAGTCTACATCAGCCATTGGGTCTGGTAATGTACGGTGTACCTCTACCGTAATAAGAGGTAGTTCCGTATTGCTTGAACGGCCCTACCGAGGAAGGGTGTGGGTGTCCCTTCTAATGGTGGCCTACACGTACCATTGGGTTTCGGACAAGTAGCTTTGCTACAACGTGTACGTGGTACCTAAACACGTAAAAGATAGGTAGCCCCGTATTGTTTGGGCGGGCCTACCAGGAGAGATACAGCTCCCTGGGGTCGGGAGACACGGCTCCCAAATGACAATGTCTACCTTGAGCAGACGGTCTACATCAGTCATTGGCTCTGGTAATGTACGGTGCACCTCTACCGTAACTAGAGGAAGTCCCGTATTGTTTGGACGACCCTACCGGGGAAGTGTCGGATTCCTGCCTGGGGAGGGGGACCAAACGGAGGTGGGGGATGGGCCAATCCCAGGAATCTGGGTAACGGTTCCGATCCTGCTAAAGGGAGGAAACTGTGGGATATGGGGCGGGACCAAACTCAAATGGTGACTTAACACGTACCATTGGGTCCGGGATGAGATACAGGAGTATCTCGACGTGTGCGTGGTACCTCTACATGACAAGGTGGTTGCCAGTTGAACGATAGAGGCAGGCAGGGCCGGGATTGAACAAGCACCCTCGGGCATCGCCTGGGGCCCCGGATTTGGGTTGGATTCTGCCGGGCTGTGGTCATACCGTGGGATTCGGTACTATGCGGGAGCTAATCCCAAGAATCTGGGTAACGGTGAGCGTATGGGGGAGGTGAGCTTGCCTTGAAACGCTCGGGCGCCATGCCTGCGGAGCATGGTAGGACTGACTCGCTAGCAGTCTGCCTCAAACAGTAGGTTAACTGGTAGGCACTCAGGACTTCGGTCTGGCCGCGCAGTGGGCGTATCCCACTCCCTCAGAAAATGGGGGTTACATCGCTTCGGTGAGTCAGAATTAGGGGACAAATTCTGACGGTGCACTTCGTGCACGAGAATACATAGCGTATTGAGGAACTACGGGCGGGGTGCATTACATTCTTGCGGAACCCGTCCATTAAATAGACCGAGCGGTCGCGGGCACGCTCTCCATGCATGCAACTAAGCGTGGCATAGTAGACCACTAGCGAACAATGTACCTTGTTAGACTTGAAATAAAAATACAGCTGTTTAAACATGATTGCCTTTGTCTATGAATTTCATATGTGGACAACAATATAGGGCTTTTTAGATAGAGGAGGGAGAGGGGCAGGCTCTGTTAAACAAAACTGTACATTTAATATGTTTGAACTATATGCAACTTGTGCTTACGGGCTAAACTCAGTCCTCTGAAGTTAATCGACAAATGATTATGTATTACAGACACAAAGATAATACTAGGCCAGCAAGTTTTAAAATTATAGTGTGTATGAAAACAGACAGTAGAATTAATTCTGTCACCTAAGACCTAGAGTTGGAAAGTAATTCAGAGGAAGTTCAAGGGGAATTTCTGTACTAATAAATAAAAATTGTGAGTTTATCATGTGTTGAGCAATGATTACTTACGCTTACATTACCTATGCGCTGATGTTTTATCAATACTTTTATTCCACATTTACCAAAAGACTGGATTACGATAATAATCCTAAAAGAAAGATGCACTGTAATCAGATTTTACAAGTCAATCGCGAAAGACAAGCTATCCAATCCCATAGCCCTTTAAAAGAAATGAAGAAACAATTTTTTCTTCACCTCCTTTTCCCTCAAAGGGTACACATTCATCGAAAAAATGAAATGAAATTTCTTTAGTTTAACGTCCCATGATGTATGTCTTTATGCTAGAGGAGACAGATGATTAATGAAAGTGAAATATTGTAAAATTAATTTTTGAGCTCACTCGGATTTCAACCTAGAACCACGTACAACAAAGGCACATGCGCTAGCCAATAGACCAACGGAGAGGACTTCCACAGTTCTCGAGTGGAAAGGTATCGGAATTCTTCCTTGGCTAAAACTGGAGAAAATAATTTATTTGTCAACCGATAAACATACATTTAGAACAAACACAAGCATAGCGAACCTTAACTTGATTTAAACTTACAGTTACAAGGTATTGCGCAAAGTCTCTAAGCTATCAACCCTAATTAATCTTTTAGTCATTAACATCCCATTACTGCGTTTTACAGGTTTCTACTGTCTTATAATGAAATCAAATAAAACGTAATTAATTTTTATACAATCTGCCTAATACATGGTAGAAACTCAATTGCGTGCTATGCTGTTCTTAAATTGTTAATTTTCATACATATGTCATTATCCACAATACATCTGCATTGCTGCAGGAATAACCATTCCTGCATTCAATAACAACTATATAGTTTATGGCGTTCTTTATTAAGAGAAACAGATTAGGCTACTTATAACATGTAAACTGCAACTTTTAGAAATCGTTGGATACACTGCAGAGTGATGCTCTCCGCTCCCCTGTTCCTCCGCGCTTACCAAGAAACTGTTGTAAACACAACAGCAGCGACCTCCTCCAAAAACCGCACTTATATCCTGGTCAGGTAATAACAAGATATTGTTCTTTGTGAGTGAAAAACTTCTATCAAATTTTATCAGCACAAAGCTTTGCAATGCAATAGACAGTCTGCTGAAAATGAATTTTTTGAGTTTTACGTCCCACTTTTATGCCGGCTAGGCTAAAGGAAACGGGAAAACCCCGGGGAAACCCACGCACACGGTGTTTCTCCACCACAAAGTTCACTTGGCGGGAGCAGGGTTTGAACCCGGGACTCCATGCACCAGAGGTGAACGCACTACCACTGAGCCATGACAGACAGTCTACTGCTTCTGTACACAATTTCATATATATTTTATTTCTGCTGAGAAAAAAAGTAGGGTTAACGTTAGATACAGAAAAAAGTAGAACGTAGAACAAGGACGAAGTCTACGATGTATTTTCTTGAATTAAATATTAAGTTTCATTTTAACACAAACGTTTCACAAAGGCTAATGAACCAAACTATGAATTTATAAACAAGGCTAGAAAGCCAGGCATGCAATGGAACGTGTATTGTATATTAACAGATTTGTCGAATTTGCAGACTGCAGTCCACTGGCACTGCTACCATCGTAAACTATATTTATCACGGGAGCCTCATTTCTGTTCAATGCCTCACATGGACACCGTCAATTTAGGCATTTGATATTATTTCTTCGTTGAGATGCCAACAACAAGTTTATAAGACACTGATTCATACAGGTAGCGATACAAATATAAAAGATCTCAATCTAAGTGCGTAAGATTTCAAATTGAATTTCATGAGTTGCATGTGTAGTGATCTTAAATAGGTAGGGTTGCCATAATTTTTTTATCCAAAATACGGATAAGCCTTAAAATGATGACCTTTCAAAGATACGGTGCCCAAACACAGAACAAATATTTTGAAGTTTCGTACCTAAAAATCACCTTTTTATCTTATCACACAATTCTTTACTGTAATAGTTAAAACAGTATTGGAAACTAACATGTTTTATATTTTTTTCATTAACACAAACATAATAAATCATGCCATTAAATTACGTATATTAAATCTAAGCAAAAGAACTCTAGAACGGGAAAATGAGACATTAAAAAAAACTTTGCTAATAATAACTGAAATATACATAAGTTATAAGCCTATACCCTATAATGAAAACACAAATCTTTTCGACCAAGATTTTAGCGATTCCCGACTCGGAAATTTTCGGGTAGCTCCAAAAACTGTCAAATACGGACATTTTCCTATTTCATGCCTTGTACGATACGGACACGGACATGGAAACCAAAATACAGACATATGGCAACCCTATAAATAGGGATATACCTTATTTTCTATTTAGCTGTGACTTGTACAACCAACGAACTATCCCCTTCGCACAATGCTGCTCATATTACCATAACAGTCTTCGAAAAAAGAAAAAAAGTTTACATATAAATCAGTACAATTGTCTCGATTGATAGGTGCTTTCACAATTGTTAAAAGGAATAATTAAAAACAGCAAACATTGTTTCTGCTTTGAAAAGGACAAACATGGTTTCGCTTATAAAACCGCAAACATGGTTTCGGGCCTCTTTCGCTTTCGAAAACCGCATTTGCGGTTTCGGTTTCGAAAACAGCATTTGCTGTTTTCGGTTTTCTCAAAAACCGGAAATTGGAAATGTCTCAAAACTTCGACAGCACTAGTTTTTACTCTTTTGTGTAAAGAAATCTTTCTTTTGTTTCTGTACATACGGTTCAGGAGAAAGAAATCAGAGAGAAAACAGGGATTGGTGTTTCTGCACACTCATGTTATCAGTAATAAGAAATACTTCGATCAAACAGGGCAAAAGAAAATTATATACTTCGAAACCCCACTAGATGAGCAATGTCAAATGATGCAAAAAAGTTACCGAACACCTTAAACACGAAGGTTTTCTCTGGGCAGACATTATCTCAGATCACAATCTAGTGAAGCTGAAATTGATAAATATAGCGAAGAAACACGTAGGATACAAAACATATAGACAGCAAAACCTAGGAAGTATATTATTGCAATAAATGTTACGGAGAGAGTACGTAAATAATGAACGAATGTATCAGAAAGTTAAATCAACGCAAATATACAAGAAACAAAGGATAAATATGGCAGTTGAAAATAAGAATAGAGTTGATTTGGAGTTTAACGTTCCTTTCAGCAGTGAGGCTATATGAGATGGGATCTCCTGATTAACGTGGAATCCGAACTACGTGAGAAAATAATAGAGAGATATCTAGTTAAAAAATAGATGAAAAGTATATACCAAGGAATTATATAGCAGTAGGGACTGATCATGTACTCTAGATGTCGAGGATGTCACTTGTGTTCTAATGTTCATACAATCGTGATGTTTCAGTGGGTTCACACTGGAGGACAGTCAATCACCATTACTACATTGAAGTTTCGACCAGACTTCACGAAAAAGGGAGAAGAGGCCTCAACAAGGACAACGCACCGGTCCATTATGCTCTGTCTATTAGACCTTTTGAGCATAACTTCTTTTTTTTACTTTACCCCAAGGGAACCCTGAGCTGAAGACAACACGTCGAAAATGGCATACCCACATTCTCCCCCTCCCCACAAGATAAAAGACAACTTCCATTATTGTTACCAACAGTGGTAGCACCGAATGCAGAAGTGTGTGAATGGTGACGGAACTAAAATAGTTTAATGTAGTTCTTATTCTGTATATTATCTAACTTAACGTGATTAAAATGAAAATTATTTTTGTTGACACCACTACCTTTTCTTGTCAATATCTTAAGTGCTTAAAAATAATTCTTAATAATTAAAACAAGAATTATTGGGAAATTTTTACAAGAAATTCACTTTTGAAAGGTTTTAAATAAAGTAGTATCCTAGTTATAAGTTGACTTCAATTATAAGCAGAATTATTATGATTTTTTTTATACTTTACCAACTATCTATTATGCTCAATGTCAGATAAAATGCATTTTTTTTATTAATACTTTTTGTAAATCTGTATTAAAGTCCAATAAAAACTTATAATCAGAAAAATATTGTTTCTCTCTTACAGTTAATTTTTCAACACTTTATATACAAAAATCAAAGCAATTCCCATTTATGGAATAATGGACACTTAATTTACCATAAATAAAAAAATTTATATAGAATTATACCACTTTATTTCGGTACAGCACAAACTGAACTAAATCAAGTAAAAATATTAACATTTGAAGATTCAATTTCCCATATCGATTTGTGCTGTGACCAGCTCTTTCGGAAGAACGCAAAGTTCTCAAAAACTGTCACTCATAAAGATATATTACGAAAGAGAGAAAAAAATGAAAGTTTCTAGCAGATAAATATTTTTTACTACTAGTACATGAAAAGAAGTTAGATATGATTCGACTTGTTTAACTTAAAAAGAAAAAAAAATCAGTACGTTGTATATTATGCATGAAAAGTTAACTTTCTCAATTGCTTTATACCTGGGAATGCGTATAACAGAACTTAAAAACTGACACATTCAATATATATATAATAAAGGTCGAAAAAAGTTTGTACAATTTTTTTGTAATGATTTGGAAGTATACAGAATAATTTCATTACAAATATACAAAACGATGTTTTGAGTTATCGAACTTTCTATACAGGTTAGAAGACACCATTAAACGAAAAACAAAAACATTTTAAAAGTAATCTTGCAATTTTCAATTCAACTATATAGTTCAACATTAATCTCCAAGGAAGCTTATCTCAACGCTATACAGAACATTCCTGCATCTCAAAACAAACTCTGCTAAATTATTTTTTGGTCTGACATCCATCAATATGGGTTTCTTACGTATAGAAGAATGCTCCCTCATAATTCCTGTTGTAATTATGTTAATTTTAAATCTAAGCATGTCTTAGGCAAATGCAAAAAGGTATCTGTGAGATAGCCTAAGCTGATGTACGGGAATACCCTCAATTCAAACCAAAAAAGAATTTAACATAATTTACCACTGAGATGCAGATAAAATGACAGTTTTTCTGCTATATTTTATTAAGCAGCACGACAAATGTTCTACCACAAAATGGACATAAAATTTGCTTCAATTTTATTTCCCGTTATGAAAACATGTTGGTACTCTTTTGTACCAATTTAGATGGCTAGAATGACAAAAACACAATGTATAAACCTGACAGTTTTGATAACAGAAGAACAAAAGATAATTCTGATAACTCAGTATGTTGTAATAGGACCGGTGGCTAAATTTTTGCTGATGAGTGACTAGTTATTATGGCCAATCAATACTGAATAAATTGATCACGATAAATTCACAGTATGTAACATACAATTCTCACCTCCTCACTTGAGAATATGCTTTCAAATACACGAAGTGAAATAGCAACACCTTGAAAATTTCTGCGTTAAGTTGTTCAATACAAATGTGTAAAACAAATAAAATTAAAAGTGGTTTTAAGTGATAAAGTGCATATTTATTTTGGAACCTAAATAAATACGTAGTAGATAAATGGTATATATACAGTAATAATATATGAAGGAACGTAAATATAACTAACGGACAACAGAAGGAATTATGCTATTACAATTAGCATATCATAAAATTGACGTCAAGGTGTACTGAATACAAAATCAATCGCTACTTCATCAATGGTTACAAACTATTTATTATCTACCAATAACGAAACACAAAATGCTATTATATTATACAATTTTCTATCAGAAAAACCATACATTATGTCATTCACATCAACACTATAGTATATATATCTATATATAATCATTTAACATACAACACACAAAGTGACATCAACACTGAAATATTTTTATCTTTTATTTCTAGGAGTTCCTTTTGAATCGCACCGCGGCTTCTTTTTTAGACTTAAAGTTAATTGTTCATCAAGTAACCTTTTCATTGAAGCTGCGTCTTCAATATGACCGTCATTCGCACTCAAATATTCGTCACTAGAACCACCGATATCGGAAGATCCCACATTCTGACTTCCTTCACTAACAGAAATGTCACACTGTCGTTGAGAGCACATTTCCATACTTTGTTTTTCATCAAACATTTGATCATCACTTTCATACTCATCGTCGTAAGTCTTCAATGCAGATAACGCAGAGGATGAGGCAACGGAGATGGAATGAACAGATAAAGCTCGTTTTGATACGTTACTTGTTCCTGGAGTAGAAGTATCAGCTCTACTCGTAGAGGGCGTCGAAGTACCTGCATTACTAGCACTTGTACTTGCAGAGGTGCTGGCACTTGACTCTGAAGATCTAGGGGGACTGGAAAACACAAGCTGCGGCAGTTTATAATTTGGGTTCATATTCTGTTCTTTCATCAGGTCTATAATGAGGTTAGAGATATCTTCTCTTTTATGCGCGACTACTTCTTCTGGGAACCAATTCATAAGGGTCTTGATTGGCAAAGTATAGTCCTTAATTGGATTCTGGAAAAACAAACATTTTTATAAGTTTTTCTTAAAAGAGAGCAACATAGGCATAAGTAATACAAACTTACATTAATATCTAATGTTTTAATTGCATTACTCTCCAAAATAATGAGTGAAATCATGCATGAATTCCAAATGAACATGATTTACTAATTTTTCAGTTACAACTAATCTGGATTAGGAATGATGATTGACACTTATGGTACATAAACACACACACACATATTTTGCATACAGGATAGCGAAAGCGTGCTCACGTAAACATGCTCATTTTTCGTGAATTTTACGAGGAGCATTCATTTAATTCGTAGTCACTTCGTGAAATGAATGAAAGTTGTGTGAAACGTGTAACGACAATTATACCGGCTTGTAACGGGTTCTTTAAAGGCTCGATAGATGGCGGCTCGGTGGCTATCATGAAAGGGAAAGTGGAAAAAAAATGAAATGAAATCTTTAAGTTTTACGTCCCACGGTTATGCCGGTTAGGCTAAAGGAGACGGTGATGATGAGAGATGAGTGAAATGGTGGAATGAAGAAAGTGGGAGGAAACGGGAGAACCCCGAGAAAACCCACGAGCACGGTGTTTGTCCACCACAAAGTTCACTTGGCGGGGGCTGGGATCAAACCCGGGACCCCATAAGAGAAAGTGGAACTGCAAAGAGGGACAGTTGTGTAAGCGCAGAGGCGTCATTTCAGACTTTGCTTGAGGGGGGCAAGAGCACCATCACATAAGACTTTTACGTTTTGTACTAGTATATTAGTAGACAATCGATTAAAGTATATGTATTCCTCGCTCTTTGGGGGGAGGGCAATTGCCCCTCCTGCCCCCCTAAATGACGCCCCTGTGTCAACGTCGTCCAAATGTACAGTAGTGTGTTCTCAGTCGAAAAAAAAAAAAAACTAGTTTGCAGAAAATGGAGGCCGATAAAGTAGAACAGAGCGCCGTTACACGGTTTCTTACCGCCGAAGATGTCAGTGCACGGGCAATGCACAGACGAATGGTAAGTGTTTACGGACAGCACGCATTGTTACTGCCAGCAATCATCAAATGGCGCAAGCGGTTTGCAGAGGGTCGAAAGATGCTTAAAGACTACGTTCGTTCGGGGCAGTCCGTAGTGGCGACGCCACAGATCATTGCGCGAGAGGACGAATTCATCCGGGAGAACCGGAGAACTACGGTGGGCATCAGCGTCGGATTGGCCCATTTCAATCACCCGCACGCATCATTTTTGCAAGGTTTGTACCCAATGGGTGCCCCACAGTCTTACCGACGCTAAAAAAAAAAAAAAAAAGGATAGACTGGAGACAGAAGCATTCCTAGAGAAAATTTTCACAGGGAACGAGACGTGGTGCCATCACTACGACCCGGAAAGCAAACGTCAAGGTTCTCTGTGGCGTCACCTCACCTCTCCTCCTCGAAAGAAGTCTAAATCGATTCGAACCTCAGCGGGAAAGGTAATGGCTTCCGTGTTCTTTGACATTCGAAGATTACTGCATACGTAATTTTTGGAGCACGGACAGACCGTGAACGCCGCCCGGTACGGAGAGACGTTGCACAATCTCCGCAAGTCTATTAAGTCCAAACGCCCAGGGAAGCTATCAGAGTATGTGGTTTTGCTTCATGACAATGCGCGGCCGCATATGGCCAACGTGATGCAGGAGACTTTGACGAAGTTTAAGTGGGAGGCTCTGTGTCACCCACCCTACAGTCCCCACCTCTCCCCTTGCGATTTTCACCCGTTTAGGGAAGTGAAACAAGCTCTACGTAGATACGGTGAGGTCAAACAGGAGGTGACGTCGTGGCTTTGCCGGCAGCTCAAGGCCTTCTACCAGAAAGGCATCTAGCGGTTCGTGTCACAGTGGACAAAGTGCGTCGCCGCCAGAGGTGATTATTTTAAGGTAGGTGAACAATTTCCCATACTTGTACAGGGTGACTACGAATTAAATGAATGCTCCTCATATTATCAGCTAACTAGGGTTTCGCTAGAAATATGAGGGAGTGACAGAAGAGAAAACTGGAGATGGCCAAAGTATTCCGATAACAAATTGTCCGGTATTCATTTTTGAAGAATGGATAATATCTGCATGACAAACTACTATAAAAGAACTGCAATATTCAGGAACACCTTGCACAACACAATTAATTGATAGTACAGAACTGCGTTACTCAAGATCTATTTACAAAAAAGGTTTAAATTGAAGCTGTTCATTACAAAAATTTAGGATCCATTGGATTTTTATTTGTGGGAACATGTTAAGGAAGTAGTTTACGCAAGGGAAATTCATGATATAGACGATCTGAAACAACGTATCCAGGCTACTTTTCAGTCGATTCGTGATACACCCGAAGTACTCGATAATATTCGTCAGTCATTGCCGCGTCGTGCCCATGCGTATGAGCGAGTTGGTAGAGGACATATTGAGAACATACCACGAGTACACATGAACGACTAAGGCGGATATTGGAAACATGGAACAGCAATTTGGCAAATAGAACCTGCTTATGGTAAGTACAATGTAGCTATATTCATTTCGTTTATTTTGCCTATTTATTCGTCTATTTATTTATTTTCGTCTATCCCTATTTATTTAGTTTATTTTGCCACATACTGGATACACATTTCTTTTCATTTTTGTATTTACTACGGTGTTCATGTGCATGTTCTTTTTAGTAGTTTCTCATATTCCCTATGTTTTTGGTTACTGCACCCTGTTTTCATTCATGTTCCCACGCCAATTCCTATTGCAGGTATACACACACTGTGCTGCTGCTATTCACCTCGAATGGCCCGCCTCTCTCATTTATGGTAACTAAAGCATATGTTTTTACCTCATACTGATGTTGCAGTTATGCAACCCCACATAGCTAATTACAAAATTCCCGCGCCGTGTTGAATTCGTTGAAGATATCATGCAGAAAACAAATTACTGTTTGTTGTTTTTATAGTCTTCGAACCACACTAATGTAGACCTCTCTTTCTCAAGAAAATTGACGAGCATTCCCCACTTCCTTTGGGGAATCCCTTGCGCACGGGTTTCACGATTGCGGCGTAAGCATTTTTGGATAAAGCACATTCGATGTCTTTGACCTGACCATACCGCCTTTGCTCTATCGTTTAGGATAGTGAAGATATAAATCTCTAAAGTTCATTTTCCCACGCTTTCGGCTATATATATATTAGGGTGTCTACTGAGTTTCGTTTTCAAAATTCCAGTATATTCAAGTACAACCATCAGCAAAATTCCAGTACCTAATATAATGATTTTTTAAAACTTCTTTAGGAATAATCTCATTCTTGATGATTTCAAGGTTGTAACTGTTTTACCATCAAAAGAATATTTTATTTGTATATATTTAGTTAGACTTTTTTTTTTAATACAAATGATTTTTAAAAATTTTTTAAAGGGCCTCCCAACTTCCCTCACAGCCCTCCACTCCACCCATTACTTTAAATGTCTAATTACAAAATTTATACAACTCTTGCTTTGGAAAAATTTACAATCTCAATGAATACAAAATTGTTTCTAAGTCCTTAAAATCATTACAAACAAATATTGTTGACAAATTACCAGTTTCATGATTTTTTCAGTATGTGGATCAAAATTCCAGTATATTTCCAGTATCAGTAGACACACTGTATATATATATATATATATATATATATATATATATATATATATATATATATATATATATATATATAAATCAAGTGTTTTAAAAAATGGTGTCCACGGACCACAGAGCACTATTCTACAGACCAAAATAAAGCCCCAAAATGTTATATGATGGTTTGCCCTTCGGGGCCTCCTTTAGCTGCTATGGGGAATCAAAATTTCACAATGTGGCAACGTCACATATTAACTTGGAACCATTAGCTTCACTTTACAAATACATCAAGCAGTTAAATCAATTGATACACTTACAAGTGATGCTAGTATCAATCTATATCGATTTTAGCTGACATCTAGAAAGAATCAATGCAAATATTTCAAATATTTGACAGATTAATAGATCTATTCTATAGTTCTTTATTTGCGACGTTGCCACATAGTGCAATTCGTGTCTCCAGACAAGGACCCGAAAGGTACATAAGTATATATATTTTTTTGCTTTAGTATGTATTACTTGTAGAATAGTGCTCTGTGGTCCGTGGGTGCCATTTTTAGAACACCCGATATACACAGGGTGGACCATTTATCTTGACACACCCTTGTAACTTTTAAATTAACAAGTAAAGAATGTTCAAATTTTCTTCGATGCTAATATCGACAGGGGGGCATTGTTGACAAATTCTGGGTACAACCGTGTTAACAGTGTTGCTAACTTACGGCAAAGTTATATCTTTTCAAATAGTACTACGTCAGGTTATTACATATTTCAAACCTATATATCAAACGAAAACTCACAATTCAACTTATTATGCCGTGTTGAAAACTAAGAACGTTACAGTATTATGAACATCCAAATTCTACAGTAGTAATAACGTTAATGACACGGGTACGTCAATGCACATTTAAAGTACTTTGGTGTCAAACTATGATCATGATGAGATGGATTTCGAACGAAGAATAGGAACAAAGTTACAACGGAGTGAAAAATTGACTTTTTACAAAAGCTTTTATTTAAAAAAGAAAAGTAATAAAAAAAATAAGCACCTCATACAATATAGAGGTAGTTTTAAATATATGCAAAGATCACAATGCCGTTTACAGCAATTTGATATCTCGAACTGTTCTGGAGTTACAGTAATACTTTTTAAGTTTGAATATTGCTTCAAATTACATAATTCCGAGAACCTGCAATTACCCCTGTTAAAAACTAATGTTGGAATGTTAAAGAAACAAAGAAATGCCATAAAGGTTTTAAAAAGTTTTCATAAATAAGCAATTTTAGGGAATATACCAATTTTTTTATTTTTTCATATCTCTGGAACGGATTGAGATATCAAATTACTATAAACGGTACTATGATCTTTATGTCTATTCAAAATTATCTACGCACTTAGATGTGAGACTTATCTATACTTTTTCGAAATAAAATTCTTTGAGGAAAGTCCAATATTCAATACTAGCTAACTTTTGCTTCCACTTGTTCGAAATACGTCATATGAGGACGGTAGTATTCGACACTAAGGTACTTTGCATTGTCCCGTCCGTCTCACTTGCGTTATTACTGCTGTAGAACCATCCAAAATTTGGTTGGTCCTTAGTTTGCAGCAATGCATAACAAGGTGTTATTGTAAATTTTCGTTTAATATGTAAATTTCAAATATGTAATAATCTGATGTAGTGCCATTTGGAAAAATAAAATTTTATGTTCGGTTAGCAACACTGCTAATCCGGATGTACTGCAGTATGTGTTAAACAATGTCCCCTTTCGATATTTGCATAGTACGTAATTTAAGTGTTTTGTGTCTATTAATTTAAATGTTGAAGGCCATATCAATATAAATGGCCCATCTTGTATATATAAACATAAAAGATGTATTTTTTTATTTTTACTTTTTATTTACAATTGAGGAAAAACATCTAGCACGTTTTACGTACTACATTATGCGCTGTACGCTAAAAGGAGACGGATGACTAGCAAAAGTGAACGATTACGAAATAAATTAATGGAATGATTAGGATTAGGGAATTAGTTGTTTGGCCTTTCAGCATCTATGGCTATGTTATAGCCCGTCATATATGAGGGATGGCGTCCCTCAGCAATCACACTGCCCGGGGAATCGGCGAGGAAGAAAAGAATGGGGAAATAAGGAAGTAACCTTGGATTTGTATGTTAGATACGATCCCGGCACTTGCCTGATCTGAAAAAGGAAATCCAGGAAAGACCTCACTTAAGATGGCTGGACTGAAAAAGCCGTTACACCTTTCCGATCGAGGTCCCCACCAACAATCAACAGAAGACTGCTCGCGCCAAAGGTGAGAACGTTAGAAATTTACGCTAAGCGGGGCCACGAGTAATAGAATGAAAATGAGATGAACCGGAAAAACCCAAGGGCACGATGTTGTCTACCACAAACTCACTGTCAGAGATCGAACCAGAAACCTCTCGTACCAGAGATTAGCGTTCTACAATCAGTAATATCCCATTCTTCAATTGTGATTAGTAACCTTGTATCACAAGCCAATACCTCGACTCGACTAAAAGAGCAAGAACAATTAAGATTTACATTTATAAAGGGCCTTTGAATAATTTCGAGGATAAATATAATCCAGTATTCTTCGTCAAACATATCTTGTACTTTCAAATATTTAACTTTAAGCAAAACTTTATTCTTATGGTTTTACATAGAACACTAAAATTTTTGAGAGTTTATTATAGAAAAGGGGTTAAATTAGCAGTAAAAAGTACTTGTGTTCACATGTGGCATGTTTATAGTTGAATAGGTACATCTATGCTTATTAAATCTTGCGCGTATACTGCAGTTCATGATTTTTCGAATTTATTACATTTTCCCTTCCTTTTTTTAAATATATTTGGTCTAGGAATTAATTCGTGCGGGTGGACAAGAGATGGCGCAACGAACGGAGCGTCCCACAGTTCCGTGTATCCACACATGTGTTGCAAACCCCTGTCATCGCGTATCGTTCGTAGTATAGGGCAGTGGATTAAAGCGTCAACAACACCAGTTTGTAGTTAAGTGAACATGGCGCAATTTGTGCCCGATAAAGTGTTTTTGCGGGGTGTCCTACTGCATTACTTTAACATGCAGAAAAGTGCGACTGAAAGTCATCGTATTTTGGTGGAAGTGTATGGTGACCATGCTCTAGCTGAGCGAACGTGTCAGAAGTGGTTTGCACGGTTTAGAAGTGATGATTTCGGCTTGGCAGACCAAGAGCGAGCTGGACAGCCAAAAAAATTTCAAGACGAAGAATTGACAGCATTGCTCGAGCAGGATTCGTGTCAAACGCAGGAACAACTTGCAGCAGCATTAGGCGTTGATCAAACAACAATCTCCAAACGCTTGAAAGCCATGGGAATGATTCAAAAGATGTCACATTGGGTTCCACATGAATTGAAAGACAGAGACGTTGAAAGACGAAAAACCATTTGCGAATTGCTGCTTCAACGACAGAGCAGAAAGGGGTTTCTGCATCGAATTATTACGGGTGATGAGAAGTGGATCCATTACGAGAACCCTAAACGAAAAAAGGCCTGGGTGAAACCAGGTGAACCAGGTCCATCACAACCAAAACGAGATATTCACTGTGCAAAGGTTATGCTGTGCATATGGTGGGATATGAAAGGTGTGGTGTACTATGAGCTGCTGCAACCGGGTGAAACTATGAATGGAGAACGTTATCGACGACAATTAATGCGTTTGAAGCAAGCTCTGGCCAGAACACGACCAGAATGGGAGAACAGACATGATAAACTTATTGTTCAACATGATAACGCTCGCCCACATGTCGCAAAACCGGTCAAAACCTATTTAGAAAATGTCGGATGGGAAGTTTTACCCCACCCGCCGTATTCACCAGACGTTGCTCCTTCGGACTACTACTTGTTCGATTGCATGAACAACGATTTGATTGGACAGCGGTTTACTTCTTCAGAAGATATCGAAACATGGGTCTCTGACTGGATCGCTTCCAAGGATGAGGACTTCTTTCGCCACGGAATCCGTACATTGCCTGACAGATGGGCGAAAGTGGTGGCTAGCGATGGACGATATTTTTCTTAAGGTATTTATGTATTTTGTGTTTGTACTACAGCTTCAATGTGTGCGTACCAACCGCACGAATTAATTCCTAGACCAAATATATAAAACAAAGATAAAATGAGAATAGAATTTGATCCAATGTGAAAATGTTTTGCTAGTTTATCGACTTTTACCCTGTTCACTGTTCTACACGGACTCCGTTGAAAGAGTTTTCTACTTTAAACAATGTGTTGAGTTTCTCTAGTTGTAGTGAGTAGCATTTTTTACTCCCTTCCGTCCCTTACCCAGCTCCTTTAATGAAAATTCTAACTTTTCCTTTGCTACTACAAAATTCCCTCCAAAGCAAAATTGCCAGGATTCACTCAATCGAACCTAACTTTGTTTTTACTTATAATTTTAGTATTTCTTAATATTTTTTGGAAACATTTTCATACAAGAAATGCTATCTATCAGCTCTTCACAGTTTTAGTTGTGTCTTCAAATATTTTGTCTGGAGCCACAATCTCACTATTTTAAACATTAGCTCCATGGTACAATCCGCGGCAAAAAACCTGCAACATGAGCATATAAGTTTGTGAAATGGCGAAGTCTTTTGCTCCAAAATAAATGTGCACGATAGGAGGCCGAGGTTTGTCCTGGCGTGATTCGTTCCACTTAGAAGTTATGTTCATTCCCTGTGCTGTTAGGCGTAGTTTCACAATAAACTCACATCCTCATGTTGCAGGTTTTTTGCCGCGGATTGTACCATCATAAAGTCAGCAGACAAACAATTTTAAGACAGCAAAATCTGTGAGGAGATTTATATAACAGAGAGATTATATCGGATAGTTCCTTAATCTATGAAGTAACTTTATGTTGGGTTGGCTACACTGTTAATCTAGGGGTATCGGAAAGCATGTGAAATAATATCTTTGCATCGATATTTGCGTTGTGAAAAATTTCAGCATTTTTTTATCTAATCGTTTAAAAGTTATCAGAGTGTATCAAGACAACTGATCCACCTTGTATACCTGTATGAAGTTTTGTCTTAAATTTACATACTACTCTACTAAGTATCCGAGAATGACTGGGCAGAAGGATCTAAATTATGAGTATCCAATGAATGGAATAGGCAAGTACATTCGATCTGCCCAACAGATCTACTGGAATCTTTTATCTGATTATACCTGCTACTGCTGAAAGAAAAACTAAATTTCTACTTTTAACATAATTTCTCTACCATTTTATCCAACTTGTACTATATTTACTTATTCTACTTGAACAGGGTGAAACTTCATATCCAATTAGCAAAATCCAGCTTAGCTAAAGCTTTTACACACATGAAAAGGATTACGATTGGAATGACTGGCAGAAAGCTTACCTCAAAGAAACTTTCCACGTACTGGAGAACGTACACTCCACAATCAACGAAATTATTTTGCTGTGGAACTTTCGGACAGGCACCTTTAATAGTGTCTTTGTTAAACTGATGTTCCTGGCCCATTTTAATTCTGTATTCAATTGTCAAGTAGTCACGTAATGTAGCAACTACTCGGGTTCTACTTGTTCCAGCTAATGAATCAAATATCAATATACAAGGCCTGTAGATAAAGCAGAAAATTACTCTTTGAAAAGCAAATAAATTAGATATATTTTAACACAATATTGAGAAAAATGTTAGAAGACCATTACTTGAAGATAAAAATATCACATAACTTTACAACTGATATGCGTCAGAGCATATTGGATTAGTTATTACGCACACTTTTAAACTGGATGGCTTACTTATGCAAAAGTGTGCGCCTCATAACGATTCTCTTTTAATTAAAAAAAAAAAATCTTAGCTTTCGGTAATTTTTGTGCAGTTTACATTCCTTGTAGTTACACGTATTAGTTACTGCTACAAGAACTTCTTCAGAAATTTCCTTTTCTTAATTTTAAATTTCTTGTTAATTGAATACTTAACTATTTCCTACCTCAAGTTCGACAAGTAAGATGCTAAAGCGAACCAATTTTACTTCATTACATCCATAGTACAATATATATGAAACGAAGCTGAAATTTTAAAACTAATTATTCTCAAGTAATATTTCTTGGAGTTGTTATTAGAACTATTACGGAAGTAAGGAATTGACTTTCTAACTTTGTTGTTTATATCTGAAACTGGTACTTAAATATATGCAACTATATCTTAAATGCAACTATATCTTAAATGTCTTTTCCTGTCAAATCTGTTAAAAGTTCGCATAGTGTACACAAATTAATGAATGAAAGACTAGAAATTAGTTATCAATCTGCGCGTTATTTATTTATTTCAGAACAACGATTTAGTTTTTTTTTTTTTTTTTAAATCTAACCTTCCGTTGATCCTTCTTTAGTGTCTCCTTGAACTCAATTCAAACCAAGTGTTAAAAGACTAGCGAAAGGTTATTCAGATAGCAGGGTTGGAAAAAATAGTTTTTTTTAAAAAAAAAAAAAAGAGCAAAACATATGTTTAAAACATAAAAAAGGTGTTTAAAATGTTTTGAACATGTTTTAAAACACACACGAAAAAAATACGTTTTAAACATTTTGAACAGTTTAAAACATGATTTTAAACATATTTCACAATCGTGTAATAACGTATTTGTCAAGATTTTTTTGCTCTTGCAACCGATCTTTTCATTTATTTTATTCTCGTTAAGACTACACTGTGTTGGGTACAGAATATTTCAGTATAGATTAGTAATTTTCAACTTATTTCATATCAGACCACCTTTTATTACACCCTCTTGCCAGTGACTCTCATAAGTACTTTCTTGGTTGTAATAAGCTTTTAAGGTAGATGTTAAAATCTACCTACTATAGAGATTTCACACAAGCTATCAATATATATGAAAAAACAATTTGGATGAATGATGAAACTTGGAAGTGGTCTGACACATCAGATGGTGCTATCAAGAATTATGGCGAACAGCTTTGATTGGTATTCGAAATTTCAAATGCAAAGGGAATCATGTTGCCCTAAAATCAGGCTATAATTTTACCAGAAATAAGGTTGTGCGGTTATTTTAGCCCTAAAGCAAGTCATTTCGGAGCTACCGCTTCTGGAAGTTTGCCAGTTATGCCTTCAGGGGTTAAGCTCGCGTTTCGTGGAGGTGGGTGAGATTTTTGTTGCAAAATTTTATTACTATTTCAGAACCTGATGCTAATAAAATTATTTTAAAGTAATACATTTTCGAAAAGTAATGTTTGAAGCACACTTCATGTTGTGCTAAACTTAAAATATTTTCTGCAGGCCTATGTAATTGGTTGTTTTTTTGAGTCAATAATTTATTGAAGAAAGGTAATATTTGGAGCGTTCAGGGTACAATGGATCCAAATCCATTTTCAATAAAGTTCAGTTTTGCTCAGCAAATGAATTCTATTTCAAAACGTAATACACGGTGTCTACTAAAATTCCAAAATGAAATTCTGTGACTTTTTCGTGACCTTTTCTTCAACAAACCATAAAATTTCGTAACGTTCTCCAGAGCTAATTTGGGTGCGAATTAGGCCGAATTTTCATGCATGCGATAGAAGCGTGTTTTGCTTGCGATTTGGTAGCGTCTAACGCCGGCCACAGACATTTTTGGTAGTAAATTTCCATATTTTATAGAACAAAATATTCCAGTCTGTACTTACGTATATTTGTACAGATAAAAAAAAAATCGTGATTCAAAAGCTAAATTTCTTGACTTGCATGACCGTTTTTTGATTTCGTGACTTTTTCACGACTTTCGTTACTTTCGTGACCGATATTCACCCTGTAATATCTTCGCAGTAAAGAGTCCAAAACAAATGTAACTAAAACCATGCGAAAGAGCGCGGGATAGTTTCACACGACAGCCGCTAGACAGGGGCGTCAGTGGAACTGGAGGGCAACCGCCTCCATCTCCACCCTGAATTTCACATTTTGGGACAGTAAGGCAGTTTTAGAAATCTTTTGATAAGAAAACTCCAACAGAACAAGCTTGAGGTCCTTACACCGAATAAATAAGGAGAAAATACAGATGATTAAAACCGGAAAGTTGCTTAGTCCCAATTTCCAGAATTTTAAGCACGAGCGAAACTCGAAAGTAGAGCCACCTTTGGAATCCTTGGGCCAAAAAATATACAAAAGAGCAAAACAGACCTATAGCCCCTTACGGTCAATGGAAATGGATTATAACTGATGAAAATTCGTATTTATTCGGTGTAAGGACTTCAATTTTTTTTATGTTGGACTTCGTTCAGCAAAACGTTTCTAAATCTGCATTACTGCCCCCAAAATCTGAAATTCAGGGTAGAGGGCGGATGACCTAGGAACGAATGCCCCTCTCTAGCGACAATCATATAAAATTCTAGATTACATGTTATGTAGTTTTTCCTTCTTTCATCTCGGATTCGTGATTGTTAAAATATGACGTTTTCCGTCGATGTATTCTTTTGGACACACCCTGCATTTATTTAACGTAATTATGCATCACTGACTATGACATTCGGAGCTTGACTTGTTAATCATTCCCATGCTGCAGCGTACACAATATAATGTTAATACCTTATTTATGAGCAAAGAGGGGGAAATTAGCCCTCCTCCCTCATTCCATCAACGCCCTTGTCTAGTGGTTGTCCTATGAAACTCTAGACTACACACTTTCACGTGGTTTTTGTTTCATTTGTTTCGTACCCTTGACTACGAAAATACTACGTTTGCTGAGCAAGTGAATCTTTCTGAAAATGGACCTGGATCTCTTGTGCTCTGAACGTCCCATATCTAAAAATATTTTATAAAAATTGAGTTGGAGCCAAATTTATCCTGCAATCCATGTTTGTTTGAAACGCATAAAATTAGTTTGTTTAGTTTAATTGATTACACTATCATCAGCTATATTGTCCCATATAGCATCAGTAGCAAGGTTATATGAGACAGGGTTTTTTGTTAAAGTGGGATCCGAACCAGTAATTTTGAAATTTCACGCCAGATCGCAGTCAAAATCTATACAGCAAATTCCGAAGTCTCGTGCTTCTTCCCTCAAAATTTAATGTTCAAAGACCGAAAATTGCAACCTGTAGCGTGGTACATACATATAGACAGACGAACAAATTGAGATCAAATTGTCTCAGACACTGACGTTCGGCACTGATATTGCAATAAGTATCACAATTTAATGGTTAGTTACGCGAGCGACTGCCATACCTTGCGCTTTCCCGCCTGGTCCCTTCATACAAGCTATGCTAAGATGTAACGTTTTTAAGAAAATTTAGAACGGAGGTTGGGGAGAATGCCGAAATAAAATTTTCATAATATAATGAAAAAGAAATTGATGATACAAAATTAATTCTTATCTGAAGTTTCCAGTTGCATCTCAACCACATCACTGACGTTAGATTCATCAGAAGCAATTTTCGGATCAACACTTTTACCATTTGTTTGGGTTTCCAGTTGTTTCAGTAGTTCCAGTTGTATTGCATTTTTCATAATGATTCTTCGTTCTTTGAACTAAACCAACTATTTCTTTCTTACATATTTTTCAACGAGCTCGTATGGTCACTTTCTTATCTGATGGAGTTTGAGTTACTTCAATAAATTTGCTCCAAATGATGTACTTTTTTATTCGCGTAAAACTCATGTTAAACGATTCTAAGTTGCACGGAAAATGAGAACCAACATGTACTGTATCAACGAATGCCTGCGATATTTTAATTTGAGAACTGCAATTTTGCAAATAACCGTTTGTTTGCTTTCTGAATACAACACGAAAATTTGTTTTCATGATAATTATTTTATTTAGTTTTTAATATCAGTTCTACAAGTACGATACTTTCTTATAAGTTAAATGAGAAACATTTAAACAATACAACAACGTTAAAAACAAGGGGGAAAAAAAGAGACAAATTGTAGATCACCACACTGACCTGTAGCGACGAGAAATCGAAACATTCACATGGGAAGAAAATAGTCTTCTGAGTGGGAAGCACTTTTTGACAATTTTCTTTCTCGGGCAGATTTTTTTTTTTTACAAAAATAAAATAAAATAAACAACACATGTTTAAAACGTATACAAAATTTGTTTTAAACAAAATCAATTGTTTAAAACAAGTTTTAATCATTTGTTTTAAACATCTTGTTCTAAACAAAACAACGTCCCGTCAGATAGTCGAATCATTGTTTCGAAGGAAACAAGTTAACCGTGGCAGAGTGTACACGAGTGTAAACTGAAGTTTCAATTATTTAACAGCTCAACAATGCAATTTCCCTCACCTCTATTCTCCACTCAAAAATTTACTGTTGACATAATAACCGAGTTTTATCGTACTTAAGACTTACTAATGACGCAATATTTTCTAGATATTTAAGCCGGAAATGGAAGTATGTTTCTATCACGTCCAGTTTTAACAGATATATTAAAATGGAGATGGAATATTTTCTTGAAATGTTTAATTGATAGCAGAGAACTGCTTCTCGCTATCTATTACCGTTTTTACTCTATAGCGATCAACGTTGAAACTGGAAGTGGTTGATTTCTTCCACTTTCAGTTTGAATAGAAGGTTGAGAGAGAAAATGGTTCCTACTCTTACAAAGTGAAATTGATTCCAAAAAACACTTCTCGCTATTTTGTATTATTTTTGCTCTATGTAGATCAATATTGAAACCAAAAGATATAGTAGATATCAATTACTTCCGATTTTAGTCAAGTTCAGGATGCAGATCAAATATATTCTTTGAATGCTAAATCGATTCCAAAAAACCGCTTCGTGCTAATTAGGACTGTTTTTGCTGTATAGAGATCAACAGTAAAACCTGCTGTATAGAAAATGACTGATTTATACTAATTCCAGTGGATGGGTCACCTCCACGAACGAAATCTATTCCTAACTTATGGACCTTTAGATCATTATACATTTTGTGCCTCCTGGACGGACACACGAACAGAGTGCATATATACAAACGAGTTTTGGGTACACCAACTCCTTAATAAATCAACCTGCAGATTGATGAGTAATTTCTTTTCTTTAATAATTTATAATTTAATCTAGGATGAGAATGTAGTACAAAATTTAGTTTTTTAAACGATGAAAAACATTCTCAACAGCAACAGAATTAACTTACTGCTTAATCGCTTCTCCTTTATTAATTTCAATTGGTGTTTTCTCGATTGGTTTCTTCCCAGCAGCTTCCTGAAGTAGAAAAAAAAAAGCGTTAAATTACATGTAACAGGAATGTAACTCAATGCAAATATTTACACACAAGGAAAAAAATGAAGGTTTTACGTTCATTCGATGTTCAGTGTGTTGTTCGAACTACTTCCGCTGAGCTATTTTTTTTGATAGCGCATTATACAATTTTTTTGAATATTAACAAAAGCAGCATTCAAATATACTATATGTTTAGTAACAATAAATGCTTTTAATATTACTATTATTATTATTATGAATGAAACAGTACATGTTGAACACAAAAGTATAATTAACTAACTCTATGGCCTATGGAACCCGGAGGTTTAATGCCGTGTTCACAAAAGCTCTCCATCGACTTCTATCCTCAGCCAACTGAATCCAACTTCTACCTTGTATTCCTATTTCTGCGAGATCTATCTTAATATTATCCTCCCATCTGCACCTAGGTTTTCCTAATGGTCGTTTTCCGATTGGACTTAAGAGTTAAAACTTTGAAAGCGCCCCTATTTTCTTGCATTCTGGCTACACGGTCTGCCCATCTGAGCCTCCTAGATTTCATGACTAACAATGTTCGGTAAACGGTATAAATTATGTAGTTCCTCGTTATGAAGTTTCCGCCATTGCCTATTCCCGTTCCTCTTGGATTCGAATATTCGTCTCAGGATTTGTTCTCAAATACTTTCAGTCTACGTTCTTCCCTCAGATTAAGCGACCATGTTTCGCAACCATACAGAACAGGTATGATTATCGTAAGCATCAAATTCCTCGAAGGATTCGCGACGACAAAAGATTTTGAACTGAATAATAGTACGAATTCCCTGCTTTTAGTCAACATTTAATTTCTTTGTTAATATGGTTTCTTCTGTTAATATTGATCCTAGATATTTGAAAGTATCCATTTTATCGAAAGTATTGTTTGATATTTTAACGCATCCGTAATTTGCAGTATTACGACCAAGACCAATTTCCATGTATTTAGTTTTCTCTGCATTTACTTCTAAATCCATGTCCCTGCAAGCGTTTAATGAAACCTTTACTTTGCTCTCTATTGTTCTCCCATAATTTCCTATTAAATTTACATCAACATACGCCACAACCTGCTGAATACCATTCAGCTCTAGGCCCTGGTTCCTATCTTTGATTTTCCTGATACCGTACTCCAGCACAAAGTTGCATAATAATGTCGACAACGTATATCCTTGTTTCAGGCTATTTTCGACGTGAAAGCTCGTGGACATAAATTTTGTTTCTACTCGGACTTTACTTTAGGATTTATCTAAACATATCCTAAGAAATCTAACTAGCATCTTCGGTATTCTAAATTCTGTAAGAATGTTATATAATGTTTCCCTCCTAACTGAATCGTAAGCTTTTAAAAAAAAAAACCGGGGTATTGCATTCCTATTTCTTTTCAATTATTTGCCGAATTGTAAATATCTGATTTATTGATCGACTTTGTCTACATCTGCACTGATGAATCTCCAATTTCATTTGCGTATGAGGTCAATCTTACTAATAGAATATTTGAGAGGATTTTATAGGAAATTGACAGAAGAGAAATGCCTCGATAATTATTACAATCTATTTTGCCATCTTTCTTGTGAGTTGGAACGATGATTGATTTTTTTTTTTTCCCATTCTTGTGGCAATTCTTTCTTGTTCCAGATACGGAGAATGAGTTTGTGCATCTTGTTCCACAGTTTTTTCCCTCCAGCCAAAATTTCGTCTATACCCGGAGATTTGTGTTTCTTAATTTCTTTATAGCGATTTCTACTTCTATTTGGTTAGACTCTGGAATATACAGTTCTGCTGTGTGCATTTTCTTTTCTCCGCGAACATTGGTTTTTGGCTGCTTGTTAAGCAAATCGTCAAAGAAATCTTTCCATCTATTTAAGATGCTATCTGTGTCAGAGAGAGCTGTTCCATCGGCTTTCTTTAACATATAAGCACGAGATTGATAGCCTTTCTAAAATTCATTGATGCTCTTATACATGTCCCGAATGTTTGTTTTTACTATTATCTTCAAGTTCCTTACTCGTTCCTTTGCTCTAAAAGTTTTACAAGTTTCCCGCCTGATGTCTACGAAATTTTGTGTAATTATTTCGTTCGGATTCTGTAGCCAACGCGATTTTGCGTTTTCTCTTCTCTGCTACTTTAGTGCATTCCTAGCCGAATCATGATTTGTTACTATGTATTTCCGTGTGTCCGTATTTTTCTTTTGCTGAAATTTTAATCCTACCTCTGATTTCAACTCAAGTATCCTCAATACAAGCGCACTCCGAACTTTCTGAAACCGAGAATCTACTCGAAACTTCAATCGAAACAGAGAGGTACTGTTTTTCCCCTTTTAAGCTTCAGTAATGTTAAAACTAATAATATAAAGATTATTCAAATGCAGCGTTTCCTGATTTACTATATATTAATTATTATTACAAGAAATACCTACAATACAGAACTCATTTTATGAAAAGATTACCTATTACAAGCAATAACCCGAAAAACTTCGCGAATGTTACAGCATTATTATTACAGCATATATACTTTCAAAATGGCGGATCACGGTAGTGTCGGTGTTTCAGTTAGTGCGGAAATAGTAAATAAAGTTACAACTTTATGTAAAAAATGTCGTAAGAACAATGAAAATATACGCGAGTTATGTGAATCGTGTGTTGTGCGAGTTAGAAATACGTCAGAACATGTTACAAGATCCAAAACAAAGAAACAAAATATCATGGTGAATGACCTCGCCATAGTGGAAGATGAAATAGTAAAAGAAAAGTGTTCTAGCTGCATCCGGACAGAACAAGAAGTTTCGTCCCTAAAAGAAATCATACAGAATTTGTTTACTGATGTGAAGTCACTAAGCAGTATGGTTGATGATCTTAAACAACAGAACAAGGCAACGTGATTAATAGCAATGAAGT
This sequence comes from Thermobia domestica, assembly GCF_964235325.1. Taxonomy (NCBI): domain Eukaryota; kingdom Metazoa; phylum Arthropoda; class Insecta; order Zygentoma; family Lepismatidae; genus Thermobia; species Thermobia domestica. Next base: position 238,864,969 of record NC_137458.1, on the reverse strand, counting down.
GCAAGTGCAAGGGGGAAACATGCAGTCAAACATGGTAAGCATAAACCATTGTGATGTTAATGAAAACATTGACAGCGTTTTACAAATAATAAATGTGTTACAGGAGGACATGCGGACACTAAAATCAGAAAATGAAGTATTGTAACAAAAAGTGAAGTCAGTAGAATCGTTTGTTGAAACTCAAAACATCTCCAACCAGTGGACAAAAATAAGTTCCAGTAGACCCAGACCCAAATATTCTAATGTGGTATCAGGTAAAACAATTGTATGCGAAAACAGATACAGTGTGTTGGAAAACGTCGGAAGTGAAAGAGACGTGAATTCAAATGCAAAACCGATAGGAAACTCAAAAACGAAGAATAGTGCAAGGATACCCATGTACAAGGGAAAAACTACTATGCAACCAAACGTGCCGAAAGTTACAAACAATAAAACTAATACAAGAAGAAAGCCTAAGACAGACGCGCAAGTGTACATACATGGTGATAGTCACGGTCGTGGACTGTCCGAAAAAGTGAATAGTAACTCTAAACACAAGTTGGCAGTGCAAGGAAATATCAAGCCTGGAGCTAAAAGTGTTGATGTGTTGTCTGGTATTAATCCCAACATTGTAAATAAGGAAGGAAAGTTATTAACGACCGAGAAAAAAATTCTCCTTTTGAATGTGGATTCGATCCTAAATCATCAGCCCGAATTATGTAGTAATATTAAGTGGAACAAATGATGTGGCCAAGAATGAAGGTAGTGAGGCTGTTAGTAGAATTGCAAAACAACTCTGTATGTTGAATAACTGTAAAACAATTGTGGTAAATGTCCCTTATCGCCATGATCTTACTGAAAACTCGTGTGTTAATAAAGCTGTACAAAGTACTAACTTAAAATTAAAAGCAATGTGCAATCACTTTAAGAATGTTGTAATGGTGGATATCAGTATGTTAGGTAGAGAAATGTACACTCAGCACGGTATGCATCTCAATCAAAAGGGTAAGGATGAATTAAGTACCAGGATCTGTGAAATAGTTGATAAGGACGTAGCTAGTAAATTTGAAAGTAAGGAAGC